>NC_082353.1:6702010-7327010 GCF_027477595.1 Haemorhous mexicanus
AAAATGCTGTGTTTGTCCAAGACTTTATTTAAGTCAAGTCTTTATTAGTTCTTGCAGAGATTTAGGAAATGGGGCAGAACTACAAATACAGTACAGGTTTCTTTTTGAAGAAAGGGGGAGAATTCATTTAATATTGTCCAGCTAACTCCGGCAAATAAATTAATCCTGTTCTCCTGCAGATTTCACTTCTTGTTTTCCCCTCCATTAGTAGTAGATAATGAAAGACCAGCACACAGACGCCAGGAAGAAGAAATTGGTGTAGATTTGCTTTTCCCAATGCAAGAGAACAGTAAGTGGCAAAGACTACAAGAAACCTGAGTGTGATTGAGCATTCAAGGCCACTTTGAGTGCCTCAAGGTGCACACACACATGTTGGTCCCCAGCTCGTTCTCCGTGTCATTTTTCATTTGACAGACCATGTACACTGGCTGGTGTGGGTGGGACAGGCTGGGTCACAGAAGAACTGTGCTTGTGCCCTGCTGCAGGTGTGTGTCTTGACAACTGCTCCAGGTTAGTAATCATCTGGAGGAAGAAATTAAGAATGTTGAAACATGAGTGAACTCTGGAATCCTGTAAAAACAAACATGATGCATTCACACAAATCCCAGCTTGCAGTAGCAAATTAGAGCAGCAAAAATCAGTGCAGGCAGTTCCTGTGATAATAGCTCACACCTATTTTGCTCCTAAAACTTGTATTTTGTCATATTATCAAGATAAATGTTTTGTAGGTGTGTCATTAGACTTGTAAGCTAAAGGAAAAGGAAAGTAATGGAAGTCAGGCTACCAGCACTCCTCTTGTACAGCTCTGTAGCAGCTTCTCCCTCAGCAGTGCTGAACGCTGCAGATTTGTGGGGCTGGAGCTCTGCTCACTGGTCCCTGGGATCACAAGACCAAAACCCAAGATCTGGCAGTAAGTACCAGGCGTCTGAGGCAGCTGGAGGTGTGGAGGTAAAGGATGATTGTGCTGCTTCCATAGATAGAGGAAATGAAACACCAGCTAGCATCCCCATGCTCACAGCCTAGCAGCACTAGGGAGATTATAGTCTCTGTAGCACCTATTTCTTGACATGCAGTTCAGAGCTATGACTAAAACTATTTTATATTTCATTAGAGGATCACATGATTTCAGTGTCACTGTGTTTTCTTATCAAAATTTCTTCTGAATTGCTTTATTTAACAAGAATTCCATTTAGCCTGGTGAAATGAATTATGCCCCAAGCTCTGTTCATCGTAGCCAGTGTAACTCCTGTTAATTTTCAACCAGAGAAGAAGAGGCAAATGAAATAATTCAATGTTTATTCGTAAGCACCTGAGCCACCAAGAAAGTGAGAAGCCAAAGTGTGCCAGAAACAAACTGGTATTTTATGGAATTTGGAAGTATGTTCTGACCGTGTGGAAATCATCAATCTTCAACGTTTGGTTGCTGTGTGTTGTTACTGTCTGTCTTTTGTGCCTGGTGAGGGACAAAAGGGGATCCCCAGAAGAAGCTGTTGCAGCTGTACATCTCTTGTTGTACGTCTGCCATCTCCATTATTTGTGTGTAAGCTCCTGCAAGCAGTGACCAAGCTGGAGCCTGGGGAAGATGCTATTAGTGTGCCCCGGATGTAGCAAGGGATTGACTGTCCCAAGGACTGCTCATCTGTGCTCCTGGACAGCAGAACCCTGTGCGTGTGGCAGGCCTGGCTGTGTGGGTTGAGGCCAGGCTTGGACCTCAGTTACAGTTTGGTCTGTGGTGTGATTTAATAACGTGGCCAGAGTCCCAAGCTGCAGTGGGGTCTACCTGTCATTCCTCCAACAAGGGAAATCAAATCATCTCGCTTTCAGCTGCATGGATGGCTCTGTCAGGAGAGTGAGAATGTTTTTGAGTGGATGAAGGCAAAACAGTGGAGAGATACGAGTGTTATACAGGAGGACATTAGAATTATGTAGTGTTGTACACAGGAACGAGAGGCGGCAAACATCATCTGAGCTCCTCTAAAAGCCCATGTCACTTTTTAGCTTGCGTTCCTGAACGCTTGCAGAAGTCGTGCATTGTTTGTGTTGGCACATTGTTTTGGTTTTTCCTTATAGAAGTTCAGAATATTATGATATTAAGGGTTTACAGCGATTGTCTGCTTGAATATAACATTAAAATAGAGACCTCACCACAACAACACTGAAACAGTTTTGCCTTTTAGAAAACCCAAACTATTTTCCATCTTGCCTTTTTTCATTAGACATTTAGGTGTCTTTGTTAAAGACAGTGCTTCATGTAATAGCAAAGCTCTAGTTCTTTAAATTAAAATATGTGTTGGTAAAATTTTGTGTGGCTTAAAGGAAAACAATAACCAGGATCACTAAACATCAGTGATCCTGGCATGGGAATATGAGCTCTTACTGCACTGTTCCCTTTCATGTCCCAAATCAAACAGATGTTGAAGGAATTTATACTGATTCCTCAAAGTCAGTCTTCCAGGCCCCAGAAGCGCTCAGGTGGTGCCGTGCTATTTATCCTGCATCTCCTTCAGTATGGATGTTTGCAGCATTTGGGCATGCTGAGCAGTGTCAGTGACCTGCTGAGGGATCCAGATGTGCCCAGGCCCACAGAGCTCATCTCAGCATTGCAGCATTTCTGCCCTGTGTGTTTGAGGTGTTACTCATACTTTACTTTTAATTAATGCTTTGGTGGCCATGTTCGTTTCTACTCCACCCATCACACCCACAGACTTCAAAGGATTTGTACCAGTATAACCTCAGTATTTATTTTATTACCAGTGTGATTTCCTAAGGAAACAAGGCTTGGAAAGGTTGTTTGTGTTTGTCTGGTTTTCTGCCCGTCACCCCAGTCCTCCCCATTTCCAAAACATTCCAACCAAGCTTGAGAGCATCAGCAACTCCAAAGATGTGAAAATTGAAAATCTGAGGAAGTTCCCCATCTGATACCCCCTGGGGGACAATGTGCAGCCAGACTCAGCTGTAGGGAGGACAATCTGTAACGCAGAGGAAGATGCAAAGAATATCCCATGTGCTGGGAAGGCTTCTGCTGGAATTTCAACCTTACTGGACCCCAGAAAAATCCAGCCACGAGACACAGATCTCTTTCGTTAGTTCTTTGGAGCTGTTTGTTGCCAGGTCTGTCGCTGCAGTCTCCTGTGGGGCCTGCTCAGAATGTCTTTGTGGTGGGGATTGTGTATGGAATAAGCACACCTTCACACGAGGAGTGGGCAGGCTCTTGGTCAGACACTTGCTGCTGTGTGTTCTGAAATGGCCTCAGATGTCTCCCAAGCACCCAACATCCCCAGAAGCAGCCCGGGGGGTTTCAGTGTTCCGGGCTGTGTGAGGGGACAGATGGTCACTTCACGGAGGGCAGGGATGGGGTGGGCAGAGCTGTGCTGCCACCAGTGCTCGGTTCGGTGGAACTGCAGCCTCGGGAAGCTGCAGGTGTTCAGAGGCGAGTAATTTGCAGCCAGCTCAAATTACTTAGGGTACATGACAGAGCAAATTATTTAGGTAATGAAGCTGAAAATGCAGGAAGATTAGAATATTATATAGTAAAATCATTCCGTGTTAATTCAGTTTGTGATCAGATATCATATTGCTTTAAATACCACATTACATGCAGTACCCTTGTTTGAGCCAATGAATATGGATGAATATGTCACTGAATATGTATGCCTCCTAATTTAATCAATATACTTACAAACAGCACTAGCAGGGATGTCTGGCACAAACTGCATCCCTCTAGAAGCAGCTTGGCCCAATTTGTGTGTGTATTGTGTGCATTGCAGAGCCCCTCTGAATTAGCTGCACACTTGCACACAGGCAGAGAGGCTGGGCACAGGTGAGCCACCTCCAGGGAGAGGGCTCCTCGGCAGGGCTGCTGCAGCCAGGGAAGGAATTGCTGCTGAAGCAGTGCCCTGAGCCCCAGGAGTGCCAGCTGCAGCCCTGCCTGCTGTGTGTGCCCCCTGCAGCCTTGGGCAGCTGTGGGCAGTGGGGATGCTTTCCTGGAGAGCCGTGCATGTGAGGAGGATGCACAGGGCCCACAGAGGCTTTGAGGAGTAGGGACTAGTCTGGCAGACCCAGCAGCATCTGCTTGAGGCCCTCCATGCTGAGTGCAGGAGGGGATCCCTGCAATTCCTGCACGTGGCTGCCTTGGGAGCTGTGGCCAGAGCTCCTCACAAGTCCTCGTGTCTCAGTGGTGCCAGGCAGCTGGGACTCCACATACCCTGGCAGGAGGGAGCACCTCCTCCACAGGTTTTCCTTTCCAGAAAATGCTAATTTTTAAATTCAGAAATAGTAAGACATAGTGGGATTTACATGGCTTTCACCTTCTAAAAGTTAGGCTTGTAATTAAGACATCATTAAATTCCTTCACTGTTGAGTGAAGAGGAGGCTTCTCCACTCAAGGGTTCATGTTGTCTGTTATGAATAAGATGAATCATATGCCCATTTTCCTTCTTGCTTTCTCTTTCTCCCTTCCTATCCTCTCTTCCTGCCTTCACTCTGGAGCAGACGAGACAATTCATTTCATTAATTACCCAACTTTCTCAATCACTCAGGTCAGCTGGGTGGATCTCCCCTAAAAGGCAGACATGGGACCAATTTTTGCATTCACTGAAGAGCCCTTCCCAGGATACCAAATCTGAGGTTTCCTACCTGTTGAGAATTGGGAAAAATTGTTAATTGTGTGCATGTACAATTTTAAAATAACTGTGTGAAAGCGAAGAAGGAAAGGAAAAATCCTTTTTCTACCCCAAGACAATTAATGAACTAGAAACAAGCATTTTATTCGCAAATGTTAATGGGGAGGAAAAAACTTCTGTCTTTGGAAAAGAATTTTTTTCTTTTAAAAAGTGTGTTCTTCCAGGTGAGGTGGTAACACACTTTCCTGTGCTGAGGCTCTGTGTGTTTCTGTTAAAGTGACAGAGCTGGGGAGAAAGGTGACCTATGCTTTGCTTGGCTGTGCAGGCTCTTGCCCTGATCTGTCTGCCCCAGTGAGTTAGGAAGAGAGAAATTCAAGATTATGATGAGTTGTACAGTGCATTCCCTTACAGATGCAGAATCAGATTTTCTTGCTTCTCTGAAAAAAACTGTACAAGGAATAAAGCAACATTTCATGATGTGGGAATTAATAAAATGGGAGAGGCTGTCTAGGGGGTTTGGCTGGGGAAGGAACTTGGAAAAGGCAGGCAGACCCAAGAGAAACTGTTCCAGGTTTAGGGAGCAAGCTCCCCTGGAGCAGGAGGGAGTAAGGCACATTCTCCTGTTCCAGCAGAAGGTGTCATTGAGTGCTCCCACTGGCTGGCTGCTGGCATGTTCCCTAGGAATTAGGTGGAGGCAGTGGTGTTATTTAAGCATACCAGAGCTACCTCACACAGTTGCTGTGTGAAGATACAGTGGATGGAGGAAGAATAAATGCTCGGGAGAAAACCACTGGGTTTTTTTCCCTGTAATACTTGGGCTCTAGTTCCTGTTCAGTGTGATTTTGAGCAGATAGGGGTCCACACTCCTTTTTCTGGAAGCTCATCTGACATTCCGGCAGTTCCCAGGCAGTCTGGTGACAGGAACAGCTCCAAGGGAAGGCACATGAACTGAGGGGTGCTGGTGGATGGCACAGGAGCCTCTCCTTTGCTGCAGAGATGAGCTTGTTTGACATCAGTTTGTGGGGACTGCTGCTTCCAGCCCTTGGAAGGTCCCTTCTTTCTCTCAGGATCCCTTTCAGAGCATCTTGTTTGAGTCTCGGTGCTCCAGCTTCCATTTGTTGCTCTTGGTGGTTTGTTTGGGCTTTTATTCCTCCTCTTTGCTGCCTTTGGCACAGGAGAGCCTTGGTAGGATTGTGGAGCACTGTTATTTCAGGGTGTGAAAGAGTCTTAGGCCTTTAATCTGGGAGTACAAACTACATCTGTCACCTGGGTATCTGTGGCAGTTCCTAAGCAACCACAAGAGTTTATTTTTTTCTGCAGTTCATATTTAAGAAATAATTTGCTCATGCAAGATCCAGCCTGAATCAGCCTGAGCACCACCCCAGGAGACAGAAATTGTAAACTGTAATTTAGGCTAATTCTAGTCTAAAGCATGAATTAGAGAATTTTATGTAATCTTGAAAAATATACCATATAAATAAACGTAAGCAGAGAACAGGTACAATTAATTTGAGCACAGTAGGAAGCTTTAAGTAACTCTGGGAATGTGAGAAACCAAGTCGGAACATATTCTTGACATGTAAAAATATTTCCCACCTGCCTTGTTTGCATAAGAACAAGGTTTTAGCAAGTACATATTTGCATGTCAAAGTTAAAAGTGGGGAAAATATTTTCACCCTCGTAAGAAAAAATGCATAATCTTGGCACAGGCAATTTGCATTTAGTAAGTTTAAAGTATCTTAAGTCCTTTCATGCTGTATGGGGAGTGTATGAACCTGCGACAGGGGTTCCATTTCAATGAGTTGATTTGCACAGGCACCACGTGGAGCAGTAATTGATCTGATCTCTCTGTGCATTAATTTGTACTACAATTGGTTGTGGCAGTCCCCAGCGATCTGTGCTTCTGAGATTCATCCCGTTGTCCTGCATCTCTGAGTGCAGCACCAAGTTGCTGTTTTAAATGCTGGGCACCTAATTGAAAGTAAGTACCTTGAAGATGTAAATTTGAGGGAATCAGGAATTCTAAAGCTATACCTGATTTGGTGCCAGAGCTCATAAAAATGACGTTGGGCAAATGCTGGCACAGCTGGAGCCTGTGAATCTGTGGAGATTCTCTTATACCAGTAAAGCACCCTGGAAAATGCATTTGGGACTAATTATGGCACCTTTTAGACTATTACTAACCTAGCTGTAGGCCATCACTTTGAAGGCATGTTACATTCCTTCAGAAACGCTCTGCAAATGTCCTGTTGCTTAAGAAATAGGGATTGCATAGACAGGCTTCATGGGTGATTTAACTAACATGCTGGAGATTGTAGATAAACTAGATCCAATTATATCATATCTATTCAAAATAAAGCAGTAATTATGTATATAAAAGTGAAATGTAAAAAATACATTGCCATGTAGCTGTGGAGATAAGCCTTGTCACTACCCTGTCCAAGGAGCTGCAGAAGGCTGCTGATTCACTGCAGCACAGGAGAAAAATAATCATATGTTGAAAAGGCACAACTGGGATTTGGTAGAGCTATTCTGGAATTTGCCCACAGGATTGCTCTCTGAATTTGAACTGCACATGATACAAATTCTGAGTTTCTGTGAATTTCAGTCTGTTCTCCAATTTGCTGATGTGAAGGAAGGGGGTTATGCCACCCTTTCTGCCACGAGCTCATAAACATAGGAGGCTCCAGTAATAATTAATGTAGCACATTAATGAAACAGCACACACATTATTTTTTCCCTTTTATTAGTTCACTTCCTGCTCCATTGTGTTTAATGTGTTAGCTGAAAGCAAAGTGAAATTAAAACCATTTTTGGGGAAGAAGTATTTCCTTCCTTAAGTGTCCTAAATAGACCTCCTAATTTCAGCCTGTTGTTTTGTTGCTGCAGGGATGGTGGGGTTTGAAGGTCAGGGATACCAAGGTCCTTGTGATGGAGGCAGGAACCAGTGGTGTTCTGCTGTGTGGGACTGCTTGGAAAGCTGCTGAAACAGAACTGCCTGGCCAAAGCCCTGTAGCCTTCCCCAGCAGAGTATTTTAGCTGCTCTTGGCTTCCCAGGAGCAAATAGGTCCCATCTGGGTGCTGCTCAGCTGCCCCATTGTTGCATTTGGTGTCGCCTGGAGAATATTTTGAAGGAATATTTTAGCACAGTCGGTGCTGTGCTGCAAGTCCTCTAGGTTTCTGCTTTATAATGATCCTTTGCTTTGGGCCAGATCCTGAGCTGTGTTGTGCTGCACTGGAATGGAGCACACAGTAGCACTGCAAGATGACTCTTATTAATAATAAGCAGCCAGTTAGGGATTCAGTGGCATGCAGAATGAAATGTTTTTAGTGTGGACATGACCTTTTGAGAGCAGAGTAGAACTGAGGTTAAGCCAGTGCATCGTAAGACAGCAGTATTAGATGTGATTTTGTGTGTTGTCACAGAGTGGATAACTGTAAATTGGATGAAAGAGAAGCTCTCTTGAACGGTCAGGCATCTTGTGAATGGATTTGAGCTCCTCAAGGAGGTGAACACCACTTGTTAACGTGTCACAGTTACAGACACAGCAATAGTTGCACTTGTACTGTTCCAACTAAGCCCTGTCCAGAACTCTGATGCAGCTTCATCCTAACACAGTGTGGCAGAGCAGGGGCTTTCCTGGGATTTCAGTCACCCACCTGTGTGTGGTGGTGTTTGTGGGCACCCCCAAGCACGTGTGATGTGTGCCCTGCTGTTGTTGGATCACTGAAGCACTGCCTGTGCATGGCCTGTCCGGACTTGCCAGCAGAACAACTGCAGCCATGTACTCCTCAGGCAGTGGAGAGGTGTCCCTGAGCATGCAGGAGTCCCTTCTTGGGCCTGTGTCTTCACCTGGGAAGGTGCTGGATTTAGAGCGAGTCACACACCAAACTGAATTCAGTGGGTGGATTTACATGTGTGAAACCACGTTGATGCTTTCATGCCTTATAACTGAATGGCATTTTCCAGACTGTGCCTGCTCCTCTGGTTTCAGTAAACTGAGTGCTGCTGTGTTTTCCTGCCTTGTTTGCTCTGTGGTAGATAACACACAAATAGGTACCAATAATTCCCTTTCTGTTCAGATAGGTAAGTTTCAGACTGCTCATGTACAATGGGGTTGCTCTTCACCTTGTGACTTCTTCTTAGGGCTGGCCAGTCCTATGAGCTGGGTGGGTGTTGGTGGCTGTGCTGGACGTGGTGCGTTTGCTTCCAGGCAGGGCAAGCTTTAACATTACCTGCTATGGTCTTGCATGAATACAGTTGGAAGAAACCTTTCTAGTGTCATCTTAGCTCTTTGGCCAAAATGTGAACTCTCCTGTTCTTTTTGGCTTTGAAATGCTGATTCTAGCCTTCTTGTGGGTCCTTAAACACCTTCTCAAATGACCCATTTTAATAACCCAAAAGCTATTATATAACGAGCAGCCATAATTTAGTCCAAAGCTCTAGGGGATCCTTGCAGTTCAGCAATGAATAGTTAATGCAGTATAATGTTTAGCAGGTTATTAGTTTTCACTGTACAAATGCTGATCAGGGAATGCTTTTATAAGGTGTTTAAAAGAAAATGTAATTAACTGGTTGCGTGCTTCTGTTGCAGCTCAAATTGAAATTATTCCATGCAAGATCTGTGGAGACAAATCATCAGGAATCCATTATGGTGTCATTACATGTGAAGGCTGCAAGGTAAGCTTCTAAAATATTAAGTCTGAAAGGAAGCATTTAGCCTTTTGATACTGCTAATTTTCCTTCCTTTTTTAAAGAGCAAGCATTGCTCCTAAGTTGAATATAAAATAGTTGGGGATTCTGAAGTACTGGTTTTATTTGGACTTTAAATAGGATGTTTCCATGACATACACACAGTTACACTGCTGCAGATTTTAGGATAATCCTCCAAATCACACAGTTGTGCTAGGTGTGCTGTGCATTGTCACTCTCTGCATAAACAGAAGAGGTACAGAGAGATAATCTGCTTCAAGCACAGCACCAAGAGCATTCAGTGCATTCAGCTGAGGGAGGACAAGTCTGACTTTTTTGAATCTCCCTGTCTGGTTTTGCTCTGTAAATTGCTGTGAAGCTCTGCTGAAATAGGTGAGAGCTCTGCCCTCTGTTTTCTTTTGTACTCTGCTGCAGTTACAATTCTCTTCTCTTTGGCAGGGGAGATGTTGTTTCACAGTAGCACGTGCTCCCGGTGTTCAGCATGCTCAGGTCTTGCTGAGACCACTGCCTGTTCCTTGCAGTGCAATCACTGCTGTGCATGGTTTAGACTTTGAAGTTTTTCCTGGAGTTGTACCTTTGGTGAATCAAGTGAGCAAGGATTGCACTAGAAGCGTTTCTGTTTTGTTCAGCGTGTCTGTTGCAACCAGGAATTAAACTGGACAGTGCCAACACCAGGCAGGAGTGAAGCTGATCACTCCTTTTGATCCCTGGTGCAGAATTACTGCGCTGGCTTGGGGTGACACAGTGTGCACAGCATGCTCTGGCTTGTTGTTCTCTTCGTGGATGAATGTTGCAATCTAGTACTGATAGGTTTTCTCTTGATCTGTACTTGAGGTGTGAAGAATTGATGATTTTGATAGTTTTTAGTCTACTCTCCTGACCTGCTTGATACTACAACCCATCTTCAAAAAGTAACTTCCTTGCGTTCACATTATAAAGTTCTCTTCTCTGTTTTTCCCAGGAAGATTTTTGTGCTTTCCCTAACACATCCTCTCAGTCTTGTGGCAGTACTGGTAACAATGAAGGAAGAAAACTAAATAAAGAATCTTGGAATGATATGGGAACAGCACCTTCTGCCCTTTCTGACTGCTGTTGCTATGGAAAATGCAAGAAATGCACTAAAAATGCATTGATAACAAAGTGGTGGCTTTTTCCAGGTTTATGTTGTTAAGCAGTCTTTGTCAGATTTCAGCTGTGGGAAGTGCAGACATTTGTTCTGAGAATTCTGCTGTTTGACTGTCTTGTCAAGGATCAAGTTGTGTTCAGGGTCTGCGAGCTCTTTAATCTTTAAATGATTTGGGACCAGAGTACCTGGGAGAGAGACCTCCAAACCTCAGTGCAGACACAGCAGGGTTAACGTGGTGCTGGAGCTTGGCTGGGCCTCCCCACATGGGGCTTCTTGCAGAGCAGGAGCCCAGGGACAGGGAAGCTGCCAGCTGTGTTTTCCTTCCTTCATCTTCATGCACTTAGTGAGAAATGTGTGTGCAGTATCCTGTGTTTTAAACAACTGGTTTTCCTTCAAGTGCTGTATAAATCAAGTTCTCTTGGAGCTCTGTGCAGTCCTCTGCTTCTGAGGATTCCACCGGAAGGGTCAGCTGGTGAGAAGGGCAGAAGGGAGGGCAGGCAGGCAGGGGAGCTCAGCACACTGAAACCCCTCTGAACCTTGAAGGCAGAAGGTGAGAAGTAAGAGTGGCCCAGTGAATGATTTAGGCATTTTCTCCTCCTAAAGGAGCACAGTGAAGTTTTGTAGCCATACAATTTCAGACAGAATTTTAAAGCCAGTTAATATTAACTTAGTTATCTTCCTTTGAGAAGCTCAGTCTTCTTTAATGCCAGAGCCCAGATGATGATGTGCAAGTGACAGCCTGGGGTACTGCTAGTGGGCACAAGTCACAGGAAGAGTTGACATGATCATGGCCTAGGCAGCATTTAAAATGACCTGCTGTGGCTGTGGGTTCTGGATTCTCTGGATTCTTGTGCTACACTCTTCCACAGTACTGTCAACAAAGTCTCACCCAACAGAACTATTTTGGCTGGTGAAAAGGTTGGCATAGCTTGGCTCCTGCCAAAGCAGCCAGGTGTGGATTGGTATGGCTTTCTTTTCCCAGCTTTTCTGTGGCTGTGACTACTGCAAGTTTGAGCATGCTTATGTTGCTCTTCATGTTGTGCTAAAGCTTCCTTTGTAAAAAGTACCTGGCTACAAAGAGCTCATTCCCAGTCCTGTGCTTTGGCTCCTGCAGCCAGTGCCCTGCACAGTCCCAGAGAAGTCGGTGAGGTTCTGCACAGGTGCCACAGACCCACCCACGTGCATCAGATGGCAGGAGCAGGGCTGTGGCTGTCAGGAGGGAACAGCTGTGCTGCTGCCCTCAAGCCAAGCCTGTCAGGAATGATCTACAGGCAGCAACAGCCACAGCAAAGTGGGGTGTTTTCAGCTTGGACTGGTTTCATTACAGTTTGGTTTGAACTTTAATGTTACTTAATCCTAATGTTAACTTAAATGTTTCTCTGTAAATACTGATAAACAACAGAAATACAATTTATTCAAAACTTAGTCTGTATCAGGGATGAAATCACAGACCTGCTCTTGTCAGATTGACTGGTGCTGATCCTGTTGCTCTTCTGTCACTTTGCAGCCCTTACATTTCACAGAGTTCAAAGTGTTCTGACCAGGTTGAGTTGTTACATTGCATTTCACATAGCTAGACTTGAAGATTTGTAGTAAAAACCCATTAGTGTTTTTTGGGAAGTTTTCACTTCCTACCTTGCTATGATGTTGCTAGCTGTTCTTATGAAGTTCGTGGCAGTGTTTTCAAAGGCTTTGAGTACTCCCGACCCCTCAGCCTATTTAGCTCAATTTGAATCTGCCTTTTAAAAAGTAAAATTTAATACCCCTTCAGCATCTCCCCCTTAACTGAAAATTTGAGGCTTTAGCCAGGCTGTATTTTACACTTTATCTAGGAAGTCTTCTGTGTCTCATTACAAATAAAATTAAAAATATTTTTTTTAATAAATTAAAAATAATTTTTTTAAGAGAGGGTAGTTGCAGGAGCGCTACTGACAGAACTGGTATCTGTATGGAGCACTTCACTCAACCATTAGCTGTGGGAACCCATTAACAACCTTTTATGCTACAGGAAGGACCATGCTGGGAAAGGAAACTGGTTTGTACACATCCATGTTCTTGTCTCCTAGCTAAAGTTGAATTCAGTTCCACATGGTCATACAATGAACTCTATAATTTATTTTGCAGATGCAGTTACTTGGTTTTGCTGTCAATAGTTCATGCCCAGGTGATCCACCAGGGCAGTAGCAATCCCTCTCTTAACCTGGCTGCATGTAGCTGGTCTAACAAAACCCCTCGTGCAGGGCATTTCTGGGCATTTCAGATGCTTATCAGAAGATTTATAAGTACTGGCTTTTGTCTCTTGTGTCTTTTAAGACCTCAGATGATCTTGTTCATTGTAACTGTCCGGGTTCTCCAGGAGACAATAGTTGGTGTCTGTCCCTGCCCATCTTGCTTTCATTTGTTGACAAACACAGCTCACTCCTGTCTTTATTTCTGATGTAAAGCTGAATGGTTTTGCTGTTTTCAGTGACACTATGTCTTGGTCTTTATTAACACAGTTTATTAAACAGTATTGTCGGAGCAGTCTCCTACGTTTACAACTAAAATACGTGCTGGTGGTCATAAAAGGGTTAAAAATCCAATTTGAATGTTTGCCTGTCTTTTGTATCACAGTGTATTTTTCTGATGTTTCTTTGAAGAAAATTTGTGTTGGTTTGCTTTAGAAAACAGCAAAATAATTACTCCCCCCCAACTAATTGTTAATTGCTCAGAATATTGCAAAACTTAATGATACGTGGAAGTCTTTAAGTATTAGCCATAAATCATGGGATTATGAATAAGCCTTTGTTGTCACAGGCTCGCATACAGTCATTCCAAAACGTCTGCCATTAGGATGCAGCAAGGCAGCTGTCAGCTGTTTTCTTGTAATTAAACAGCCAATGAGCAGCTAATTAAGACATATGTGTATACAGAAGTGGAAGTGGGTATGTTAATGAACTGTAGGAATCAATTCATTAAATGAAAATTTGTCAAAAGACCAAACATGAGCTCAGTGTTTCAGCCCATGCGCGGTGCAGAGGGAGCGTGTGCGGTGCCACTGGGGACACGAGGGAAGCACAGCTGGCTCAGGAGCCAGCTCAGACACCAACGTCTGCAGTGCTGAGCTGCTGAGCAGAGGAGTCACTGAAACTATTAATAGACTTTGCAAAAACTGCTATTTACATTTCAAAGTCCTTTTTTAACAAGTTGTTATTCCAACTGACTTGCAGATGAAAAGTTCCTGTGCTCTTTTTTCCCCAAACCTGATTTCGTGGCAGTGAACGAACACCCATAGACTGTGTTGGTATAAACAGGAGGCTGAAACACAGGGACCAAGCTGTGGCTTGTTGTGTGCTCTGCTCTTCTGGCACCAAGTGGATCCATCTGCAGGAAAGGCAATGTGCACAGCTGGGTGGCTGGGGCTGGATCTTTGTTCTGCCATCAGGAGGGGCCGAGACTTGGCCCAGGTGTGCCGTGGGGCCAGAGTGCTCTGACACTGGGGCTGCTTCAGTGCAGCACCAGCTTTGTCTGTGTGCTCCATCAGGAGGGGTGGCTCTGCCTTGGCCCATTAGGTCACATGAAGTAATGGCTGTAAACATGCAGGCAATAAAAAGCATGTGGCCTGGGCTGGCTTGCATAAGGCTTGAACATATACACGTGTACCAAGGATGCATCCACCTCCTCCTTCCTGGTGGAAAAATTATAGCCAGCTCTGTGCCTCTGGCAAAAGAGGGAATAGAACAACAGAATAGTGTGTTCTCCTTTTAATAAAGGAGAGAAAAAGCCTAGAAAGAAACTGTAGGTACTTAGAGAATGCTCCTGTAATAGGGGCTTCCCCACGTGTCTTACAGTGATGTGAAAGCCCAAGGACCACCAAAAGCTTACAAAACTCACAAGTAAATGACAGCACCATGGAACAAAAAAATCCTCACTTGACCTTCATTGTCAATTCACTCCCACGTGTCAGATACCTGTGTTTCTGAGCTCTGGACAAGTTTAGATTAGCTTTTGAAGTTTGTGGCAATGTTTCTTCTTTCTTTTACCTACTGCTGATGTTTTCTTGGGTTTGTTTCTAAAAGCAATTTACTGTACCTCTGGTTTGTAAAGTGCAAGTGCTTTTAAAGGCCTGGGTTCAGGCATTTCTGCTCTACTGGAAATTTAGCTTCAAGCTGTAACTTAGCTGATATATTGTACACTAAAATGTATTGAGCAGCTGTGTCTCTAGGGAAAATCTGGAAAAGGAAAAAGGCCAGTATTTTCTCCATTATAATACTAAAAATAATCCTCAGCTTGACAAGGCTATTCTTAATAAAATATGCCGAAGTGGCAATTCAGAATCAGTGTACATATATATATATCTCAGCTAAAGGAAAACATATGGATCCTTGAGGTTATTGGGACATGTTGGTTTCACATACTGTTTTGGCTGACTTGCACAATCTCAGAGGTGGCAGAGGGTTTCATGCAGCTCATGTGTGAGCATGTCATTTGGTGCAACTAGAAGAGTGTTTGGAGAACTGAAATTTTCAGGGACTGATGCAGAACCTTGACCAGTCACTGGCCAGCTCAGTCCCTCATCCTTTTTTTCTGGTGAATGGCATTGCACTTGGAGTTTAGTGGTGAACACACTTGTACTTGCACCAGTGACAGACTCCAGATGGTGATGGTGCTCCCAGAACTGGAAATGAATCTATCTACTTACCAAGAGTTGGTTTCTCTGGAGGGATCAGTTGTGAGGTTGGAATGGTAGACATTTGCATGGTGTTTCAGGTTGAATCATTATTACAGGGTGAAATGCATTCAGTTGGAGCTCAATATGTGCAATACTTTCAGTCAGAGTGACAATTATCTATTGACAAACACGAAAAAAGCGGCTGAAACTTCAGTCATATAGAAACAAAGACCAGAAAAAAAGGATAACAAATTACCTACAGGAAAACAGAATTAAAGACAGCATCTTCCATTTCTTTTTTTTTTCCCCTAATATTCTGTGTTTCCCTAGTAAAGCTTTAATACAAGGAGTGTAACCAACAAAAACTGGTGCCTTCCTGCTAAGACTGAGCAGGGGCTTTGTCTCAGTGTTTTGCCATGTTACTGTCTGCAGCCACTTTGATAGGAACTACTTGAATACTTGAGACTTGTCATGCAGAAGTCCTTCCTTTGTTTGCTTCACCAAGTATCTGTGCATGTGCTGAGGGACTCCAGAGGGAAACCTCTGAGTAAATAACAAATTGGTAAAAGTCCAGCTTTAATTAAAAGGTGCCCAGCCTTTCCAAGAAGCTTTTTTTTTTTTCCAGCACTGTTAATTAATTCATTATGTGGCAACATAAAACTAAAATAGTGTGCTCACTGCTCTCAAATGCCTCTTTAGAATGACTACATCTCTGCAGAATCCTTGTGAAGTAGGTATTACACACACAGCAGCTTATGTTTGGGCAGTCTGTGGCAAAAGGATGAAATGGACTTCAAAGCAAACAGCTGCAGAGTGGTTAATAACATGCCCCTCTCTGGAGGAGACAATAAAGTTGTAGCTGTGTGTAGCCTTCCAGCTCCAGCTTGCTTTGGAGATGGGGTTACTCAGGAAAGAGATCATAAAACGTGCTTTAGCTTTTCCCCTCCTTAAGAATCTAAATCCTGCACAGAACTGAACAGAACATGGGCTGTCAGCGTCAAACTGACTCACACAATAGCAGCAGTAGGTGACAGCAGCACCAGTGCAGTGACCATCCCTCTGTCCTGGGCACTACTGAGGCACCTCAGGTGCTGTGTCTGGTTTCGGCCACCTCATGGCAAGTGACATTGAGGGGCTGGAGTAGGTCCAGAGAGGGGCAGCAGAGCAGTGGAAGGGTCTGGAACACAAGTCTGTTAGTGGTTTTAAGTCTGATAAGGAACAGCTGAAGGTGCTGAGGTTATTTAATCTGGTGAAGAGAAGGCTCAGGTGTGACCACCTCACTTTCTACAACTCCCTGATAGGAAGATGGAGCCGGGTGGGGGCCAGGCTTTTTTCCCATGGAGCCAGCAACAGCACAAAAGAAGATGGCCTCATGGTGTAGTAGGGCAAGTTTCAGTTGGATATTAGGGAAAAATCTTCACTGAAAGGGTAGGCAGGCATTGGATTAGACTGTCCACAGAAATGGTGGACTCACTATCCCTGGAAGTGTTCAAAAAGGCCTGTGGATGTGGCACTTGGGGTTTAGTGGTGAACACAGTGGTGCTGGGATCATGTTTGGGCTTGATGACCTTAGAGGTCTTTTCCCATCTTAATGATTCTGTGAGTCTATAAAAAACACGTTAAGAAATTGTTCTTTGCAGGAGAAACTGTTCAGCGTCGTGCTGTGTATTTTTAAACACATACACACACTGGCAAGGCTGAACATCAGAGCCTGCCACTGTCGCTCCAGAGAGCAGAACAGGGTGGTAGCTGTTGAATCCTCCCTATTTTGGAGAACTGTGACAACCCAGGAAAGATAGGAAATCAAGGTTTATAGTTAGTTTTATCTCATTTGGAAAGAGCTGGTGTACCATATGTAATATGGGATCTGTAAAATCAGTGAATAAAAAGTGTAATTCCTTTATGTGTTACAACGTTTTTTTAATGAACTGTGTCTTGCTAGTTTTTTGTTTATTTCTAAGAGAGGAAAAAAGCCAAGCAAACCTTTAGTTTTAACTTCCTTTAGTTGACTATGGAGCATTTGAACTTCTTTTCTGTTAAGTACACTACCTTATAAAGAGTCGTTATTTGCTCCATCAGTTAACAGCTCCTTGACTTGTGTTTTGCCATGGCATGGCAGGGCTTTTTCAGGAGGAGTCAGCAGAGCAATGCCACATACTCGTGTCCTCGGCAGAAGAACTGTCTGATCGACCGGACCAGCCGGAACCGCTGCCAGCACTGTCGCTTACAGAAATGCCTTGCTGTGGGGATGTCTCGGGATGGTAAGCGCTGCTGGCTCGGGGCCTGGCTGCAAAACACTGACAGAACATGTGCTGTGGTGGATGGTCAACCAAAAACAGCATTTGTATGCTAATTGTGCACTGGGCTCCCAGTTCAGATCTCAAGTGAATTTCAGGTGCTGCTTCATATTTTTCTGTGTTGTATGCCATTTGTTTTTAGATGCTGCTGTATACTCAGATGTATACAAATCAGGGCATATACAAAGTTCTTAGATTTATCTTTTTTCTTACTTACCTATTATAGTTCCCAGTTAACAGCTCTATCTCTGGTTATTTCTTGAGGATGGAGTTTTGTTATTCTCATGTTAATACTTCCTCTGTATATTCACTCCAACTTAAGTGACCTCCTGTAGTTGAGAGTAGCACTGCCTGGTGCGTGGGTACAGATCAGAACTGCTTCCCAGTATCGACTGAAGTTAAATATGTGTATAATGAATAATGGCAAAAATACAAAGAAAAAAATAATGCTGTGTTTTTTCAAAGATAGAATTCTGAAGAAAAGATGTTCCAGTGCTGTTAAATATTAAGCTCAAAATTGCAGCTTGAGTAGTGATGAAAGCCCGCCTCTGCCAAACAGTTGCTTATGTAATTCAGTCAGAACTGGCTTTGCAGCTGAGACTTGCACGCCTCCCCCACAGATGGAACGGAGCTGCCACCACTTACCCATTTGAAGATCTGACTCAGTCTTTTCCCCTGCCACAGTGACAGCAGTGCTGCATGTTCTACAAATACATACGCATTACTCTAGGTACATGAGACCTGATCAAGGAGATTGCTCCCAGTTTACATTTACTTCTTGAATTACATTGTCTTTATTTTTTTTTTATTGGCCATGAGACTAAAAACCTGAAACGGTTGATCACGTAATGACTACTTCTTCCAACATGCTTGCTTTCCTCTAGAAAAGCAGAAGGCAGTAGTTGCCTTTCTAAAGGATGAAGCTTTTACAATGATACAGGTCCCTGAAATCCCATGCTGCATCCTTGAGAATTCCCTAGAAATCTCCAAATCAGTTGCTGCTGGCTTACAGCTAATGCTTCTCAAAGCTGTGGTAATGCTGTGGAGATAGACACATGCACTTGTGTGCACACACACACACATAGGTTTAACAATTACTCATTTTCTAAGCATTTTTGCTGGCCGCAGAGGCGCTTTGGTGGCAGGTTTGGTGGTTCTTCCCATATGCTTTAGTCCCAGTCTCAGTAAAGCTTGCTCTTGATACACTGAGAGAGCCCCCACATGTTGGCACCACACTCCAGGTTCACTCCAGAGCATGAATGTTCAGCTGGTTGGAACTGACAGTTGTCTCAGGCCAATGTGTTCTGGTTTAGCTTCTACTTTTCTAGGTAGGGTTTGAATGCTGAAGAGATGCACCTGTCAACCTCAACGGACATACGAGAGAAAATCTTTCCAGCACAGAAGTGGAAAGTTAATGAATTAAGCTAAACCAGTGACTTGTAATGGCCCATTTCGGTGGCATGTCAAGACAGTCTCTTAAAGAGCAGGTGCTGCAGCTGTGTACCTGTAACTGAGGAGTGGTTCTTAGGTCTGTCCATCCTGCAGATTTGGGGCTTGTGCTGTATCCTTCCATGTAATGTTGAAAGACTCACAATTAAAAGGCGGTGGTGGATGTGTAGAGATGTAATCTCTTGTGTGTCTGTATTTCAGCTGTAAAGTTTGGTCGAATGTCAAAAAAGCAGAGGGACAGCCTGTACGCCGAGGTGCAGAAACACCGAATGCAGCAGCAGCAGCGGGATCACCAGCAGCAGCCAGGAGAGGCAGAACCACTCACACCAACATACAATATCACCACCAATGGGCTAACAGAGCTACATGACGACCTCAGTAATTACATTGATGGGCATACCCCTGAAGGTAGCAAAGCAGACTCTGCAGTTAGCAGCTTCTACTTAGACATACAGCCTTCTCCAGATCAGTCGGGTCTTGATATTAATGGAATCAAACCAGAACCAATATGTGACTACACACCAGCATCGGGCTTCTTCCCTTATTGTTCTTTTACAAATGGGGAGACCTCTCCAACTGTGTCCATGGCAGAATTAGGTAATGAGAGAGAAAAGCTTCCATTGTAATTGTCTTAACAGTACCCTTTGGATTAAAGTGGCACATGTAGGCAGGTGACAGTGAGAATGCTGCTTCAGTAGAGCTGTGGGCATGGATGGGCATTGCTGTGTGAAGTGCACAGTAAATACCCTGATCTGTCTCAGGGCACATGGGGAACTCCTTACTGCTCTGGACTAAAGCTCTCAGGGGACTGGGGTTGATTGGTGCTACCAGTGTTGCTTTTGCTTTCAATCCTTGTGATAGAACCCTGGGAATACTGATGAAGAAGCTAATTTTTAGTGATGAGAAAACAGGGCGTTTCTTTATTTGCAGATTCTTTTTTAACAATTTATCTCCTCTTTCATTACCTCAATACTGTTACTCCTAACAAAAAGTGATGAGGCTGATTTTCTTCTGCTCTTTACCTGAGAAAAGCACTGGGCTAATCTGAGGGCAGTTCTTGTCACTTATTGGAGATGATCTAGCCCCAGATACTGAAGGACATTTTTGAATGTAGCAAGTTGTGATAATTTCTCTAAGAGCCTTTTAACAATCACATTAATTAGCACATTTTACTTTAAACTTTTCCCTTAATGATTACACTAAGGCTGAATTCCACAAGTATGACTTGTCAACAGCCGAGACTGGAGTTAGAGTGTGCTGTGTGCACTGGTTATAAACAAAGTAGAACAGGACATCAAAGAACTGGTTTCGTGATTCCATTACCTGTGTAAGCAGCCAGGCATTTAAAATTTATTCTTAAAACTTGCTGAAGCAACATTTTTTCTAATTATTTTATTATGAAAACCTAAAAATAGTTCCGAAAAATCAGGTATTCCACATTAAAATTTTGTGTGGTTTATTTTATGGTTTTTTGAGAAGTTTTGCAGAGAGGAAGTCACAAGAAGCTTGCTTTTTATTTTCCTTATGTTGCAGAATGCTGCTCTCTACAATTAAATTTGTCCTGACAGCCAAAATACTGTGTCTGGCATCAGTTCAAATAATTTCAGATAGGTAAAAAGGAGAAGAAAATGTCAGGACAAAGGCAGCACTGCCAGCTTTGTCTCAGTGAAATGACTGCTAATTTTCTCATGGAAGGTATTAAAAAGATCTACATTAAACCCACAGAAAAAATAAATAGAGGGTTTTTCCTTTGTAGGCCTGGTGTTGAGTTTGGAGCACTGGCCTAACAAAGTTTGTTCTGTTGCTTACCTTTATTTACATAGTGCTTCATTTAAACCCTGCACAGCATGGTTTGGGTGCCCAGCATTAACATTACTGAACAATGTTTGAAGAATGTTTGTCTGCCAGACGAAGGTTTCAATTTAGAAAGGTGTGGCTGCACAATGAAAATATTTAGGTGTGTGCTAAAATACAGTCCCAAAGCGAGGTGGAGGTTTGTGAATAACATGGGAATATTTCACCTCCTGCATTCTGCAAGGGCACAGGGATCATGCTGTCAGCTGCTGCTACCAAGAACAAGTGTTTTAACTCCACACTTGTTAAAAAAAAAATTGCTCTGAAATACATCCAAGCTATGGTGACAAAGTATGAATTACGTTGTGTTGTATGTACCTCACTGATTGCCCAGGTAGCACATGTAATCTGCTTTTACTTCATCTATATGTTAAAGGATTTTCAGGCAATATCTTAATCAAACTACTGACAGACATTGGTCCAGCAGCTCAGTTTGTGAAGAGTTGGGTTTGATCATTAGCAAACTGAGCCAGTTTCACTGAAGACCCAGTACTGCAGTCCCTCAGAATACCTCCATGTTGTAGTGACCACCATTCCCCCTTGGTTTGAGCCTTCATTTTCAGTGGTCAAACAAAGCAGAATTGTGTGAGGCAAGTCCCCAGACGTCTACTTGTCACATGCTAAAATAGGAGAGCATGCCCACCTGAACGGTCAGGGTAGGAAAGGGGAAGTTAAATAAAAGCGGAGCTTGGGTATCTAAATTCTGTTTAGGCTTTTGAAAGTGTTCCTAAACATTTATGGAACGAGGTTTTATTAATAAAATGTAAATCTGCCTTATGCATCTTTTCATCAAGTATAGCAGCAGAAAATAATTCTATTTGGAATAAAACCATTGTATGGAACTTTTAAATCATGTGCAGTAAACTAGGTGATACTCTAAAGCTGAAGGAAAACAACCCCTTGTGTTAGGGATTTTTTTAGTGTGTTATCTTAATCATCTGGATTCTCTACTAGATGCATTTTTGTGATATTTTTTAAATTTTATGAGAGTAGGAAAAAAAAAAAGGGGGGACTTTTCCCTCCCAGGCAGTCTCATGCAACCAGAGTCCTGCCTGAGAGAACGCTAGACAGTGTAGAACTGTATTTCCCTGTTGGAAAGCGTTGGCACTGGCAGCTCTGCCAGCCTGGCAGCGCCGTTCTGTCCGTCCCTAATGTGTCCTGCGTTCAGCACGGCCTTGTCCACGGACAGCTGTGTGCCCCCGCTCGAGGGGTCCATCCCCCCGCTTCTTGCCCCGGTTCCTGCGGCTGTAGTCCGTGCTGTCCCTCCGAGCCCGGTGTGCGGTGACGGGTGTGCCCCGCGCTGGCCGTGCCCCCCTTGGCACCGCTGTGCCGCTGGTGCCCAACCTCGGGTCACCGGCGCCCTCTGCCGGCGGCTGCGGGCGCGGCCGCGTCCTCCGGCCGGGCCTTAAATGGCTGCGCCTCCCGAAGCCGGTTCCAGGGAAACTCAAAGGAAAGCAGCTCTCTCCCTCAGCTCACCCTCTCCCCTCCCCCTGTTGCAACGGAAATATACGAGCTTTTCTCGTGTCTGAAGGTATAGCTTTGCATTTCTAACGCGTGTCGCTTTCTGCTCTTTCTTTTAGAACATCTTGCACAGAATATTTCCAAGTCACACATGGAAACTTGCCAGTACTTGAGAGAGGAGTTACAGCAGATAACATGGCAAACTTTTCTGCAGGAAGAAATTGAGAACTATCAGAACAAGGTATAAAAGCATGCCAAGATACGGCATGGTTTCTTTAAAGCATGGTGTTTCCATAACACACTGCAAAATTCACTTTTTCACTGCTTTCTCCTTACTATCAGGAATGTATATTTCTGTGTGTTTAAAAAAATAATACACTAGAATCAAAAGCAGCAATATGGTAAGGATATCTTTTGCATTTTTGATTTTTACAGGTATAGGAAAAGGCAAAGACATTCTCCTAGAAGCTGTTTCTGATAAAGAAGGATAGGAAATAATAGGAATTTTTTCAATCCTAATTGGCACATTATTTTCTTCTCTTAAATTGTAATGTCCTGGATCAACAACAGCAAAAGCCGAAGCCACGAAGTTTATGATGTCCCATGCTGTGCTTTAGTTGGAGTTTATAAACACAGAGCTCCATCACATTTCCAGCCTTCGGGGTTCACTGTAATCCTGATTCATGCTCCAGTTGTCCCTCAGTGTTTGGGTTTTACCTGTGGAGCAGCAGCACAGTGCTGCCATGCCACCAGGGTATTGTAGGATCTAATCAGTGTTATTTCCAACATGCCTTCCATCCACAAGCTGCTACCAATTGGCTACTTTTGGAAAATGGCCTTGGGAACCACTGCTGAAGCACACTGTTCTTTGAACATATTTTTCATTTCTACAGAAAAATATTTAACCTTTCGGAGTACAGTTTTTTCTACTTTAGGTGATTTCATTCTGCATTATTTTCAACACTGGAAAAACTCATGCCTACTAGCATGCCTTCTTTATGTTTTTATCACGATGATCTTCATATAAGGACATCTTTATATGTATTCTTCTGAAGATGAGCTAAGTTGATAATTTGCATTCAGTACAAAATACAGAAGCTGATAGGAAAAAATATGATCATGCCTTGCTGGTGTAAATTGGCATTTTATTATCATGCAGTGAATAAAATTGCCACTGAAATGACCAAAATCGTTACACTTTGACATTTTTGGCTTATGATAAAAGTACTCCAAGCTGGATCTCTTCTGACATGACTGAAGAAGTCTTCCATGGTTGCATTGTCACTCATCCACATGAGGCTCTGGTTTTGAGGTCAATTCCCCTTGTCTTAGCAGCAGACTGTAGCCAGGAGTGTTGGAGAGAACTCACTCTATTTTGTTGTTTGGTGTTCTTTAGCTCAGTTTTGCTTTCTGACAATGAGCTTTCCAAAGCTTGATTAGTAATTTTTGAATTTCTCTTCTCTCTCAAACAGCAAAGGGAGGTAATGTGGCAGTTATGCGCAGTCAAAATAACAGAAGCTATACAGTATGTAGTGGAATTTGCCAAACGCATTGATGGCTTTATGGAACTGTGTCAAAATGATCAAATTGTGCTTTTAAAAGCAGGTATGTGGGTCAGCTTTAAGGTCTGCTTCTATTAGTTTTGCCCAAGGAAGGTGTTACATGTTACATACAGTGGTTGCGTACACATAGATTCATACACAGTACAATGATCATTTAAAATTAAATAATGGAAAACCTTGCAAATTTTCTCTCTTTGAAGTAACATCATCTTAGTTATTGTGGGGAGAAGGAGTTCAAGTCTATCTATTAAATTTTCATTATGGATAAAGGGAGCAATGAGTGTGTTAAGATGTAAAAAAATCGGATTTAATTTTTTTTTGATTGCTAATAGTGAATATTTCAAGGTAAAAATCCAAATTGTTCTATGCAAGATATTGTAGGAGTAATTCAGGTTACAAATACTGGACCGAGTTGTTAAGGTTTGGTGAGCACATATATAAATGAGCTGCTTTGGCTTCAGAGACTTCATTATTCTAAAAAAATGACACAAGTTCATTACCATTAACTAAGTTGCTTTAGCAAAAACTTCTAAAGGGGTTTATGGGAATTCTTGTAATTCTACCAGCAAACCAAACTATGCTCTGTTACACCACAGCAACTTACTACACTACTAAACTGACAGTGAATGCAGAGCATTGTTATTAAATCCTCACTTGCTCTTTGCAACTGAAGGCTCTCCTTCCTTAGTCAAACATCCGTTGTTTCTGTTTTAGGGTCTTTAGAGGTTGTGTTCATCAGAATGTGCCGTGCCTTTGACTCCCAGAACAACACAGTCTACTTTGATGGCAAGTATGCTAGCCCAGAGGTTTTCAAGTCCTTAGGTAAGGAAATGTGAAGTGTTGTGTCTTAAAAAAACAAACAAACAAACAAAAAACCAGAATAAAAATAATAAGGTGGAAAAGCAAGGGAAAACAGCTGCTTTGAAAAATCAGTCTATAGGATTCAAATAAAAGAGTTCTGGAGCTCAAACTGCTGTTTTGTAAGCTGTAATGCTGGCTCTGTTTGAGGCCAAGCTGATTTCAGGAGGTAAAACAGCTTAACTGTGCACTAAAGGACTGTTGGTGCTGAAGTTCAGCATTTTGATTAGGGTAGAGCAGTTGGGACTCACTTGTTGAGAAGAGAAGCCCAGATTTCATGTCTAATGTAATGTTTCATATATCCTGTTGGAAAAGGCAGCAGATTTTTAGCTAATTTGGGATATACTGACGTTACTGCTTTGAAGATGTCAATGGTGTTTTAAAATCTGCCAAGTCCGGTTATTTGCTGGTAAAATACTGTAAATCATTTTTTAAAATTAAAGTACATACAGTTTTGAATTTTTTTTTCCCACGTATTTTTGCTAATTTTAAAAGGATGTATTCACTGAGTATAGATTTGGGCTGTAAGCCACTTGGGAGGCAGTGAAAATACATCAGTGGAGAATGCTGGACAATTACTGAAGTATTCTCTGCCTTTCTAAAACATCTCAAGGTACAAGGTCAGAGCACAGACAGTTCTGGGTTCTAAGGAAATACAGCTTGGATCTGTTACCAGCTGTATCCAGAAGTTTAGGCTGGGGAGGCTGAGGAAAACCCTTGTCTCTCAGGTTGTGATGCTCTTGAGAGCAGGGCTCACTTTAAGGACTGTACCTGCATGTGAGACAGCAGCAGTAACCTGAATAACACCTGTGTGAGCAAGAGAATGGATGGAAGGAGACAGAGTTCCTCTTCTGCATGAACCATGTTCAGTCGGATCTTGGCTTCTCCCTTTGCTTCCTGCATGTCCCTTGTGTGCCTCTCTTCCCCCACTCTCTGTGCTCAATAATCCTAAAGTCAGAACTTCTTCAGTCCGCACTGACATGACAAAGTTCCATTTAGAACAGAAACAAAGGTAGAGCAAATTTGAGCTTGAAAGTAAATGGCTTGAGATTTATCCATATTTACCCCGTGAGAACCCAGTGTAGAAAAGATACAGTGTGCAAAACTTGGAGAGTCTTGGCTGCCAGGATGTGGGAGCTGGGAACTTGTGGGAGTGGAGTAATACCCTCAAGGATGAGTGAGATCTCACTGCCATCACTTCACACTCCTTAAGGAGAAGATCACCTTTGAAGTGTTTTGCATCTATTTCTCATCTCCATCAGAACAAATCAATAACTCTGTAGCACTGAAGTAGTTTTAAACAATGTAACAAGAGCTTACCTTCTTTTTGGCAGGTTGTGAAGACTTCATTAGCTTTGTGTTTGAATTTGGAAAAAGTTTATGTTCTATGCATCTGACAGAAGATGAGATAGCTTTGTTTTCTGCGTTTGTTTTAATGTCAGCAGGTAAGAGATGAAGATTTCCTCTAGATGTTGTTTTTATTTTCAGCCTTTTTAATGATAATGTTACGATTATCAGACGTTGTGGAAATATCACCTTTTTGAGTGTCTCCTCCCCAAATTTTTTATTTTAATAAATACATTAAAACTATGAATTTAGGAACCAATTTGTTGAATTGGCAGTCCTAATCTAAGCCCATATTTTCCACATTTTCACCTTGCTGAGGACTCAGCTGTTTTGCAAAGGCTTAAATGTATTTGAGTGAGCCTTGTGAGCCAGTCCTGGTGAGAGGCAGTTACTGAACTCCCATGGGCAGCTTTCCATGTGTGTGAGCTTGCAGCTGTAGCACAACAGAAAACTTCCAGCAGCGCCACTTTAGTGTGTCTGGGGACAATGAGAATTATGGTGCAAGACATCCAAGTCACCCCAAAAGTCAGCTTGGGTCTTCCATGCCTGTGGCTAAAATAAGTTAATAATCACAAGTGAATGTGCACAGTGTGCTCCCAGTCCTGAAAAGGCTTCTTAGGTCAGGTGGAACAAGGTACTGGGACAGAAAGTCAGTTTGTGCCTGGCCTGACACCTGAGGAAGGAAACTGTGAGTTCAGACTGCAGCATAGTGGACCCAGGAGTGGTGATGGAAACTTCTGTTAGCAATGGTGGATTTATTGAGTCTGTCATAAATATGTTCTCGTGTTGTTGGCCTGACAGGAAGTGTGTTAGCCCTGTGTCTTAGCAAGATACAGAACCCTACAGCTCTGTCACACCAGGAATGTGGCAGCTAATCCTGCTTTTCTGCCAGGAAGTTCAGCTGTTGGTTTTTTTAATAGCTGAATCTTTGCATCTGATTTTTCTGTCAGTCACTGTAAGTTCTCGAAGTTCTGCTGGTTTTCTGTAAGTTCTGTAAGATCTTAGCAAGAAGATCCTCTCCAACTAGTTGTTCATTATATGATCTATTCATTTCCCAGTAAAAAGTTGCTAGCCTCATTTTGTAAACACCCTGCATTTTACAGGTTTTCTTAGCAAATGAATAATAGATCTTACTCAGATGCATCGCATTTTCCTAAATAAGGGCTTTATAAAAGTGCATGCAATAAATATATTTCAAAACCTGTTAATTTTGAAGCCCATTTTCTATATGAAAGTATATAACAATTGGAAGGAAGGCTGCAAACAGGAAAAAGGAATCTGTAACACACTTAGTACTTCCTGGTGAGCTGTGATCCAGGTGTGCATTACTAGAAGTTTTAACTCCATTTATATTCAGATCGCTCATGGCTTCAGGAGAAAGTAAAAATTGAAAAACTCCAACAGAAGATCCAGCTAGCACTTCAGCACGTCCTACAGAAGAACCACCGAGAAGATGGAATTCTAACAAAGGTAAGGGTCATCCTGTGCCATGTCACAGGACTGTGAAACAGTGGCTTCATCTCAACGCTGCCCTGATTATGGGGTGAAAGCTCATACACAGTAATTTATTTATAAACCCAGAATTCTTTGTTCAAAATGGAGCTGCTCAGTTGAACCTCGTTACTTAAACCTAGAAGAGGTGAAATGATGATGTTCTGGGAACAAGGTTGATAATGGTCTGAAAAAAAGGAGTATTTTTATGTGGAACTTCATGGAAAGTGATGAAGGTTTTTATGATAGCTCTCCTACACAACACTCCTGCCACACAGAATACTATTTCAGTGCTACAACATGCATGCCTTAGTATTTGTGGAATCGCTGCCTGCATGACAATGAAGTTGTTACAGCATGCAACACACAAGCTAAACTTGTTTTTCCGACTTCCGTGAGAAGTTCCCCACACAGCCTTTTTCTCAGTTCTTCCAAATACTGATGCTTAGGAAAAAGAGGCACTACCTACTGAAGTATCTTCATATAATTTCTCAGAAATGAGAAACTGGTGTGATGTTACAAGAAGTCAGTCTGAAGAACTGGGGAAATGTAGGCACTTTACTTTTACTTTGCAGAAGTAGTTCCTTTTATACCTCTGCACAGGTAGAGCTTCTGCTTCGTTTCACACCAGAGAATTACTTACAGTAGAAGCAGGATGGTCCAGCACGGGCTCTGCAGATTTTCTTAATTTCAAATCCTAGCTCATGTAATTTTCTCTCAGTGTATGCTTTGGATACCTTTTGTCAGAAGAAAGAGTCTTCTGTATGCTTTGATACAAATACTTGACTCAGTAACTTCAGGGAGCACCCTCATGATATTTTTGAACTACATATTTTTTACCTTATTTGAATTAAGGTAAGTAAGTCTAATATATTGCATTGCCAGTTCCCTCCATAATATTCACAGTAGGTTTAAAAGCAGTTGGGATTGCCTTCTTTCAAGAGGATAATTTAATGAGTGAAGATCCAGCCCTGAAATACTTGTTTTACAATCCAGCAAGGAAACCTAATGCCATATTTTCCCAAGAACTTAGAAAAGATTATTTCAAAAATAGCTGTGAGTCCATTACTTAAATACTTCTAGCAAATATCCATGACTGTGCATCTGAAATGTCCTTGTTGATAATTTGGTTTGGGAGAGCTTTAATCCTTACATCAAGATTGGGAGGCCTGGTTCCATGTATGACCATATGACTTGTGTTCATTTTTTTACAGTTAATATGCAAAGTGTCTACTTTAAGAGCACTGTGTGGACGACATACAGAAAAGCTTATGGCATTTAAAGCAATATACCCAGACATTGTGCGACTTCATTTTCCTCCACTTTACAAGGAGTTGTTCACTTCAGAGTTTGAGCCAGCAATGCAAATTGATGGGTAAACGTATCACCTAAGCACTTCTAGAATGTCTGAAGTACAAACATTAAAACAAAAGAAAGGAAAAAAAAGGAAAAAAAAAAAAGAAAGAAAACCAAGACACTTTATATGGCCCTGCACAGACCTAGGGAGCCAACACACTGCACATCTCTTGGCGGTCGGGGTCAGGCGAAGGATGGGAAACAATGAAACAAAGTTGAACTTGTTTTTCTCATGCATATGATTTCCATTATGCCTACAAATATGGACCCTTTTTCTGTCTCAACTTCTCAATCCTTGACTTCTGTTTACACAGACTGAGGGTACTAATGTCAGAAGGTTGTTTTCTCCTGTAGTTCACTGCCCAGACTTTTGACAGAACAATCAATTTGTTGGTCAGAACAGAGTCCACCTAGTAATCAGCGACTGGTGTGCATTGCAGAGATTTCAGCATCAGTTTGCACAACTTGCTCATTGTTTCATGAAGGACGATTTTTTTTCACCTACCACTGTTTGCCAGTAGACAGAACGGCATGAAAAGGGTCCATAGCAATAGCAACAATAGCATTATAATATATTACAGGGTAAATGGGCATGAAGACTATATATAGCAAAAGAGATATTGTTTATATATTGTTTTAATTAATATAAAATGTAGTTACTGGTATAGCTTTTCTTGTTGAATTGATAAGGCACTTTCATTTTGCACCTTTTTCTTTAAATTAAATGCTAGCGTGTTCATTGTTGTGTTGCATGTGCACCAGAAATTCAAGTTTAACTGAAAAAGGTTTGGCAGGTACTGGTACATTGGGAGGTATTTATGCTGCTGTTTTCCATGTTACTTTTAAAGAGAGGCTGGTCATATCCTGAAATGGTTAGAGATTTTTTTAAAGGGTTGAAAATAATGACAATTTTCTACCTTAAAATAATCTTTTCAGAAGTTAAATTCAAAGGTACTTTTATTTTCAAGTCTTTCAAACCGGAATGTTTCAAAGTCAAAGGCCTCATTTTCAAAGATTCTGAGTTTCCATTGTCAGAGTTGAACTAATTAATTACAGATCATTTACAAATGAGTAACACAGCATCTTTGAAAATCAGGCTATTAAATAGTGTATTCCTGCCCACCATAAATCCAGGTTTGAAAGTATTTATTCAAGTCTGTATCTACAGTAAAAGTATGTGTGTATGACATGCTTGCGGACAAGTAATTTTTACATGTAATATTACATACTTTTGTACTCCGTATCGTAAACAATGCCTTCCAATGCCAAACTGGAGCCTGTCAAAATCCACAGATTTGTCTTTGGCTTCAGTGAGATGAGACACACTGACCCCTGTTGTTCCAGCATCCAGCAGTTCAGTTGCAGGGAGCTGAGCAGAGAAGTCTGCTCTCTCCTAGTTTAAAAAGATGCACTTTAAAGTTCATCAGATGGGAACAAACTGAGAAAGGAAAGGCACACTGTTGCTAGAAAGCATTAGTTTGTACTCAGTACAAGCCTGGAAATCATTACTATCAGAAACCTGTGTTCTGTAATTCTGACTCCTGTATCGCATAACCAACCAAGAAGCTGAATCTTGCAGTGTTACTAAATACCATTCCCTTCCGGAAGAATTCCATCTCTGAGCAAAGCTGGCAGTAAATGTAGTTCTGAAGGAATTAGCTTCACATAAACAACATTACAAACTGTGGCTCTTTGAGCCAGAGGTGTATTTTTGGGGTTGGATGAGATGCAGATGCATAACTCGATGCCCTGTAGGCCATCACAAATGTAGTTTTGATGGAGTACCTAAGAAAAAGCTGGGAACATGAAAAAATTATAAGGAATGAGACAGAATGTGCCCTACTGCTCTAACTTCCAAGGGTAAACAATCTCTTATATAAGTTATAGTTGTTGGGAAGTTACAAGTGAATAGAATCACACCAAAGCCTAAGTATTTTAAAAGGAGAGTCAGATCAGTGGGTTCTTATCAGCAAAATACGGGTTTATTCTGTGATTTGAACATGTTTCCTTTGGGGTGAAATAGAAACATTTAATCTATCACACTTAATAAAAATGTTCCAGTCTAGCACATCAGGGAAGGTCACAGCTATCACTCATCTCTAGGCTTTGAAAGGAGGGTGAGAGCAGAGCATCACACTTCCTCCTCAGAGCAGTGTGCCCTGGAGTGTGGGAGGGGAACACCTGCAGTGCTGTGAGCACTGGGGTGGAGGCAGGAGAGGGCTTTTGGAAAAAGTCCATAGAGCTGTCTTTTTCCTGCTCCATCCTGCCTGCTCCTGCGGAAGTGGCTCATAGCCCAGCACATGCTCACTCCACTCCCACTGAAACACTTTTCCTTGGATCATTGTTTACTTTATTGGAGTAACTGGCACGATACGGTACTTGCATTCTAATGTGTATTCCAATTTTGAAGCACCTCTTTAAACTAACAAATGTTTTCTGAATGTGACCAGCCTTAGGTGCTAGTCCTGTAAAGATCAACTAAACTTAATCTCAGTGTCAACTAATGAATAGTGAAGTAAGACCTTACTTTTTTAGAGAGTGAGATACACCTCCTACTTCTGACAATGTAGACTACCAGGCAAAATATTGGGGATTAGTTTTCAGTCACATCCTGTTCTTACCTTTTCATGATGAATATTAGTGCTTTACCAGGTATCTAGGCGCCAGTGGTTTTGTTTGGATTCTGTTTAGCATATTTACATTCATAAATCATTGACAATATAAGTCTTGGAGCATTTAATAATAAAATACATAACAATAAAAAGGTTTCAAGTAGGGCCTTAGCTGAGACTGATCTTCCAGGCCAGAAAGTACTGTTGTTTTTGTTTGTGGGAGCTCATGTGTACTGGGACCTTGTTAAATCAGGCTGAACATACACACCCCAAGTAACTCTGCTTTCCTGGTCACAGTTAACAGCCACTTGGCAACAGAGTATAATTTTTGGCTTGCCCTTCATGGAGAGGCGAAAAAACAGCAGACACACCTGGTGCCAAGGGGGTTTTTGTGCAAGGGGACTCAGAATAACACCAGAGTGGCTGGTCAGAGATGGCCCTGTAAGAACACAGCACAGCAGAGGAAATGCCCTCTGCAAAACCCCTGCGACTGTGGCCTGCTATCAGATGATCAACCAGTTAAAAACCACTGGAGGTCAATGGATATCCACATGAGTATTTTCATCATCTGCCCAGTTCACTACAAATAAAAACACTAGGATAGCTGAACATAATATTTCAAGTTTAGATGACCTAGTCCTTAGAGTCTGCAAAGATATTTTCCTTGGGAGTTATACCTATCCCTGGAGATGTTTTCTGGCTTTCTTGGAGGAGCTACTAGACTATACTGTCATATGAACCGCCCTAGTACATGTCATCACCTCCAGCATTGTTTGATGTATGGAATTAGGTAAAAAGGGAGGCTGTTTTTAAGTTTGGTTGTTCTTTATTAGCTTATCTTAGTATGAATACCAAGATATCTTTCTATGTGCACCTGTGTGTGTGAGAGAGTCCATTGTGTGCGCACATGAGTGTATGCGTGGGACGTGTGAGCGGCTGCTTCTAGGCTGTTAAGTGTCAATGGAATAAAGAAAATGTATTCAAAATACTTAAGTCAAAAATAGAAGGTGGTAAAAAGATTTATTCTATACAAAGCCTTGTCTGGACCACTTTAGAGAGACTTCTATTTTTTTAACCCTTCTATAAATGTTTGATGGCACTTGAAATATTCCTGCAATAAAATGTGATTTGTGTAAACATTAAAAAAAAAAGATTTTGTAATGTGAAACAATGAAAGAAAGTAATGTAATTTTTCTAAAAAACAAAAAAAAAAACCACAAACGAACGAACTTTGTATTATTTTCTTGATGGAATTTGTCTATTTGTCTTTGGAAAAACTTTTTATTTCATTGAATGTGCCATAGTAGAGGTGCGTTTTTCTTTTTCTTTCTTGTTTTTTATTTTTACATTTTAGATTAAAGGAATAGCTGTGTTCCGACATTCCAAAATGCAAGATGACATAGCAGTCATGATTAAAAGGTTTGATTAGTAAGCTTCAATCATTGTTGCTTTTTTTGCACATGTTCTTCATTCCTCTACAGTGCAATATGTACATAGAGCACTTGCGGGTGTAACCTTGATCCCTCAGGGAAAAATACATATTTGTACAGGATTTTTCTTTTTTTTGCCTTTTTTCTTTTCTTTCCTTTTTTCCTTTTTTTTTTTTTTGCTAAGGAATGTCGATTGAATCACTTGTCTGTTGTTGAGGGGCAGCCAGATAATAATCCTAAACCACTGTCACAAAACATTGATTGTTTAAATTTAGTGCCCTTTTATTATTTAAAAAAGAAAAATAAAAGTTATTTTCTGACAGTTCTTTGTGCTGATTGGTGAAAAAAAGGGTAAATAGATTAAGCACCTTATGATTGACTTAACTGTGAATGACAATCCATCTCGTTATCAACAAGAGAAGCCCTATCATTTTGGAGCTGGGGTTAGAAGTCAGAAACTAATGTGCTCAGGGATCTTCTAAAACTCTTCAACAGGGTGGCCAGTACTGCTGGTGGAACAAATTACTTTTTAAAAAATATGCTAGTATTTCTTCCCTTCCCCCTGCCCCCAGGCACAAGAAAACTGGATTTTTTTTAACTAAATGGTCTAAGCGTGCCTCATTCTCTTGCTCACTCTTGCGGTAGAGCTGCTTTTTGGTTGGTATTGTGCTCAAAACAGAAGTACTCCAAATAGTGCAAAGATTTTATAATTATATTTTACAAAATAAATGCTGACCCACTAAATAAATGATTGAAATTAATTTCAATACCCTCTGAACATTTTTGTAATGATAGGACTACTTTTCCAACTGAAATTCAGTGTTCTGCAATAGAAAGCGGCTTTTTGTATTTAAATTATTATCAAAGAAAATGAATCCGTTTGTGAGAATACAGTAAGAATGAAAAGGTCATGGTTAGGTTTCATCAGAGAAGTCACATAGAAAGAACACAGATCTGCAGGAATACAAGAACAGCACTTCAAATCTTGTCTGTCATTGCTGCAGATTGCAGATGTTTCATGGTAAAGCCAAAACCTGACTAAAAGAAACACTGCGGCTGAAGAAATTTTCATACCTAGTACATCAAATACAGCAATTCCAAGAGATTTTACAATGGCACCAAAACCCAGCCATGTTCAGAAGTCTCCCAGTGCCAAACTATAGGATACTTGAAGCCTGTCCCAATTAGCTTTGTTTTATGGCTTCACATTCTTTTGAAAATGCAAGTAGAAAAATAAGTAAACAACTATGAACAAAATGAGCAAGACTTTAGCACCTTGGTTACATTGGAAAGAGAGTGAATTTGATTTCTCCATCCAATGTGTCTGCTTGGAGAAAGCCCCACTTCTCTGGTATTTTTGAGGGTTTTTTCACGGGTATACGGCTACCAGTTGGTTACTTGAGATTGCCTAATAAATAGGGAGAGCATACTTACAGTTTCACAAGCTGACAGCTGAGTTTAGCTTGGAATGGCTTTCCGAGGCAGACAAGCACTTAGCAAGTGTGATCAGTTGGTGTTCCGGCATCTTCAGCAGAGGAGAATTCCTACTGCTGATTGACAGTGGACTCTGTTCATTATGTACTTGCACATCAATGAAACACTTAGAATGGACAACCTATAAGATGTTTTAACTGCGTAGTGGGATGATCCAAGCATTACAGTATCTTTTTTTGGATTGGCATAGACAATCCCCAGTCTGTACTTGATGAACAAAACAAGTTACACAGTGTAAGCTGTGCAAATGGCGTGTATTTTTTTCCCTAGACATTCCTAAACTCCTCAATATAGACAAACCTATTAATATAAATGCCAGAAACAGCACTTACTACACAATATCCAAAAATAATAGGCAATTTTCTCTTGAGTATGGAATTCTACCTGTGCTAGCTGATTCAGATTGCACAGAACATCTTTATTTTCCCTAGCTGGAGAAACATAACTATTAGAATTATTTTTTAATTATTAATACTAATATTTATCACTTTTAAAGTTACATCCATTAATATATTTGAATATTAGCCTCTTACTTTCTTTTTGTTTAAGTATTTCTGTCAGTTAATCATTTGGTGGAAATGAGGGCAAATGCATACAAATACCAAATACAACAACAAAAAGAAAAGTTTTAAAATGTAAATGAGTATTTATTTAAAAATCCTTGCAGTATGTGCTTTAATTCTAGTACTGTGATAATGGCTTGCTACATAATGCTAAGTCACTGGACTTGAGGAGAAAAATACGTAACATAATATACAGTCTTTCTCTGGAACTTTATTCAGGTACTAAATAGAATTTTAACATCTAAACAGAAGCTGTATTCTACCTTTTCCATCTATAATGTCGCTGTTTGTCCTTTTTTCTTTTTTTTGCCTTTATCATTGGTAGAATATAGCAATAACTTTATAGCAATAAGTAGGCTATCCAAATAAGAAACAAAACATGATAAAGGCTTCAGATCAATACTCATAGGCTCACTTCTTCTGCCACAATATTCACTTGTATGTCTTCCCTCATAATCTTATTCTTCAAGCTGAACTTCACAATCAAGTTGTTCAACTTGATGTGTGACATCACACTTTGTTAACATCTGCATGTTTTCAGTGTTCACATGTCCTACGTATACTTGTGTTCCTATGTTAGTGTTTCTCAAGGTTTCTGAAAGCACAATCTCTATGAGCTATATTTCTGCACAGGGCTCTCTGTGTTGGAATTGACTTAGGTTTCCTGGGGTAGGGAGTGTGAATCAGCTGGAATGATTGGCAGCGTTTCCTAACTGAAGGACCCAAGCTGCTGCAGGTACTTGGGAACTCTCTGGCCACTGCAAAGTGCAGTCCCCAGCCGGCCCATGCAGCTCCTCTAGGCCGTGGGGCTGAGCTGCAGCTCCCGAGTTCCCTGCCCAGCGCGCTCCTGTAGCCAGCACAAGCACGTGCTCTGCGCTGGGGAACCTGCACTTCACAAAGAACCGGGCTGGGTGTGCCTGGCAGGGTGCTTTGGTCATGATCTAAACACTTGGGCATCATTCAAACAACCATTTGTGACTTTCGGTTTGAGAAACACTACCCTGAACTACCCCACCAAGTCTTAATGTAGATGCACAGACCTTACAGGAACTTGCGATCTGTAACGCTATCTCTATCTAATGCAGAGAATTCATAAGCAATACAGTGAATTTTATTTCACAAAAAGGCATACGTACTGTACACCTTTTTAAATCCAAAACGTTCCTCATTTCTACATTGATTTAGAAACAAGTTACAGAACAGTGGTCACTATTTGAAATATTAGGACATTAACTGGCTGCTTCTTTATATGTAACTGTATTGTCTGCCTGCTCCTTTTCTGGAGATGTGTTTTTGTATTGGATGTTTGGGCCAATGGGAGGCTTCAAGCTACAGTGTATTTTCCCAGATTAAATATATTTAACATATGACAAACCCCAGACAAGGCTTTTTAAAATGTATAAAGAACTGCAGTGTTAGGTGGTTTATTTGCAAACTGTTTTCAATGTTGTCCATTTTTATGGCACCTTTAACAATATTCTTGTTTCCAAAGTACAAAAAAAAAAGGTTAAAAATATTCTAGCCATAACTGAATGTCAAGCAATAAAACAAATGACTTTTTGTGCATAGATTTAAAAGAAATACAAGTTTTAGACATCTGCATGTAAATGCAAATCTCTTGTTTACTGCTTTCTTAAACTTGAGCAACTGATTCCTTATTTTATTACTAATTTAAGGACTTGTAATGGCCTGTAAACATTTTATCTTGCTCTATTCTTTCAACTCTAACTTTGTCTCTGCTTTGGAGTCATAATATTTAATGTTGTTCTGCTCACCTCTATACAGTTAACTTTTTGCTTTCATTCTGTATAGATAAAATTATACTATAAACAGCCTACACAGTGCAAATATTTATCTGTTTATCAAATACCACATTATGCTGTATAATATCTGTTTTACTATATAATCTATTTTAGACATAGCTGTTTAGAACTAGAGTGTGCTATTTTTGTGTTTTTCTGATGTGTGGTGCTAGATAAGTTACTTTTGTGAACAAAAACAAACAAACCCCTTTTATTCCTAGACAATACCACCTTTGGGTCTTGTTAATTTCACTGAGTATAACTATATATAAATATATATATTTGTGTATATATATATATATACACCAACATATGCCCAACAAGTACCTGTATCAGAGTACAAGATTTGGGACATGGTTTTCTCTTTAAATGCATAGTGTCATTATATAAATTATTCTATAGTATATTTAATAAGGAGAAAATTACTTCACCGGTACAGATACTTGATATCAAATGTAGAATTTTTTCTACATTATTAACATTATTAATTATTAATGTTATTAAAATTGTTCTGTCCAGCTTGTTATCCTTTTGGTTACTAAAAGAGTCTGCCTGTATTGTATTCAAAATAAGAAAACCATCTAATCTGCCAGTATAAAATAATTACAATATGCTGTCTGTCTGTCTGAAAGGGAGGTAGTTATTTGGCTTGTTGGGAGAATTCTATCCTGTTGTTGCATTGGAAATGTAGAGATGTTATTCTGCTGGGTGCCTTCCTCCCTCCTCACTTTAAATAGGATCTGTACACGCTCGGACTGCGGATGTTACTGGGCCATGCCTACACACTTAACTCCAGTTACTGTAAATAGGAATGTTCTGTAAATCTGCCGTGATGGATGGCTAAATTCAGTCCCTGGATATGCTTTATACACCATGCATACATATCCAAGGACAGCCAGTAGCAACTAAAGTTAATTAAGAAGTGGAATTTGCAACGTTTTGTCAGGTATGGGGGTTTTGTTTTTATTTTTTCATGTATACCTTAATTTACGTAGTCATGTACCCTTCAAAATATTCCTGTCCCCTGTTCCTTTCATTCTAGATATTGTTTTAATGTTCATTCTTAAAAACTGATGGATATCAAATATCTAACTAAGGAGGTAATTAACCTTTTAAATATTTATTAGAATTTTTCTGTAATATTACTGAATTTATAAGATCTTTAGCAAAGATTTTTGAGCAATTTATTAATAACAATGTTTCTGTTTACTGCACTTTTTGATAATAGAAGGTAGTGAATTTTAAAGCCATGGTTCTTGGCTTCCATGCACTGCTTTTATACCCTCAATCCAAGGAATATATATATATAAATAATTTTTTTTAAACAGCAAACATACTGTTGACCTAAAAACAAAAACAAACTTTACTGCACCATGGGTATATTTTCATAAGTGGAATGTTTAACTGCAAACACTATCAGGACAATTATAAAAACCTCTTGAAGCTACAATCTTATTTAAATATAAGCCATGACAATTTTGTTTTCCTTTCTTGATTTAAGTTACCTTTTGATATTTTCAAAGAGAGAAGGACTCACTCTTAAATTTGTAAGTAACAACCTATAGGCAATGCCAGGAACACATTCTCCCTACTGTTTTAATAGTTTGATATATTTATGCAAAACCATTTGGTTAACATTTATCCTCCCTCTTTACTAAATGTTCAACATACCAACGCCAGAATAAATGCTGATTACAAATATACATCAGATTGAAGATGAAGCACACAGACTTAAAAACCTCGTTGAGTGATACGCTCAAATTTCTGTAAATACACACAAGTTTAATGCAATTATACTGTACATGTAAATATGTGCTGTCTGTTATGTGTACAGTATGTATAAATTCCTTTTCTAGCCACAATAAAATGTAAGCCATCAAGAGGATGTGGTATTGTACTAAACCTTTGCTAATGATCTTTACCCAGTCACTTCACTTCTCCCTTCCATCGACCTCTCCAACTCACTCTTACGATAGCCTGCTTATATTCAAGTTTGTTATTTTACTCGGTCCCGAAAAAAGTATTTTGATTCATTTTGTAAATATGACTGTAAAAATAAGAGATTTAATGTTGTCTTTTAAATACTCCAATTTTCATTCTAATATGAATGTTGTTATATTGTACTTAGAAACCGTACCTTTAATATGACATTACCTTTATTAAGTGCATTGAACACATCGATTTTAGATGTGCTTTATGTACTCTTATCCTGTAATAAAACTTCAGCTTCTAATGGAAAAATCTGTCTTAATTTTTTTGTCAGTCACATCTTCCTTGGTTTTCTGATTTGCAGTTCAATAGGTTTATTCCTTAAGGAATGCACTGATACAAAATTAGACTAGATGTATGTTAGAGCTGTTTTAGCACGTACATCATGTTTTGTCAGCAGCAGGGAAACAAGATGGCCCCAAGCACCTTTTAAGCTCCCTTTTGGCCACTTTTCAGAATGAACGTGGATTAATGTAGCTTCCCTCTATTTGAAGGTGTCTTGTTGGAAATCACAGTTCACAACATCAAGTGCAAAATACAAGAAATTTGGCACAAAACCCTCCCAGTGAGCACTCCCAGCAGAAATACTACTTTAGGTCAGATCTAAATGAGGATTTGGGCTTCAAAATTTGGGTATCAAAGTTTTAATATAATTTAGGCATCAAGAGTCACAGGTGCCACTCCCCTCTGCTCTGCTAACTTTAGGAATACCTGAATGTGTCAGCAGCATGTTGGTCTTAAGACTTCAGGCATGTGAAATTCTCCTTCTGCACCTACTCAGAAATGCCTCAGTCTTGACAGAGCTTTTAACAGCTCAGTATTTATATGTCTGACCATGATCCAGAAATAGATTCTAGCATTCATCTTTGAAGCACTGTATCTGGAAGCAGCCTTCACCTACAGATAACTCTACAAAAAAAAAGTAGTGGAAGTGATAACTCCTAGAAGGGGAGCACTAAGCAGTGCCACGTGTTCTACAGCAGCTCCATGTCTACAGCAGTCAAGACACTGAAAACAGATTTAATTTTCTTATCCTCAGGCCGTGATCCTGCCCAGTATTCCCAGTCACAGGAGAGTTCCTAACCACCAACATACAGGTTAGGGAACAGCTTTATAGAGAACAGTATAGTTCTATCTAAGACATAGGAATTTTACTCAAGTGAGACAAACTGAGGACTCCCTCCTGTACCCACCCATAAGGAAACCATAAGGAAAGCTAAACTGTACGTTAGGAGGTGGTGGGTTTGACCTCTGATTATTTCACAGAACTGCTGAGGGTGACAGGGATGTCAGAGGCCCCAGGCAGGGTCTCCTTGAGCCGGCTGCCCAGGACCATGCCTAGCTTTGGAGCATTTCCAAGGACGGTGACCCCGAAACCTCCCTGGACAACCTGTGCCACTGTTTCATCACCCTCACAGTGGAAACCTGTTTCCTGATGTTCATGTTTGTGTCATGGAAGTACAAAGATCACCAGTACGAAGTAGCGCTATTTGATTAAAAAAAATAACCAAACAATCACATACCTGCAGGTTTTTGAGAGATGCAGCCTGAAGTGGGATTTAAGCTGCCACATTCACCAAGATAAGCAGTTCTCATAATTTAGCTACAGAACTGTTGCCGTACCTGGGTTGGGAACCAGGATCACTCCTTACAAGGGGGTAATTCCACGGCTGCACTCTGGGTGGGTCTATCCAGTGGGACAGAAAACCTTTCTGCTCTTCGAAGATCAACAAATCGAGGGTAGAATTAAAATCACTGTCCTTAAAACTGATCTGCAAGCAAGCTGAAGTCTCCTTTGTTTGGTGGGTTTGGGAATAATTCTTAATCATCTCTGAGTTTTCCTGTGTTTGTGTAATAGTGCCCCATTTTAATCATGGGACACCAGGCATACACTCTGCCTTCATCATTTCCCCATCTTTAGAGCAGTGACCGGCATCACCTTTTCTTGTAATACCACAAGCAAATGAGTTTTCATCACCCAGACCTATGGGTTCTAAGAATACACGAATTCCACATTTTATCACAGTGGGAAGCCAGACCATCAATTAAAAAAAGATTTTGCGGCTCTGCTCACGCGAAGTGAGCCTGGGAAACTGAACACCTAAGAGAGGAAGGAAGCTGCTGAACGCAGCCTCCTCCATGGGCACCTCAGCCCTCACGCGCCTCCAACCCCTCAGTGACAGGCTGCCCCCCACCCCTCCACACTCGGAGCGGGAGGAGCTACCCGGGACACCCATCCTCTACCCAGGGCCCCACCTCTGAAACACCCGGGGAGGGGCGGGATGTGCCGCCCGAGGCATCCACCTCCTGCCTAGGCTCCGCCTGCGACCATGGAGCAAATCTCCCAGCACAGTTCGGCTGCGCGCCACCATTCGCCCCGCCCGCCACAAAATGGCGGCCACACTCTGAGGCGCTGCTCGAGCCCGTTTCCCTATTGGCTGGCCCAGAACACCTGACGCATGCGTCGGCCGCTGATTGGCCAGAGTCCTGAGGCGGTGAGAGGAAGAAGCGCGAAGTTGCTGGCCTGAGGGCTTTGCCAAGATGGCGGCTGCGGAGCCGCCGCTGACATGGTGAGCGCGTCTCCCTCTCCTTGAGCGGCCTGGGCGGGCGCGCCTGAGGCGTGGGCGACGGACGCAGCTCCGCGCTGCCCCGCCGGCAGCAGAACGCGCCGTGGGGCGGGCTCGGCTCCCGCCCCGCCGGACGCCGCCCCGAGGGCGCGTGCGCCATTTCCTGTCACTCCCGCGATGGGAGCGGGAAGAGCGCGAAGGTTCCCGGGGGCTGCGCCGGGCTGTGAGTGCGGGCCGGCTCCGCCTCAGGGGCCGTGAGGTCCCGTAAATCCCCGGCGGGGATTCTGGGCAGGGACTTTGTTCGTGTTTCTAATACGAAAAGCTCTGCCAATACGTAATTCGGCTCTTTAACCCTAGAGAGGCGAGGTTTGTTGGAATTTTAGTTTGTGAAGTAAAACCTAAATAAAATCCTTGCTCGTACCTTACACAGTAGTTAGGGAGGTTGGGATTGTATAAGCCCTGTTCACTTAAACGGCTATATTAGAAAAAAAGGCAATGTGAAATATCAGATCAGTGTAGAGGACAAGAACAAATCTTTTCTGAAAACCTAAAACCGATGTATTTTCCTCAAAAGTTCCAGCGATTTCAACCCAGAGTTTGTTTTTGATTCATGAACCTGTGAAAGTCTGAAACTCTCTTCAGAATTTCACCATACTAGAATTGATGTCTTGTATTAATGAAATTCTTTGTACTGTGCAAAATACTTATTTTACTATCAAAACCACACAAGGCATTAGTACAAACATAACTTTCCTAAAAAGGAAATCTGGAACCATTGCGTAGGTGGCCTCTCTTTTTTTCATATAAAATGATTCTTGGTTTTGTTTCTCAGGAGCAGATGTGCCCTTTAATTTTTGATTGTTTTGCTATGTATTTATTTTTAAATTTTGTTTTATTAGGGATATTCCACCAAAAAATGGCCAAGAAGTATTTTTCTCCCATGAACTTTATGAGAAACATTCCTTGTCTCTGAGCCTCTCTGAACTCTGGCATTTATCAAACAGGTATATTATTTTATCACTTTGTGCTCTTTCTTACCATGCTATGGATACATCCCCATACTGCTTTGGGGAAAGCTGCCTGTTGTTTGGCACACAAGGATTTCTTACAGCTGTTGGCCTGTGCTTTCTCTGTGGGGAAACCTCAGAAAGCAGGAGGAGTCCAGGTTGAGTGCTTTGCTCTGGGAAATGAAGCTGTGTGAACACAGGCGGTACAGGTAGAGTTGTTTTTGCACTTTTGGTGTCATTTTCATATTTTCTTAGGCTGAGGAAGTAGAATGACATTGATTTCACATAGTGAGAAATGTGGCTCATGCTGCTGGATCTCAGCATTTGGAGGACTGTATTTAGACTCTTGGTTTCAGAAGTTATTGAGCTGATAAGGGAGGTGAACTTGCTGCCTGGTGCCTGAACCTTCACTCTGGGAGGAACGTGGGTGGGAAACCATGTAAGTGGGGAGTTCAGCAAGTTGGGAAACAGTTTGTTCAAAAGGGGAATTACTGTGTTTTTATGAACTGACAATTTGAGGGGGTTGCCTGTTGCATCCCATGGCTTCATCCCACATCTTTAGCTAGAGAAGATCGTTCTGGTCCATAGCTATTGGAGCAACTTTCCTTGCATTGGCAAGATAGGACCCCAGCCTCACAGCTTGTTGCTGGTACATCTGATACTGCTGGGATTCTTCCTTAGAAGAGTTTCTGGAGTGGACAATCGGGTGGGGATTGTGGCCAGCTGTGTGTGGTTTTGGGTGGGTTTACAGCCAGAAGTAGCCAAAGAGGTTGCACCTGGTAAATATCAGAAATGGATGGAGCTGGGTTGTGTGACCAGAGTCAAGGGGAAGAGAAATTATATCTGTTGAAGCAAGTGTGAAAGTAAAAGCTGGAGGAAATGTGCTAATTTTGGGCAGTTTCTCATAGATATTTACAAAAGTGTGTTTTCTCTTCGTGCAGAAGCAGTGAAAGCAGGTTGCTGATAAAATGCAGGGGAAAAATTTAAGCCGTCAGCTCAAAGAAAATATAATGCTGTAAATATGGCCAGAAAAGCTCTGTCAGATTATTTTGGTTTGCACCCCAATGAAGACTGTGACAGCAGTGCATAGTGAAATGATCTTGATGTGCTGCCATTTCATTCAGTGCTGAATATAGCCAATTTAAGCTGCTAGAATTTCTTGATGTTCTTACACTGGCATATCTGAGTCAGCATCTTGTTGCTGCTACAGCTTAATTAAATTTGCCAGTTTGTGCCACAAGGATGGACACATTCTCATATTTAGAGAGACAGCTGTGAAGTGTTATTAAGAACTGTGGATGTGATACTGCTGGGTTTGAATGACACTTGAGATGTTTTCTACTGCTGAAATAGTATCTTAAAAATATGCTTTTTCCAAGATCAGCAGTTAATGTTAATTTTGTTGGCCTTAAATATTTTCCTTTCTAAAGTACAATTATTTTAAATAGACCAGGGCTAGGCTGGTTGGCCTTTGTTTACTGGATTTGCTTTAAGAACAAGCTTTATGTTACTTCTTCATTGTTGTTAAAACAGCCATGCCCCTTGCCCTACCCTACTATTATTTTTGGTGACTGATTCCAGCATTGTTTAGAATAGAAAATTAAATGCTTGATTTGTGTACTCTGTAAGAATTCCTTCATTGATATCTAGAATTTCTATTGTTACAGTGAAGTAATTTTGATTTCCTTCTTCTGCAATGAAGGAAAGGCTTTTTCTAGTTTAATCTTTCTGCTTTACTATCAGAACTGACTGATAAGTCTGACCTTTCTGAGTGCAGTTTCTGAGCAGTGGCCACCAGTGAGTGGTGAAATGTGGAGATTCTTTATCCTTTCATTAATAATGTGTTTCCAGAACAAAGAATGTGGTTCATATTTAGCTTGCTAACACCATTTGGTTTTTTTTAAAAAGAAAATTACAGGGGGATAGAATGTAAGAAAATAAAGATAGTGCAGAAAGTAACCTCTCCCCTAAGGTGTTGCATCTGGGCCAATTATCACAGATTGGGAACAGGCCTGACTTTAACAGGCCACAGCTGTAACCAGTGAGAAAGAAGAGTGCTACACAGGAGTGGGGTGGCTGGTGGAGAAGGGAACTGGAGTCAGCTGGCTGCTTTGTGAGGAAGAAAGTGTCAGTGCTCAGAGGAGCTGCCCACAAGAAACACCAAGAAGGTTTGAAACTTTTGTGATAAGGAGACAGCAGTGTGGAACCCCTGTGAGAAGATGACAACAGAAAACCCTGCCTTTTTTGTTTGTTTGTTTTTAAAGCAGTTGCAGATCTGCAGCTGGCACTAAGGGTTAGTCTGATTGTACAGGGAAAGTTTTAGAGTAAGAACGGTCCACTGGCACAGATAGGAATTGGAATAGCAGTGTCTCAGAGCAGTTCAGGCTTGCACAGCTGCCTTTGTTGGTTCTGATTAATACTAGTATTTACGTGAAAGCTGCAGATTGGTTCATTTTTTACTTTTCTTTCAGAGAGGCAAAGAAAAATGCAGAGGCATTGGCAAACTCCTCAGAAAACAGACAGGCTTGTGGCATGCAGGCTGCTGAGTCACTTGAGGTGGAGGCTAAAGGCCCAGCTGATGACCATCCTCTCCCAGAACCCAGACTCCCCTATCCATTTACCTCTTGTTTGACTGAGAAGGAGCAGAAGACATACTTGTATCTGATGACTAAGTTCTCAAAAAAAGGAAACCATTTCCAAGTTAATGAAGCAAGTCAAAGGGAGTTTTTCACATATATGGTAAGATATGAACATATGACCATTACAGAGGGAGTCATACAATTTTTTTTTCTTACAAAGAATGAAGGAAAGGGGGAAAACTCGTGTTGAGTTCAATTTGTCATAGAATTCGTGTTATTGTGAAAGGTAATAAAGGTTTGAAGTACTCAGGATAAGCTTTTTAATAGAAATTGAAAATGTATTTGGTAATTTCATTGAAATTGGGGTTTTATGGCTTTTTTGTTTTCTTGGGGTTTTTTAAAGTGATCTGAACAACTGAGGATAAGTGTAGATCTTTGACAACTGACCAAACAGCTCCCTAGTCCCCAAAAAAACCCTTTTTTTTTCTGAGGAAGTTAAGAGTTGTCCTTACTGTGATTTTAGCATTTCATCGTGGCTGTAGCAGTCTTAGGTAGTGTTAGGCTGTGCATACCCCTTGATGTGATCTTTGCCAGCTGTGGGAGCTGTGTCCACTGGCAGGGAGGGCCCTGTGTGCTGCCCTGCTGGGCTCACAGGGGCAAGGCTGAGCTCCCTGTGCTGCTGAGCCTCTGGGAGCTGTGTCCACTGGCAGGGAGGGCCCTGTGTGCTGCCCTGCTGGGCTCACAGGGGCGAGGCTGAGCTCCCTGTGCTGCTGAGCCTCTGGGAGCTGTGTCCACTGGCAGGGAGGGCCCTGTGTGCTGCCCTGCTGGGCTCACAGGGGCAAGGCTGAGCTCCCTGTGCTGCTGAGCCTCGGCCATTGGTGTGAATGGGCACTTTGATGTTGGCTGGGAGCATCGTTTTAGTTGAGTCCTGTAAAATGTCATTAATCAGCAAATTGTTTTGAGCCATTGCATTTGGTTTCCCATGCTTCCTTATTAATGCTCATTTCTTTATTTTATGCTGTACCAATGGAAATGTTGTTTCCAGGCATATCAGTCGCTACTGTGTTGTTGTTACTTAGAATTTCTCATGAAATCAGAATTCTTTATGACTTTGCCATGTAAACTTCAATGACCATATCTTGTAACCTCTCTATTTATAAATCACTGTATCAAACGAAATTTGCTGTTTGTTGGGGATGGTGTGTTGTTGGTTTGGGATTTTTTTAAAGGAAATAGGCCTTGCAAAAACTTTTTTACTTAACTGAAACTGAACACTTGTCAAGTTGAGTAGCAAGTGGAATCTGTTCCTTCCCTCATATCATTACCTGTACTGTCTCTCTGGAAATTTTGTTGGTTATATGTCGAGTGTAGAAGATTCTGTTTTGTCTTAAAATAGATTTTTCCTTCCCCCAGCAAATGAAAGAAGTAGTAAACAATGAAATTGCAGAATTTATGAAATTTGCCCAAAATGCTGCAAAGAGCTGTGCCCAGGATTATGATGCCATCTCTGAAGATGCCCTACGTTATACTGAGGTAATTACCATTGCCATGCTTAAACCCTTAAAAAAATAATCTTGGATCATGATCAGGATAGGCAGAAGTGCTCATGGTTGTGGTGTTCCCTGCCCTGCTGATTTCTGTTGGGGTGAGATGGAGAAGTGGCCATTTCCTCTACTTTTCACTGGAGCCAAAAAGATGTACTAGAAGAAATCACTGCAAAAATATTTGTTCATCAAATAAATAAATTGCTTCTTTATATTCAGGAAAGGAGGAGCTGCATTTGAAGTGTGCATTTCCATTAAGAAGTGGCTCTTAGATATACTGGGCAGAATGTGAAGTTTAGCTCCACAGGAAAGCTTAGTAACATGTCACAGTAGCATGTTATAAAGTGACTTTAATTGGAAGTTGCTGAGGCTTTAATCATAACCCTCTGCAAGTTCATTCTGTGTTAAATATCCACTTTGATGATTCTAAGATCAAACATGATTGCAACTTCATGCATCATTCTTGGGTTTTTAGCACATTTTTGAATAAAAGTTCATTAAATTTTCCCATTAGTGAGTTTGGGCACATGTGAAGACAAACATTCTGCTTTTTTTTTTTTTTTCCCCCTAAATACTGGGATTGGCTTTGCAATTTTGTGTCTTGTCATCTGGTCACAAAATGTGTCTCCAGACTTCAAGTCCTATTTATTGTTAGTACCCTGACTTAAAAACTGATGCCCATATTTTGTTTTAACCAACTTGCAGAAATAACTCTTTCTAGTTACTAAATAAAATCTAAATATCCTAAATACTTCATTCAGGTATTGTAAAAAATTATGTAGACTTGACAGGACGGTGAGTTTCAGCACAAATGGAATCATCCTATGCCTTTCCCTTTGTGATTTTTGCCTAGGCTTAGTGTAAGCTTGGGTGGTAACACAAAATAATATTACTTCCTCTAAAAGCCAAGATAAATAACTAAAAAGAAAATTACCTGTTTAGCACATTGCAGACTGTGCTGAACTGCATGTTTTTAATGATTGGCCTGAGTTGTGTGCATACATTGTCAGCCTTGCTTATGAAGGGCTGAGGAGAATCTGGAATATAGTGCAGTTCTCATAGCAGTGATTGTGAGAGTATTATAGGTACCTCTAAGTTTTTAATGCAACTTGAAATTACAGAAAAAACTTCTCAAAATTAAAAAATCCCCCCAAAATCCCCCATCCTTATGAAAGATAAAAATGAATAAATGATTTTTCTTTTTGTGTTAGGAGTTGCTACGTGCATGTCTTGGACATGTGCGGAAGTATCCAGAGGTTTACACCCTGCAGGAGATCATGAGTATCATGGGAGGAAAGTTTCATACACAGCTGACCTTTAGGCTGGAAAAAAATCTTCTTGCAATGGTAATACCTTATGTACACAGATTGGGTTTGTGGGGGTTTTTAAGTAAGTAGAATTACATCAGAGTTGTGTTAGGCAAGGATTAGGTGTTTTTGCAACTATTATCCAGTTCTTGAGTTAGGGGTTATAATTTATAATTTAAATTATCAATTAAAACTTTAATAAAATTATTTTGGTAGTAAGTCTGTTAACCTTTTACACCAGATGTTTGCCATAAAAAGATGACATTAATAATATGTTCTCTCATATCATGTAACTTGATAGTGGACCCGTGTAAATTTGTTGTATTTTTCTTCTTTAGAAATGCAGTGTTGGGTGAGCATGATTGCTGTGAAAGCTGTTTTTTGATGCTGCCTGATTTCCCCCAGGGTACAGCAAGACGTTATAAAACAGATTTCCCTTCCATGCCTGTTCAGCTGCCCACAGACTATAGCACTGTTACATCTATTATAACCCCAGAAAAAAAGGCTCATGTGATGCATCATGTAAGTAACCCTTTTATTGTTATTTTAGTGCATATTTTTGACAGAAGTGCAATGTGATCTTTTTATGTCTTGAACAGTTTTTAGACTGCATTGGACCATTAAATAGCTTGTATTTCTGTTTGTGTTCTTCTACTGCAAAAATCAGGGAGTTTTCCTTCTGTAGAACTGAGATTTTTGACTGTTTATTCCACATAGCTTTTCCTCAGCTATTTTAAGGAGTGTCTTCACATATCAAAACCCAAGCTTTCAACAGCAGCACTGTAATTTCAGAGACACTTGCTGAAGAAAGGAGCAGAGGTGATGCAGGAGAATGGTATAAGCCTCTAAGATGTTAAACAGAGCCCTTCTGATGATGGCTGAGGGGGCAGCAAAAAGAACAGAGCTGGGTTTTTCTTACTTCTCTCATGGTCCTCAGTGCTCCTGGGCTCCCATTATCTTCATAGTCCTTGATGATGTTCTTCTGCCTCATGAGCATTCCCAGCCTCCTTCCTTCATGGAAATATGTACTTGTAAAATTGAACAATTTTATCATTTCAATTCTCAATTTGTATTCTTGATGGGCTTATATTTGTTTTAAGGCTCTTTATATCTAATCAGTATTGAAATAACTGGGCAGTTTTAACCATACTTCAGTGTTGGATGTCTATTGTGCTGTTGCTTGACTCATAAGATCTGTAGTGTATATTTGTGAGTTCATCTGGTTTGGGGGATTTTTTTTGCTTTGGCACATTCCCATATTTCATTATTATCTAGATTCCTGTTCAACCTGGTAATTCAAATGTATCTAAATACAAGTTTAAAATATGTGTTTTCTTATGCTGCAAAGTGAATGCATAAGATTCAGCTGAAAACCTTCAGGGAAGTTTTTGTTTCTTTAATTTCCTTTTGAAGCCTGGCACTGTGGTAGTCTTTGGACTTTTTTTTGAGGAGTAGGGGTTGTATATATCCACTTTTGGTTGGGTTTGGAGTTTTTCTTGTAAATTTAAATTTATGTGTATTTCTTAAAAAAAAGAACTTTGGAAGAAATAACTTTTTTTTCTCTTTAGGATATTAGTTCAGATTCAAATGCAGAAAAACTTGCTTTGAAATATTGTCCTCAAGTTGTTTTAAGTAATCAGTCATTATTTACTTTACTGAATAATCATGGACTGAACTACAAGGAACAGTGGGAAATTCCAGTTTGTGTTAAAATGGTCACTGTTGCAGGTATGGGATGTTTTTATTATTAAAACTATGGGGGGGGGGTGGTGTTGTCCAGAGAAGCTGGAAAGCTGATTCAGGGTCACTGGATATTGTTTCCTATACCTTTTCTGCCTCGTTACTGAGAATAATAACAGCCTCTACAGTTAGTAAGTGTCGGATTTGGACATTCAGCTGTTTTCCACCTGGGGGAAAAAGCCAAAACAAAAAACTGGTTAAAGCCAGTTTTACTTTTGTTCATAAAACAGGGAGACTGTGGAGACTGTGTTCACCACATGCCTTGGTTTCTCTGCTGGGATGGGCAGGGCATTGCTTTTATTTTTGTGGAATTCAGATGTATAAGTGTGTTTAGGTGCAAATAAAGGAGTGGAGCAGCAGAGCCTGGGCAGAGTTAACTGATTAGAGGAGAAATAAACAGCAGCTATCACTTGGGCACTGAGACTTAAAAAAGAAATTACTTCCAAACAAGGAAGAAAAGATATTTTTGGAAAACAGAATACATTTGATGATATGATGCTGTATAGGAAATGATGAATCCTCTGTTCTTATTTTACAAATTCTCTACTTAGAACTGCATTTGAAATATGTTCAGCTATTAATGTGGTGTGTATTGCTGCTGCAAGATCACAATAATTCACACCATATCTGGACATACTTTTATCTTCTGTTGTTAATGAATGAAAGGATCATTTTTCATTTCTTCTGGTGTGTATGTGCAGTGGATTTGACTGTAATTGGAAGTTGAAAGATTTATTATTTAAATTATGCAACAGTATTTCTTCCTTTCATTTAATACATACTCTTTCATTCTTGGAAAGGTAGAAAACCAGCTAAAGTGGTTTATGTTGATCCACCTCTGCTGAGAAAAGAAATGACAGTCCGAGAGAGGAATCAAATCTTCCATGAAATTCCAGTGGATTTCCTAGCAACTAAAACATCTTATGTTCCAATTTCTGATGTATCAATGGACAAACCAGCTGAGGACAACCTGTTTCAGTGGGATGTATGTAGAGTCACATATTCTTAAAAACAAGCAAAACCAAAACCCTGCGTTAAAATTCCTGAGTTGCTTTTCCTGTGATGAAGGGAAATCAAGGTTTTCTGTGGTGGTATTTCTGAGTTAGAGACCCTGTCTAGTTCCTGTAAGTGCTTCTACATGGGCATCTCAGCCTTAATATTTACTTCATTAAAATGTCTTTTGATCAGTTTGCTTCGGTGGAAGAAGTTTTGTGGACTTTTACTCTTTAGGAAGGCCTTTAAACTTGGGTCCTATTTAAAGGACCCAAGATATTCAGTGGTAAACAAGAGCAATTGTTTTTCAATTGCTGATCCTCTTTCCTAACAGTGAAATATGGATGGTAAAAGATTTTTTTTTGTGTTTTCAGTTCAGCAATGTCTCATTTCTTGGGGTTTTTTTTGTTTTGTTTTGGTTTTTTTTTTTAATTCTATTACTTTCTCATCCCCATGGTTAGGTGTGTCCTGACACCTACCAGTGCAGGACAATTCCTCCTCCAGATGACACAGGGATGGACTTCGATGATGATGTTACAGAGCTTGAAACTTTTGGAACAACAACCAAGCTTTCAAGAGCTTGTAAAATGGAAACTGCATTTCCTCCAGCTACTAATACTGCTAAAATTTTATCTAATGGCCTGAAAACTGGGGGGAAGAATTCATCTGCCATAAACAGAGGAGATGAAGAGGAGAAAAACACTCTTTCTGAGCAAGAAGGTTCAGCATGTGCCAGTGTGCAGCTTCCATCATTAGATGGCATTCCATGCTGCAGCCCTCAAGAACATTCTCCTTGTAGAAGCTTTCAGTCAGTGGAGGTAGGACTGAACAAAGCACAGGATGTCATGACCAAGGAAGTATTGGACAATGAAACAAAATTAAATCCTCTATCTGTTGCAGTGAGTTCTGAGAAAGAGCCTGATGCTGCACAGAAAAAAGAGACTTACACTTCTTTATGCAGCAGTGACACGGATGAAGAGCGTTTGGTGATTGATTCAGAGTGTGAAACCACTGCTTCTTGCAAGCCAGCTGTACCACCAGCTGTGTCCTCTACCTCAGCAGAGACTGTCAGATCTCCTTGCCCTGCCCAGAGTCCTTCAGCAAGTGTCATTGACTGCTCAGATAGCCCAGATCAGGGGAAAAAAGCCTCCAAGAAACCTCCAAGAAAGTTTTCCAAAGAATTGGATCCTGTTGGGCAAATTTTGAAAATGCAAACTGAACTTCTCAAGTCCCCTTCCCCAAAAGCTCACAAGCCAGTGGTGAGCTGTGATAATTCTAATGCTGTGCCAACCCAGCTGCCTCACTCTCCAAAACCACTGGTGACCTCCAGCACAGAAGCTGGGCCAGCCCCAGCCTCCAATCCCAGCAGCTCCACTAGAAATACCTGGATGTGGCTTTTTGAGGGAGTGCCCAAGAGTAAGTGTGGTCATTGTGTGAGGAGGAAAATTGAACCCAATATGTCAATAGTGCATCTGTTACATCTATTTACATCTATTTGTGGCTCAAGTTAACAGTACCTTTTCTGTATGGGAATTACTGTCTTGCACACAGAAGGGAGCACTGGGAGCTGTTTGTCCACAGAGGTGAATGTAAAATAACTGTTTTACTGTAGAGAAATAAGTTGTTATACACCAGGTTTTTAAGAAGAGAAATCATTTGGTAGTGGAATGAGTTCTTTTTGCATAGAAATTCAAATATTTGAGTAGTCTAGTCTGCGAAAGTAGTTTCTTGTCAATCAAAAGTAGAATTATTTTAATTTCTTGTAGAGCAAAAATTATTCAAATTATGCAGTTTTAAATGGGGGGGAAATTAAATTTGTACGTCTTGTTTTGAGCTTCCTCAAAAAGGTTCGGTTGCTGTTGCTTAACTCCCAGCACTCTGTCCCAGAAGGCAAAAGAGGATTCACTACAAGCCACCTCTCCAGGTTTTCAGGCCATTAGCTGAGTATGGAATCTATGCTGCCCCTGGACCTTAGCCCAGAATTACAGTTGTGAATATCCTGGGGACCATGGCCCTGGAGGATTTCCTCACATGCCTGAGTTGCTTCTGAACTCTGTGCAGCTGAAGTTAGAAACTCTTCACTGTGTTGGATAATTATGCAGGAAACCAGATAGGTTGTGCCAGGACAGATCCTCTTCTCGAATATTTAATTCCAACAAATCTGTGCTTTTTGGTGGGAAAACATATTTGGTGTTTTCTGAGGAGGTGTGCATTTGATCATGTAGGAATTAATTACTTAATCTATAGGTTAGCCCAATTAATTCCATTTTAGTTGACACTGTTATCACTTCCTACATTTTCATTGCTTTAACTTAATAATCACTAAGACCATGTCTCCTCCCTCAGTTTGAAAGGCTCAGAGGCATGATGTTTTATTTCTCTCTGTGTTAAAAAGATGGAGTATAGAATTCAGATGTTCTATAATAAATTTTTTTAATAGAGATTGTGAAACCAATATTGCCAACATGCTGAAAAGGGACTGTGTAGGAATAGAAAGCATAATTCTACAATTTGAAAGTTCTGTAGGAAGCTGAGAAACCTCTTTGCATGTCTATTTTGCACAAAGCCAGATCTGAGATATATATTTTACTTACAGAAAGTTACTTCCAGTTCCTTGGATAATATCTCCCACAGTGTGCATGCACATAAACTCTAAATTCAATGTTAAAAATGTATTTGTTCATAGCACTGCAGCAATTCCTATTTGTAGGTATAGTTTGGAGACCTATTTCCACGTATCTGCAGGACAAAAAAAAGAATTGGTACATTTTCAGCAAACTAATTTGGAGTCTCCTGTGTTTATTTGAAACAGTTTGTTAAAATGTTTCTAAGGGTTGAAGGGATGTTTGTTCATGTACTCAAAGCTGCCCTGGGAGATGCAGTAGTGCCTCTTGAATGTGCTGGTGTCCAGATTGATCTCCATGTGGTGCAGAGATTTGTGCTGCCATCCAGACCTGAGACCTGAGTTACTTCAGTGCCTGATGAATGGATGGCAGCTCTCAGGAGCCATTGATTGTAAATAAAATTTTTCTCTCCTTTGTGCTGAGTGACCTTGGCTTAAAAAGAATCTTTTTAACTACATTTGTACAAGAATGGAGTCTCACATTTGGAGTTCTCTTCATGTGTGTAAGAGAAATTGAATTATGTGGGATTATTTAGAAATATATTCTTTAAGAGAAAACATTTCCCAAATGTAATTTTTTTTTAATATGAGTTTTTTGTGCCTAACAAAGTAGTTTTGACCCCTAAATCATAGGAAACAAAACAGATCCTAGAGTTAAAAAAAAAAAAATCCTGAACAAAAAACTGCACTGCAAGAGAACAGAGCTCATCAGCTTCATTGCAAGAAATGTCCAAGCTTGACGTGGTCTGGTTTACTCATTTTGTCTAGCAAGGCTGCCAAGTGACCTTCAGCTGCTTGAAGAAGACCCCTCAGAGTATCAAGCTCCTGAGGAGGGCAATGTTGTGTACAAGCTCTTCAGTTTGAATGATCTGCTCTTACTCGTGCGTTGCAGTGTGCAGAAGGTCAAGTCGCTGACACAATACCAGAAAAAGAGTAAAGCCCAAAAGGTGAGGGGTTTGTTTTCAGCTTTTGTTGGTTTGTTTTTTTTTTAAACATTTGTGCTCAACTCTGAAATGTTGGTATTTGTGGGATTCCCAGTCTTTGATAGCATTTATACTGTCACTGAGACAGCTGGGCCTCTGCAGTGTGTCTTCTATAAGTAAATATTTGTTATAGCAGGACAGGGAAGAATAACTTGGGATTTCTTTAAAAAAGATTTTCTTTAAAAGATTTCTACTTGATTAGAACATAAGGAAATGTGATTCTCCATTTTTTACTACAGTAAAATGCCTGGGTAATGATACTTATGTAAAAAAAAAAAGTAATTTTGAACTATTGTTAAAAGTTAATGGAGTAGTTAGGGTTTGGGCCAAGGCTTTGAGAATGTTTGTGACCATAAATACTTCCAAGCAGGATTCAGCCTTGCTATCATGCCTAGTTAAGCAAGGAAATAGGAGATAAAATGAAGAACAGAGAACACACAAAGAGATTGTTTGTCCTGCTTAAAAATACTGTGACAGTTCTTAGCAAATAGTTTATCTCATGGAATTAAATGGTTTGAATGCAACTGTAATTAAAATACTCCTTGCAGCATGAAGAGAAGGAAACTTTATTCTATAATTTTCAATAATTTGTAATTTTCTTAAGAGTCCTGTGAATCATTTAGCAAATTTGTTGTGCTGTGTCCCTCCTGAGAATCCCAGAATTACAGCAAGCAGGTCTTTTGTGAGGTGTTTGTGCTATGTTGACATGGAAATAGTCATTGTAACACTGATTACTTGCCAAGAGTCTGTGCTTAGAATCTTATTTTGAAGAAATCCAATCTTTTTGCTATTGATCCGCTGCTTATAAAGCCTGGGAATAACTGCTTCATTATTCAGAAACCAATCACTTGTTTATTTTTTTTCAAATTGCTGTTTAAATTTAAACAGTGGGTTGTCAGTGAGAACTGACAGTGCTCATTGGGGTTAACTCACTAGTTAGGGTAGCCTCTGATTTCAAATGAGACTCCAAGCATTAGGTTCTAATTTCAAGTGATGTTCTGACAGGAGTGATAAATGGCAGAATTCTACTAATAATGGGCTAATTTGAAATGTTGTGTGGTTTTTTCTTAAATTGCTGCAGAGGGCAGTAGAGCACAGAAGTGTAAACTTGAAATTAATTTAGTCACATGGAAAAATTACTAAGTGTCAGAATTTTATTTGTAAAAGCTTGCCCCAGCTTTTTTTTTTCGTTTTTTTTTTTCCCTGTTGATTTCACTTTTCTCTGTATAAAGTCTCTGTACTCCAGAGTTTGTAAGGATTTCATAAATTGTGAACCTTCAAACAAAATCTCTGAGATGTCTTTGTCACTTCAGCTATGGTGGAGGACTGTGGTTATTATAAACTACAATATGTGGTTAAATTGTGGATAATTTTGGACAGTGGGTGCTAATTTTTCTCTTATCTACTGTTTTCCAGCCAACTCCCATATTCCTGTTGCCCAAACTGGAGTACCAAGCCTACTATGGTGTCGAAGCTCTTACAGAAAGTGAAGTGTGCCAGCTGTGGACACAGAGTATGCTGCATTCTAAATGCTTATTTTATATTGGTAAGTTCATGTCTGGAGTTTTTGCTCAAGCCACATGTATGGGTGAGTATTTGTAGAATAATATGAGAGATACATATTTATTAAAGGTGTATTCCATATATCCTGTCTTATTTTAACCTCTAGTTTTGCTTTTTCATGTCTATCTTCAGTAAGTTTTTTGTCTAAAATTTCTGTTGGGTGCTGGATGAGGAAATTCCAGCTTTGGTTTTAGATAAATACTATCAATGTCCTCTAGGAAATGCTGTATTCATATTTGTACAATGACATTTTAAAAAGTCAGGGAAGTTTTTATGTCTGTTGAGATATATGTTGTGTAGAGAAATTAAAATTATATATATAAGGAATGTGACCAGATGATTTTAACAACCATTTTAATAAATGGAGAGCTTTCTGATAGCAATTATCTTGTAATTAATAAGATTCTTAAAAGGAAAATTTGCAACAAAGTGGTTGGTTGATACTTAAAATATGCTTGGCACATGCTATTGAGTGAGGGCAACCCTGTTTGTACAGTGAGGAATGTTCTGCAGTGGGGATTGCCTTGCTTTTTTTTGTAGAAACAAATCTGGGTTTTCGGGTTGTTATGGCAGCAGTTGTGGCCTGTGGTTGCCTAACCTTTCCACTTGTGCACTGAATTACACTTTTGCTGTTGTTGGCTCACATCAGAATGCTATTTTAGAAATGCTAACTTCTCTGTTTTCCAGTTTCTACATGCAAGCTAGGCAAGCTACCACAGAATTATTAGGATGATGTGAAATCTAATGCATTTGCCAATTGCATCCTGGTCTGATCTCTTTATTCAATGGAAATTGTATTTCTAATTTTAAACTTTAAAAATAGTATTTTATGTGATTTTTCCATTCCATTAAAAAAGAGATCCTAATGAAGAGCTAATTATGTACAGAGTTCTGTTTGTAACTGTACCTTAATGTACAGTACAGAGGCCTTGCTGCTCTCTAGCAAGCAGAGCACTCTGCTGAGTGCATTCTGAGTATTTACACTGAGGATGTGTCCAGCATACTGAACTGCACTGCAGTTGGGTTTCCTGTAGGAAATGATATCAAAGTTGTTATTAACATTTCTAGAGTGGCAAGCAGTGTGAGGAAACAGTGAACTGTGGAGAGAGGGCTGATGTTTGTGAAGTACACAAGGTAAAGGAGTGAGTGTCTATCTAATCTCCCAGTACAGGAAATTGAAGGTATGGCTTGCACAGGAGTTTGCAGACAGCTCATCCAGCCACCACCTCTTTTTATGGAGGTTCTTGGGAATGTAGGAGACAGCAGGCTGGGTGTGCAGGCATTGTTGCAGATGAAGAGCCACAGAGCCCTCCCCTTCCAGCATAGCTTTCCTCTATCTCCTGTAGGTCTCCTGGCTGAGGAACAGGCAGTGCCCTGGGCTGGCAGGCTGCACTGGCCTGGCCTCCAGCACATCTCTGTTCCCATGCTTGGGATAAACTACCCTTGATGAAGAAGCACTGGTTATTCCAGTCATGTTGGTTTGTCAGCTCCTGGATACTCTTTGCAGAAGCAAGCCCTGGGGCACACAGGAGTTCTCTTTTTGTGGGCTCTGAGGAGGCACAGGATTCTCTGGGTTGTCACTGTACCCATTTACTGTCCTGCACAGTAAATGGGTACTCCAGGCCTGTGGGGCAGATTCTTGGTACTGCCATGTAGTTTCTTACAGAGTAGATAAAAAATATGTGGAAGTAAATATCTATTCTAGAGCATCTACCACAGTTTTTAATAGGCAGCTGTTGTTATATTCTACTTGGGCAGTCATCTTCTGCTCTGGGTATATTGCAAGGCAGCTGTGAAATTCTGCCTTTCAGTTTGTATTCCTAAGGGAGCTGTGAAAAATGCAGTCTTGCACTCAGATTTACTCAGAGGGCTCTTTGCAGCAGAGAGCTTTGTCCTGAAACTCCAGGGACAGTTCTCTGAGGATGATGATATCCTGGTGTTATGGGCAACCTAAAATGGGGTGAATCTCTCATTCTCTGTCACTAATCTGATACCTGACAGTAAGACTGCTGCAGTGATCTGTTCAGTGTAAGGAGAAGGGCAGAGAGCTTCTGAAATCGTGCTGTAATTTGAATTAAGTGAAATGCTGTGTTCTATAATAAAAGAATTTTTACATGAAACATTTTGTAAAGCCATAAAGTTTCTGCTCTTTTTAAATGTACCTCACAGTATGACTGTGGAAGTATGGAACAATATGGTTTGAAAACTATCATCTTACTAACGCAGTACCTACAACTTGCATTCTTGGTCACACAGTTAAGCCTTTAACTTGTAAATTTTAAGCATGTAGCAGACTTCAGTGTTAAACTGCATTGGTGGTTTTGGCTCTTGAAAAAGCTTAATTTGCTGTCTCAACCATCTCAGACTTACCTGTGTTGCCAGGCAAGTATGGATGAAAGGTTCCTTGGACCTTGGTCTGTGCCCCATAATTGTCCAGCACTGTTGTGTGTGACAGAGGGAGGATCTCAGCTCTGCTGTGACTCAAGGATTGAGACAGAAATCAGATCTGTAGCCATGGCCGGGGAGGGGAAATGAAGCTGAGGTGGTTTTTTTCAGGATGTTCTCAAAAAGCAGAGATACTATCATCAAACAAAGAGCTCTGTCTTCCTCTTGCTAGCTAGCACCTGCCTTGGTTAAGTCCCCTTGCTGCTCAGATAGGAAATCCTGTATCTGCAAAGGCAGTAATCTCTGTGACAAGCTTCCCAAATAAGGCACTTGTACTTGTCTAAGCAGTAAATAAACTTGTGATAAGCTTCACTGATTAATAGGAGCATTTTACTCTGACCATTATTCACTTATTTGCATTAAGTGCCTAAGCAAAACTTTCTACAAGAACAGTTTACCTTCAAGTGAATGGAATAATATTGGCGTTCAAATTAACATTATTTGAAAAATGGGTAGGAAAAAATAACTTAGTAACTTACTACATGTCAAGTGTTTTCAATCAGTCACTTCTCAAAGATATAGTTATATAAACTAGGTGGAAGTAGTTCATAGATATTTTGTAATTACTGGGGTTTTCCCAGTTATGTTCTGAGTATGTTTAGAAGTAGAGAAGTCTGATTTGAGGAGAGGCTGGAGAGGAATACCGAACTCAAACAGATTTTTTTTTTAATTATATTTTTTTAAATAATGACTTCAAGCCTCTTTTTGTAGTCAGCAATGTAAAATACAAAATTTTGCTTCTTACTTTTCTTGATATTAGTATTTTGTGCAAGACTAACAAATGTACAATGTTTAAAAGAAATGGATTGTCCTGGTGCATCTTTTTTAATTTGTTGGAGTGTGAGTTATTATTTAGTCTTCTTACACAGCGCATAAACTTAGTGATGGATAGCTTGGAATGTGCAATGCTTTGATTTAGCAGTTTTAACTGTGCAATTGAAGCATTTACACTTCCTAACAGAGCAGATTTGTAGGAAGACAGTAAATTCCAGAGTAGGCTGTATTTTATTATGCTGCCTTTTCCTCATCCTCCTTCTGGGAGCTGAAATAGAATAGATTCCTGGGAAAACCTCAGCATGGAAAGAACCAGAAGGCAAGGTACAGTCAAATCCATGTCCAAGCTATGCTGGTGATCCTTATTGCTCAACTGAAATGTGGGTTAAACTGTCCTTGGCAGCTTTTATTTTAGAAATGTGATGAGGAGAGCTTTGAATTGTTGCTTCTCACAGTGTCAAAGATAAATAGTTTTTAACAACTTGCCATGATCAAGGCCTGAGTTGTAAATTGTAATTCCTCAAGTGAGAAAGGGCAGAAAAATCAAGAGACAAAGGTCAGCATCCCTAGAAAGTCATGCAATAGATCAGAATGGAAAAGCAAGTATATTAAATGCAAAAGTAAATTTGTTGTTAAAGGTTAGCTCTTGGGATCGGTCCAGTGAGGAAGCAAAGTGATAAGGGTCAAATGAACTTGAGACAGTACAACTAACTGATGAGATTAGGGACAAGATAAGGTTGTGTATCCCACACACCACCCAAGATGGAAGGTTTGCTGGAGTCAGGCATCTCTTGGTTTGGAAAGACAGGGTACAGATGCCTGTGCTTAAAGGAGCTGCATGTTTTACTCTCTGTTATGGTGCAACTTTGATACATACTTTTCATTGTTCAATGCCAAAAGAGCAAATTTTTTATCCTTCTTAAAAGGTCTGCAAATTATGCTCTTATATTTGTTTGGTTTTATTTTTAGTGTATTAATTGAATTTCTTTTTTCAGCACATATTGATGCTTTTACATCTAAGCTTATTATGCTAGAAAAGATTTCTTCAGCAACTTTAAGAGAAAAACTTGGATTGATTAAGTGAGTATTTTGAGTAAGTTTTCTAGCAATGAATTTCAAACCCTAACAAGCCTTGCAAGTTACTACTTTTGCTATTTTTTTCTTTCACAGACCTGCAAATTCGTTAAATATACTTCATCATATTTTGAAGAAGGTGTCTGAGTAAGTTCTCAATTTTTATGCATTGTACTTGTTTGCCACATTACTCAGCTCATTCTGTTTCTTCTGTACAATGTTTGTCTACTCTGATTTTTATTTCTTCATATACATGAACAAATTTATGTTTTATGGGTTCTCTATTAGGTCTATCATAGCATAATGCAGTACTGTCTAAAATGTGCTTGGTACTACAAGGTTTGCATAAATTATGCAAAAGAATAAGAACTTGAGGTTTGTGAACCAGTTTTTCAAGAGAGCAAACTGGGCTCTTAGGAGCTGAGTAAACAGTTCACAGGAGTGAGGTGTAATGTTCTGTATATGGGCTGACACATGGAGTTTAGGTTTTGGCAGTCTTTCTGCTTGATTGGTAGAAATAACCCCCTGTTCACTTCTGCTTGCCTTGACTTACAGCAGCCTTTCTCTGTACACCATTGCAGCCTTTCTCCTGCTTCTTTCCATAGCTGCTTCAAGGCTTTCAGCCTGCAAGTGTCTTCATTTTTTTGGTGAAGCTTGTTTCTTGCACTGGGTGTGAAGCCTTTTCATTCAAATTACAGAGGGATTTTCCTGCGCTTTATAATTTCTGAAGGTTCATGATTTTTGACTAAGATTTTTGATACGGACAGTTAGTAGATCTTCATCTTCCTGAAAACCTCTTTAATCCTGTGGGTGTTGAAAGCTCATCTGTTCCTTGTGTTTGTGTCCACATGGGCATTGTTCTTTATAAGATGCTGGTTAAGGAATTAGGGTTTACCCAACATGGATGGTTTTCGTTGTATGCTCACATGTTTGGATGAATATGATGACATATGATGTACAGCCTGTACATTGTTGATAAATTAGTACATCATGAATACATCATAAACACAATAATAGGTATTGATCAATACAGTTTAATGCTTTCTTGTGCACAGTCTTTTTTATAAAACATCTAAAAGGATTAAACATCTCAAGATGTTCTGCTTTTGCATTAAGAACATATTAACTATTTTGATCAAATAAAAAAGCTCCAAAATTTGGTTTAAATAATATTTTTCATTTTGAACTTTTCTCATTTTAGTTTGGAGGAGGGCTCTTATTTATTGACTCACGCTGCAGGAGATTCATCAGTTGCAATTTACAAGAGTTCTATTGACAAGAGCATGAGATCATCCTATAACTTGCACAAAGCTCACAGTGATCTGCCTGCTGTACCTGCCACTCTCTCAGTGCCATGGGTTCCCCTGGATCCCAGCCTCCCTTTACCCTACCACATCACTCATGGAAGAGTTCCATGCACCTTTCCACCTGCTCCCTGGGAAGGGTGGAAACAGAAGGTCAGTATCTCATTTGATGGAAAAGCACGTCAGCAGTTTAGGAATAACTTATTTCAGTCCCCTGGGGTACAGCTGATACAGTTTCTCTGTCATCTTCGGGGGCCAGAAATTTTTTGGGAATCCATCTTGCTTTGTAATTTATGTTGGTGAATAAGTGATTTCTGTCATGCTTTAGAAATTGCCCAAAGACCCTGCTCTCACTTATACTATTTTTGAGATCGTATGGCCCGTTATAAGTGAAAAAATTTTCAAGCGTTATTTTTCTTCAGCAGAGACTCATTTGTGTAGAAGCCATGTGCTAACTGTGCTCAGCTGTGTGCACTGTGAGATGGTTTGTAGGTTGAGTTACGTTTTAGCCACAGCCTGCCTTCATATGAGGATGAAATTGTTGTGCATCCATTCCTAATTACCTTGTGCACTTTGCTTTCTGCCAGAAGGAAATCCAGGCATGTAGGCAGGGAAGAGGCGGGATTGGTCACTTCCCCCTGCTGACTGAAGAGTAGTTGTGCCAGTGCAGATGTGCCCTGTGGATCTGTCTGAAACTACATGGATTAGAAGGCAGTTGTCTGAATGTAGTTGAACATATTTGTGCTCAGTACAGATTGAAGATGAGTAATTCTGGTAATTCCAGTTTGGTTTTCTAAGTTGTTTTTTTTTTTTTCCAATTCTCTCCCCTTGTGTGTGTAGATGGCTGGGGTGAAAGGACAGTTGGACACACCCCATGAGGGAAGGCCAGTAGCTATGGAAACCAAAGGCAAGCCGGCTAAGCCTGCTAGAAATGAAGGTGTGGCTCCAAAGAAGCTGAGGAAGAATTTCTACAAGCAAGGAAAAGTGAAGAAAAAGTGGAAAACTAAATTCAACAAAGTGCAACTGAATTAGGAATAAGCCTGGAGAAGAACAAGAGGACACAAAAAATCTGAGGTTTCTTGGAGCTTCAGAGGAGCCAGAACAAGCTGGCAGGGGAAATGGCTCCAATAGCTGAAGCATTCTCTAAACCTTTAACCCTTTGGTACCTCAGGGGACATGTTTCAAGTGAAAATCTCAAGATCAGTCAGAGGTAAAAAAGAATGTTGCTACAGCCACTTGGCTGGTTATGGAGAACAGAGGTTAGGGTTGTGTCTGGTTATGCTCTTGTGTCTTCTGTTGGTCTGGTGACTTCTATAGCAAAGCTGCATCTTGAGTGAAGCAGTGGCTGACAACAACCTCTGATACCACATAACCAGAAAAATAGCTTTTCAGCTTTCCCAGTTCTTCCAGATTCTCTACAGATTTTTGTTCTCACATATTTTCAAGATATATTTTACTTCATGCATTGTATGTAAGAGGAACAACTTGGATTTAATTATTTAGCTTTTTTGACACATGGTGTCTACTGGCTTTTAAATAACTTAGAAAAATACATTTTTCTCATTAGAAAGGTGTAACAAATGAAGGACAAAAGCTGTGTTTATTTGAATAGTAAGGGCCATAAATCTGCATTGGAAAACTTAAAAGTACAGCTAAACAAGTAAAATAATAACAGGAGAGCTGTATTTTTGCATGTTTAAACTGCTGTCACAAAAAGCAGAGGTCTTAAAGGTGTTCTTCCAAGTCTTTTGTTTGGACTGAGGAAGTTACCAAGTACACTCATCTGATCAACATTCTTCTGCTCACTGGGACTTGATAGAACATGTTTTAATGTCATGAGGGTAAAAATTTAAAAAAAAAAAAAAACAGTTTACTGGGGTATACCTGCTAAAACATCCTGGAGGTAGGGGTTTTCTTGAAATCAGGCTTCAATAATGAATGTATATTAAAAACTTCTTTGTGAAATACAAAGCATTTTCTAATGTGGCTTTTTTCCAGCTGTTAGATGTATTTATTCAGTTATTCAGTTTATTTCTTCTTTGGACCACTGCTTGTTTTATCTGGAGTATTAAGGTATTGATAAGCTGAACTTGTGTTTGCAATTTACAAATAGTTCTGATTCAAAATCCTAAATGCCCTTAGAGACTTGTCATAATAGGAATGCTTTAGCTGTGAGTCATTCTTCCCAGATAACTGACTCTGTCTGGGGGACTCAAGGAACTTTTCAGTTTGTATATATAAAACTTTTTGCCAGACTTGTTTGGAATTTGCTTTCCCAATGCAGTTTCATGAGGAAGAAATGTATTGTCTGTTTGTTAATCTGTCTCTATGCCTTTTACCTTACACTGGTACATTACTAATTAAGATGTACTAATTGCAGAACTGCAGTGGAGCAGCCTGTGCTGCTGCTTGGCATTGTTGCATTGTGGATGCAGGGCTTCATCTCTGCAGAGGCTCCTGCCGTTCTTGTTGGCCTGGTTGTGCAGACTGTCCAAGTCTCTCTGAAGAGTGGCTCATCTGTCTCCTCTACCTCCCTCTTCTGCCTCTTTGGTGTCGTCTGCAAACTCAAGGAGAATTGATTTGGTCACATTATCCAGCTGACACAGAAATACTGAGTAGTGCTGGACCCTGAGAAGCTCTGTCCATGACCAGCTTACCTGGTTCAGCTTTGAGCTACAAACCACCAGAAATGGAGCAAGGTCTCTGAGCAGAGGTGTTCCATGCTGTGTGAGATCACTGATGGGTGTCTGGTTCTCCCCATTCACTGGTGCTCATTAGGAGATGACATCTTCTCTGATTCTTGAAATGAAACACAGCAGCCACATCCTTATGAGTATTCACAGCATGTTTTTCCAAGTGTGCATTTCCCATTTTTGATAGCCCTACTAGAGGACAAATATTCCTTTATTTTTGGGATGGGCAATGTCCTTGGTGAGAGGAGCCAGAAGAAGGGTCCTGGTGTTGTTGACAAAGCTATAAAATCTAATTGGCCTCTTTGCTTCCTTCAGCTTGACAGGGTTCCTCTCACTGCAGTGCACAGAGCCAGCTGTTCCAAAACATGCATGAATACATTTCAGTTTCACTGCAACCTACTCAGAGGTACTTTGCTCAGCAGTTTTTCACCTGTGCATGAGATCCCTCCATTGTATGGCAGCATGAGTGGCCAGGAATGTCACCTTAGCTGCCTGTGCCTTGAGAACAAGCACACACCACAGGCCTCTCATTGCTCACATACTGCCAAGTGAATACAGCTTGGGAAGAAAGAAAAAAGCAAGCTCTACTATGGCAGGTATCATCAGGATCCTTTGAACAATGGTAATCTAGAGTTTAAAATAGTTGTAGGTTTTAATAAGCCTTGAAATACTTTTGAGAGTTTCAAGCCTTTTGATACTCAAGGGCATGTAACTGAAACTGTATTTTTTAAATTTTATTTAGAAGTGACACCTGTAGACTCCCTGTCCATTCCCCACCACTGCCTTGTCCACACAGTCCTGAATTCTTGCATTAATTCAGGTTTTTAGATACTAATGCCTTCAGAGAAATAGCAAACATGAGACTCTGTGCTACTCTAAGGATGCTGATAACGTTATCTAAATGCAGTCAGACTTTTCTAGCACTGGACTGTGTGAGCACCGTGAGAATAGTTAGATTGGATGTTCATGAAGCTCATGAATTCCTCCACATACCAGCATCAAAGATGATAAAGTAATGCCAAATGAAGACTTTCCCATCTCTTCCACAGGTCCTAAAGGTGTTCCTGGGGAGGTCACAGGGTTCAAATCCCCATCCTCTGTACGACCAGTCAGAATGTGTGGGCATTTCCTTATGAAGACTTTTTGTGATCTCAGAATAGACTTTCAGAGTTCATATGTAGATTCATGTGCTAGTACCTTCACGTGATGAACTGCGGAAAAAGAAGAAAGGTATTGACCATTCTAGTGTTTTTTCAGATTTAAAACGGAAGGATGTCAAATTCTATATCCAGGCACAGAATCAGGTGCTGGCAGCACATATTCTCAGCTGGAATTTAGGTTTCTGGATTAATTCCCTGATTAGAGGGTGCATCTATGTATCTGAGAGTTGAGCTGTTTTCCCAAACAGATCCAACAGAAAGTCTTGCTGTGACTGTTCTACTCTTCTCTCCAAGGTTTGCTGCTGCCACAGCTGCTGCTGCAGTGCATTCTGCTATGGTTTGAAAGGAATGGTGCAGCATAGCCTTTCTTACTGAAGTTCTCTTGCTTCTTCCCATGTCAGTTCTTCTGATATACTTCAGCATAAAGAGAACAATGTAGGGATTTTCTGAAAATAAATTTAGAAATACCCATCTTAAGAATCAGTGTAGTCAAATTCACGTTGAGATCAATGCTTCTGGTGTATTTTTCAGAGACTGTTTTAAAGCATGGCAGTAGTTGTTTAGAATTTAATTTCATCACTGAAAACAAAATTTGGAATAATGATGCAACCTTTGAAAGGTTGAAAACTCCTGTTTGTTCATGATTTTTATCTTTAACATTTTTGAGTGAACAGCATGAGTGCCCCCCTGTGCCAGGTCTGCTGCAGTTGATTGAAAAGCTCCACCTACCAAATCTTTGCACAAACAAATCAAAAAAAAGCCAGGAGGAATGCAAAAAAAAAATTCCTGCTGAAATAAGTCACCCATCACTCTGTCTGTGGTGTGGGCTATGCTGCCAAGCAGACAGAGCACTTCAACAAGTATTTTAGTGATTGGATTAAATTTGAGCTTAAAAAAAGAGGGAAGGAAAAAGCTGTCAGAAGCCCATGGCTGAGCAGGTCTTGTAGTTAAAAGCTACCTCAGCAGTCAAAACTGATTTATTTCAGAACCTTGCAGTTAACTGCAGTTCCCTTCCCTTGACTGACAGGAGGACAGTAACCTTGTGCAGCTCTCTGGATATTCTTTGTTTATAGCAGAATAATGAAATGACAAGGAGGTATAGTTACTGCAAAGCTGCACATGCTGCTTTCAACAGCTTTTGTAGCCATTTGTAAATTAACAAGTGCTCACATCACAGTTGAAATTCTTCAGCTCGTTTGCAAGTAACCTAAGCAGAATGCACAGTGAGATTGATTAGAGTGACTTGTTTAGTGCAAAAGCAGCACGTGGAGGTTGAGACCTGGAGAGAATTTTGTACTGATGCTATTGCTGTCTCTAGAGAAGAAGCATCTTGTGGGTCAGTAGACCTGTCACCAGCCTCTTGGGTTAAAGAACAGAAAATCTGCATGTGGGTTCATGAATAAATAAGTTTGTTTCCTGTCCTCTGCAGGGAGGATAATTCACACAATATCCTAGTTATTAAAAAAATACATTGTCTTCCATTTATAGGTTTTCTACCAGCCCAAACAAACTGAGAAGATAAAGTGTTGTACACATTTCTTTGGTCTAAAGAATGTCTGTGTCTCCATGCTCCTGTCTGTGTGTGTATGTGCAAGTTTCAGGCTTTGTTTGGTCCAGCCTCCCTCCCTAGAGGAAAGATGATGGCTGGCTGGCTTTCCATGGCTGTCCTTGCTCATCAGCCAGCTGGGCTCTTTCCTCTGCTGTTCTGAGCTCAGTTACTCTATACACACTGATGGTGCTCATTCTTGTATTAATAACTTGCTGGGGGGTAGTAGCCTTAGAAAAAGAAACCTTTGTGTTGAGAAGTCGTTTGAAAAATTATCTGTAGTTGTGTTGGCACTGCAGCCTTTTGTTCTGTCTCTTCACCTGTCCCTGATGTGAGCACTGGCTGCTGACATGCAGGACATGGCACTGAAGTTATCCAGCTCCAGTAGAAGTGTTTCCTGAAGGCTTATCTGCAATCAAATGTGAAAATATTATGTGTACTCCATGCTAAAACAATAGGCTTTTAATATACTTTTTCTTATTCATAGGGGAAGAGATCTCTGGTTTTAGAATTCACACCTGTGCTTCTGACCTGGAAAAACAAGTCTTAGCCTGCCTGGCAGAAACAAATCTCTTGGTAGCAGCCACTCAATCAACAGCTTTTTGAAGTCAACTTTCCTTGCCTTAATTTTTCTCTAAAGCTGTAAGATGCCACTTGAAAGAGCAACAAAAACATCACTGTAGACAGTACTGTGTAATTAGGAATCTGTGACATTCCTTTGTCTTGAAAGGCATCATTCATTCCCAGCTAGTACCTCAGCTGATCCTAATTTAGGTAATGAAGTTCAGATCATGCAAGAACTTTCTCAAAATCCTGTGGTTTATGCTATTTCATACTAAAACAAAGTTGATGTGTTTTGAAACAAGCCACAAAAAACCCTTTTCTTGCTATTTCACAGAATCATTGATTTTAATTGAAAATTTCCAGCCGTGTTCCAGATTGCTGTAGAAATTGTATGTTGACTTGTCTCAATGAACTTGTCACTGTAAGTGATTTTGAAGTTCATTTTCCTGGGTCATTTCAGAGGTGGCATGATGTTAAACAACAAGGAGATCATTTTTGCAGTATGCAGTTAGCAGCCTGTGGATTTGCCATAGGAACCTGGTGTGTAAGCATTTTTAGAGTAAGTTTAGTTGGTGTTTAATTAGATTCCTTGAACCTTTCAGAATTATTCCCCTGGATTCTTAGGTACATATTTAAGGTGTGACAGCCTCCCCAGTACTTTGGCAGAGGCCAGGAGACTAATCCAAACCATGGGACTGTTTGTGTTATGAGTCACTAAAGTGGAAAGAGCACATAATGATGGGAAACAATGAAGCACTAAAGACTTCAAGCTTTTAACACTATTCCTAGGGAAAAAAATTCCCTGAAGACTTTTGGCAGCTTCCATCTTTTGTAGCTGTTTCTGTCCTTTGGCAAGACAGGCCAAAAACTCTGCAGTGATTATTCATGCTGCTCTGTTCTGGATGACGTAAGAGGCTCCTACGTGCCCTGGTAATATTTTCTGCAGTGTTTTCCAGTGTGGTGGCTGTCTGGGGAACATTATTTTAGAATTGGCAGCTGTGATAGCTTTAAGCACTCTGATTTTTAAATGGGTTCAAAATTTCTCCATAATGTTGTCATATATACTGGTAGCCTGTTTATAGCAGCAGCATTGTGCTGCTATTACTGAGAAAGCTGAACTCAGCATAGTGGGTTTGGTTGTGAGATTTAATCTTTTTAGCAAGTTCAAGGATTAGTTCTAGGACCAAAGACAGCATCATACCTGGATTCAGATACAACTGGAGCTCTCCAACCCAAAGGACATTAAACTGTGCCTGAGGGTATTTGTGATAATCTGAGAAGAGAAGATAAACTGGGATATCTGACAAGGCTTTACAGACCTGGTTTTGTCTCAGACTGTATGATCTCTGCATGAAAAGGCAGCTGGCTCTCAAGCAGGGCATCAGGAAGTCCCCAGGGACTGGGGAAATGCACTGACACATGGTTACACACTTAGTGACTGTTTGTTTCTATATCCTGCCACTCTTTCATTCAGAGCAAAGATGTTGGAGTTTATTCGAGCCTCCAATAGCAGTAGAAGGGGTTTGGCAAGTGTTTCATTTTTGTTTTTATGTGTAGCTAGGAGATCTCTCCTCGTCACTAGATGATTACTCCCACTAGGTACACTGAAAAACCACAAACTGCTGGTGATTCACAGTAGAGGTTAGAAATGGACTTGAGCTCCAGATAGAAGTAATACTCATGAGAAACATATGCCAGAGAAGTTATTTTCTAGGTTTTGCTATACTCGTTATCTGAGTTGCTGGTTTACATTTGTTGTGATGCCTATTCCTGGCTGGATCTCTGTGTCATTTAATGTGCAAACCTCTCTGGCTTGCTCTAGTTCTCATGCCAAACAGAAGGAAAGAAGGTGCAGTAGCCTGGGCTGAGTCAGGATAAGCCTACAGCGCATGTGAAGTTGGTGGCCCATGTTAGCTGTGTCAGCCAGGTGAGAGTAACAAAGGGGTTTGCTTCCTTCTGAGCACCTTGACAGAGCACAGATGATTGATTCTGTGCTGTTTGCCTTGAACAGGGGACAGCCAGTGCCATGGGTTACACCACAAGGATCTAAACTTCATGAGCTTTGTCAAGTGGTGGAGGCTTTATTTAGGCTCTGGGTGTGTGTCCCAAGACAGCTTTGCTTGTTACTAGCTTTTGTGTGTATCTAAAGGAGTTTCTTTCTGGCTGTAACTATAATCTTAGCTAATACTTTGCTTTGTTACTCCCTTGTCTTGATGTGGGATCCAAAGTCACTCAAGCATCTGGCTCTTGGTGGAGGCAAACTCCATGTGCCAGTAGGCTCGGGGTCAAAGGATCCACTGAGATTGAAAGATGAAAGAATGAGCATGGTGGTGTTATTTACACTGGAGAGCAGGAAAATATTTGAAAATAAGTTAGAGTTCAAACAAAGAAAACTGTTGACAGTAAGTTAGACTTCAAGCTAAGGTTGTAGTCAGATATGCTTGAAGGTGGCAGAAGAGGGGAACTGAACAGCAGAAACAATTATTGAGAAGTAGCTGGAGGAAAATCTGGTGATGAAACAGTATCAGGATATAAGAGGAAATTTGTAGACATCACCCTCAAGATGCAGCCATCTGGTAGAGAGGTAGATGTTTTACTAGCTCTGAAGAGGATTTGCTGTCAGGCTCTTGTGTGTGAGGCACTTGGAGATTGTGCATGGGGGAAGTAACTTCAGGGCATGTCAAACATGTCTTTGTCAGTCAGAGTGATTGCTAAAACACACCCCTTAAACAAGGTTACATCACCTTTCTTGTAACATAGGCTTTGTGAGAAACAGATGATGATAAACTGGAAAAAAGTTTGAGTCTAATTTATTTTTGTATCTTGATGATGTAATTAATGTTGTTTACCATTTTCTTTAGCAGATGCAATGCTTAAACTTTGCTCTGAAGAGTTAAGAGTAGAAAGATGGGGCCTGATCAGTCAGAAGGCAGCAGTCTAAGATGATAGAGCAAACCACAGCTCTGCAAGGCAGGCAGCCCAGGGGGCCAGTGTTTAACCTGGATGATCTGTTCATGAGCACACTGCTCATGCCTGCATTCACTCTCTGTTCCCAGACTGAACCAGCCCATGCAGCCACCTTACCTATTATAACACTTCCTTTGTCGAACACACACATAACAAAATACTAGAGGTCTGGCCAACACAGAAGATCATTCCAGAGATTAAGTCTTGCTCTTTGAAAGGGATTATTTCAAGTAAATGAAATTGAGTGGAGAATAACATTTGTGCAGGAATGTGCATGTAGTGTAGGAATGACAGTGCACAGAATAGAATTGATCCAAGGGCTTAGGTTGTTAGGTGGAGCACCTAACAAGATGTCTGGTTCTCTGGTATTGTGTTAGATAAAAGTTGGCATTGGTATTCTGGTATTCAGTTTATTTTTCAAATATGTGGGATTACAGTTCTGTAATATTTAGAGTAAACTCCCTCCACCCCCTGCTAAAAAACCAAACAGCCCAGAACACAACTCCCCTTCTCCCAAGCAGAACGACCCTTTCAGTGTTTATAGAGTTTTACCAATGCAGTGTAGGTGTGCTAAGCAGGAGTCCTTCCTTCTTTCATCTGTAGCTATAGACATAACAACTTCCCAGGTGTTACCCTGGGAACCCAACTAGCACAACTTATAAGTTATACTTAACTGTCTTTATAACCCTCTAATTACCATGAGAGGTAATAACAAATCTGTGTGCATTTGTGTCATGGCAGTTCCCAAATTAGACACAAATAATCAAGATGCAAAAACAACACCCAGAGGTCTGCCTGATCCATATGCTTATCAGAATGGAATTTGTATTAGCCTCTTGCAACACAATCAGGGATCAACACTAGATAGAGGCTCAGTCACACCTAGACCAGAAAGTCCTTTCTCCTGATCCCTCCCCTCTCTTTTAATTGAAGCAACAGGTTTAAGTAGGCAATAGATATTGACAGAAGTGTGTCCTTCATACCTCCAGTGTTAATGCAGTGTTGACTGATTGCTGGAATCAGCATCCTGAAAGGAGGTGAGCAAGATCTTTGTAGATGGAGGAGCAGAATAGAAGTGAGAGAAAAAACAGCTGGAGTGACCCCATATGCAAGGATGTGGGGTTATTGCAAAGATGAAGCTGGCTCAGAGGGGAACTTAAACTGAATATTCAAGTTAAGCACATCAAGCCTCCAAGTAATGTGATAAGAAGATAATGACCAGGAAAAAATCCTGTAGGTGAGGTAGAAGAAAATTGGTATATTGAATTGAAAGTGGGAGAAAAAAAATAACATAAGTATGAAAATAATATTAAGCAATAACAAAAGAATGGTGGAGTTGTCAGTGGTACTGTCACTGAGAGGATGGAACACATGAAACTACAGCATGTCCACAGACTACAAGCTGAAGCTCAATCACAGAGGACAGTCAGAAGGGAAGAATGGGAAGCTGGCACAATTATATTTGTTTTTCCATGCACAGGACTCTGTGCAGCCCCAGCCAAGCAAAGTGTGCTCTCTTGGATTGCTGTGGGCAGCATGCAGGAAGCCAGGTCACAAATGGGGAATTGCAGCTGAGCGAGTTGCTGGCAATTTAAAATCTCACTTTCTATGCAGATATTTTAAGGGAGTTCAGGGGCCAAACAATGTGAAAACAAATAGAAAACCTTTCTTGGCACTGCCTTACTATTTGAAGCACTTTTCTTCCACTAAATACCTGTGAGGCAGACACAGAGACATTTTGCTTGTGGTAAGTGCAGTCCTTGTCCCAGCTCTTTATCCAGCCTAAAGCTGGCAGCAGTGCTCAGGAGTGGTTATGGACCAGAACCCCTTGGGATGGGTGCTATACAAACCCTCCAGGTTCTGGGTAAATCCTCAGAAATATGACATAGAGGCTTAGGTCTCATTTTAAGAAGTGATACAGGCACTTAGCTGCTGTTTTCTCATTAATGAATTCCCTTTCCCTGTTTGGCAGATAACAGAAGGCTTTCCTGCTTGCCCAGTCTGACTGCTGCCTTCCTCAAATCACTGGTTTTGCAGACATTTTCCTTGAAGGTATGAGGAATATATAACATTTCCATGGGCAGGATCAATGGCTTTGTTTTTAGAGTTTGGTTGTTCTGCCAAAAGCATGACTGTGTTTTCTGCTGTTCATACTGCTAAAATTCCCCAGCTGGGACAAGTGCCTTTGATGTCAGTTGGCCTACATATACAGAGAGCAATTGAGGGAATTTGTAACATGTTTGGGTATGTTTGTATCTTCATGACTCTGAATGTACTGGGGTTTTTTCTATTTTCAATCTTTTTTCTTTTGAAATCACTTCAGCAGTCCCTGAAGTTTGTATAAGTTCAGAGAGGCTCCTGTCTGTTTTGAACTGAGGTCAGTGTGTGATTCTGAGGTGGAATAACTGATGAGTTGGATGTTAGAGACATTTCTGAAGCTGTTGCTTATAATAATAGCTCTCTTGATATCAAACTTTATGTAAACTGTTCATATGAAGATGTGGTTAGCAAAAATGAATGGTGATATATGAGCTACTTCATATTTTAAGTATTGAATTGTTAAAAAGATAACATTTGTAAGGAAGTGGAAGTAGCGGTAGAGGACTGAAAGATAAATGTTTAGAGAATAATTATGTTCCTCCTCAATTCCAATGTGTGACTCAGCAGATTGTATACAAAAATGCAATGTATATATTTGAAAACACTCTCTTTAGCTGAGGGTGTTTTGGGTATTCCTTCCTGCTTTTGTATTAAGAATGTTTGACAAGAGAGGGGGGTTTAAAAAACTATCCCTGAGGGATTATGCAGCCATTAGGAGGCAAATTGGCTCTCTGGCTGCATATCCCTATTTAAAATCTCTAATGAATACTGCAGTACAGAACGGTTGTTACTTCTAGAACTGTAAGTATTTTTGATCTCTGAATAACATTTCCAAGTTGCCAGTGATATTTTTTTTTTTCCTAAGAAACCTGAAAAGCAGGGGGAAATTATTTAACTACTAGTGACAGACGCTGGTTTAAGTGGGATAGCCAGGAATTAATTTTGAAAGACAGGTTCCTTAATACACAGAGAAATAACCGCAATGGCCTTGCCAAAAACAAGGCTAATGTGTCAAACTAATGCAATATTGGCACTGACATTTTCTGACAAAACACTGCTCCATGGTATGCCTTTTCCTGTGGCTCTCCCTTTCGTGTCACTTCTGTTTAACCAGAAAAGGTGTATTAACATTATTTTCACCTTCTGGAATGACCAGTTCATGTGTCCACTCTCTTGCCTCCATGTTTGAAGTCGAGTGTAGTATTTCCTAATATTTCTTTCTTTTTGTACTGCTGATCTTGTTTCACCCCAGGAATTACAGCCTGTGTCTCTCAGCTCGTGTTCTTGTCTCTTTTGTGTTTGCCAGCTTTTGCCACTGCTGTTTTTATACACCTGGCTAAGCCTAACACTTTTTTACCCCACGTCTGCCATCTCTGTCTATGCCTACAAAAAAATACTTCTTCTAACAGAGACAAGTATCTCTTTGCAGGATCAAATCAACTGAGTAACCACATATTCTTGAAAGAACTGTGTACATCTATTCACCTGCGGGGGTTAAGAAAACCATGCTGAAGTTACAGGAATAACTGCTTGTAGTGGGAGTGGGGAGTGCTTGCTTTTTTCTGCAGCATTTAACATCAATTCTCCATGCTGTTGAGGTGAAACAGTCTTCTGAAGTGATCCAAATGAAGGTCTGCAAATACTTTTATACTATATTTGTCTTTTATTACAAGTGCAACACCTGGACTCTATAATTGAGTTTTCAGTACTTGGGCTGGGAGAAGCTTTGATTTCCTGTCCCCGTATTGGGTGGGGTAGGCCTGTTCGGGTTATCTGAGCATGATAATGAGTCAGTCTCAGAGCAGAGTTTGTGTCTCATTCTTCCACATTTATTGCTTGTGCAAGACGTCATTTAGGCTTCTCCCAGCTCAGATACCCCTGAACTCTAGCACGGCTTCCAGGAAGCAGGCTGGGCCCCACCTGCACGCTGTAGGGATGGTGGTTTGCTGTGTACGAGCCCAGCTCTCACTCCGGGGCAGGGAGTGCCCGGCTTGCCGGGGGCGTTCGAGGTGCAGGCCCTGGGCCGGGCGCCTTGGACTCGGCTGCTGTGCTCTGCCCCGAGAGCCCCAACGCTGTCACAGCTCAGCTGCTCTGAGGAACCCAGAGCAAGGGCTGCAAACAACCATCTGCTGCCCGGGAACGCTGGGGGGAAGCGAACGGGGCCGCTTTTCCCGGCGGCACTAGGGGGTCGCATCTGCAGGGTGGGCGGCCAGCGGGCAGGTGGAGAAGGAGGGCTGAGCCCCGACCCTTGCAGCCCAGGGCGCTGCTCCCGGTGTCGCCACAACCTCGGGAACCCCCGGGCGTCCGGCGGGGCACGGGTGCGGAGGGAGAGGCTGCTCTTGCCCTACCCTTGCCCACCCCGTCACGGTCCCCGTCCTGCGCCGGAGTCGGGCGCGGCCGGGTGAGTCAGCGCCTTGCCGGGGGGGCGCCGGGGCGGGAAGGACCCGCCCGGCCCTACAAAACCCCGCCCGGGCTGCCGCGGGCCCCAGCTGCTGCCAGAGCCGCCCGAGTCGCCGCTAGAGCCGCCCTGCCCGCCCCAGCCAGGTGAGCCCTCGGCGGCAGCGCGGCCCCGGCAGCGCAGCAGGAGCGGGGAGGCGGCAGCGTCGCGGGGCCGGGCCGGGCTGCGGGCGGGGGTCGCGCTGCGGGAGCCGCTGCTGCGGAGGGAGCGGAGAGGGCTCGGAGCGGGCAGGATGCGGAGCGGGGCGGTAGCTGCGGCGGCCGCCGCCCTCCCGCGCCCGGCTCCTCTTCCTCCAGCGCTGTCCGCCTGTTACTTTTCTGTGCTCCGTTCCACGTTGGGACGGTGGGGCCGCGGGCGAGGCAGCCCTCGGGCAGCTTCGTGCGCCCCTCAGCAATTCTGGGTGTGGCGACAGCGCTCAGGAGAGAGGAACCGGTCCCGAACTTCGCCAAACTTCCCCAGATAGTAATTTCTTCTCGTCATTAAGGTACACAAAGGCTCAGCTGGGTTGACCGTGGTACCGTAAGTTCGCTTCTCGGTGCGGAGGCTTGCAGAGAAGCTGTGCCGGCCAGCCAGGCTCGCTATAGGCGAGTTCATTCAGCTGGAGCAAGGCTAGAATTGCTCCCGCAGGCACGGCGGAGCCCCGAGGCCGCCAGGGACAGCGGCTCCTTCTTTACTTTCCCTTCTCGCCCAGGGTGCGGCTGCCGGAGCCGCCGCAGCCGCTGGCACGGGCAGCAGGAAAGCCCATCAGGAAAGCCCAGCAGGGCAGTGCCGGGTGGGCAGCGCTCTCCGGGCGTTCCCTGTGCGCTCCCCGCGATGCGCCGCGGAGCCCCGCGCTCCTCCCTGCTCGCACGGCCAGGCTTGGGCGGGGCTCTGCCTCCCACCCTGCCCGGCTGTGAGCAGAATCTCGGGGATCCTGCTGCTGCCCTTGGAGCGTGAGTCAGCTCGGACATCACTTCCCCCTCGAGTGAGGAGGGGAGGTAGGGCAGAGGAATGTTGCCAGGTATTTTAACTGAAAGAGAAGTGAATTGATTTCAGCGTAGTCATGCAGAAGTGGTTTGTGTGCTTATACGTGGCAGCTTTACTTCTGTTTAACATCAGTTCTAATGTTCCTATTCCAACGCTATGTCTGCACAGAGGTGCAGACCCCGATGTACAGGTCAAGAGTGGAAGACTCCTGGAACCAGTGTGCCCTTGAGTGATTTATCCCTGTCTATGCCTTCTGCTACTAGAGCTGGTTTTGATAAGCAGCCCTAGTGGGTAGAGTTTCCATTGGCCAGTATTTGGTGTAGTTTGCCTTGATGAACAAAAAAAAAAAAAAAACCAAAAAAACCAAAAAACTCCAAACACAAAGAGGTTTTCTTGTAAAGTCTCAAAAGTGAGAGTAACTTGAGTTTGGGGAAACAAAAGTCCTTAATTTTGTATGTGCATGGTATCTTCCTGGAACAGAACTTCCTGAGCTATTAGCAATGTCTATGGAAGAAAATGGTTCCAGTATGTTTGTGGTAGAGCAGTTTAATGGGTTTTGAAATGCTTTTCTTTAAAGAAGATTTTTTTTTTTCTCCAAATAGTGGCTTTAAGTGATGTGCTAACCCTTATTGCATGATTTGGGGAGATGCAGCCTGGCCTATTTGTACTCCTGTTCAGGACTGTATATATTATATATATATATATGAATGATTTTGAGCCCTTGTTTCATTTACAGCAGATGCTGCAGGTCTTCCTCACTCTCCGTCCTCTCTGTTAGCAGGCTTGCCCTAGTTTTTGGACACAAATGTGCTCCAAGTGGAAGAGTTTCCATTCTCTCATTCCGGGGATGCCGTTTCCTTGGCTCAGATGTCTGGGAACACCCTTTGCTCATATCTCTGCCTGGTATAATAAGTGCTTCTTAAAATGCTAATTCTGCTTATTGAGCAATGCAGTTGTTTGTGCATACCTGAAACTTTTCCATGGAACACAGGGGGTTTTTCCATCATGTGTGTGAGCTGGCCCTGGAAATCGAGATATGGAGCTGCTTTTAAACTCTCATTTTTCCCTTACCAAAGAGTTTCAGGGATAAGTTGGTGAATAGAGACTGGGCCAGTATAATAACAGAGCTGTAAACCAGTGCCTTCTGGGAGGGCTGAGGTCAAAACATGCCATCTGTTTTAGGAGAATAATATGAGGATTGTGTAATGTGCATTTAGAAATTGGTTGTAGAAACTTGCCTTAAGGTAGTGCAGTATTAGTTTACAGCCGGAAGGTAAAACTTGATTCCTTTCCAGTGTAAGGAAGAGCAGGCTAGTGCAAGTATTTTTACGTGTTCGAACCCATCCAGGACTTGTCAAAGCTACATCAGATAAAATCAGTCCATCAGAGAACAGTGAGAGTCTGTTCTCAAATACAAGTGCTTTAACAGAGCAGGGTGTGACAAGAGCTGTGTTTGTTCTCTGGGTAAAAAAATCTTTCTCTGCAAAGATTCTTGCAAGAACTCCTTTTCTTTTCTTTTGCCAGCTTGCTGTTGATGGGCAGTCTGTTGCTATAGCGTTGTTATGTTCTGGTGGTATGAACCTGGAGTTCCAGCTCTCTGTGGGGGTGTGTTAGTTCTGTTCCTGGACTCTGATCAAGTGTTTTGTTCCAACAAACCTGATTCCGTGTGGTTTAAATTGATTTAGGAACAGTAGTCTTGCAAAAAGCTGTTCAGTGATTTGGGGTTTTTTTTCATGTGAAAGGTTATCCTGCAGTTGCCTCTTTTCATCTCTCCCTGGTGTTTTCTTTGTGACAAGAAAGACTAAAGGACTTCAGTTGCTCATTTTTGGTAATAGTTGAAATACTGTCAGAGTACAAAGGTCTCACAGGCTCTTCATTTTATGGAGTGTAAACATTAGCAATTTCATAACTAGGGAATATACGTCAGTCCCCTCTACCCAGCATGGTTTATAATGCCAACAGCAGGTAACGGCTTATTACAACTTCTGCAGGCTGTTTTTAAAGGCCTGGGTTGGATTTTACCCCTGAAAAAGCATTTATTCTCAAATATATCAGTGCATGACTGTCATTTTGTTCTCTGTCTTACTTTTCTTTCCCTGGAATCTTACTTTTTGTTGAAGTAAAGTTGCTTTTGTTACTTAAACCTAGATTGTTTCAGGAGATGGAAGATTCTCTTTCTGTGTTCTAGGTGAGGAATTGTGAGATAACAGCAGTTACACTACACATGTACTGTGATTTTGCTGCTGTGTTTTATTCTTGTACCATTAGCTACTTTTGCCAAAAGATTTCTTTGCTTTTCTCCTTGCAGGAGCTAAAACAAACAAATAAAGAAAACAACAACAAGAACAAAACACTTTTTCCTAGAGTTTTAACCAGATCACCATTATCAAGAAACTATTTCTATCATTTCTGGTTCTTCAAGCTCTTAATTGGTCATTGAGTGGAGAGGAGATGGGTTTCTCTGGCCTGGGTGGCTGGTCCTGAGGAAAGCCCCATCCTGTCAGAAGAGGGACTGCTGGAGAATTGAAAGCCAGCTGAAAGGACATAGCCTGGACTGGCTGCACAATAGCTGGGAGTTGTCTGGGGGGCATGGAGCCAAGAACTGGCCTGGGGAACTGTGGCAGTGTGGAATGAAGGGCGTGGCACCCAGTTGAAAGCGGGGCAGTTTTGGTATCAGGCTCACTTAGCAGTTAGTAGAATGTCTCTGGTTTTGAGGTGCTGCTGCCCTTTCTCCTGTCCTCTCCTAAGCCAGCTCTTTCCCCTGTTTGATGATGCTCTCTGCAGCTGGACTGTAGAGGTCCTGGGAAAAAAACTTTCATTTCAACAGCAAATAATGTTTGCTGCAGGTGCCATCCTGGGTGACTGGGTAGCAGTGTGAGTAGCAATGTCTGTCCTTTCTCTAAGGAAATTTGAGAGCAGGGTTTTGGGAATGCATCAAACCTTTTAAATATTGCCCCTGGCTTACAACCTTTGGAAAAGCTTTCCTTAGCTGAGAGACCCTTTCACTAAAACAGTAACACAGCTCTGGCAAGCTTCCTGACCAGAATCCAGAGTTTTAAAAGACAAAGTATTGTAACATAAATTTATCACATCAATGTTTATTTCTGCCATGTATATAATCCATCTCAGGGTTGGAATTTTCCCTGGTTTTTTGCATATAGAAGGAAGATGTTTTTCAGGTCCTGGCAATGGAGCATTGATATTAACTTGCTCCAATGGCTCTTCTTTTTGGAGCTGCCATTTCATGGTAGTCCTTACAACCTCATCTCTGATAATCGTGTTAGTAAGTGGTGTTTGTTCTGGACAGCTACAACAAAACCACAAGATCCAGCATCCAGGGTTAAAGATTAAACAGGGTTATGATTTTGTAAAATGCCTGCAAGAAATAATTCCACTGCATTTCCTGAGTACTTGAGGAATTGTCATGTGATTTAAATGCTACTACTTGTTGCTGTTCTTTGACTTTGAGCTGGACCAAGCTATAATGTTTCTGAATAATTTTCCTAGTACTGAGTTGTCAGCTTAGGCAACTGTTTCTGAGGCAGAGATTTCTCAAATTCCTGAGTATTTAAAATGCAGAAGAAATGCTTGTTTAAAGAATTTTTATTGTACAATGGAATGAAGACCTCTTGTTGCATTATTAATGGTGGTGTGGCTTGGAAACTCTTAAATCTTCTTTCCTGCTTGGTGTTAGCAGATCCACTGGACTGTGTCACTTAAGTGCTGCAATGCTTCAGGACTGATGGGACACACTGATGTAACTGTAAATATATTTAAATCTACTTTGTCTTTTTGTTCTCTTCCTCCAGCATTCTTTCAAGATGTCCACTGTTCATGAAATTTTAAGCAAGCTCAGCCTTGAAGGAGATGTAAGTATTATTATCTAAGCAAAAAAAGTTTGTTTTAGTTAAATGTCTCATCTCGTTCTTTTTACAGGACTCTGAACCAACTATTGTACTGAGCTGTACAGTTTACAAGATTCCACATATCTCTTAAACTTTTATTGGCTAAAAACCTCATCAGCAGTGACCAGTTTTCATCCACAAACCAGCTGTAACTATAGGACAGTTATATGCTTTAATGAGAATATCCTCCTGCTGGGCCTTATCAAAGAGATCACAGGGCAAACAATGGCTGGTTTGCATCTGTGTCCCTCTTTCTTCCAAAGGAGCAAGTCAGTTAAGGATGAGAACAGAAAATGGAATCTTTTGCTGATACCCTCTGAATTGGGTTTTTTTTTCCAGTTAAAAATGGAGAACATTATGAGAACAAAAATATTGGGGGGTCTAATTCCTATAATGGTTATCACCAAAACCAAACTAGCTCTTGAAAAAAAATATTTTCTCAAACTTATTTTCTCATTTTCTGTTTAAGTTTTGATTGCCTTTTTTTCACCACATCTGCACTTGGTTTATAGTTTCATTGACATACCAGAAAGCCAAGTTCTTTGTTTGATTTCTTCAGTTGCAGTTAGATGATAGATTACCAATGTGGTATCAGCATATCATGCCATGGGTTTGTGGTTCTGTGATTGTCACTGAAGAGGAAGTGAATCCTATCCATATAGTATTTCATCACATTCCTAATGAACTTGCTACACATAGAAATCTCACAGCTGGTAGCTGCAGGTCTGAGCTTGGTACAAGCAAATGTTTTGCCCATTTTTGGTACTTGTTGCGAAATGAATTATACCAGACTATGTTTGTGGAAGAGCTGTTGCAAAGAACTGGCCAGTGCACTGTAGGTAAGCAGTAAAACTGGTTTTGTACTGCAAAAACAGTCAAGTCTTCAGCTTTCATGCTTGTGTGTTTCAATGGAGAATTACTTGGAATAATAATTAAGCAATCTGTTCTCAAGGGCAGAAATGCTTCTTCCTTGATTCCTGCAAGTAGTTGCATAAGTCAGGTTTGAATGCTGTTCCATGGAGCATTTCCATCAGAAATCCTGCTGCAGTGTCAGAAGGCTCAGGCAGCTGGTTTGTGCTCTAAGTTGGAAGCCAGAATTACTGAGTAGCTGGCCCCTGTGTAGCTCTGCAGCATTAGACCTGTTCCTCTAAGCAACGATTTAGCAAATTAACTGATGTTAAACACAGTAGTTGGGCCAGCAATTTTTCTCTTAAAATTCAAACCTTGAGGGTATAAAATGATTGTGGCTGAACCCCAGTGCTGTCCTGTGCTCTGCAGCAGTGGTACAGCAGCTGATTTGAGTGAAGGTGAAGGACCTTCCTTCCAGGAGAGGATGGAGCTGAGCTGAGGTTGATCTGTGCTCCCAGCTTCTGGATCTCTCCACAAGAGTACAGAAAGAGTCTCAGAATACTCAGGTGTAGGTGAAAGGGTCCTGGTGTTTTTAGGTTAAATTAAGCCTCTGAAGCTGTTAGTGATATTTGCTCCTCCCTCATGTTTCCCAGTAGGATTAAATTTCTCAAGCTCAGAGGAAGTAAAGCACATAGAGGACCTCTGAAGCCACTAAATGCCTAGGGAGAACACCAATTTCTCTGCTTTAGTTTGGCCCAGACAGGTGGTGCAGTTGCACATTTTCTGGACTTTTGCTGCCACATTGTGAATAATTTTATACTGAACTAAATGGAAAATCAATTTGAAAGCTTTGTCTGAAAACACGGAGTAGTAGTACAGTAGTGTAGCAGAGTAAATGAGTAGCTTGGAATTTAAACGGCTGCTTTCATAGGCAGTCACCCTGGTGAGACCTGTCAGGTGTCAGGGAAACTCAGTCTGACTTGGTACATGCCTTGGGTGGAGGGACAGAGGAAAAATGGCCACCAAATTGCAAATATGCTGTGTATTTTGTTAGTGTGTGCTATCATCTTTGCAGTAAACCACTCCATCCAAAATACTCAGCAAATACTTGGAGCTGGGTGGAAGGAGAGGTACCCAGCTCTGCTGAGGTCACCAGGTGACTTGTTTCAGATGATGCAGAGTGCAGGTCAATGAGCAGTGCCCCGGGATGGGGGATGCCTGGCTTAGCAGTCTGTCAGGCACACAGATTTCTCTGAGGGTGCATTGCATGTCTCCATTTGCTGTTTCCATTGCCACTAAAAGCAAAGGCTGTGTTTTGTGGTATGGCTCTGGGCCAGACTGGGGCCACTTTGCTGGTCTGAACTGCTGGTAAGAGACAAAAGAAAATGATTCAGTTTATTGGTGTTTTTTTGACTTCCCATCTCCACAGCATAAAACAGACTGTCTCCAGAAGGCACAGGGGCAGCTGCCAGAGGAATCTGTACAGAACAGCATGACCTCTACAGAGAAAGAGACAAAATTAGTCAGAAACCATGGAATTTTTTAGTTCAAAGTGCTCCTCTTAAAAATTTGCATGTAAAAATATTTTCCAGGGGTATTAGGATAGCTTAGCTCTGTTCATGAACCCGGCTTCCTTTTGGAGTTAGAGATGGAAACAAAAGTTTCTGGGGATCTTTTCCAAGGAAGCTCAGTTGTTCATTCACTTAGGAAATGACTGTGGCAATTTCAGGTGCTGGTAGCTCTACCTCTCTGCCAGAGGTTTAGCTTTCTAAATAGAACTCAGCAGAGTGGGATTTGTGAATATTACCCAGCTACTTGTATGGAAATCTGTGGCTTCATTTAACCCTCCCCTGAGAGGTGATAACAAGCTGTTAGCTCACACTGAGGCAGCTGAGAAGAGTTGAATCTCTGTTCTGGTCACCCTATTTGCAGCTCTAATCCTCAGGGGAGGACCATGATAAACAGCTGATAAAATCTGGTAACTTGGAAAGTGTTGCATCTGTTTACCAAGTGAGCTTACCTGCAAGTCCTCTTACTCTTAGTAGAGTTGATTTGAAATGTCATTTGGTTTTCAAGTCTCATGCTGCTTAAAGCAAGGATCTGGAAGCCAAGAGTTTCAAAAAATGATAAATCACTTCTGCTTTCTAGAATTATGGCCTTAAATAGATTTTTTTTTTGTGTTATCTTTAAAGTTCGTGAGACAGTGCACAAAACTTTTTCTGACTTTATCATTGTTAATCTTCAATTACCTTCTTTTTTCTTTATTACTTGTAGCCTGTAATCAAAAGTAAAATATTGACTTCAAATCTAAACTACTGTAGACTTCAACTTTCTTGGAATTAGCTGCCTGTAGTCATTTTCCTTCAGATCTAGCCAGAAAACTTCAGATTTTAGAATATTGAAATTTAGTGAGTAAACTTGGAAGGTGTTGGGGTTTTGCTGCAGTAAATAGAATATCTATTTGTCTACATTCTGTGTTATAATAAGCACAGCTGTGAGTGGATTTCTGGGCAGGTCACATGAGGAGAAAGACTTCAGTGGCTCTTAGGAGAATTCCATTTTCACAGATACCTTCTGGTAGTTCCTGCATTTAAACATTGGGCTAAATACCAGGTAACCATGTGTTTTATGAATTGCATAATTGAACTCTGAAGGGTTTTTTTGTACTTTTTGTTCTTTTCCCTGCAGCATTCTCTCCCCCCAAGTGCATATGCCACAGTGAAGGCCTACTCCAACTTCGATGCTGACAGGGATGCTGCGGCCCTGGAAACGGCCATCAAGACCAAAGGTGGGCACCAGGGGCTGGGGCTGCCACTCTGGGAGAAGGGACAGGGCTGGCTTGTAAAAACCAGAGCAAGACTGTGTCTCAACACCAGCATTTTGATATCCTTACTCAAGGATACCTACTTTAGGAGGTGTTGGATTGAAATCTTGACCAAGTTAGATTTTGAACCCTGTAAGTGCATGCTCTGAATATGCTTTAAGTTTCTAGCCATGAGTTGTTGAGATTCTCACTTTTTTTTTTCCTGTCTTGACTCATCAGTACTTCACATTCTTCTTCTTTACTGCCACTTGAGAATGAAGTGTCAGCTCCTTTGTCAGTGGGCTCTGAATTGTGGATTTCTACTGGATTGTTGGATTGGACATTTCTTCTTCCTTTCAGCTCTCCAGACACCTGCCTGCATAGGGGTGGTTTCAACATTTTTATCCTGGGTTTTGAACTAAATACCCATTTATCTTGTATTAATTTGGGGTCAAAGAAGGCCATAAAAACTAGTTTCTGAAATGAGTTTGCAGTATTTCAGGGGCAGGGCAATGTGAGCTTCTCTGAGCTGGGATATTAGATAGGCTTCCCTCTGGTATATTGAAACCATCAGGAGAGCAGGGAGTGGGAAGTGCAGCTCTGAAGTAATGCCTTGGTGGCACTCCTGCAGCTGTGGTCCTGTCCTGGGACAGGGAGTGCCATGCTTTCCACACTTGCTCCAGGCCAGAGGAGCAGCAGCTGGGCGTAGCTGGAACCAGCAACTCTTATGCTTTCATGTCAGAGAGAAATTTAAAAGCCAAACAATTCCTCATCAGAAAGAAATGCCAAGTCTTCCATCAGTGTCAGCAAAGCATGTGTTTGACTTGCTATAAAATGTAAAATATATCCCCTCCATAACAAGCAAAAGGCTTTCTTTCACAAGATTTCTTAATTTAACTAGAGAAATTCCTTATTAAAGTGGGTTCAGTTCTGATTTTGAATCATTTGGTTTGTTTTTTTAAAAAAAAATTCCCTGATGAGAGAGTTTTATATATATATATATTTATATATATATATATATATATATTTATATATATAAAACTCTCTATATATATCATCAGGTTTGGCAGCAGATGCTTTGTATATATGTAGAGTTTTGGCTAGACTTTAGAATTTTTTGCATCTCTGATTATAGGGCAAATCTAGACATTTCAAATACACCATGAGACTCTCAGAGTACGTACAAACTTACACATTTGAACTCTCAAGCTGCTAATTATTGCAAAAGGAAATTGCAATCTCCTAGGCAGTACAAAAACTTTTCCAGTCAGGAAAGTCAAGCTCGTGTTGTCTTTCCTCTTTCTCTCAGCAAATGAAGCAGTGCAGTTAAAGTTACATGGAAACAAGATTTCAGCAGAGAGATGATTTTCAACTCCCTGAGGGAATAATAAGGAACTTACTCATGGACCTGCATGTTTGTAGGCCTGAGCTTCTCTCTGCTTATTAGTTTGTTACCTAGAACGTATTCTGGAAGATGGCTTTAAAGAGAAAATCTCTTCATGGTTCTGATACCAGATTTCTGCCCTAAAGAATCTCACAATAGAAGTATTCTTGTGGGAAATCAAGTATGAGATTGTTATGACCCTTCTTCCAGGTACTGTTTCCTTGCACTTTGAATGCTTTGGAACAGGGTATTTTCATCAGAAGGTTTGATAAAATGTGAATTCTCTAAAATATATGTAGGGTTTTCCTCAAATGAAAATTCCAACTCATCCAGACAAGGAGTGGTTATGAGCAGTGATGTAAAGAGCTACCTGCAAAAACAAGTTTTAAAATAACTCTGGGAAATATCTAAGTAGTTTTTGAACTAAAAATATTACACTGATAATGAACAGACTGTCTACATTCCACAGCAGCTACCATTTTCCCAGGAACTATCACCATTTCTCTAGCTTTTAGTTTGCATTGAATGTGGGAAGTAGAAATAAGCAATGTGAGTTATCACAGAGTGATGAAGAGGAATATGACTTGTACATGTTAAAACAGTGAGAGAGGTAAGTTGTAAATATATATGCAAGCTGGTTTGTGGTTGAAAATTAAAATTAAAAAAACAAACCCAGGCTTGTAAGAACCATTTGGAGGGGTTTTACTCTCAACAGGATAAAGGACACGAGGTATCTGAACCCTTGGGTTTTCTTTGTGTTGGAAATTGAGGTCTGTACATGGGACTGTATTTCACACTCATCAAAGCAGTCTTTCCAATATCTTGGAAGTTATAGCACTGCCTTGGAAGTGATATCTTGTGGAGTCGTATCTCTGGCTATACCTTATATAAACAGTGCCTGAAGTCTGCTGTTTGCCATTAGGGCAGGCCAGCTTGGGAAAGTTACCATATAAATAATTCTTTTATGTTATAATTATAGTGTGGTAATGGAAACTCCCAGAATTAGAGTCATGAAACTCCATTTTAGTGATTCTTGTGTAAAATGGCTAAAACTTATTTTACTGCCTGAGCAACAGCTGTATATTTGGTTTAGGGAAAAGATCTAGGGCAGAGTGTGTGACTGTTCTGCTCTATGTAATATCTAAATATTTCAGATTAATTCCTCAGAGGTTGCTAAGCCATCTGTTCATCTGTGGGGACCTCTGGAAAATACTGTGATGTGTTTATTTGGACTTAGATCTACCTGCAAAAACTATACTGCGCAAGTACATACATTGTCCAGCCCTTTGCAGGGCTTTGAGTGGAGCTGAATTAAATGCAGGGGCTTTATATCTATCCACCAGCCTAGGAAGGGAAATGTGCAAAAATGTCTCCAGGTCATATAAAACCTTGTAGTTAGCAATTGTTCAACCTAGAGGTTGCATAATGCAAAAAACTTGTTACAGTTCTGGCTTGTTCCTTTTGGTATAAATGCCATGGCTATGTTTCATTTTTTTTCTCTTTAGTGTTTCTGCAGCAAATTCATTTAGTGCCTTGCAAATTCATTTAGTGCCTAGTCCTTTATAAATGTTGGCTTTTTGCTGCATAGGACAAGAAGCTGTTTAATTTCTGTCTAATGCTCTACTGTGCTCTGTGTATAGGTTAGCTGATGTACATGAACCTAAGCAGAAGAAACTCTCTACAAGGGCACTAACAGAGCTCGTGTTAGATTTCCTTTTCTTTTTTTCTTGTAGCAAAGACAACTGCTGAAGTGTCTCTTCTGTTTCAGAGTTATTTCCTGGCATTGACACTTTGTGTCTCAAGTACTTGTTAAATAATTTTGTCAGACTAGGTTGTGGGTATTTGTTATTTGCAGCCTTGTATTGAGGGTTCATGGGATACTTTTTTACTCCATGGCTGGCAGACTTCAGGCGCAGGTTTGTTGTAGGAAAGGGCTTAGAACATAGATCTGCAATAAATTAATTATATCCAGAAATTGCTAAAACAATGATGACATGTAAACCAGTCAGTTCCATCTTAGAGAAAGGTCTTCTCTTTATGTATTATAACCAACATGCCCATAACTTTTGACAGAGTTTTTGAGATTAGGAAGTAAAAGTTTTTAGAGGATATCTGCTGGCTTGCTGGTGAGAGAGAGGGCAGTGCCTGAAATCCACCAAACTGCATCAGTCACATATTCCAAATATTAAAACTGTCACTAAAGAAATATCTCATTGCAACATGGTTTGGGTTTGGTGAACCCTTGGTAAGCAAAATAGCAGAACTGAAATTATGTTCAAATTTTTCCCTCTTACCCCATTTATGTTCATTTCCTCATTTTTGCTGGCTGAGTTCCGACACTGTGATCTTACCAATGCCACCACGCATTGCCTCTTTGACAAGAAAAAAATTCTGCTTAATAACAGCAGAATTTTTCTTTCCATTCCCTATTGATAGAAATGCAGGGATAAAATCTGCCTAGCCAGAATAAATTTGAAAATAAACTGTGTTTCATTGCCTTGAAACTTTCAGAGACTTTAGCAAACAGCAAAGGAAAGTGTTGGAGCTGCTGTCCTGCTGTGCCCCACCTCAGCAGCTGTGAGTCAGCATCCTGTGTGTGCTGCATGATTCCCCAGTGTGGATGAAGTACAAACTCTGACTTTCCACTGAATGCCAGAGCAATGAGTTTAACTTCAAATTTCCATGGCATGTGTATGAGAAACTTGAATGCAATCAGTCATTTGTGGGCTTCTAATCTGAAGCAATTGTGGTACAACTTGAAAATGTCATTTGCTTTTTTGAATGCCAGGAATGGTTTAAATTCAGAATTTATTAACAAGCTTAAGACATTGGCTTGTACTGTGGGGCTGCAACAGCTGAAAGGCTCAATGTGTGTGGCCATTTCTGGACAGGGAGAATTTGTTTTCTTTTATAATGTGGGAACACTTTAAAATGTGCAGGGGTAGATTATGGCTGAAATGTGCAGTCAGCCTGTTTTCAAGTCAGAGTTTGTAACTTAGACACATTATGCTTTCCAGGACCTTATGGCATCATTTGCAGGCCAAGCTTGTGTGAATAAGAGCCCTGATGTAGGTCTGCCTCAGCACAAGCTAAGGACATGAGGCTACCAAATGTAGTATTTCATCATGAAAAATATGGTGAAGAAAGACAGAATTTTTGGATTAGACTTATAATTTTAGACTCTGCAGCTAGGGGCTAAAAGGTTTTTTGCAAGATTCCTACTTTATATGATTCATTTTTATAACATCTCTTACAGTTCTTTGTTTCAGGTTACTTTGGGTAATAGGGAAAAGAAATGTAGCTGGATTCTGGCAGGGATCTGAGTCCTGCTGGTAGCTACTGATCCAGTCCATACTTTCTAGGTTTTTTTTATGAAGAAATCATCTTTTACACTGATGTGTGTGCAAGTGTGAAAGAAGCTTCTCATAATACTTTGATTAAACAGAGAGGGCTCAGGTGAAGATCTGGGCTTGTTCTGACCTCTAGATTAGAGCCACCTGTTTGCTTCAAAAACTGACAGTTGCACTGAAGTGCATGGATTTGGAATGGTTGTCTTGAAAATAAACCTTGCTGATGTGTAGTTCACTTACTTAAAGGATAAGCTGGGAGTCTGAGCATCCACATCCTCTAGGTGTGCCAGTTACAGCTCAGCATGGTTCTTCCAGTGATTTCAAAAAGAAGTAGCACATAGCTAATTCTTCCAGTGTCAAAAATCCCTTCTGTCTTTTGAGTCTCTGAAACATACTGAATTAAATATACTGGTTTATTTTCCTGTTTCCATGTTTGGAGTGATGGATTAAATGGCTTAAACAGAAAATGTAACTGCTTTATCAAGAAATCTTAATTGAAAAAACTCCAATAAAATGACAGGACAGGCAAAAAGTGTTCTTGAGCAACTTTTTGCAGAATTCTGAGTACTTGAGAACTAGTTCACAGACACATAAGTGAAGCACAAGACGGAGTGGCAAAGCTGGTCACAAACTAGACTTTGAGGTGTGTCTGAACATCTGCATCCCATCCCAAAATCTGGACTCTAATTGGTAGCTTTTTCCCACAGCCAGGACAGGATAAACACAAACTAGTGAGAGCTGCTGAGCTCTGCTCCAGACAGCACATGTTTGGAGTGTTGGGGAACATCCTGATACAAGAACAGGGATAAGAAAGCTTCTCTAATTCTCTCTTGTGTCTTTGTAGGTGTGGATGAGGTCACCATCATCAACATCCTGACAAACCGCAGCAATGAGCAGAGGCAGGACATTGCTTTTGCCTATCAGAGGAGAACCAAAAAGGTAGTAAAATAAGAAGAAATAGTAATAATTGAACATTTTTCTTGTGAACAATCAGATTTTTCAGGGTTTGTATTTTCACTGAAATTCAAGCTACGTCTGCTTTGTCCATGGTATCACAGTTTAGGACTGGTAGAACTTTGCAGTCCCAATTGTGCATATTCAACATATTTCAGTCTGTTGGAAATGGTGGTTTCCTAGCACCTTCAGAAATCACAGTGGAATCCACAGGATTCCTTGGTGAAATGTGCTAAAAATATTTGGAAGGCACTGGCATGAAGTGCCTCCATTTGAAGGAAAGAATGAAAGAGAGGTGCTTTAGGGGATTTTTTTTTTTCTTTTGGTTGATTTATATTTTTGGGGGTGTTGGATTTTTTGTTTATTTTGTTAAGACAACTCAGCATAAGGGAAGTGGTCAGTTTCTGGTCACACAGGTAGCTTAGCTGAGAAAGGACTGCAGTCAGTTGTGCTACGAGCACTGCAGCTGTGGAATAGTGATGTAATGAGTTGAACTGTCATTAAAAATTCTCCTGGCAGAAGTACCTTAGGTACTGATCTATTGATGGAGAGAAATCTGTAAGATGTGTGCAGACTTCTGCAAAATGAGTCTTGCTGTCTGGGAGGCAAGAGCTCTTCTTTTTTGAAGTTTTGAGAATCTTATCATATTTGAAGTTTCATGCCGGTGAAAAAGAGGAAACTTTATGTAGAGTTCAGATTATGATGAATGTATCTCTTCCAGGTTTGCCAGACCCCAAATGGTAGTCTTCAAGTAGCATCCCAGAATACTCATCTGAGCCCAAATGTAAATGTAGAGTTAAATTTTGGGAGTTCACCAGCTTTTCTGCATGACTGATAGAGGCACATGCAGAGGCACGGCCAGGCTGGACACGTGCATGTGTGCACACACCTGCACATCCTGCCCTGGGGACACTGGGACAATCTGCACATAAATGGACGCCAGGCATGAAATGCGTCACTTAAAGCTTTGTTACATGTTCTGCATGACCACAAAAATGCACAGTCAAGAAAATCTGCAACTTTTTTCATGTTTGTCTCTCACTTTTTTCCCTTGCTGCGACCCAAGAACAAACTGAAATTATCAGAAGTTTAACAAGTGCCAAAGAATAAAACAGTCGTATAAACATTGGAAATGTGCAGTAGGAACCACTCAGATAAACATGAGAGGAGGCAAGAGAGGAGGAAGTGGGATATGAAAAGACACGTAGGTATATATTCTAGGGACAGTGTCTGATGGTTTTCTTTGCCAGCAGTTGTGCAGATTTTATTGGCAATGTGTTGTGCTGTACTAGGCTGCTTGCTTTGTGTGTTGCAGGATCTCTCAGTAGATCATAATTTTTAAATGTCACATAGTCTATCTCTCTTTTAATTCCTTTGGGATGAGCAGTGTTGGATGGAAATTCTTGGTTTAGGTTGGAAGGGACTGTAGGTGCCCCAGATGGACACCTTCCACTAGACCAGGTTGCTCAAAGCCCCATCCTGGCCTGGCCTTTTAAACATTGCCAGGGATAAGTCAGCCACAACTTCTCTGGGCAACTTGTTCCTTAAAATTTATTACAGAGATATGTGCTGTTTTTCCTGTGGCAGTTCTGAAGAACCCATTTACACCCAAATAAAGGCTGAAGCATTGTATCCCACATGGAGTTGTTGTACTAAAATGTTCCTAGGTCTAAAGCAGCCAGATGCCCCAAACGCCCCTTCCCTCCCTTGCTTGACCCGTGCAGTGGGTGCATACAGTATTAGCATAAATTAGTGCCCTGGATTAAGTGGGTGACTCTGGAAATTAACTAAATGCCTTGGCTCATTATCCCTCTGGCACAAACTTCTCTGCAATTCAGCTGAGGTCACTTTCTCTACCCCCTTTTCCCCTGCTTCTCCAGCTCAGTGATTGTTAGTGAGAAACCAGCAACTGAAATGCAGCAATTCCCTTCTGAATGCTACAGGTTTGACTTCAGCTTAGGGAATACATGGATCTGTGTGAGCCTCAGACTTGGTCCTGGGGATTTTAACTTTGTAACCTACACTACAGGGAGACTGATACTAGCATAATTCAAGTTGGATCTGAAACCCTTAAGAGGACGTGGGCTCAGAGTGTTTGGTGCAGATTTGCATCCTCTGCAGTGAACATCCCTGACTGTTTCTCTTTCTAGGGCTGACTGGCAATTAACCATAGGGATTTGGGCTACAATCTTCTGACAGTTTCCTTGAGGACAGGCATAATTTTTCAGTGCTCAGGGATGATTTTTTTATCTCCTCAGCTAGCTGGTTGGGAGCTGGGCCTTACGGTGGAATAAGTGTGCAGTCAATTTTCCAATGTCTTAACTAGTAAAGGGCTGGGATAAGAGGAAAACCACATATAGTACAGTGCTGCTGGGAAACTGTTTGTGTATGATGGAGAAGCAGTGACCACAGTGAGTCAAACTCAGATCCATCTGTGCTTATTAGCTCCAGCAAAGCATCAGTGCTTCAGGACTGGAGTGAAGCTGTTTAGATGTGTCTGCACTGTGCTTTCCAGCACTGTGTCAGATGCTGGTGCATTTCTTCTTATTTTCAGAGGATTAGAAAAATATTCCTTTGCCCTCATTTCTTTCTTAGGCTTTCACAGCCAGAAAGCTCTTTATGTTTCTGTTTTCTTGTCAGTTGTGTAAGAAACACTGCTGCAGGCTTGGAGACTTAAAGCCCTGCAGGTTAAATTCTCTGGAGATTAGAAGTGAGCTTTAATTTCTTTTCTTCCATCGTCCCATCTATTTTACAGGAACTTTCTGCAGCACTCAAGTCTGCTCTCTCAGGCCATTTGGAGGCAGTGATCTTGGGCTTGCTGAAGACACCAGCACAGTATGATGCCTCTGAATTGAAAGCTGCCATGAAGGTAAATAAGCTTTGAAATTTAACGTTATTGATCTGATGTTGCTGTCTCAGGAAAGATCATGGACTTCATATCCAGGGCCATAATTTTCAAACTGATATTTTGGTTTTTTAGTGCTACAGTTTAAATATCCAGCTGCAAGGCATCAAAAATGAGAGAAATCATGGAACTATGTGGTTTTAAAACTCTTAATTAAATCCTCTCTTTAAGGAAAAAGTTGTTCTTGTCAGCTCAGGAGTAACAGCCTGGCTCCTCTGCCTGGCTCTTACAAACAATGCACAGGTTCATAGTATGAGAAACGTTTAAGAGAGCAGCTGTCAGCAGGAGCCATCAGATCCTCTGCTGGCATTTGTGGGTTTAAACAGTGATTTCCTGTTACTGGGACATATCACTGATCTGGAAAGACCATCCTGTACCAGAGTTGCCCCGTGTAGAAGATGAGGAAGATGGGGCATCAAAAGCAGTCTCTGCAGAAAGAAATATCTGCTCTGCGGGCCACTAAAACAAGGCTTGAGAGGTGCTCATGCCAATACAGTCACCTTTGTAAGCAAACTAAGGTTGGGAAATTGTAGTTATAATCATCTAATCATCACTTACATTCTGGATGTTCTTGTTCAAGTTAATTTTTTTTTTTTAAGAATAAAAGACAAGTACTAAGTTATGTCTGAAATTTACAACCTGTCAATAACACCAATTCATTAACTTCTCCAGATGATTGAAAAGGAGTTAATGAACAAACAAGAAAACAAAACCACCCCCTCCACCACATAAACACACACACTACCCCGACCCCCCCAAAAAAACTCCTTAAATCCCCAAACCCAAAAAAACCAACCCACTATGGAGATGGTAACTCTTCAACTGTGGGCCAAATGCCCTGTTTGAGTAATCAGATGCTGCCCTCTCCTGGTCTCAGTACAGCCTCTCCATAATTTATTGCGACTCAGACTAGTCTGGGGTTTGGGATTTAACACCAAGCAATTTCCTCAGAGCAGTCCCAAATGTAGAATATTCTGTGCTCTCCTTGGGTTGATTTTTCCAGCTCCCAAGGAGTTCCCATTACTCCTGACCTGGTCTGAATTAGCAAAACCTCTCAAAGCTCTCAATTTTCCTGAGCTTAAATTTGGCTTGATACATAGAGCATTACAAGCTATGACTTTGGTATCAGAGTTGAGGAAAACAAAGTTATCACTGAGGAGTTAATTATTTTTCTATTACACATTCTTGAAAATATTTCAAAAATATATGGAAAATTATATATGTTGCTAGTCTTCCTTTTCCCCTAGATGGTTATTAGAGCCATTGTGTGGAAAGCTCTCATAGTTCTCTTAGCTTTAAGCCATGTTAGTAAAATTACTTGGGTTTACTCCTTTTTTCTTTTCTTTTTTTTTTTTTTTTTGTTTTTGTTTTTGTTTTTGTTTTTTGTTTGTCCCACTTTCTTGCCCCTTCAAGGGAGACATTTACCCAAAGGGTACTTTGCCACATAATTGCCTCTGTTTTCCACACATTCAAGACTGCAGCATGAGACATTTTCCCAGGATGTTACTTCTTTTGAAATCCTCTGGGAAACTATGCCCATTTTTGCCACCTGCAAGGTAACATCCTTTTACAGATGGGCTTAACAAACAGCATCCTAACAGGAGGATAGGAGTGGATTTTCTTCCTGTTCTCCCAGTGGATAGAAAAAAATCACACAAGCCATGATAAACAGACCTTGAGTTATGCTGGTGAGGAGGCCACTGTTAGACACTCACAGCAGATGCACATTGCCCAGACAGAACATCTACAGGATCTCTAAGCCACTACAAATATTCCATCTGTTTTTTCTCAGGAGCAGTTGGCAAAAAATATCCCTGAACTGTTAGAGTAGGGGAGAGGAGATGTCTGTAAAATGTTTTTAAACTATTTAAGCACTCCTGTTCATTGCTAGCTCCTAACTGAGCCCTGTTTGTGTTGCAGGGGCTGGGAACTGATGAAGACACCCTCATTGAAATCATCTGCTCCCGAACAAACCAGGAGCTCAGTGAAATCAACAGGGTCTACAGGGAAAGTGAGTTTACTTTGCAAGTTTCCATGTACTATGTCTTTTACACTAAATTACTTGGATAAATTCCCCTCAGTGTGAATTTCATTATTAGAAATCAAACTCAAATCTGCTTTGGTTATCTGCTATTTTGTACTGGTGTTTTGGATATTTGTGTAATTTATATAGTTGCATCTTGTTGCATGGTGGCAAACAGACTGAAGGCTACTTGCTGCTAATACAAGTTGTATCTAAATGAAATTTTTTTGTAAGCTTTCCATGAGAGACTGATTGCAGGACCTCATGGCTGCAATGCTGGGTTTGAGGTAGGCAATTGTGGGCTTTTCGTTGTCCTCCACACCTGACTTACGCTGTAGCTCTTTATGTGCATAAAACACAGCAATTAGCAGCCCTTTTTCTTGCAAAGGAGTATTTGTGAGACGCCCTTTGCCTGAAAAGAACTCTTTGTTTTGTAGTGTACAAGACAGAGCTGGAAAAGGACATCATATCAGACACATCTGGTGACTTCCGCAAGCTAATGGTTGCCCTGGCCAAGGTAGGGCTGTTCACAGTTTGCCACTTTCTCTAACGTGTCTGAGTGGTGGCTGCCAGTGAAACAGTGGGGTTTCTGATGCACTCTTAAATTTCCCTGTGTTTTCACTGACCTTTGGGGTGGTAAAAAATATTCAGATGTTGAAGGGCAAAATATTTTAACAGAAATGCAGCAATTCACAGCATTAGCTTTGTAATGGGGGTGGAGTATGCAGTTACTCATTTAGCAAATTCAGGTGAAAAAAAAACCTGAATATATGCGTAGCAAATGTATATGTATAGCAAACCTACTTATTATGAAACCTTTCTAAAATTCTGATACTTTGTTTGAAGGGCAAAAGGTGTGAAGATACCTCTGTGATTGATTATGAGCTGATTGACCAAGATGCCAGGGTAAGTGCTGGTAATGACCATGAAATATCTCCAGTTGGTCAGGCTTTGGGGGATATTGAATTTAAACATACTGTGGAAGCGGAGAGCATTTGTGAAATAGGTGTGTGTATTTCAGATTGTCCTGCACAGTAATGTTTGCATGATGTCAGTGAATCTGCCACTTGCAATCCTGATGCCTTCAGATATCAGTTTTCACAGACTACTTACCCACTATACAGAAGCTCTCTGGTATTTCTTTTAGCTACATGAAGAGAGAGAACCGTTAACAAAAGGAAATACATCCATTGCAGTGAGCTTAGTGGCTGTTAGTGCTTGTTTGTTACATCTGCATCTGTCAAGAGCAGTTCTGCTGACGTAAACAGAGCTAAATACAGAGTAAAGCTGTAGCCAGAGGTGAATACAAAGCAATTAGTCTTAGTGTCAGATTTAGATCCTTAAATGTTGTCCTGGTGACCTGCCCAACCACGTCTCCTTGTGTGTTTCTCCCACAGACACAGTTCCAGTAGTGCTGGTTTTTCCAATAAGGAAATTGTATGCATCCGCAATGGTTTCTTGTGCAACTCCTGATTTCTTGTGATTTTCTTTTTCTTTCTAACCCCAGGACCTCTATGATGCTGGTGTGAAGAGAAAGGGAACTGATGTCCCCAAGTGGATCAATATTATGACTGAAAGAAGTGTTCCCCACCTGCAGAAAGGTACTGTTCAAGAGAGACACTTTTTTTTCCTGTAAGAGAGTTATAACAAGATGGTAACAATTTTGTCCCAGATATGATTAAAATGATTGTGAAAAGCACTCAAAAAACATAGATCTCATAAATCTAATTCATGTCCAAGGTGTTAATTTTTAAAGAAAACCTTGTTATTTCTGTGGATGTGTTGATCTAACATTTTAAGTGTGTACAGCTCTTTTTTACGCAGGTGTAACAATGCTCAGTTATATGTCACATGTCCTGAAAAGAAAGATGTTGCAAACCTAGAAAATACGGATGCAGGATACCTTGAGAAGTCCTTTATCTTTTACCTCTGTGCCAGGGTAGATTAGCTATATCATGTGTTTAAATCTGCCAGTGAAGTCTCAAAAGCAGCTCTGATACTGCTGTAAAGCAGCACATAGGAAAAGCCGTTTGAAGACTTCTCAGAGCTTAAATCACTGTTGTTTCAAGAAATACTAGTACAGGATTAAGATGGTGTTTTCCCAGATTATGGAGGTGTTCAAGGAAAATAAAAAGGCCACAGCATGAGACCTTTACAAATTTCTGCTTGTATTTAAGATGAGATTCTCAGAAGGACTTGCATAGATATTTATTAATCATGTGTCTCTACATTCCTGTGGCTGTGTTCATGCTTTGGTTGGTTATTTCTGCCAGTTCTTGGTCGGGTTTTGATTTCACCTACTTTCTTTTCTGTGCTAGTGTTTGAGAGGTACAAGAGCTACAGCCCATATGATATGTTGGAGAGCATCAAGAAGGAGGTTAAGGGAGATTTGGAGAATGCCTTCCTTAATCTTGGTAAGTTACCCTGAAGTCAAGGCTGTCCTTATATGGGATCTTTTCAGGGCTCTTGCAATGTATCATGATAAAGGTAGGACCTAGATTCACCCTGCTGGATGAGAAATTAGCTGGACATGCTGGTGTTGTTGGATCCACTGGTGTATTTTAGGATATTGCAGATGCTGAGAAGCAGCTTATTTTTGTCCTCTGCAAGATACAAACTTTGCTTTCCAGTTAAAATGGAAATGCATGTGTTGTGATCTGCTGTTAGTTCCACTTTTATTTGATAGAGGGGCTTAATGTTTGTTTCCCCAAGCAAAAAAAAAAAAAAAAAGGGTTGAAATTGTTCAGTAGAGAAAACAGCAAGTGTGTGTGAGAGGAGAAGACAGGCAGGCAGTGAGGGGTGGTAGGGGCTAATCAAAGAGCTGATTCGACACTGAATTCTCTGAAATAGGGAGGCAGGTGTAAGGCTGATACTGTGCAATGAGGTGAAGATGACAAGGATGTCACTGTGTTTAAGAGGGAGTTCTTTAAGGGGAAAATCCATTTCAGACTGAGGGTGAACTGAGAGCTGTGTAATGCAAATAGAGTATAAACAGAGCTCAGCCTTGAAAAGGAGGCTTCCCATGGATGAGTATACATGGAGTGTTTCCAGAGTAGAGATTGCTTTTAGAAGTGGAACCATGAACTGGGGGCTGTGGAGGAGAGCTGGCATTCTGAAATAATACCATTCCAAAATGATGCCATTTTCATGGAAGGAAACCCTTCCTAAGAATGTGAGCATCTGTGTTTCAGTCACAAGCTTAAAGCAAACGACCTCTAAGTAGCAAGTTAGGTAAAAATATTTTCTCTGTGTCCCCTTTTTGGAGGAACTTTTGCTGAAAACCTCATTTTGACTACTTATCATAGCTTTAAAAATAGCTGCAATATTCTGTGTCCAGTGTATGGGCAGGATATTTAACTGTTCTTGTCTCTCTCTTCAGTCCAGTGCATTCAGAACAAGCAGCTGTATTTTGCAGACAGACTGTATGATTCCATGAAGGTAGGAAAGACTTTTTCTTTCTACTATTTTTTTTTTGTTGTTGTCATTGTTAGGAACTTCTGTTCATATGAAATGTTATTGACATGTGATTAAATTAACAATTACTTCATATTGTTCAAAAGCTTTCTTTAACCCTTATGAGCCTCGATTATCTATTCAGATTCCTCTGGTATAGGGAAATGTAGGAAAGGGTCCCATTATAAAAATCTTTATTAGATTAGTTGATTATAATTAGCAAAGTTAGACACATCTTTTGCATGTAACCAAGAGCTGATAGCAGAAAAAGCTGTTTATTGAATACCAAAATAAAATATTAAATTGGCCTCAAAACATTTTGTGAAGAAAAAGGAATAAAAAGAAACCTGGTGACAGGCATTAGGCAATTCCAGGAAGACATGGTGAACCAAAAGTGCTGCTTACAATCTAAGCTCAATTTGTGACTGCAAGTTGGTTAAACACTGCTGATGAGAAAGGTACATTCATGCTCACATTCTTAGATCATAATAATGACCTTCATTAGAAGATTTTATTAGTTTTATCTTTTATTGCTCATCGTGGTTGCCTGTAGTTTGCTGTGCTGTCATTTACTAATAGTAGCATTTCAGCTACTGCAGCTCTAAATGTGTGTCTGCTTGTAGGGCAAGGGAACCCGGGACAAGGTCCTGATCAGGATCATGGTATCCCGCTGTGAGGTTGACATGCTGAAAATCAAGAGTGAATTCAAGAGGAAATATGGAAAATCTCTCTATTATTTCATCCAGGCAAGTTTTTCATCTTTGGTTTTATATCATGGGCCTTTGCAGCAGTCTTCATTGGGTTCATGGTACCACTAGAATTCATGGAAGGTGTGTTAGAGGCCACTGAGAGAATATTGTGTTATTTATGTACTATAGGAAAACACACCTTTATCTTCACAGTCCACAGCTGGTACAGTTCCTGTCAGCCACTTGACAGTATATATGGGCTTTGTGCAATCAACTGATGTGTTATGAAAGAGAATTGTGTTCACCGGTCCCTATCCTCAGATCAAAAGGAGAAAATTGTTCTGTGATTGCTGAATGAAAACAGAGCATCTAAATTGGTACTCCCTTTCATTTCAGTGCTCAAGGAGAAGGCTCTTTAGCTAGTGACTTTTGTCCCTTTCTGTGATTAGACAGGAGCTACAGGTACTAGGTTTTGTCTAATTGGGGCATTGGTAAAGAGCTTGTGCATCTATTTCAAAGCTGATCGTCACCCTCACAACAGCATATGCCACATTGTGTAGATGAAGCTGAGTCAAAATCTTAAACCAGACTCTTCTCCTGAAAGTGTCAGTTGTAGACTACTAGCAAATTTTTTTAATAGTGCTCTTGGTGTATGATTTTTGCTGTGGTCAGTGAGACGAAGCAGAATTGAGTTCTTCAGCTTTCCTTTGTTGTGTTACTCTTTTTCATACCCACATTTCTCTCTTCTTGGCCTTGCATTTGTATTGCAAGAATGATTAAATAATTTCACTTCACACATAAGTAAAACTCAGTAAAGATAGTCTCCTCCAGGCTGAGAATGCTTCAGTGTGAATCATAGGCTGTCCCACAGGTGTAGAATATAATTCATATGCTTACACATTTTATGGTTGTTTCCTGACATGTATTTTCTATTTTTCTTCCCATGCTTTACAGCAAGACACAAAAGGGGATTACCAGAGAGCCCTGCTGAACCTGTGTGGTGGAGAGGACTGAAAACTGTGAGGGTCCAGAGAAATGCCTTTTTTGCTCTTCATTTTACTGTAATACTAGAAAACCTGAATTTCCTAGCTACCCTTGACTTGCCCTTTCCCTGCCAGAGCGCTGCTGCAGTTTGCTCCCCTGTGCTGTGTATGCCCCTCTTGGCAGCTGGGCTTGGCTCTGCCAAAGCTCCCAGCAGTGTATGGCCAGGGACACTAACCCTCCAGGAGACACAGGCTCACGTGTGCTTGTGAAAAAGCTCTGCCTCTCTGTGCAGTGTTTCTAATAAAACAAATAAAACAATGTTTTACTTTAACAATATGGGTCTTTCAGATCTTAATTTGAAAACTGTCTGAACGGTTGATGTGTATTTAGCTTCTGCTGTCCATTTTCTCTGTTGTTTTTATCCTCCTCAGGTTCATTAGTTGTGGCTGTAAACTTACCTTCTTCCTTCAGTCCCTTCATCTGTTTAATGATTAATTTTGTCAGCAGATCCAAAACCATTCTCTTCCCTGGTTGAGGGAGATGATCCTGCCCCCCTGCTTGGCCCTACTGAGGCCACAGCTGATGTGTTGTGTCCAGTTCTGGGCTCCCCAGTACAGAAGAAACTGGAGCTCCTGGAATGGATCCAGTGGAGGGCACAAAGATTATTTAGGGAATGGAGCATCTCTGATGAGGAGACACTGAGGGATCTGGCCCTGTTAAGTCTGGAGAAGAGAAGACTGAGAGGGGATGTAATTAATGCTTATAAATACCTACAAAGTGGGTACCAGTTGATGGTACCAGACTCTTTTCAGTGGTGTCCAGCAACAGGATGAGGAGCAATGGCCATAAACTAAAACACAAGTTTCATCTCAGCATGAGGAAGAACTGCACCCTGAGGGTGGCAGAGCACTGGGAGAGCTGCTCAGGGTGGTCATGGAGTCTCCCCCTCTGGAGACCAAACCCACCTGGATGGTTCCTGTGTCACCTGCTCCAGGTGACCCTGCCTGGGCAGGGGGGGTTGGACTGAAGGTTTCCAGAGATGCCTTCCAACCCTGACTGTTCTGTGATCATCTTTCCCCTAATTAAGTGCCAGTGAAACCTGAGCCACAGCCCTTTCTGCCTGCCTGTGAGGGGCCAATGCTTGAATCCCTCCCCACCGTTTAAACACTTTGTGTGTCCGTATGCAAGGGGGGGATAGTTTGAGAGCACAGAGCAGCCTGTCTGTAACAGCAGTGCTTTCTGCAGCAGAGCCGCGGCCGGGCATCGCTGCCCAGGTGCATGGGGCCGGGCCGGTCGGAGGGGAGCGCGGTGGCCATTGCTCTTTCTGTGAGGGGCGAGCTCCGCCTTCCTCCCGCGTGGCCGGGCCGGGCCGGGCGGGCTGAGGGACCGCAGGCGGGCCCCACGGAGGCACCCACCAAGGACCGTCCCCACCCGGCTCAGTCGAGAGCCAGTAGGATGCACTGCCTTACTGAGACACTTTCTCCCACTACAGCGCGAAACTCACACCCCAGTGTTAGGGAAAGGGTGTGAAGAGCAAAACTTCCCCCCCCAGCTGGGAGCGGGGCGCGTTGCCCTCACGGGTGAGGGCTGAGGGCAGCGGCCATCCGGGCGCTCTGCGCGGGCTTCTGGTCACATCCCCAGCACAACCCTTCGTACAAGTATCACAGAGTTGCCAGGAGGTAAAATGGTTTCCTCTTTTCACAGCTGTTGCTCCTTCGGGAATGCAAAATTGCCTGTAAGTTTCAGGTATTTTAAGTATTTTCCCTTTGTAATTATCTGGTTTGTAGCTGTCTATTTCAAAGGCTTCGGTTCTCCTCAGAGATAATTTTGATCTCCTCAGAGATATGAGAAGCACACAAAGAGGCTGTTTCATGCCATTATTTTACTTAAATATCTTTGGCTGTAGACCACAAAAAATATTTGGTGTGAAAACAGTGCAGTTGGTAAAATATTGGTAACTTAAATGCCCAAATGATATGATTTTTCAGGAGCAGCTCCAATTTAATGCCGGATGGAGCAGTGTCATTCACACCTGTTTACAAAATGCCTCTCTGGCTAGATTTGTACATTTGAAAACTATTGCTGAGATAGCAAATCACTCTTTGAATCTAATTAGGTAAGTCATCTCTATAAATGTTGCTTGCTCAAATGTGGCCTTATAAAAGAAATCAAACTGCAAGTGTTTTTCCAGTCAGTGGAATGAACAACTAGAATTTGATGGCTGGCGTGCTCTGCCTCACTGCCACAGGATGTTCAAAATCGCAGGCTGTCTTTCTTCAGGAGCAAAACCATGTTAAATAAACCAGCAGGATTTCAAAGGCCAGGACTATTTTTACTGATTTCAGACTAGGAAGTAAATTGGTCTCCTGTAAGGTGTAGAAGATTTCTAGAAATTCAAGTTGTTTGTTGGCATTGTTGATTTTTTTTTTTTTTTTTAAGTACTGGCTTATTGATGTTTCAGATAGGAATAAATTTCCAAGCTCTGGTGTTGATCCTGTCATTTGGTTGCAGCCTTGCTAATAGGTAAGATGAGTACCTGTCCTCGATGTATTGCAAATATCAGGTCTTTGAGACTTTGAAAGATAGAAGTACCTTGAAGAATGATGTTTGGCAGTGTTGCAACATTTTATTAGTAAATCCCCAGATGGCAAATTAAATACATAATTAAAAACAAACAAAATTTCAGTTGTTGATAATGTAATTTAGACCATTATCAAAGATCTATCTATGTTCAGAAGTAAGGGGGGAAAAAAAAACACGAAGAAACAAAACCGAAACTTTAAAATTTGCAATTCCCAGTCTTTGTTGCCCCGAGAATCTGTGAAGAAATTTTTTTCAGGTCAGATCTTGATTCAGTCTCTTGTGTTTGCTCTTTGGTGTTCCCATTCCAATAGCACAGGCAATAACCAGAAGTTTTGCACGTCATAGGAACTGTTTCTTTAACTACCCCAAATTGCACAGCAAATAACAGCAGTAGGATTTAATTGAATATGTTTCTTACCAGACCTACTGTTTAACACAGACATTGGAATATAGAGCTAAAGAACTGTACCTCAGTATAACTTAAATTTACTAAGAAAGTAGTGATGTTTCTAACATGGAGAGGTGGTGATTCCTTGTCCTGTTATAAAGGAGACTTTACTGTTTCTTTCAGAATTCCCTTACTCATATTTCAGAGGAATTTTTCTGAGTCAGGGTCTAAACAGTCCAACTGAGAGTAAGACAACATCACTAAAGAATAGTTGTCATGCTTGCACTGTCACGTTTCTTATTTCTGCAATTCCTGCCTTCATTTGCACAGCATCTAAACATCTTATAAACAAGGAGTTTATTAGTGCTGTGCATTGATGAGGAGTCATGCAAGGTGTTTTACAAGTGAGAATCAGATGTAGAATGCTTTAATCAAATTTAAATGCAGTTCAGCCAAAATTGAAGCCAACATTTACATCCTGGTAAAAGAAAAGGCTCCTTGCAACATGGAAGCTTTGAGTTCTTGGCTGTTAAAACATCTTTTTTTTTAATTAATATTCGAAAGTTGTCTCTAATTTCGTTTCTCCAATGGGTGATGTTTACTCTCTGAGCACTGCTCTGTTTGTAGGCATTGTTGGGGTGTAGCTTTTCCCCACTGCATTGAGGACAGATGAGCTCTTCAGAAGCACCGCCTCGAGCAGCAGAGTTGGGGTTTCGGTTCGGGGTGGGCTGTCCTGCGTGTCCGTCTCTTTATATCCTGTCGCTTGTAGAGAAAGAGCCGTATTTGGGTGACAGGTTTGGCAGCAGACATTTCTGCGGCGAGCTCCTTTGGGGCTGAACCATCTGGCCGTGGGGCCGCGGCTGCCCCGAGCGCGGCGGGGCCGCTCTGGCTGCGCTGGCAGCGGCCGCTCGCCAGAGGGAGCTCGGAGAAAGCGCCAAGGTGTTCCCGCAGCCAAACAAAACAACACCGAGCGCTGGAATCCTCTCCTTACACGTGAACTCTGCTCTCTCCAAACATTTACATTCCCCGACTCTAAGCCTTCGTGTCAGAAATTCAGTTTCGTCTTCCAGTGTTTTTTTCCTGCTCTCCTCTCTGAAATACTTCACTAATTTTAATAATTGCTCTCTTTAGGTGTAGGCAAAAGAAACGATTTCTTAAGTTCTAATCATGTTGTGAGTTTCCAAAATGGAGAGATGTTCTACAAAGAACCTTTCAAAGAGTGGGTTAATAATGACAATAAGTGTAAAGGAATTTTCTACCTTTTCTTTAAAAGAAGGGGTTTTGATTTTGAAATTATCTGCTGCTTCCTGACTTTAATCAGGTACACTGTTATTTTCTGTAGAAAATTAAACACAACCCCATATCTTTTGCTATGTTCATAACATAAAAAATGCGAGCACTGCACACTCATTGCCTTTTCACTATCTTTGCTAATAAAAAAATATGTATTGGTAAAGTAACTTTTCTAAAGGACGTATTTAGATTTATTAATGTGTATTAACTCTCCTTTCCTCTCACTTTGATCTGTTCACAATAGGCAATGTTTTTAAAATTTTAGTATAGAAAGAATTTGTTATGTGAGGTGATGGTTTATGTTCATCTTATGCATTTTTAGGATCAAGAAAAGAAGATAGTCATTAATATTCCTTTGAGTATGGCTTATTTAAGGTCCTGTTTAATGCTGAACATAAAAAAAACAACAAAAAACAAACCAACCAGCACTATATGTAGCTATTTAAGAAGGTTGGTTGGAACACAGACTATTGCTGTGACTCCTGATTGAATAATTACTAAGGAATGTGGCCAGTACTCTCCTCTGCTGAGTGCTCTTAGCTGGCTGGTTCATACTGACTTATTTTCAGGTAATGTTTCACTTGTAAGGTAAAATAAAATGTAAGGCTTGTGAAGCCTATTTCTAAGCGTACACAGAACTTATCTGAAAATCAGCTTTTAGTAATTTTATTGAATACTTATTGAGTCTATTTTATAACTTCTGTACAAAAATCAGAATGAATTACCAGATTCAAAATAGGCATCTTCTTAAATGTTGAACTTATCAAATATTTTGCAATTACATTCTATGAAAGAGAAAGTTTTATTTAAGGTAGCTTTAATAGAATTTTTTTAAAAACAAATACTAAAGTATTTTAGATCTGTGAAGCAATAAAGATGGGTAAGTATTCTGGGAAAATATTTTTGTTGACATTTTGTTAAAAAATATTGAATTACTATTAATTTATAGGCTTTCTGTGAATATATATAGTAAATTGTATTTTGTTTGTGAGAAAGTATGGCAGTTAAATTGTTACAAATATATGAACAGTGATGTGCTTAAATACATCAGTAAAGCAACAGTTGGCATTGTAAAACAAATCCATTAATAACAGGGGATTTAAATTCCTTCCCAATCCAGTTTTTTCCTCCACATTCAAAGAAAAAGGTGTTAGTAGCTCTTAATGTGTGTTTTAGGCTTTACTGTGGGCTCTTAGTTCTGAATTTTCTTCCTCAGTGTAGGAAGGTTCTCCCTGCAAGCAGGAAGCAGGCTGTCCTTTGTAGCGGTTCTGGACTCTGCCTGCCTTGGAGTGCTATTATTGCAAATGATGAATCACAGGAGGGCTATTTCCTGGTCTCTTGGAACCTTGTGTATTGCAAATGCACGCAACATGGCAAGTTTTGAATAGCTTGGTTTTAAACATTTTATGTTAAAAGATCTTATTTAGTAAACCTTCAGGGTAAATCAAGGCGAAAAGAGGCTGATGTGAGCTATAATTACACCTGGAATACTGCAGAGTTTGTTTGCCCTGGTTTGGGGTTTGGGTGGCTTTTAGATTTTTTTACCAGAGAAAGTCTTACTAAAGAAACTGCTTTTTATTGTCTGGTTGCTTTCAGTTCTCACATGCTATGTTTGATGTGGGTAGATGGGACAATTTTCTTATTTTTTCTGTTCCTCTTCTGCCTTGGTCTATTTTATGTTACTTTGAGAAAACAGGCTTAGATATTCTGCCAGTTTAAAACCTGCCTGGACATGAGCTGTATTAGTCTGAGGGTGCCACATAGAAGAAAATTTTTAAAAAACCTAATAAAATGGGATGGGACTTTTTCAGTTATTTCTCCCTCCACCATTTCTTGCCATGGGCAGGGAGACAGGATTGTGGAGAGAAATCAGAAGTGCAGTTATTTCAGAAATAAACCGCTGTATCTGTAATTGGTGATAATGCTAATGCAGTGTTTTAAAACAAGGAATTAGAACTAAGTAGGAGCCACAAGGCTGAAAATAATGAACTCCAGTAAGGTAAGTGGTGAACTAACAAAAATTCAGATTGTGTGTTTTATGAGTGGACCTCTGACTTAGTAGAACAGAACATAGGCAGATTGCAAATTTATTTCCTTTCTTTTGTTTTAAGCAATTGTGAGGCAGGTATTTTGGATTAGGGGAGCTCATAGCTCAGAAAACACCCTGATGTTGGATGAATATAAGCTGCAGAACTGCCTCTCTAGGCTTTGTGTGTAAGAGCTGTATTTTAGAAGGACAGGAAGCTGAGTACATACACAGATTGATCTCCTCTGATTAAATATTAGAAAGAAAAGAAGGGAATATGGTGTGCAATTTATGGGCTGAAATCAGTGAGATGGGGAAGGAGCACTGGGGCCCTGGTGTGATGTGTCCAGGAAGGGCCTCCCCGAGCTGTCCCAGTGAGTACAATGCTCAGCTTCAGGTCTGTGTCTGCTCTATAAAGCATTAGGCGCTCCAATGTCCTGGAAGGTCCAGACCTGTTGTTTTCAGCAATGTTTTCAGCAATGGAATTAGGTGTCTAAACACCTTTCAGGGGCTGAGTCTCCTGTTGTGTGCTTCCCTCCTAACATCAGGTATTTATCAGGTTCTGAAGTGCTGCAGGCCCTTCAGCTGGGACAGTGCCCCAGTGACCTTGTTCAGTTTCTCCTAAACAGGGCAGGTGTGGGCCTTGCAGACATCCTGGCTTTTTGATCCCAGTTTTCTTTGTCTCTTACCTTAATCTTTGTCATCACAGATTCTTGTGTCATCAGAAAAGCTCATTGTTTTAGTAAAAATCATAACTGGAAGAAGTTGCCACCAGTTATAAATAGACATGAATTGATTGTGAAAATGCTCTTGATTCAGGATTAATACAGTAGGTTATGTGTTTTATCTCTGTCCTCTTCTCCCCCCAGCAAGGTGCTAGTTAACATTTGCTACATTTTTCATGTGTAGTCATGAGTGCATGCTTTGAAACAGTACTACCAAGGTGTACTGTTCTCTGTTTAATTACTCTGGCAGCAGTTTGGACTCACTGATAGAAGAAAAGAAGTAAACACTCTGTGGGAAAGAGTTACCTGAATGCAGTTACCTTTTTTCTCCTAATCTATTGTATGACATTATCCAGGTCATTTAGTTTATCTCAGTTTCTGTTTTCCTTTTAAATCAGAGATAATTTCTTCTTTTTAAACTGAAAAAAAAACCCAAACCAAAACAAAAAACCTATGTTTTTTAGTAATTCCTGATACAGCAAATCTATTACACCAGCTGATGAGCTGCTTTCATTAAGTGTTTTCAGTTCCCAAGTTCAGTTCTTCAGGACTGATTAACATTAATGATTATGGTTCAGCTCGAATGCTGCCTGGGAAATGTGTTTTGAAGCTTTGACCCAATTTTCATAGCCTGTGTATCCGAGTTATTTCCCCAGGTGGACAAGTACTTTCACAGTTGTCCAAGCTGCAGGTCTCGGTCCTACCACGCACTAGGGCAAGAGTGAATCTGAAAACTTGGGACAAGATAGCTCAGATGAGAATGCACAGCTCAATAGACAATGTTTTGTGGAATAAGTGGAGCAGCTGGTGTATGAGTGAATCTGTTAGGCCGAAATATTTGGGCAAGTTGTGTGTTGTGATAAGGGAACGGTCCTGTCTGTCATTCCAACACTCTGGGCAGTCTTCAGTGTTCTGGGAGTCTTCTGTCATTGATGGCTCTGGGTGGGGCTTTTTCTGTATCTGCTTTGAAATGACTGCATGCTGTGCTGTTCTCTCCCAAATCAATGGACCATGAAATGTGTATCATTTTCAGATCTGTTCTGCGATCTATGTGGTACACATATTGTCCAGGTAATGGAGTTCTTTGCTTTGAGAGCAGATTATAGGTGCAGTCTCCTCCCTTGCTGATCCTTCTGAACTACCTTAATCTCTCTTCTTTTTTCCTTTTCCTTCTTTTTAATCTACAATTCTTTTAATTTTCTCCTCTTAACTCATGGAGTAAAAAATGAGAACAAGCCTAGAGCCTTGATCTAAAGCTCAGGGAGATCAGTTAAGAAGGCTGATACTGATTTTGGTATTTGGGGATGTTCAAAAAGACAAGGTTAAGGAAGGAGTTTTCCTTTCTGTGGTAAATACTACCCAGATCACTGGAAAAGAGCTCAACTTTGTATTAGTGTATAGATTTGCCATTAAATCATTAAGAGGGTCATTACACTGATTCAAATTCAGTGTCAGATTTTCCAGATGGGCTTTCTCAGTATTAGTGGGGCCAGTGTGCTCAGAGGGAATTGCAGGAAGAGTGTCCAGCAAAGGAGGATAGCTGCTGCTGAAATGTCTTCTTGGCTCAACTAGGAATTTATTGTCATTTAGTGAAAATATTGGTGAGAACATAACCTTTTGTAATGTTTAATGTTTTATTGGCTATAAAAGATAAAATATAGAGTAAAGGGAAGTAAAATAGTATTTTGTTAGGTTGGGAGTTAGATTTATGCTGCTACTTACTGATGGAATAATCAGTGGGTCATAAAGATCAGACTGCCTGCCTCCTATCTCTCTTTTTTTTTTTTTTGTGTGTGTGTGTGTGTATTCAACAATCTCTTCTTTGTGATAGTTAGTCCCATGGGAGCTTACCAAAACACCAGGTCCCTTTTGTCCAAGGGTATTAAATTATCTGTTTAGATCAAGCAGAATGTAGTGGATGTTCTGTTTCAGACATTAAGCAGTTGGGATAGGACTAAATAGACCAGGATGCTTGACATGTGCAAATGGAGCACATGCTCACAAGGGACACTCAGCAGCGTTGTGAACTAATTCAGCACACACAGAGTAGGCATTAAATAAATTGTGCATTACCATTTGGTGGGGAGTAATAAGCAAAGAGATCTCAAAGTCTTCAGCTTAAAAGGAGTAATAGTGTATGTTTCACACTGTTTCATGATATGTCTGGTGTGCTCTTCCTCAAATAGATTAATAGTGGAAATAGCATCTGAAGGCTTCTCTGAAAAATGGCAACGCATTGAGATTTTTCATTAGATTGAAAATCCCTATGCTGGGATAAAATTGATAATATCTCGTGAGCAGTGTTACAGGAAGGAAAGACTGCGTGGCACCATGGGGAAATTCTCTTTGGTAGAGCAGGGTGCTGTGGCAGAGGAGGGAAGCCTCTTTGTCAGAGTGAAATTGTCCAGCAGTGATACAGAGAATGTCATAGTCTGTCAAAATTACAAAGGGCTTTTATTTCCTTGTCTCCCATAAGTAGCAGACTGAGGTTGAATTCCTCTAAAAACTTTGGCAATTCCATTAGTGTCCCTTGGAATGGGCTGCTCTGAGCACATGATATTTTGCTAGATTAAGACTTCATTCCCAATAAACCAGCTTTCTCAGAGGGTAGAATGAATCCCAAAGATGTATTCTAAATAACTTCATTTGGTACAGAGAATGTAAGAGAATGCTGGCTCAGTAATGCCTGGTGCAGACAGTGCTTGATATCACTGCTATGCTTTTTTTAATTATATGAAGCTTGTAAGAACCCTGTACCTGCTTTTCCTCTTGGAGCAGGGGGTTTGATTTTGCTTCTGATCAGTTTTCCTCTCTATCTTTTTTCTACTTAGCCCCTTCTTTTTGTCTCTCAGTAAGAAAAAAAAAAAAAAGAAAACAACCCATCTCTTTTTACCCCTACAAAATGACTGGTGCTGTGCAATTCAAAATATGAAGAGAGAAAACCTGGAACATAGATGTAATTCTTTCCATATGCATAAGGCAGTGCATTCTTACATTTCTAGATATGCAGAAAGAGATTTTTTTTATATTCAAATCTCATACTCCTGCTTACCTGCACTGTATTAATGGCTTCAAGGAAAACCAGCTGAAATCCTTGCAGTAGAAGGACAACTGTGGTTATGCACCTTTGACTAAATCCTTTGGGCTCTCGAGGAAAATCAGGCTGTTCTCAGCTGCTGGTGTGGACAGAGGCACAGAGTGGGGGGTCTCACCTGACCTGGGCACTGAAATGTGACTTCTTCAGGGCTTTCCTTTAAATCAAGGAATGCCCTGTGTTCATCACTCACAAGACTGGCAGTATGGCAAAAAGACATGAAGAACAATACTTTACACATTTTTTTATTCTGGCTTTTATCCCAAGAGATCCCACAGAGCTTCAGTAACTACCATGGAACCTGCCTTTAATGAAGAGGAGTGACAGGCCTCAATTGTTTCAGCACATTTCCATGAGGGTTTTTTCCTCTCACAGAGTGGTTCATTTTTCTGTCTCTGATGGTGAGGGGAGGGAGAGAAGAGCTGCGTTTGGGGAGGTTTATATCTTTGCAACTCTGCTGGTATCCCCGTGAGACAGAAGTAAAGGATTTTTTTGCCTCTAGCTTCAGGATAGCAGCAGACAAGAAGGATGCTCACTGTGGCCGTGCTGTTCTGAAAGGACTTTATCTCTGCAAAACTTCCTTACTTTTGCAGGGGTGATATGACCTGCTGCTGCTCTAAGAGTGAAGTTCATTTGCTCCTGGTGTAGTGAATTGTCTTTGATAGTTCATGCAGACACGCACTCTGCTGAAATTCAGTTGTCAGCACAGTAGAATAAAGTGCTCTGTGCATCATAGAGGAAGGGGGGAAATTGAGTTCTCTTTATACATGTGCTTTGCTGGAGCAGGTGACCTAAATGGCCATCTCTCCCTGTCACTGACTCTTGCCTGTCTGTTTGCTTTGAAATAAAATATAAGGAGTGTTCCTAGGCTAGGTCAATTATGGGTTTCCCTGCAGCATCGACTCTTTGGCTCGTGGAGCATCTTGACTGTAATCTACTTAGAAACTGAACAAGTTAAATGAGAACTTGGATCACAGGTTTGAAAAAGAGATCTTAGACCTGGATGAGCCAAGTGCTGCTCTGTTTGGCTCTCAACACTTTCTGTTGCTGCTAAGGAGCACAAGATCCTTTTTAGGCCAGCTCTACTAATTAAATATGGCACTTTTATTAAATATGTAAAACCACCCAATTGTCAAGTACACACAATGGACAGCAAAGACAGCTGAGCAGGAGAGCCTGGCTGCAGGCAGGGATTTGCAAACTCTGCAAAAAAACCCCGCAAGGGACGGGGACAGCAAGTGTTGCACTGCACAGACTCCTGCAGAAGTGTGCCGTACTTTTCATCTTCCTTCATCATACCTACATGAAAGGATCTTCTGGAGGGGCAGATGTTGGCCTCCCACCAATTCTAAATAATGGATGGTACCAGCATTTGTATTCTTTTTTAGTGGAGCCAGTTTATGCCCTGTTTTACTGGCTCCTAGAGCCCAAGGAAATACGGTTTACAGCCAGCTCTGCCTCCATGGCTCTGGTTTGCCTTGCTCAGGAAGAAGCTGGGGCTGTTTCAGCTAGGCCATCTGGCTCTCTTGAATGAGCTTATTAGTAATAGTGGAGGTGGGTCTATTAGCCTGGGACAGGAACTCAGAAACAGATGCTTTGTTTATGTGTAAAATATGGCTTCAAGCCAAAGCGCTAATCATGATTGCCTCTGAAGTGGTTCTAATCATCTGTATGAGACTGCAGCCGCTCTCGTGTTGTTTGTACAAGCTGGTAGTTTAGAGGTGTTGTGTACAAGATATTTGTAGTCATAATTTCTCCAAACAGGTTAAGGCAAACATTATGAGAATCAGCATATTAATGTGCTGTGTTTCAAATTAGAATTATAAACACGCTTTCCTCATTGGAGGCTTAATCTGCTAGGAAGAAGCCAGATGTTTACTGATCACACCATTATTTAGAAAGACCTATCAAACTAAAACAAATTATTGTTGTTTAACTGGAGGAAAGCCTAGTTTTATGTATCAACTTAGTAAAACAGCTCTATGCTGAGACTGACCGAAGGAGGTTTTTCCTTCAGGCAGTAGGCCAAACATGAATCCCAACAGATGTGCAGGTTCCCCTTCTGGCCTTAGGACAGCAAAATGAGGTGTGCCTATGTTTCTATAACCTGTGTGTGAGGTATGTGATAACAGGAAATTAGTAGTTCTGACTTATTTTTACCAGAAAATTGTTCTTGAGGCTTTTTAAGATTTCAGTTAGCATTAACAAAAGGGTAAAATAAAGGTAGAAAATTTTGAGGAGTATGGAAATTTTAGACATATCCTGTTAAATTTTTTTTTCTGTTTCTTATTTGAATGCCTTCCTGAGAAGGGGAAATTATGATTGAGCAATTTGCATGAATGGTTAAAATCAAGGTTTTAATAATAAATTCTTTCATTTGTTTTGAAATGGTATTTTTTGATTTTAAAAAATGTGATTGTTTCAGGCAGGGTGCCTTTATCCATTCTTTCTCTTCACTTTCACCCTGTTTCCTCACATGCTTTGCTCATAGACATTTGAAATCAAAGCAACTGTCTTAATCTGTCCCATGATCTTTGGGAAATTTTTGCTTCCATTGGTCTCTCAATAGAATATATTCCATCTTTGCTTTTTTCTTTCATTAGTCTTTCCCATTTTGGCACTGTATGCCAGCCTTGCCTGCAACACCAGATTCTGTGCTTTTACAGTAGCACGAACTTTACCTTTTTTCTAAAGCATCTGATCTTCAAAATATGCTTAAAACTTAAGTCAAAATGTTTGCTGTGCCAAACACAGGTCTTTGCTCTGTACAAGGAAAACAAAGGTATAATAGAGGGATTGCCTTATGATTTTAGTACTCCAAAGATAAGATGCAATATTCAAGATATGTGCTACACTTGCATGATATACATCACAGTGTCTGTGGATACATACATTGATACTTTTGCTGGGGTCTGGTGGGCTGGTAGAACTATCAAAGGAAAACTGCCTTGATTGAATCTTCTATGTGTGTGTAGCTTTGAATTGTCACTCCACAAAATGGGATATTCGTAATACTGTGAGATACACCAGAAGTTTGTTAATTTCATTGGTTTTTGGATTGATGTTTCCTAAAACATATGGTAGAAATACCTAAAATACTACAGTTATTTCTGTGTAGAACAGATATAAACTGTGCCTTTCATTAAAAAAAAAAAAGACAGTAATGTGAAAGCTCGGGTCTCACTACAAACAGACTGTGAGTTACAGTTTCTTGGAATGTTAGGTGACATATAGGAGAAAACATAAATATTCAGTGGAATAAAACCTGGCATCATCTAGCTATATCTGTTCTCAATTAAACCTTGTAATCTTTTCTTTCTCCTTCTTGATTGCAGAAATGTAAAGGTTGGGTAAGTAAAAGCACACCTATCAACCTTTTGATAGTATTAGGGAACTAAGCATTCTCAGTTCTCTCACTGAAATCTTCTTAGAGGTCTGGACTTGCAGGAACACATGATAGCTCTGAGCAAAGCCTGTAACACTGCTCCTAATGTAGCCTTTTTGTGGCTATCCACTGCAACCCATGAAATGTGCAAAAATAACTCATGGCTCACAAAACACCTCAACCCACCCAGAGTGTGGAAGCTTAATTGGTAGAAATCCCTGCTGGACCTATCACTGTCCTATCTGTAATCTTACTGGGCATGGCTCTCAAAGCACAGACACAAAATGAATCGTTGTTTAATTTGTCTTCTGTGCATCAGAACTTCCCGAGAGCACAGAAGACCATAAAATAAATAGTCCTTTCTGTTTTAATTAGCCACTTCTTCATTTTTGCAGCTACTTTCTTTGGCAAGTGCATCATCAGTTTCCCTTGACTTTGAAACTGAGGACAATGGTACAAGGGCATCAAAGAGGGGATCTTTTGCATGCATCAAGAGGCACCTTTGGTGCTCCTGGCGTTGTTTAGACTGAGAGCAGTGGCTTGTATGAGGAGTTTTATTAATAGCTGTGTGGAATTCTCTATGTACTGGATGTAGTAATGACTGCAGTGAGTTTTCTGTGTATCTAGTTCATAAGGAGTTCAGTGGCATTTATGTCTTCATAATGAAAGGCAGATGTAAAATACTCCTCTGCTCAGTGATAGCCTCAAACAGAAGACAGTTGAAAAATTAAAAACATAATTGCGCCCCTTTTTAAGACTACTTCAAAACTGTGCAGGTGCTATTTAGTTAGATATTTGGTTAGGTGGTAAATCTTTTGTCAGGAGTGAAGAGAGTATCAGGAAGTGACTGTGAGGCAGATTCAATGGTCCTTCCCAGAGAAAAGCTCCCACTGACTCACATTCAATAGACACCACAGAATTTGACAGAGAAGGAATGAATTTTACCGTCGTAGGCTGAAAATGTCTAATTAAGGGCCCGAGTGGGTTTTCTGTGAAGTCAGTTGGGGCTATTCATTGAGGGAGCAACTGTTCAGCATAAGTGAAGGTGCCTGGCCCAAAAAAACTTTAACTAATGTTGCACTGTGTTAAAATAATCTGAGAATCAAACACAAGACAAATGTAACATTTCACTTAAGGAATCTATTATGCCATGTTTCCCTAGGAAACTTGTAATTATAATTAATTACCTCAAATCTGCTGCTAATCTGTTTGAGCTTAGAAAAGACATGAATTTTAAGATAGTTAATTTTCTGCTGCTATGTTACTGTCTTTGAACATTTGAATATTTGAAGTAACATTACAACTGAAGGACTTTAATTTTACATATATCTTCAAATTCTCCTCAAGCTCTCCCAATTCTACATTTAGCTGCTGTTGAGCAAATGCTTATAAAAATTATTTGAGATGGGAAGAAATAGGGAGACTTTGTATTTGTATTGGCTCAAAAATAATACTTTTCATCATATTTTAAAGTGAATTAAAAATAAATTAAGTTCCTGCATTTCTATAAGCTAAAGGGTCATATGGAAATGAAAATGCTATCACTTCACTGATTCTCAAACAAAGTATATTGGACTCAATTTTAGAACCTCCAACTGTTTGTCAGTTTTCTATCCAACTTTCTGCTCACAGATGTATGTGAGATAATATTTTTAGAACACCTGCCAAAACAGGGAATATTATGGCAAATGAATTATTATATCTAATGCAGGACAGATGTAAATCTGTGTGAGCATCTGTATACTGAGCATATTGATTTACATTAGCTGAAAAAATGTCCATTACTGTGCAACAGCCAATTACTCGACTTGCTTCCATTGAGAAGGATGGTATTTAGTGTATTTAGTTTAGGAACTGAAATTTAAAGGCTATAAAGATTCTTTGCCAACTCCAGCAAAAGAAATCTCTGGAGTATTGAAAACATAGAGTAAAGAACTGATTACTGAGATCAGCCTTAAAGGGAGATCATAAGACTTAACCTTGTCTATAATCTATATTTTTAGTGGACCTTTCTAGCACCTTTTTCAACAGGACCTTAAATGATTAAGAAACTACAGTTCTAGTTTCATAAAGGCTCTGAATTAGTCTTTCTGAATGTCTACCTCATCATTCATGACTGACTGCAATGGACTCAGGAGCCCCATTTCTAAAGAAGAGTTAAACTTCATAGTTGTTGGTGTTGTATATTTTCATGTAGGTGCTAAACAATTTATCGCCTTAATCATGGTGGGTTGCCTCTGTCCAGGAAGGGTGAAATGAGCCATTCCTAGAAAAGCACTGGCTGGAAAAGCCCCAGAAGTGACACCCAAGTAAACCAAGGCAGGTGCTGCTATACAGACTCTGTCAGGATCTACATTTTCCTGCAGCTTCTCCTCTAGCTCAGATTTTCTGGAAAGAAAGCAGTACATTGATAAGGTCTGGGCTAGAGAATCAGCTGTTCTGAAAGCTGATCCTTGTAAATGGAAGAAAAAGCAGTGAGATCTCATTATTATACCTGTGTGTAGATGCACAGTTTATGGTAATTGGGAGTGGGGTTGGGGCCCAGCCTCATCCCCAGTGGGTACAGCTGTGAGCAGCAGGTGAGCAGCACTGCCAGCAATGAGCCATGGGGCTCTGACCAACCACCAAAGGGAGCAGAGGGCACACAGGTGCAGTGCATCAACATGAGGGGTGTAAAAGGCTGGGCTGAAGAACAAGAGGGGCAGCTGCTGGCAGCCTTCTGCAGTGACAGGGTGTTACTCTGGGTGGGCAGATGCCTGAAGCCTTCTGATGAGGTGTGGTGTGTCTGTGTATGGGTGAGTGCTTAAAGCCTGCTGGAATTGTATGGGGATACTCTGTGCATTGGGGCTCAACTGTGACACCTATGAGCTGGCTTGTTTTAGGGAAGTGTTGAGTTACTTGAAACTGATTCAAATGGTCCTTAAATATTGTCTGGTTTGGGACATCATGCTTCCAAGGGTGTGGCTTGTGGCACTCGCACAATTTTGCCATCTGGCACTATGATGTATTCTTTATCCTGAAAGAATGCTAAGTATTCTTGGAGTAAGTGTTTCATATCTATGTGCTCCTTGCCTATCTGCTTCCTGCAGAATAGCCTGATGTGTGACTTGCATATTTTTGTCCAAGATTCCCAGATGAATAATTTTTTTCTGCCATTGAAAAGGATTCTTTTAATACCTGGAAAGTCATAATGCTTATGAAACAGATGGAGTAAGAATAGAACTTAGACCTTTCCTCACTTTGAAGTAATTTCATAGGTTTAAAAAACAGTTATGATAATTATATGAATTTTAGTTTTGCTTCTCTTGATGGACTGTAGGATTGCAAAGTAGTGCCATCAGATTTTCATTTCTTCCTTGCCCTCCAATTAATTATAGGAGCTACAGGCCATATTCTTCACTTCTAGCAGCTGCTGTCCTGAAGACAGGAAATTGATTAGAAGAATCCAGTCTGGGCACTGAGGGAGGAATCTTACTTTAGTCACACCAATTCTGGGAAGCTTCTAAGAGAGAACAGGTTCATTTTTGTGCTACATTAATAGTTAATGTGCCATGTGAGAAAAGCCATTATGAGAAGAAGTGTGATGGTGTATAAGTAGGTGAGGAAAAGCTTGAACTGATCCAAGTTTCTACTCTGTTCTGCTGCAGTTTCTCATCCTTTTGCATCTACCAGCCTTTAACTCTTTGTGGCCACAGACAAGTGGAAAGGTCAGACAGGGAGTTCTGATGTTTTTCTTGCTCCCAGCCAGTGTCTCACACAGCAGAGCTCTCCTGTTAAGTTGGCATTGACATTTTACTAATATTTCTCAGCATATAAGAAAGCATGGAAATCACATGCCAGGCTATGAATACCTGAGACCTGTATTTTAATGCATCTCTGAGTATTTGGTGGTGGCTTTCTTCAACTTGAGCACCATGTGGATCAGTGATTTTTGAGAGGCTTTGGGGGTGCTGCTTAATTTTGTGTAGGAGATAGATAGATAGTTTTAACACACTCCTTCAAAAATCCTGTTACAGAGAAACACTTGAAAAGTGTGTCCTACTACAGTATAAAACCCCATAATTCAAAATACGCATAAAAAGAAAGAGAAATATTTGGTTTAAGATAACCACACACACAAAAGCTCCAAAATAAAAAATCAGCTGGTTTGGAGATTGACTCACATGACTCTACTGTTCTGACTTTTGTCTGTTTTGCCTTGTTCCCCAACTACATATTGTTTTGCACTAAAATAATCTCTATTTTTTATTTGATAAATTCATACAAATTAAATTCAGATTCTACTTCAGCAAACTGACATTCCTCACTTTCTTTGGAAAATATGCCTAAATAAATTAATAAAGAATGTAATAAGAATTCTCTCATGTGCAATATGGACATTAATAGATCTAATGGTTTCTAGGAAGTGATAAATGTTTATGAAAATGCTACATCCACAACTATTCTTTTTTAACCAAACAAATCACAGGTTAAAAGCTTTAGACTCAGAACATTGATTTTAAATTGCTGAAGCAAATGTCTTTGTGTACTACTTTTTGCTAAGAACTGTTCTGTAGCATGGTCTAGCTGTATATATACATACACACACTTTGGGTTTGGGAGGTTGGGTAGTGTTTCAGGTTTAGCTAAGACTGTTGTTTATAATATTCGTTATATCAAGCACAAATTACACATCATCTGTGGAAGTCAAGATGGTTTTTTTTAACAGCAGTTCAGTGTGGGCAGTAGACAAGAATGGGGATTTTAGGGTCTTTGGACTTTCTATTGAGGAATGGAATTCTGCTGTCTTTTCTCAGATTTATAGCACCTTGATCTGCCAGAGTACTCCTATGCCATTTTAGATGGCAGCCTTTTTGCACTGAAAATGGATTTGGGGAGGAAGTGCAGGAAAATGAATTGCACAAGAAGCTCGGGCTTGGGCTAAAGCAAGCTCTTGTGACAAAGGCAACGGGGCAGCAGCAGAGCTCAGCAGCCAATTAGCTGGCAGCTGTGGTTATAGCAGTACTGAATATGTGCAGTCTCCAGAGCACCCTGTAGGTTGCATGCACATTCCTGGTATGGATGTGATATACATCAAGTTAACTTTAACTGAAATGGATTTGTATTAATTGTGATTTTCCTGAGAACACTTGTAGAAGTAATTTCTGCAGGCACTGCTTTGCTATCATAAGATCTGTTCATTCCAGTGTTGTACCTGTAAGAAGACAAGCACTGCAATTAGGGATGGATTGCACTGGAGCCTCAGCCTTTGCCAGTGACATTCCTGCAATACTGCCAAAGAATAGGTATTAATGATAGAGTTCATGCACCCTGTACCCACCACAGGGGCTTTATGTCTGTGTGTTTGGGACCACACTGCTGGGAAAGTGACTGACCTGTTTGCAGATTGGCTGATCCATCCTCCTTTGATTGCTGAATCCAGAGGAGCTGTGCTGTATTAAGACGTAGACAGAAGCAGCATGGATGTTATCTGCAGTTCTTGTGCCAAGTTCTGTCAGTGAAGGTTCTTTAAAGATAGTATTTCCAAATTATGTATAAAATGTCTTTTTTTCAAGAAATGAATTCTTGAACAAAAGGTTTTTTCCCTCCGCAAAGTTTTGTGGTGGTTTGGATGGGGTGTTTTTTTCAGCAGTTACTTGTATTTTTTTGGAGTTTCCTTATTTTTCTTAGCTCCCTGATGTGTTCTTGTGGAAAAAAAAAAAAAAAAAAATCAGACTCCAAATGCCTTCTCTGCCTCGGGTGGCCTTGGATATGCAAATCTATCTTGAATAGCAGAGGAGTTGATAACTCTGGCCTACAGCTCTCACACAAAGGAGACAGATTTGTCTTCTTTACCCCCTGTTTGTCTCCTCAGGAACTCTGTTCTTGGTTGACAATATAAAGCAAAATGAAGAAAAAAATGAAAAGCCTGCTCTAAGCAAAGTAAGAGAAAGGGGATGTAAGGAAAGAAAAAGCACTGCTTGTGCTTCAACCAAATAAATTGCTTACTGCAAAATTTTTGATAGGTGTCTCTCATTGTTTTTATTCTCATTAGTGGAAATTGGAAGTAAAATATTTCTGTCAGACTTCCATATTTCCCCATTATCATTGTATTTGTTACAATATGTCACTTTGCAGAACAAATGCTTCAGAGGGGCCCTGAATCATTATTGCTGGAAAAAAGTAAGAATTGTGTTGTCTACAATAAACTCAATATGTTAAAGGGAAATACCTCTGTGGACATGATTGGAAAGAAAGGTGGCTATTGGAAACAAAGAAGAAAAACAAATCTGAATTGCTTATCAGACATATTTTAACAGTGACAGCCTTTTTATTAGTCATTTAGAGTTTGTTTGCTATTTAAAGCTTTAAATGTTCAATTAGTGGGTTAATCCTTCTTGTAGGTTTTTGGTCTTCATTTGTTGGTAATTGAGGTATTTGTTTATATTAATTTTCTTAAGTATGTAGTTAAAAGAAATTAGTATTGAGGCTTTGGATAGCAATTGAAGATCAAAGCTTTTACAGGTGGTTTGTTACCAAAGGTGCTGTAATACATATTTCACAGCAATATTCTTAGACATGATTTGCTAAGCTGGTTACTGACTAGCTATTGCTCACCTTTTATCTATCACTGGGTAAATGCAGCACCTGAGAAAAACTGTGCTACCAACACTTGTAAATTACTTTTTTTTTTTAATCTGATCAGGTTTACAGTACAAATGAGAACTGTAATACCATAATTAGGAAACTGTGAAATTGACAAGGACTGGTTCTTGTCTAACAAAAAAACCTCTACAAAAGTTCAGCAGAGGGAATTTTTGATGTAGCAGGAGTGTTAACAGCTGCACTAAATTAGAAGCTGCCCATGGAATCCATAATAAAACAGACAGTGAAGCTTCAAACAGAATTTCCATGACTGAGTATGCCTATGTTCCAGACCCATCTCTGGGTGTTTTTGCTTTATAACCTTCATTCTTTCCAATTTCCTTTTTCTGAGTTTGTGTTTTAATAAACAATAATGCAATAAAAGAGTTCTCTGATGTTAATGATGTATATGCATTGCTCAATAGCAAGGGCTTTTTAAAACTAATTAATAAGTTAGTTGGAAAATTGAGTTAATTGCTGCAGCAGGAGGCCAGTGAATCTGTAGGAGTTTTGGACTTACCCAGAAAATTGATGAATTGTGAACAGCAGAAATAAAGTTTCATTATGCTGCCCTACATAGGTGCTTCAGATCTGATTCCAGGGAGTGCCCACTGGACAGAATGTACCTCATTTTGTTCCAGTAGCTTTTTTCTCTCTAAAGACAATTCTCTGGGCTTAAAGGAACTGTTCAGAATGCAGCTCCCATTTTGTTTGTATTTGTTCAGCGCCTCATGTTTGTGTAGAGCCCTTGTCCCCACTCTCCATTTTCACAGCCTCTTCCTTTTGGTGCTTGTTCTGGCATCTTTTGCCAGACCCCTGCCAGCTCTTTCTCAAAGTCTTTGATCCAGATCAGATATGGCTGAGTGCTATTTTTAGCTCTGTGCAATGTATCCCATGGACTGCAATGTTCTTTAATTCGTTGGATGTCACGTCCCTTGCTTACCTCATCGTGTGTACCTGTTCAGCAGAGCCGGGCACCTTCCTTACTGATAGAGAAATTAGGATGCAATACACAAATTCCTTTTCCTTCTAAAGCTACCATTCTGAGACCCCATGGAAACGAGTTTCCTGGGAACCTGTCTGCATCTGATGGAGTGTGGCAGAAAGAGCCCTCCCCTGTATCCCTGAGTCAGAGCTGTGAAGGGTGTTGTTCTCGCACCAAGGAAACGAACCTCTAAGAAGGATTTCTTGATAGGCTGGAGATTTCTTGAAAATTTCTTGAATCTTTTCAAGAAGAAGTTTGCTATTCAAAGGTTTGGTGCTGCAGCTTAAGGCATTGGGAGAACAGCATTTCTCAGAAGAATTGAGGCAACCAGAGAGGGGCTTTAATTGTCTTCAATGTGTATTTCTCTTGGATTTAATAGGATGTGTATTTTATGTTAGCTGAATGCTAATTTTTTAGATAAACATTTATTGCTGTTTAACAGCTTTGTAATAGATATGTGAGTATCTAAGAGATGTGTTACGTAGCTGTTATTTCTTAATAAATGTATTTTAGGTAATCAATGAGTACTTAATGTGCAATTACTGTCCTATTAAATCTAAATTGAATGTGTGGTTTAGGAAATGGAGAGCTGGCTTCTTTAGTCACATATGTCTGCATGTTTGGCTGCAGATGCTATAAAGCTAATTTTACCAACAGTGACTGGCTGGGAAATTAATGTTTTTTAAAATTTACTTCAATTACTGAAGTTTGCCATGAGTTTCTGGACCTGTACTTGGCTCCTAGTGGGAGTTTGATTAAATGTTCTAGGTAGTCAGATGCACTGTGTAGCTTGGCTGGTGGAATGGGAAATTCCAATGTGATGGTTAATGGGCAGCCTTGCAAAGATGCCACTGCTTTGCTGGAATGTTTAGAGCAGACAGTAACTCCTGGCAGCAGGGACAGGGAGGGTAAAGTAAAGGTTTTTTTCAGGCGCTGGTGTGTGAGAGCTTGCTCATGTGATTCTTCCTTCCCTTCCCTTCCCACTCCCTGTTTTCCTAAGGCATGGTGTTTTTCAGAGAAGGCCATGTACCAAGAAGAGAGATTGAGCAATATTTATCTTGTTGTGAGAGTGTTACTTTAAATTTGTTTCCTGCTATATGTGAGTGCCTTTAGTAAGCTGCAAACTCTTTTCAGCATATAGGCATTCTCCTTTCTGTCTTCAAGTCTGAGTGGAGACCGGGCAGCTGGGATGGGTGTGACCCAAACACTGAAAAAGCTTTCAATAGGAATGGCCATCTATTCAAACACAAACCACCTGGAAAAGCAGCTGGCCCCTATTCACCAAAGGCAGCTCCTGCTTTTTCTGGATAGTGCCTTATTAAGGACCCTCCCTGTAAAGAGCAGTAGAAAGGTGTAAAAGGGCAAGAGATTTCTAAGATTTTTTTTTATAAATGGAAGGTTTATTTCTTATGTTGAAAAACTGGAGTGAACATGAGGTTTTTACTTCTCCCACAATTCTCCTAAAAAGCTTTATTGCAAACCAAAATCTGCTGACAGATTTTGTCAAGGACTGTTGTGAGGTATGGAGGGAGCCTAAAGACTCAGGTCAGGAGAGCTGCCTTGTGAGTTCATACTGCCCTGAAGTAGAGTGCTTCACAATGTCAAAAGAGGGGGATTTATCATCCTTATGTCTACTTGGGTTGCAGAGGTTTATATATAGTGAATAGTTCCAGGTAGCAGTTCAGTGAATGGCTAGTGAGGTACACTCTAAAACAGATGAGCAGTTCTCTACAATGACTAGGAAGTTAGGGCTGGCTTGTTCCAAGATATATAACTGTTTTGGTTAATGACTCCTCTCTGACTGTATTGTGTTTATCTTCTTGTTCTGAACCATCTCCCTATTAAATCTGGTTTCATAATTAGGTGCTGCCAATTTTTGTATGTTCAGATCAAAGATCTCATGTAGTGTAGTATCACTCTTGACCTTTTAAATGACTTCTTTTAACAATTTGGTAGTGAATGAGTACACAGTAATGAGTTTACTGTGCCCCTTTCTTAACGCTCAACTTCATTTGATGCACTGCGGCATAGTCAAGAGGGCCAATTATTTTAGAAATCATGCTAATTAATAAAAATGCCGTGGCCTCATGGCTACTGAGCTGAGTCAGGTACTGTCCCTCATCTACCTCATCACTCGATGCACTGCCCTCTTGCTAGAGGTGTGAGATGTGTATCCTGAATATTGGGCTGAGCAAATTCCTCCTGGAATCCCTCTGAGGTCATCAGGGTGGCAGTTGAGGTGAATGTGTTCTGTTTCCAGATGATAAAGGTACATGAATAAAATTCAGCAGAGGAGGACAGTGACATTGTAAACACCTGCAAGTCACTGAGTAATGACACTGCTGTTTGTCCAGCTAGGAAAAGGTCTGTAACTCCTGCAGCAGCTAAGTATGGAAGACTTGTAATTCAAGAAAAACTTCTGGAGCGATAGAGCTGGGATTTTTTTAAATGGACAATTTTGATCCTTGAGCAGAAATTGTTTCATTTGGGTCATGTATAATTGAGACTTCACCAGTTTCTAAGCTTTATGAACTTCTCAATGCTTAAGTTGTTCTTGGAGCCATCTCTCATTTAGATCAGGTTAGCATGGTTGTGATAGAAAAAGTATCTCATAGAAAATGAAATGCTTTTTTAGCTTCCATTATATGTAGGGGAGTCAACAGTCAGAATTTGGAAGTCTGAGATTGAGTAGCTGTTACATTTCAAAGGCACAAAACTTCCCAAGCTATTAGAATGAAAGCCAGTTTTTCTTGACCTGTTTACAAACAATGATTAAAGTGAACCACATTTTTGAGAAGGGGTCTGTTTGACCTTTTGCAATGCTGCCTTGCATATCTTAATAAAGAATATGTCATCTGTGGGTAAAAACCACCCACAGTATCATCCTTCTCCTTGTGGGACTTAGAGTAAGGCAGGACCATGCTGGTGTAAAGGCTAAACTGCTGAGTCCTAGAGACAGTACTATCACTTTCCTGTCATCTAAGGTGGCGTAAATTGAGCTGTAAGAGTAAGAGAAAACTGAGTTTAGGCTGTGATAGTCTGAAATTTTACCCATTTTTAATTCTTCCAAGAAAAGGTGCACAAGGACCTCTGTGTGTGTGTGTGTGTGTGTTGGCAAAATCAGCTGAGATAGGCCTGGCCCATTTCCTGTCATAGCATGGAGGATTCTTTCACAAAAAGGAAAATGTCTGCAGTTGCACTAAGAGAGCAGATCCTTTGCTGCTGCTGTTAAGAAGGACTATGCCAATTGTTCTAGAGAGACTATTACAGTCTACAAAAGTTGTTATGGATAATGTGATTTACTTAATGAAAATGTGGTTTTTTCAGTTGCTACAAGTTGTAACTCAGCTAAATTTGTCGCTGCTATTTCTTGTGTTTGTAAAGCTCAGAAGCTTTACACCTTGCTTCGCATAACACATTCTGCCACTCCCACTAGGATGGCACATCAGTACATAGACCAATTGCTATGGATGGTCTATAAGTACTGCCTGCCTGCTGAGGAGGGTTGCTGCTTTCCAATGCTCTGAAAAAATTACATGGATCAGCTGTTACCGTCTGTGGGATAGTTTGGGTATCCTGTCTGATTAACTGGCTCTACCAATCCCATGCCACTGCTTTATAAAGGGTTGTGTAGTGCATGTGTGATTAAAAAAAATTACCACTAGTGGACTTGTACAGTAACAGTTGTTTTAAAATATTACTGCTGAATGTATCTTTCCTTCTGCTTCATTGTTTCCTTTTTGTTTACACTTTCTATAGAGTTTTCAAGGTTGTTTGAAAGTGTTATCCTGCTAATATAGTTTGCTCCCATCTTCCATTACTGTTCCAGTCTGTGAAAGTGAGGTGAAAGGAATTCGATTTTTGTTCAAGATTAAATAAAGTAAATTTTATTCCCATTTGTTATTTACAGATACTCTTTTCATTAGCAGTTCAGATGGACAGGAGGTGTGTGGTCCACTGCACTCACTTAGGAGGAACTCAGTTATGGTCTCAGATATTGTTCCACATGGCACTGTCAGCAGTTCTGTGGGCATGTGGGCAGCCTGTGCCTGTTCAGCCCTAAACCACTCTGCCGTGGAAGTAACCAGCAGGAAGGGAGCTTGGCAGAGGTCATGTCATGTTCATTCCTCCAGCTTAGGCTGTTCTTCCTAGCATCCACTTCAAACTCTCTGGTGGATGATTCTGTACTTATGTTATTCCCACCTCAAAATGCCCCTGCAGCTTTCTTGAGATACGATGTTTTTGTTATTGCTTTCTGCCTTGGGCAACTTTGAGTGGAGTCCAACAGCTTCACACTTCTCAGGAGGAGGTGCCAGCCTCCACGGCTTCCATGCCTCTTTTGACCAGGCAGCCTCTCAGAATGTGAGGCAGTGCTGTGGTGTCAGTCAGCCTCAAGAAAGGAGCAGTGAAGAGGCTTTTCTCCCTGCAGCTTGCTGGCTGCTTGGGGTAGCACGGCCTCCTTGTCCTGATTTTTCTTCTTGCCCACTTGGCTGTGCTGGGCAGGAGGCCCCTGCCCTTTCCAGCAGTCAGTCATAAAGTAAGCAAGGCAGAGCGGAGGGACAAAGATGGCCTTGTATTCTTTTAGTCTGGTGTGTGAATAAGAAAAAATCTCTGATCTAGCCCCAAGCTACTGTTGTTTGACAAGTGCTCAGAAATGCATTGTAGTTCTACAGTAGACAAGTCCAGCTCATTGGTGCTATGGTAAGGATGTTGTTTCCTGTTTGTTTGAAAACATTTCCCGTATTTATGTGTGTTTTACATACAATAAAGGTCCAAAGTGAAAGAGTAACCCAGAGTTGTTTGCTGGGTCAGTCTTATCCCTTGTTCTAGATTCCTCCTGAGTTGAAGTTCCATGACCTAGAAGTTACATTGCTCACAACCTCTCATCATTCCTACTCCAAACTGTGATTTAAGTTTTGTGGTGTATGTTATACCTTGATGCAGCAGTCAGGAGATAAAACAGAAGCTTCTCAGGACATGCTGAAATGTAAATGAACAGGAGTATGGGGGGGTAGAGGGGTATCTAAGTTCTTGCCTCTTTAAATTTTTATTATTTCCCATCCAAGCTTACTGTTTTTGTTTAATCTTGCCATTCCTTTTCTTCTTCATTGTGTGCTCTTGTTCTTAGGGATATGCAAACTTTATTAGTCAGCTCAGCTTTCAAGCTCTGTGCGCTTTTGTGTTTGAGAATTGGGAATCAGGTACTTTTACAGTTAGCCTAAGGGGAGAGCTGGGCAGGAGGAGCCTTTATGAATAATCAGGGTTGACATCTCCAACGTTGTTCCTTCATTATAAATATTGTTAAAGGAGCTGTGACCACCGTGGGCTCAAACAGAACAGAGCATGGAGGGGAAGAAAAAGACAGCCTTTGATATCTGCTCTTTACTAGTTATCACTCCACTGATGACACTGGCATTGACAGGTCTCTTAGATTTGGCTGCCTTTTTTTTGGAAAGTTTTTCTTCTATTAGCATAATTATTCTGTCTGTTGAAGACTGAGTTCATTGTACAAATTGTTAAGCCTGGGAACAGTAGTTTATGTTGCTGCTTGTAAATTTTCTTAAATGTTGTATGCCTAATAGATGGGACAGCATTTTGATTGCATCAACTGGTTTTGGCTGCCTTCCTTAACTGGATTTACTTGATACCCCTACCATTAATGAATCACATGCTCTCCATGAACTATATAATCTAGATGATTGGTTTTTCCCCCTCTTCCAAGTACACATTTTTTCACTAATATGAGAGTATGCAATGCAATTTAAATAGAACCTTGCTCTAAGCTTTATTCTGTCTTTTAAACTTGATTGTGTAAGAAAACAGTTGCTCAAGCCTGGACTTTTTGAGGGTTTTTCCTTTTAGGAAACTAAAACATATTTTTGCTATCACAATCAGCCTCTCTACTGTATTAAATATTCCTGAGAGGGAAAATTCTGTTTAGTGGGATGATTAGTTCTCCAAAGGGTTAGCACAGCTTCATGGGATATGTAGCATACATTTTCTATTCATAAAATACTTTGAAGTTTTAATGGGTATAAAAGTTAAAAATACAATCCGGTTATATATTCAGAATGATCTTGCTCTTGGAGTATAATACAAAGTGTTTGCTAGTATGAGCACAGGACTTGCTTTATCAGACTCCTTTACTCTGGCATATATATTTTCTTTTCCTAAGTCATGGACAGATGGAATCCTTGCTGTCGTATTTGAAGTGCCCAGGGCACTTGTGCAGACAAATTCTGCTCTACTCACAGGTCCTCATCTGGTCTGGATATCTTCCTGGAAAAATGTCTGGAAAATGACTTCCATGGATGAACTTGGAATCTTCCTCCATGCTCAGCACTGCTGCCAGAGCCTGAGCAGAGGAGGTAGAGAATGCTGAGGAGAGACCCTCTTTTTGAGCTGAGCTGGGGTGGAGGCAAGGGGAGATAGAGGTGCTGAGATGACCTTGAGAACTTTTTACTCCAGAATACCCTTTCAGATAACAATGTCTGTGCCTTGAGGGATGGGAAGGGAGTACACCACTTTTGAGGCAAATATTTCATCTGTCAGTATGACAATTACAGGGAAAGTGGTGCTGATCCGAAGTTCGTGTTTTGCAGTATGTGGTTTATAGACTGGTTGGAGTCTGTGACTTTACCTCTCAATGGGCTCAGCCAGGACAATCAAGTGTATCATGAGACAGCTGCTTCAATGCTCTTTACAAAGACCTGTTCTTACTCTGAAAAATGTTTTGAGATCTACATTTCGGAAAGAAATGTGTCTTTTGATTGTACACAAGTGACTGCTCTGCATTCTGATTGAGCATTCTGTCCATATGGGGAAAATCCTTATGTCTGTTCACAGGGATGATGGGGCACTATGCATTGCTTGCTTGGCATTGAGTTTGTTGACAACTTCCTGCAGATCTGGGTTTCTTTTTTTTTACTTCAACATTTTTATAGCAGTTTCTTTCAATTGTCAGCTGAAACTGAGCAAAGAATACCAAGTTTAAACTGAATTATGGAGAATGTGTTAGATATCACAGTCAGGGCCTGTGCAATGTGACAATGTATGGGAAAGAAATGGGATATCTAAGGATATTTGATGGAGAATGCTTAGAGTAGCTTGGCTATCAATTGTTATAACTTTTTATAAGATATAATTGCCTCTTTCTGGTCATAACCTGGGGAACAGATATGGTGGCTCTGAAAGTCTCTCCCATATGTAGCTAACATAAAATGGCAAAGAACCTTCTGTGACAAACAGCAGCAGTTCCATGTGCTTACATTTCTTTAGTGTTTTAGTACTTTTGGAAAAGACTGAAGATAGCTCAGTACTTATTCAGAAATACACACTCATATTCTGGGGTAAAATGTGCAGCTCTGTGAGCATATGGCACTTCCTGTTAAATAAGATTTTGGACCCTTCACAGTGAAAAACCAGCACTAGCTAGTGTAGTGTACAACGCTGTGCCAGAAAACAAGTCTGACCATGAGAAGGGCAAAATGAATTACAGGGTTTTTTGTAAGACTGGCACATATGGAAAAAATCTTTTCCCCTTAAAGAAAAGGGAACGTCAGTTTGGGCTTTTGTTTTGCATGTCTTTGAGGGGTTGTTGAGTGTAATGAGATCCCAGGACCTCTGTTCAGACTGGACATGTTCTGGCTGTGTCCAGGTTACATCAGGGGAATTTTCTCTTACCCTTGCCTTGCCATGCAATAGAGAGCCACACTCAGAGTACACAATTCTATGTTAGCTCTGTATTGATGAGGCTGGGAAAACAAGAGAAAATATAATAGGGACCAAAAATGTAAGTCAAGCAAATTTACTAAATAATTCTGGAGAATCAGGATAGCACTGTGAACCTGTGAAATATGTACATGTACAGTTTTCTTCCAGATTGTGTGCATTGAACTTTCAGCAATTTTACTGACCTTGTTGTCCCAAGTTTGTGTCACACCTTAAAGTTTTAATTTCCACTTTTTTTAGGCTTCACCCTGCCACAAGCATGTGATGTTCAGTAATTATTTGCAAATCCTTTATTTGTATAGGTGTTGGATTCTGTCCTGTAGATCCATGCAAGAAAGCACTTCATTTTACTAATTTGAAGGCAACTAGGTGATCGTTAATACAGTATACATGGTAGAAGATATTATGCATGTTTTCATTATTTTTATTAACTTTATATTAAAAATGCTTTTGAATTGATCAGAAGTTCTGCTTTTATGATACTCTGTGGGAAGGCTGAGTATGGATTTGCTTTTAATAAAAATGATTCCCCTGAATAAATAAAATTATTTTATCAGATTATGAACAATTTTAATACATACTGTGTTCCTTTCAAATGAGCAGAAGTCAAAATTGTGGTGATGTGTACAGAGGAGTAATGAGAGTCTTAGAGAAAAACAGGTATTTGCTTTTCTACTAGTAAATCACTGAAGGCAGCAGGACCCAGTTCAGATGTGTTTAAAGCTTGTTTACACAGTGTTCACTGTCTTTAGGTCCTGAGTTTTTGCTTGAAAAACAATCTGAACGTGGATAAGAAGCTGGAAGGGGAATTTTATTTGGTTTTGGTTTTTGTTTTAATCTTTATCAAGCTGTTTATTTATGTGCTCTATGATTCTGCATGTAACTGCTGTCTTTTTTTTCTCTTGGTGTGGGGGTGGAGGAGATACATAAAATGCACTGATGGTCTCGCAATTCTTTTTGTATGAGAAAACAATTACAGAGGTGGGATCTTAAAGAGAATTTAGTAGCTCTTACATCTTTATATCTTCTATATTCTCAGTTTTGATGTTATAGACAACCTTCCACCCCCTAAATTCTATATTGTTTAATTGTGTGAGAATGAGAATTTGTAATATTTTTATTATTTCTTTCCTTATTGTCTGAAGATAAATGGATGAAAATGTCAGATTTGGTAAAAAAGTAGCAAGTTCTATGTTTTGTTTTGAGCAAGAAAAAGTTCCTTGAGACTTTAGTTTTTGAAGTGGTGGATTGTCTCGTGCTCTTTACAGGGAAAGTGTCTAGTGTGACTTATGGGTTGGATTTTCACCTAATTCCTTCCTATTCACCAACAGATTTTTGCCTGTTCATTAGTTTGTATACTTGCACCCATGAATCTCAAGAGACAGGGTACTATGTTAAATGAATAAACACTTTTCCAGAATTCAAAAAAGACTTCAATTGCTTGATGAACCAAGATTTCTGGCTTGCCTTTTCCAGTGTCAGGATATTATTTGCTGTGCTAAGATCTACAAAACCAGTGGCAAAACAAGGTGTTTTGCCTTGCTGCCTGCTTTTCTTTGCTGGCCCGAAGAATTTGCCTTACTGTCATTTATGAAACAGGGAGCTGTGACTAAGGGACTGGTTATATGGGAACTTGATAAACCTTTGTAAAGCAATGTGCTGTTGCGAGTAATGGCCTCTATTCATTATTAGCCCAGTTGATTTTCATTTACACTTGGCTCTAACAATTAGCTTGAGCAGGTGTGAAGGTGATGGAGGGCCAGGGACGCACAGAGGTCAGCCACTGCTCTGTGTGATAAATTAACCATTATTATCTGCAGTGAAAGTGGCTCTTTACGCTTGTCAGCAGCAAACAAAGGGACAACATATTTCACATAAAGTGGAATCAGGGCCACTACTGCAAATGTGATGTGTCTGTAATTTTTGTCTGGTAAATAAAGGCAAATCCTTTTCAAGTGTCACACCTGTGTGTTTCCCTCTACAGAGGTAAACCTACCCTGTCTTACAGATGTATATATATATAAATTTATGGATGTTGAGTTTCAAAGCTGCAGTTAGTGGCAGTTTATAGTAATACATTCTAATCTGTATTAAAAACTAACCAGAAAACTATTAGTAGAGGATTTAAAACATGGATGTTTTCAGCAGACTGTAATAAGGAAATTATCTGATCTCTGATTTTTAAATTCCTATGGTACTACTTCAAAAGCACCTGCCTTTTTTTTCTGCATCACATTGGCTTTCCTCTAACATGCACCTATGCTTATCCTTCAAATGAACTGTAATCTTCTCAAAATCTAAAAGATGTTATCTTCTAAAAGGTGTGGAATTTGGGAATGGGTCACATGTAAACCTCTCACAAGCCCACTATGGGATACTGATGGATTGCAGAAGTGACAGAACTCGAGTTCTTCTTGGGCTTGGGTGTAGTACTGCTGCTTTACTCTTATGAATTTCTTGGTCAACTGGACTGCCAATATTTTACATGTCATGAGTAAATTATAGAGAATTTGCAGGCCTTGACCCTATGTGAAAATGAGAGAAAGTATAGAAAGGAGGAGAGCCACTTCCCTTCTCAATAAAATAGGAAATTTGAATGTTTAAATTGTCTGTTCCATCCAGCTTCCCTCACCCCCCTAGTTTATTCTGTTATCGGAAGGAAAGGTCGAACAGGATGTCTGCCTGAAGCTAAGTTTTCATTCTCTGGCTAGCAAAATAGTCTGCCAGTTTTCAATGTTTAAAATATGTGAGCTCCCTCCACACACAGCCTGTCTGACTAATTAACAGCAAGAGTGTACAGATTTTTGGATACTTTGTTAAAACCACTGTTGTCTTTATGAAGAATTTTCAAAGAAACTCAAGGCTTTTTTTTTAACATTATCTTTGGCTATCTGTGATGGGAGCAAACATTTCCTTGGTTTCTTTTTGGTGGACAAGAATTGCACCATCACACTCCTGATGGCACTTGTCCTGGTTGCTCACAGTCTTCGTTGTTAGCTCAAGTACTAGCCCATTATCTTGATCCCATGGGCCATGTTTTACTCTGAAATGTCATTTCATTTGCTGTTGAGACTCCTCTGTTTCTCTCTAGAATCATGGTGGATTTTCTTAAAAAGCCTGTTTCCAAACATGACATGTTTGTGATCATGACATTCTTGCATAATCCATTTGCAGAATTTACAAAAGCCCCGCAGATTTGTAATCCCAGTACTCTGGCTGATTGAGCAGTCAAATGGCTGCTTGACCTAAGTATCTTCCTTTCCAAAAAGTTAAGGAGTTAGTAATTCCTTAATTAGTAACCAATGCTATGGAAACTGAAATCAACAAAATATACTGAGGCCTGAGCAGGAAGTTCTGTTATTAACCTTCCACTGTGCTTTGGCAGGACCCCCCAAGGCTGCCTGCTGTGGGGAGTCTGCAGAGCTGCTTCCTCTGACACAGTAAGGCCTTTCCACTAGCAACAGCTTCTTTTGTGCTCTGATCTTACTGCATGAGACATCACTACTTCTTGGTCTTCTCTGGATGTAGTTGGGGTGTCTGCATCACCCTGAAAATGCTGGTGTGACTGCCTTAGAAGCAGCCAGTGGTCCATGGGCTGACACAGAGAAGCTGCACGGCAGAATGAAGGGTAATGCCCTGCCCAGAGGGAGCAAAGCCTTGTCAGAGTGCAGGGCTGCTGCTTACCAAAGCAGGAGTGAAAGGGGGTGGGGAATAGAAACATGTGGTTGTTTATTATAAAAAGCAAAGCTCTTGCAACTAAGTGGCAGCAGTTTAGCATTGCACAGAGTCTTGTTAGGAGTAAAGTATATGTTTAATCATTTGATTTGTCAAAAGGGAGGGTTGAACTCAGGGGAATAAATATAATACACATGGGTTTAATTACCATGGATGGGTAGGCAAAAACAAAGTATGCAAAACAGTACATTTGCTCTTCACATATGTGAGTATATACATATATAATTAGAGTTGGGCAGAAAATGTATTTTTTCCTGCCACCCACACTTTCCTTGTTTTTTATCAAAATAAATATTTTGATAGAAAAACATGTACCAACTCTACCATATATAGTAATTACTTGTCACAGACAAAGATAAATAAAAAAGGAAACTTTGAAGTTAAACTCAAAGCAACTAAAGCTAATTTTACTCATTAGAAATACATAAAACTCTAATTGGGAAGGGCACAGAAGGGAACAGAAACATTTGCTGCATGGTAGAGGATAGGCATACTGTAGACAAACACAACTCCTGGGTTTCACTTGGTGGCTTATAGCATATCCTCAGCACACAGGGAACAGGGACATACAGAGATACTTTTCAGTAATTTGTCCAAGGCTGTGTTGTAAATCATTGTTGAGGGGGTTAATACTTTGAGGTTTCTATTCTTAGGAAGGCCAGAAAACAGCTGCCCCGTCTGTTTTATGTTCCATAGAAGTAGGGGGGTGGGGGTGATTTTTTTGTTTTTATTTGAGAAACTTGTGAAGATTGAACAAAAATGTAATTTTTATCTGAGATATAAATGAGATGGAATGTTGTTGCACGAATTAAGGAAGTTAATAAATATGAGGTGTGCTGTGAAGTTAGATGTGTTTGCTCTCTTCAGAGATTGTTCATACAGGGAAAAGTCAATAAAAACTCTTAAAATGTACTTTTAAAAAATTTATATGTAGAACCATTTTTTCAATTAACCCATGCAAATTCAATGAATTTTAACAGCCTGCTATGGCTGAAGATTTATCCTCTTCCCAGTATCTTTGCACAGGGAAGCATTAGTTTAGGAAGTTTATGATTTGGAGAAGATATATAAGTTAGACTGGGCATGATGCCAAATTTGGTCTGCGGCAGATTCATCACAAGCTGACAGTGTAAAGAGGGTGCAGATCACTAAAGCTCAGTGATGTATAAATGTTTAAAAGTTCAGCTCAGGTACCATTCCAGGAGCTTGAGGCCATTTCTAAATCTCTCTACTCTGGCTTGAAGTCAGAAGAAATTTTTGGTGGGGTTTGTTGGGGGTCTTGTATATCCTGCTCAAGAAAAGTCAGGAATAAAATCATGTGGGTAAGAAAAAGGACTGGGCCAGGTGCACTGCGTGGGATTGTCATGCTGAAGTCAATTTCACTGAGTGGGTTTTATTCAGTCTGAAATTTCAAAAGTTACTTAGGTCTGGTTAATGTCACAGGGCAAGGGTTTCCTTGGAAAACAATTTGTGACATGAGCTGGAATACCTTTTCATGGAAGAGCTTTACCTGTACTTCAAGTTGGATGAGTGAAGCAGGCAGCTGTGAGTAAACACAGTGTACACTCCTGGGGGAGGCAGACAATGATGGTGATATCATCTAGCTTGATATTCAGAGTCTGTGTTCAAATCTGGGAGATTTTACTGTTACCTCTAATGAATCCAAACAAATTTTTAAGTTCAGCAAATGTTGAAACCTTGCCTAGAGGAGGGGTTGCACATACATGGTGGCAGGCAGGAAAGCATTCCAGAACTTTGGCAGATGGCTCTCAGAGTTGACTGGTTGTGTGTGTTTTGTGCTTCTGTTTTCATTTTAAGGGATGTGATTAAAAATGAGGAAAGTTTGGGCTATTTTTACGAAGTTTACTTGTGCATTACAAATATTGAAAACTATTGTACATTGTTGAGAAGCAAATTGTATTTGTTCAATGGGGACATAAAGCTCCTCTTTCCATCTCTAACCTTGAATGAGCTGATTATGTCATGCTGCTGTGAAGTAATACTTTTTACTGCTGGTATTTTTGAAGCTGACACAAAAGGTGTTGTGTGTTCTTTCCTCTGCACTAGAGAAGGAAAGTGCAAAAACACAACTGCTCTAGGTGAAAATAACTTCCCCTGGAGCTGGAGCAAGTTCTGCCCTAGAAAGTATAAAGAATAAATTTTACCTTGTTTTGAAACATGATCTAGAAAAGAAAATGCATAAGAACATTGAGAGTTATTCTGAAACCATCTGTTAATGATGCAGCATTTAAAATACTCAGAGGTTTTATTGCACTGAGAAGAGAGAATCTCTTTTTTCCTGAAATGATCAGATTTGAAAATTATCAGATGTGCTGAATTCATAATTAGGTTTTTTCCCCTTCTTTTTCCCATATTTATTAAAGTTTGGAGGGAATTAATCGTGTCTCCCTTTCAGGAATTGATTAAGGCAAATTTATAGCTTTAGGTACCTGAACAGCATCAGCTGGTGATTACCTGACTCTTTCAAGTGTGCCACACGCTGAAATTCCATGGTGGATTGCGTCATTGCAGTGATGTAAAGGAAATCCCTTGGTTTTTTTTCTTTGGGTATTTAAATATTCTAGTTCAAGGCCTGGTGCTTTCAAGTTTTTAGCAATCGTTCTTAAAGATGCAAACTGCTTTTAAATAGCTTCAGTGGTGTATGCACTCTCTGATTACATATACCTCATAATACATTTATATTTATACGCTGCAAATTGTTTTATATGCTCTCGTATGAACTATGCATGGTTTTCCTGATGCTTTTAGGCCAAATTGAGATTTGCTGCATCTCTGAAAAGTTTTTTTTTTAAAGTGAGTTTTTTTTCATTTTTCCCACTTGAGCAAAATTCTATTGCTGCAAAGTGAAAATTCTATTGCTGTGAAGTAATTGCATGAGTGAGAGCCCCTGCTTAACTGAACAGTTTATGGTTACTGTATTAAAGTGAACATTTCAACTTGGCTAACACAACCACTGAATAAACACATATTGATATTATAGAACAAAATAATATATTAGTGCATTGCTCATTTGTGCTCTGATAGTCACCCTGATACTATTAGTCATGCGGGGAGTGACAAACACAATTACACTCGAGTGCTAATAGAGTGGAAGGGCAAAACTGCCTGACCTCGGCATCCTGGGTCGATTTAAATGTTTGATGTCTCATTGAATTAGTATCACAGTGTGAAAGACAAAGCTCAAACTAATGGAAATGAGCCTGGACATGCAATACTGCTGATTGGGCTGACATAATTAGAATAATATTCTTCACACAGCTAATAACAAGCAGAAGAAATAAATAACCAAGAGATAACTTAATGACTGCATGCTAAAATGCTCCTTTGAATATGCTAAGGTTAGCATTTTCTATTTACTTATGGAGCACTGAGGGAATTTTTTTTCTCCATGTAATCATTAGCTGTGGTGATCAGCTCCACTCTGGTCACTAAGGCCATATGAAACTATGCAGGTTGACCCAACTTTTCCCCCTCAACATCATTATTTAACCCTCAAGGCATTGTTACAAATATCTGTCTCCCTAGAAAACCTGCCCAATCCCTCACAAAAAGAGAGAAGAAAAAGGACAAAAAAAAAAAAAAAAAAAAAGCTGACACATGATGGATTCATAAATATATGGCTTTGTATCCTCTTATGCCCTTGATCTCTGAGGTACAGGGTCATAAAGCATGGGTAAGTGTACAGGGCTTTGAGGACTGTGTATTTCTGTGGGCATGAAGTGGGATTTTGATAGAAAACACCAGACAGTTTTTTGAATGTTTTTTACAGTAGCTTATCTTAGACTTTATCTTTGTCAATCTCTTATGTACTTTCTCAGCTTGTGGGGAGGTGGTGTAGAAACAGACTAAGAAAATATGTAGATGAGAACATGTGTCTAGAAAACCACTTGATGTTGTTCATCAGTTCTGTCTAAACCTCTTTCTTCATCATTTGTTCCTGATCACAGTATGTGCACCAGAAATCCAATCTAATAAAGCACATTGACTTCACTTCGGGTGGACGAGTCTCTGCCACGGGTGCAAGTAGTAAACTGTTCAACCATGAACATGTACTTGCAGGATGTTGTAGGAGGAGTTTTCATTCTTAACCAGGACCTACTGGGAGTAAAGCCATAGCAATTTGCTGCCTAGGAATCAGGGAGGATGATTCTGAGACTCAGATTAAAAAATCATTCAATGGATGAACTAGATAAAATGCTTTTTTCTCTTCCTGCTTACAGAAGTTCATAACATAAACATAAAGATTTTTCTTATGTGAGTAAATCATTGGACTGAAAAATGAGAAGGCAACAACAGCTTCCCAAAGAGGCTGAGGAATATTTTCAGCTAAAGGTAATGTGGTGTCTTTGGTAGGTATCAACAAACAAAACGCTTTTAACTTCAGGATTGATATGGTAACTTTTCCTTGGAATTTGGTAAGAGATGTCTTTTGGGTCAAGTCTCCAAAACAGCAGATCACTTCACAATCAGGAAGCTTTGGAAGCTGATGCAGGAAAATTCCATTTCTTAATGCAGGATCTGGCAGTGAACTTCCCTGTACTTCTGGAGCTATGACCTCATTCGCGAGGGGATATCACCACAGCACAAAATTGCTAATAAGATCTGATTCATTTAAATTGGGCTTGTTAGTGAGAATGGAAACTTCCAAATCTTGAAACGCCTAAGACAATGTACATGGGTTTTTCATGCCCAGTTGACCCATAAATTTATATAATGACAAGCCTTCTATCATGAAGGTACTGAAGTGGAAACCTTAGTCTGAAATGAGTAAGATGTTGCACATTGCAAACTTGCAGGTAGCAGAGTCCCAGCAGAGCATTTTAGCTTTGACCAGCGAGAGGCAGGGAAATGCTGTTCATCTGTTATGTTCATAAGCTGACCTACATCTGTAACTTCCTTTCAAATAATACCAATAAAAAAGAAGGCCCAGCATTTTCAGCAAATCACATTATTTCACTTCATTAAGGGTTAAGGGTTTTATGTCAGTCTATTACCAGTTCAGGCTGAGATAGCAGTGCTGAGCCAGCACATGCCACGTTATTGAGGGCTGGCACAGAGGTGGATGTCCTCTGCTTCCAGCACAATCACCCCAGTGCTGGAGGGGGGGGGGGGGGGGGGTCCTGACTGGGAAAGGGCTTGGGGTTTGTGTTATAACCCAGTGACTTCAGTAAGTACAGTTGTCATGCAGGCAGTAAGAAATAGATAACAGATTTTTGCTTTTCAGAGTAAGTGACCCAAAATTGCCCCATCCTAATCCAAGCCCCTCAGCCTTCTGATTGCTGTTGGTTCACTTACCTTTGTCAGCTCTTCCAGTCCTGTGGAGCTGTCCATGTTGACTTCATGTTTGCCTGTTCTCTGTTGTTTCCACATCCTTATGGAAGAAGTCCTGGCTCCCCTTAGTAAGAAAATCAGCATCACATAAGAGGAGCAAGAATAACTTTTTTCCTCCATAATGTGGAGAAAACAGAAGCAACAAATATTGTAAACTAATTACTATTCCCTATGATTATGCAGAGACATTACCTGTGAGCAGTACCCCTTTTTCCTCAACCTTCACCTTTTGCTGAGAATACTAAACCAGTGAGATGAACTATGGGATAAGAAGTTGAATCTTGAGGTAGTTTGAATTTAATGGTGAGGGATTATTTTCCCTCTCTGTTAAGCCCATCTGATTTTATGCTGCTGAGCCACCAAACCTGTGGCTCCTAAGGTAGTTAATATTTCAGTGAGGTCTGAGCTCTGAATTTTTTTGTCATAGTGAACTGGGAAAATCTTCTTCCTTTAAAACAAACTTCCTAAAACAACGACAAGACATCAGCTGTTGTGAAAGTATACTGATGAATGAGAAGTAGAATATTAACAGTTTTAGGCTGAAATGTGGTTTCATTAGAATCAGTCAAATCAGAATAATGAGTCTCAATTCTTTGTGACCTTCAATATGTGCCTGTTGACACATTACCCCTGAACTGTGGGTTTGGGTTTATATCACATACGTGAAGTTTTTCACACATTTCTCATTTACATCTTCCATGTCTACTTTGTGCTGTGATTGCATGAAAAGTATTATTTGTTTAATTTTATGGTAAGTAGGAATTTAATTTCAGGAGTAACTGTGATTAAACTTTTCTTCTATGGACTCTTAGATAAGCCTAGTTAAAAGTAAAACTGCTCTTTGGCACCCACTAGTGTGTCATTATCCCGTGCCTTTTGTGTGTGAAGGGTCATTTTTACATGATGCAGAAAGGATAGGAAATGTCACTGTGATAATTTCTATTCTCAAGTTCTCTATTCTCACAGTCAGCTTTTGCTGTGGTTTAAATTTCTACAACAGTCTTCTCCTGTAGTCATAAAAAAATCTGAATCAAGGCCCTTGACATAAATTGAAATCGTTTGATTAAAGTATTTTGGATTCTCAGTCAGCAAATGTGTGTTTCAGTTCTTATGTTATTAAGGAACAACAACTATGGTCAGGGTGTTTTTCAGTAATTTCTGGTGCTCATAGGTGAGTTAATGCCCTGAACTGGAAGGTTTGGTTACTTCTGAAATTTGTTAGATAATGTTATATTCTTTTATTTTTCCCCTCCAGTGGCCTTAGTCTTGATGATACCTTGTGCACAGACTGGTACTGCATATTTTCACAGCAATAGCTCTCTAATGGAGGGAGATTGCTTCATCTGCAATGCTTTGCATTCATTTTGAACAGCAAATCCAAGTCCTGCCTGCACAAATATCACAGACATGGGTTACTGACTGATGTACAAGCTGCCATTCGAAGTGGAGTACTTGGGGGTGTTCTTATGCAAAACATTGACAACCTTTCTGGACTGCAGAACTGCAGCCTTTCCATGTCATTCAGAAAAGATAGAAACTTAATAATAATTTGAAATAAAGTCCCTTGTGGATTCAACTCTCCTGGTACAAACCTCCACTGGCAAGGAATGCACTGGAAGTGGTAGTATTCCAGTACCAGTTGAACAAAAACAGCCTTTGGCTGTCTGGACTAATAAGAATAGAGAACACTTGCAGATAGAAAAAAACAAGATTGTCAAATGGCATGAAAGTAAATCAAATCTGCAACTATGTGTGATATTTCTACATTTGCTCAAAACAAAACAATCTGATAATTTTTACAAAGATATACTTAAAATGCTGTTTCATGCAAAGTTCACTTTTTTCCTTGTTTAAAAAACACTCCATCTTTAATTTGCAGGGCTGTGTATTAATTTTGCTGAGTACTGTTTATTTCCCTTCCCTTCCACTTTATTTCAAGTCAGTTGTTGACAACTCTCAGGCATGTCAAAGTCTCACCACTAATAATTGCTTAAGGATCCCTAACTTCTATAAATGTTGGTTCCAGCTAAAAACCCCATGCAATAGCCCTATTTGAAGGAAATGGGGAGGGGGGAGGGAAAGAAAAAAGGGGTGGGGAAAAAAAGAAAAAAAACCTGAGAACTTCTTCTGATGAATTTTTGATTTTCCTTCCTAACAAAGAAGTGTCTGTGATTCAAAGAAATAGCTTAAAGTGATATTATAAAATAGAATACGGAGTGCACTGTTCTGAATGACTCTTTGCTTTTAATGTGAGGCTGAAAAATTGTCAGTGCCTTTTTTGATTAGATGAGACTTTTTTTTTTTTTTTTTTTGTTCTTGATCTAAGATTTGAGGAGAAAAACATGCTACTTGCATTTGAATATGGTATGAGCTGGCTGTAATGTGTTGAAGATAAAGCAATACCAGTACTGCCTCAAGGCGGCACCTGTATCTGTGGGTCAATGCCATTCCTCCTTAGATCGCTGCGGAGCCCCTCTCTCGGCTGCTGCTTTATTAGGCCTAATTAGGCAGGCTGTCACTTTTATTGGTGATGGAAAAGGAAGATAAGTAGATTACTTGTGTCATCTATCTCTATCCGGACGTGTCTAAAAAGTCTAAAGTGATTGCTGTGGGCCACAAATATATTTCACAAGACGGAGGAAAAAAATCAGAAATGTATTAAACCTCTAAAAATGACTTACCTTTGGCACTACTGTGTGTAATTTCAAACCCACAGAGAAAAGAGTTACAGTACATACGTAAAGTCCTTTTGTTCAGAGGGAGAAGGTTGTCTGTAATGGTTTTGTGATATCAAAATAATAAAAAAAGACTGTTTTCTACTTAAAATTCTAGCAGCAGTTATATATATATTTTAAAGTTAATCCAAGTTATAATTAGAGTGCAGCATCTGTGGCTGGTGGAAGGGGCTATTTTGATGACAGGCTTGTTGACGTGTTCCTCTGATAAGTTTCTCTTTGGATCATTGCTCAGGGCATCTCCAGTATATGCAGCATGTGTATATTTCTAATGATTGTTTATAGGAATAAATATTTCTAAATAAAGTATCAGATATCTTCTTAAAGAAATTAATTATTGAGAGATAATATTATCAACAGCAATCAGCACTTGCACTATTTTAATTCTCTGAGACATCATCTGCTTTGGAAGATGATAATCTCCAGAATGTTCCTCCACAGAAAGAGCTTATTAGGTATAGCTTTGTGGTAGGAAAATGAAAAGAAAATATGTTCTTGATTTAAGAGAGTTGGTGAAGTCAGATACCAATCATTACACAGCTTTAGGCTCAAGGTTAAAACAAAGTGGTTTTTGTATTTTTAAAAATTCTTAAAGATTCTCAAATCACAACCAGGCAGGTGATAAAATGCTTTTAGAAGTTTGGGGGTTTTATTTTTGGAGATGGGCCCTTACTTCAACTGTTGGTGCATCCAGTCACATGAGATAAAAATACTGACCTCTCAATATTTGATTGCAGCCACAGCACAGGTAGCAGAGTGTTAACATAGGCATCTTTAAGAAATATGTCAAAGATGTCTGTGTGAAAATTCCTAAAATCTCATGGGCCAGTGTCTTGGACTAATATCTAGAATAAATGTATAGGTATCAATAAAACTATTTTTAGACTTAAAATCAAACTTAATCACAATGCAAGGGCAAGATCAGGCCCTATCCAGAATTCCTTGCTCAGAACTCCTGTAGGCTGGAACAATATAATTTCAAGAAATGTTCTGGTGAATGCTGTGGAAGGTCTATTTAAAGACAGGTTCTGAATGCTGCACCAATGGCATCTTTATTTAGGATTCTGTGTTCCATAGGCAGTCAGCCATTCTATTTGTTTGGAAGCTTCAAATCTTCTCATTCATTATTCAATTCAAGCTGCTTAGGCTTGATTTTCTTTGCCTTAAAGTCTCCTCTTCACAGATGTTCCCTAACTACCTGTATGAATATTGAGATAGCTGAAAGTGCAGTGTCATGGAAATCCACCATTAGGACACATAATTTCATAGCTGCTGTACAAGCCTTTTTGTTCAAGTGGAGGGGTTTTGAGCCATGTTATGATAAAAACATTCTAAATGTTGGACAGAGGTACCTAGTACCAGGAACAAGTCTTGAAGAATTTGCAGGCCATTATGAAGTTGAAGAAATTCAGAAACTTGATGATTCAGAGTTTTTTTGTTCTGCCTACCACTGTAAGCTGTAACTTTTACTTGATACCCATTTCATGATTATTTATCCTAATTACAGTGTCTACCCAGAGTGGGAGTCTTTCCATCTCAAGGTATCGAGGTCTCTGAATTACAAAGAAAATGTTTTAATATGCAGTATTTGTTTTCTGAAGTTCAAGGCTGAAGCTACTTTCCTCCATAGTACAGTCAACTGTAGTGTATAAAGGCAGTATGTTTAGTTCTCCAGGAGGTAGAAATTCCCTTTGGGAACTGCAGTCTGCTGGCATTGGGCTCAGCAGCAGCCTCATGGGAGGCAATCTCTCATCAGAAACTCGGCATCACTTCTGAGGAACCCCAAAGGAGATTTTGAATTGCGAGTTGGTGAACGTGTCCATGTTTTGTAGTTTGTTCCTGACATTCAATGTCACCACAGCAGACACAGTGTATCTAAGGAATAAAAACTGGGTTCCTAAAATGGTTCTTTATCTTTCTAATGCTTTTTCAAGGTTTCAAGAAAAAAATTACCAAAATTACGTCACAATTTTGTGCTTTCAGTATAATATGCCTTATTCCATTATTTCCTCACAGTATCTGAAGTTCACTGGCTTTTGACTCATCCAAGATCTCAAAAATCTCTGAAAGATCTCAAATGAGAGTTCTCACTAGAAAGATATGGAACAACTATCCTTGCTTATGGGGAAAAAAATATTTTAATTCATTCTTTTTCCTTCTTCCCCACAAACCTGCAAACTCTCTTCATGTCCATTCTCATCCCATGTAACACCTATGAACAAATCCAATTGCTGTATTTCTAATTCACCTGATCAGAAAAAGACCAGGAGCAAAGAAGGCATTCTGATTTCAAAACTGTTTCTGAGAATATCCCAGGGAAGATACTGTCATGCACCTTTTAAAAACTTTGAAAGCTGTACAGGATGAATACAGCTGGTTAGAGTTAGGAGTGTTTTTAAAATACACAGTTGTAGTTGGTTATACAAACAGATGTGTCAAAACCTTAGTGAGAAATAAGGGATGGTGGAACTTTGATAAGAAATATAAAATATTTTATTATTATTTTGGATCCTTTTAGCAGGTGCTCTTCTTCTCAAGGCATGATGCTTGTCTGTTTCATGGATATGTGAAAATAAAAGCCTTTTGGAACATTTTTATTTCTAATTTGCTTCCTAGTCAGTTAGGGATAGATATGAACCCAGGTTCATATCACAGGCTGCTGCAGCCAAGGACCAGTGGAAGAATAAATCACTGATGTCTTGTCCTAACCTTTTCCCTTTTTGTGTTTGCATTCTAGCAGAGAACACATGAGATTTTTTGTATTCCATGTGCATTTATCTAGAGAAGATTTGCCCTATAATTTATACAATCTTTTAAGTTATGAACTGTAGCCCAGTTAGAGTCTAGTAGCTCAAAAGTACTGAAGTAGCCAACTGAAGCTAATTCAATTTTAAGAGATATTCAAGATTCTAAGATATTCTTGATTTCAAAAGGCAGATTGTTTCTCTAATCAGGTTTGTTCCTTCTCTTCAGCCATTGAACCAATTAGATACCAAGAAATATAGTCTAAAATGATAAAGTTCATTGCACAAAATTCTTACATAGTTAGGTGAGACCAGTTTTAAATTTTTAAAGCAGTGGACTTTTCCTCCTCTTTCTGGGTTTCCTGTAAAGCCAGAGCCAAACTCCCTGTCAGCTACACGGGGCTTTGGTGAAATAGTTGGTTCTCGTATTTATTTCTGATGGTGTAATTCTTTTGTCTTTTGATATTAACATACTTCTTTTATTTTCAAACGGATGACATCTGTGTTGGCAATGTAGGTTATTTGTGAGGAGAGTTAGGTGATAATGATGATATCAACAGATTAACTGCAGATAGAGAATGTTTCTTTGGATGTGGCCTTTGCACACCTGTGTGGATCAGGCAGGAGGAGAGAGGAATTTCCTTCATTTTTTTGTGGCACTTTCTTTCACAGCACTTTGGCACATCTTTAGGCCACGTGGCTGTCAGTCCAGCTAGGGTCCCGGGCACAGATGGACCTCGAATTTGGCAGCACCATAAAGGGCAATATCTGGGCCTAGCTGCATTTGTGTTTCTCCCTGTTTCTTTCACGTCCCATTAGTATTAGTTTTTGCTTTGAGAACCTAAAAAGCCAGAACTAAAGTGTAAAAATATTATTGTTCTGTATTAATGACTTGTGTATCCAATTAGTGAAGATCATTATTGCAATATGTTCTGACTTGCATTGCACGCAAGAGATAATAAACAAGATTCCCGAGAAGCAGCTTAATAAATAGCTTCTCTGCAGCACTCCTTGCCTGTCCCAGTTCTTTTGGTCTGTCACTTTGCCTCACAGCAGAGTGCGATGGCACCAGTAGCAAGCACTTGTCACAGGGTAAGGGTTCCATCAGAGCCAGAATAGAGTGCAGGAAGTACCAGCTTTCCCCATCTGTTTTTGGTAGGAGAAGACCATTTCAGTCTTGTGGCTGAAGCAATTAACATTCCATTCCAGGTGATAAAACCTGTTTGTTAAGTACATTTTAAGGAGAGATATTGTATTTTAATGGACATTTAGTAGCTGGCTATCATCAGTCTGTGCTCCCTGCCTGGGGACAGCAGGCAAGGTTTATTAAATATTAAGAAGCTGTTCATTACTTTATGAAACTATGACAACAGAACATCTGAATATTTAGAAAACACTTAACGTTCTTTAGAATAGCTGCTTCAGTTAGGGGAGAGGACTAATGTTTGTCTGGCTAAAGATGCATAAAAATCCAGTGTCTTCTTTGAAGTTTGCTCTTTGCTCCTGCTACTTGAGAATGTTGAAATTAACCTACACCACATAATTTAGAACACAAATGAAAGCACAGTTTCCCATTAGATAATGCAGGAAATCGGGTATCTCAGATAAACATTGCTTTTGCAATATCTTTAAAAATCCCAAAATCCATAGGGGTATGTTGTTTAGAGGTTTGGCTGTCACCATAACTTCTGCCTTTGTATGCAGTATACAGAGGCTATTCGAATTTCATTGCAGATCTCAAGGAAAAGACAGGGTCTTAGCAAAGAGATGACACCTTACAGAGAAAATACCCACAGATTTTTTGGAAGAAACTCCTTCACTTCAACCAGAGTTTGAGGCAAAGTGAAAGCTCTTTGTCTACTGGCTATTTGAATATCAGGGAGGATCTTCAACACCGATGGAGCCAATTACATACTGTATTTGTGTCCACTCTTGCTTGCATGGGATGAATCAGGAAATTTAAAAAACCTCTAAACTGAAAACCCAGAGCTCTCCTTGGTCCTGATCTTGCCAGTCGTGCTGAGTGAGAAGAATCTTGTTTCCAGGGACAGTAGTTTGTAGCAAAACTCCCTCAGTGGTTACTGTGGGACACACAACATTTAAGTGCATCTGTTGGGAAGGACAGGCAGCAGAATTATTCAGCATGAGACATGATTTTATCTTAAAGGTATAGAGTTACAAGGGTCACAAATGTACTATCACTCAGTGATGTGCAGATAATGTTTTAAGAGTGTGGGGAGTGGGGGCAGACTACGAAAACTTTAGTCTTGTATGGACAGTAAAGGTGTTTCCCAGGCTTTAGAATATGGAATTATGGAACCTTTTTGTATATTTTTTCCAGTTCAGCACTAAAAATATTGACAAAGAGATTAGCTGGCAATAAACAACCATGATGTCTGAAAATGATTATGCATTGGTTCTGAGACACGGATTTGGTCAGGTTATTGTCCTGAGTGCAAGAACAACAGAGGGTGAGGATGGACTAAAGTAGCCTTAAGTTGTCTTTCTGTCTTGTACCTCAAGCTGGATCACCTGACCTGAGATGATGGGTTCATGTCTCTTGGCCATAAGATGTCCCCTTCCACTAGGTTTGTACCTGTGTTTTCTTTGCATTCTTTCAGTTCTTCTCTGTTCCTCAGATCTTTCATTTGCTTTTTTCCCCCAGAAACACTTCTCTTTGCTCACTCTGCCATGAACTTTAATTGTTCTTGGCCTGTATGTCTTCCTTAAAAGCTCCTTGCAGCCTTCACTGCCCTCTGCATTCAGACCTCACCTGCCCTCCAAATCCTTAGTCTTTCTGAGCTGCCTGGCTCTTCCTGCCTCTTTCCCTTTTGGCCATGTATCTGTGCATCCCTGGTCTCTGAAGGATTACAGCACTCGGTTTCTGCCACTGAGCCAGAGAAAGGTGAGAAACAAGTCCAGGACACAAAATATCTGAGCCAGAGAAGAGTCAGAGTGGGTGTGGGCTCACTCCTGTCTCAGCCCTCCACAGCCAGTGCATGAAGACTGGGCACACATTAATTTGCATGGTTAATTTGTGTTATCACTGGCTGTGATAACAGATTTGCATGGTTTGATAATAGGAAGATTTTCATAAGAGCTCCTCTGGTGAGATTTCTGGCAACTTTGGGTTCCTTTGGACACTTCATTCAATATGTTGCAAAGCTTATCATTTAGGAAAGGGTAGAAAATAGTCTATCCAATAGGCCAGGAAAAAAGCAAGGGAAGGCTTTTAAATTTCTTTCACTTGCCGCATTTAATTAAGAAACTGGTGTATGAGTTTTGTAGGGCAATGGCATAGGAAAGGGGAAGAAATACATCTATGGGGAACCAGATTTCTCATGAAATGTTTTAACTGAGGGGAGAGGAACAACCCTAGAAACTTTTCCAAAAGGAAGACCTATGATGGTGCAAACTGAGGCAAATTTCTGCTTTTTCAAGTCTCCTTGAACTCAGCTTTTTCTCATCTGTGTATGAAGTAAAGTTTAGAGAATTTTCTGTGTTTCTGATCCTGCTTTCTAGTAAGTTTGCAAGTCTCCAACTTCTCTCTGAGCCTTTGCAGTGTTCTTCTCTAGTGGGAGCCATCCCTTGGGTTCTTCCCCCACAAACAGTTCTTTGGTTTATAAAGGAAGCTCTTTTGTTTTTGTTGCTGGCGTCCAAGACTGACAAATTCGTTTAGTCCCAGGCTCTTCTTTCAATTATTAATGAAAAATATTGTATTACCTGAGGCTAACCCAACATTTCGTTCCATTTCCAAGCCTTTGGCAACCAGCAATCTCATTGCTGTCTGAAATGCAGAGAAGAAAATCTTTTGCCTATTCCTTTTTCCTCCTCTGCTCCTGCCTCGCCTCCCTCCCTTAAGAAATTCACGGCATAATTGCAGGATGACTCCAATGAGTGTGCTAAGAAAGCATTGTTATAAATAAAAGTGAACATCATGCAGTCTGATTGTCACTTGTTTAGGATTTAAAGTATCAATTCCTGAACATTACAGAGATTTAGACATGGGTTAATTAAACATTTACATACATGTGTAGAACAATATATTGTATGGTGCAATAATATGCACTTTAATCAGGATCTGTGGGTGTTGTGTGTTTGCTTGTTCCATGTTAATTGGTATCGTGCTGGCTCCTAGCTTAGGTCTTTGGCTGGGTGGAACAGAATAGACATGGTGTTTTAAATATTTTAATTAGGACCAGCAGTTCCCGGCTCACTCATTTCTCATTGGATTGTTTTTCATGCATGAATAAATTAGCTAGCATGGAAGTACTTTGCAGAAAGTAGTTGCCCTCTAGCCATAAAATGAGTCCTGTTCATTAATACTTTAATGAAATTAGCTGTGAGCAAAATATCATTCCTTTTAACTGTGTTCTAATTTCTTAATTTTAATTAGGCACATAATTGTAGTATACTGAAATTATCTTAATGTACAGCAAGAAAAGTTCTATCACCATGGGCCTGTGGCTGAAACTTGAGCATACTTGCAGCATATTTCAGCTTGCAATTTTTGTCTTCAACATTTCCTAGCTAATCAAAATCTTTTCCTTGCTTTGTGTTATTGCAACATGAAGTCAGGAACTGACTAATGCTTTCAGATACCAGAAAAATTAAAAGAGTCGCCGATGCTGTGTTTTGTTGTTGGCAACACTGATCTGACAGCCTCAGTTCTGGAGTCCAGCATAACCCAGGAGCACTTCTAGGGAATAATGGAATACATAAAACCTGTTTGTTGTTTTGGCTTTTTCTCCTGAGTTGTTTCATGCTTTGCTAACCTGGAGCTGCTACACCTAATTTATAATTATACAAACTGAGGTAGGAAGCAGTGAGATTACATGAAACCTGAGAAATTCAGATTTTCGCAGCACTATCATGTCATCTTTAGTATCAAGTTTAATTTGATAAATTATTCTAGGCTGTTTTATAGATGCTTCTTGTTTCCACTTTGGCAGATACTGTTCTGGTGGATGCAATTTCCTTATTGCAAAGACAAACATGTTCTGACAAAAACATTGGTTACTCTATCCAATAGTAAGTTTGACATGAGTATTTTGAGTGTATGTCCTCATCCTGATAGAGAACTGTGTGGAGAAACACTAAACTAGATACATTCTTCTTTAATAGGCGAGCTCAAGATCTTCAATCCAAATTGATGTCGGGGGGATTTAAACTTCAGCATTTACTCCTGTGCTAAAAACTGCAGAGAACTGGAATAAGAAGCCAGGAAGGAATCTTGAAAGTTTTAAAATACTGAAAAAGGAACACATATTCAGCCCTAGAGATTTTGCATCCAAATCCTTTGAAAACTGGCTTTTGTATTTATCACTGTATTAAGTACAGAGAATTTCAAGCAGTAGTGACTACATAGATATGAATTGTGACTTTGACCAAAGGAATTTTAAGGTCAAATACTGGTATAATAACGTTGAGTGTGGTGGATTTGTGCAGTGATTTCTCTCTCCTGTACTGCGCTGTACTGAGCTGTTCTGCAGAGATCTGCAAGTGTCTGTAGCCACCTTTCAGAACTCCTCTAAAATCCACGGTGCACTGTGCAGGTGAGCTCCACATTCCTGCCCTCCCCATGGATGTCGTGCAAATCAGGGCTCTTGGCTCTTTTACAGGATGATTGGGACCTTTGTCTTTGCTGAAATTGAATTTCTAATTGAAATCCTTTTTGGCAGCATATTTCACTGCCTGCTGTAATTGGCACCTGCTCTAAATAATATTGATATTTCTTATTTAAATAATAAATTATGGCTAATTGTAATACTTCATTATGCCCACAATTAAGTGAACTGAGGTTAGTTTACAATTAATACTAATACTAGTTGATGTGCAATTTGAATGTAATTTGCTGCTGTTAGCAGATTGCCAGTGGAAAGAAGAAAGCTAAGGGATTTCTTGTTTCCAGTGGCAATCTTGTTTTTCTAGACAAACAACCTTAAATAAAATGTGAGTTATATTCAAATAACCAAGAAATTAATTAGATTAAACATCCTGGTTTTATTTCTGATCAATCATTGTCACACTTCCACTGGTAAACACATATTCAAATCCTCCCTTTGGAGAACCTAATTCCAATTATATCTATTAAAAATTAGTTAAATTAATGCAGTGCATCTCTAATTGTTTCCTGTTATGGGAGACAGGATAAGTTCAGAGAATTCAGGTTTCACTCAGGCAATCTCCAATATGATGGATTTGTATCAGAATGCTAAGCCTGTATTTGATCACAGATTGCTCTGAGTGCTAACAGAACCTTTAAAAAGAAAATGGGAATGGGCTGGAAGTTTTGTGTGGAACTTCAGCCAATGTCAACAAATGCTACAGACACTGCTTGTTCTGAAGAAAGAAATTCCATGGTATTTCTTTCTTGTTATAAAATATGTTTGAGTGTACTCAACAGCTTCCAAGCTCTCTGTACCTGGGGGATTATTTGCTGTAGAGGCAAAGGATGCAGGCAGGTGGACGTTACTTGGTTTGCTCTGCTTCACCTGTCAAAATTCTTCAGGTCCTTCCAGCATTTATAAAGTGTGCTTGAGCAGCACATTCCATATGTATCAGCACTGTATGCAGTTTTCTGGCTTGACAAATTCATATTAGAGAAATGACCTGTACTTCTTATACACCCAGCTGTAATAAGGCTTAAAGAAAAAGTTCAATTTAAAATTGCTTCTATCTTTTGTATGATCAGATGAGAAACTGTTGAATCAGAGCTGAAGTGATAGCATAGAAACTTAGAAATCTCAGTCTGAAATCTGCATGTAAGCCTAAGTAAAAATCAAACAAAAAAAAAAAATAAGGTAAGCTCTAAGGGAATTTGAGTAATGAGCAACATAAAGGGATGGATCAAAAGCCTGTTGCAGCATTCAGGTGCTCACATGGTTGTAACTGGGGTCATTTTCTTTCCCTTTCTTATTTCTGTGACAGCACAGTGACTTACTCTGCATTTTGGAGTCAGGTAGTGGACACTAATATGATATTCAGCTGCCAAAATAGGAATTTAAGCAGTGGGAATTAAATAACTGGGATTGGAATAGTTTGAGGGAAGAAACACAGAAATGGGGAGGGGAATTCAGTCTATAACATTATGATGCTCTGCTTGCACTACAAACATTTCTCTGGCACAATGAAAATTTGTGTATCTGAACAGATATAGAGTGAGATTGATTTCCTCTGCCCATGCTCTGGGTTGATCAAATCTCTTAGGATATACAGATGGGGAATGACACGCCCAGAGTCACTTGAAAGCAGGACATGGGATGGAACTTAATACTACAGTGGTGATAGGCTTAGTGATCTTATTGCCACATAATTCTTGGTTTCTTTAGTTTGCTTGGGTTTTTAAATAGAATGTTATGACTTCTTAAATAGCCATACAAGTACATTACTGGTAATTTAAAAAATATCTGAGGGAAAAATTTGTTTAGATACCTGGAATGAAGAGAAATGTTGGAGTTATGAAAGTCCAACTTAAATCAAGGCCACTTAAAAATTTAAAAGCCATCTCCACCATTTTTAACTCAGTCTTATGATTTCCAGGACAGTCAGAAGCTGCCCAAGATGTATGGAATAGAAAAGGAAAATGAAATAGCATGTTTCTTTTCGTAGAGGACCAAAAGCTAATTTGGGAGAAACCCCAGGGTTCCTTTACCAGATCAGCAAATAAACCAGAAATTTCTGATGGTCTTGACAGAACATGTAGCTGGAGTGGTTTGGAAGGAGAAGTAGATGAAACAGTTTAATAATGAACATCCTTCACTGAATTATTTTTCCTTCACTGATGGCACTTCTTAGACAAAGGATTAGGAGATTCTGTGACAAAAAACTTCACCCTAATCTTGCTTCCTTCTATCTTTCTAAATAGCTCTATGTCATAAGATTTACTTATCAACTGTAACATTAACATTAAAAATCCTTTTAGGTTCCCTGCTGTTATCCCAAGATGCCATTTTAAGGCACCAATCACTCTGCTCAGATTACATCTGCCTTCAGTCAGTGGCGCATCTGATTTCACTATAATTATGTTATCATTTAGATTAATCAGTATTTTGCTGTTTCAGTTGATTAGAAAATTAGAAGTTGAACACAGTATTCATAATAAAAATACAAACTAGATGATAAGAAAAGAATGCTGGAGACAATTAGGTGTTTAACAGCCTGTCTCTAGTTTTGAAGTCAGGAAATATCTTCTTGCTGTTACCACAACTTCCATAAGTCCTTGATAACAATAAAGCATCAGTGCCTCAGAAACCAACAGCATATTGCCCTTCAGAGGGTGGCTGTTCATTTGTACAGTTATGGAAAATTTCCTTTTTTCTACAGTGTATAAATCCTACCTCTGCCAATGAAGCAGCTGCTTTGAAATTCTGTACCTCTTCTCACCACAGTGCTTTTCTTAGAAATTCAGAAAAACAATAAGCTACTGTTTTCTGTTGTGGCTCAGAGTGACTACTTCTTATTTGTGGTCAGCTCTGTACGCTTTGGGGTGACTTTGAGTCTGCAAATTATGGAATTGTTTAATAGATTCAGAGAAGAGTGTTATGGAGTTAGGTTTGGTGAACCATATGGCAGAGGATCAAGAACTTGTATTTTAACTGCTCTTTGCCATTCCTTCTTTGATAGTGGTGTTCATCCTTCCTTTATAAAAGGAAAGAGTAAACATTAATATTTCTAATAGTATTAGTTGGACTTATTGGAATGTCTCTGCTATAAGTTGTTCTTACAAATAAGGGGGCAACGTATCTTTGATACAGATCAGACTTATTTACAGCATGCCATGAGTATAATTATATAACCATAATGATGTGGGGCAAAACAGATTGAGCTGGCAGATCTGCTTCTCCATGTGCACCTTTATCATCTGGTCTGACTGGCCACCACCAGTTCCCAAAATCTCATGGGAAATTTTTCTTTTTCTTCCTGCTTAGGCATCCTCTATCAAATCCTTTTTGCAATCTTTCACACAGATTTACTGTATTTTCTGAAAGAAGAAAGCATCAGGCTCATCCTCTGCAAGCTCCAAGTTCTCTACAACCTTTTCCTTTATTTCCATTTGAGAATACAATCAATCATGTGCTATTATAAGCCTGTTATGGAATCTACTCCTAATGCCAAAGGGCTGACTGTGACACACAGCATCCAATGCTTGGAAAAAAGTGTGTAGCTCCTTGAGAGCTTTCTAGTAAATGAACCCTGTTCAAGCAGATAGAACAGAGTTCCAGTACTGAGAAATTAAACAAAACCAAAGAGAATATACCAGGTCACGCTTTTGCAAATGTGCAAAAGATGACACTGGACAACAGGGAAAGATACTTGGCAAATATTCATCCTTCTAAATACATTGAATTTTAGAAGGTATTGCCTTTTCAACATTGCCTCCTTTATTAGCTTCTCTGCAGGTTAATATTCCGTTGCAGAGTGTAAATTAAACAAAAAAATCAACCCAGTCATGGTGAGCTTCCATTGGCCCTTAGATATAAGGCCAGTCTTATACAGTGTAAAAAAGCAGTGGAGTGGTCTGTTACCACTCTCTGAGGGTCAGGTCTGTTTCTCCCCTGTAATCATGAACACATTTTGTGAACATATCTGCTTGTTTTGTGTAGCCTGTGAAAACAACCTAGGAAACCACAATGTCATCAACATAATTCTAGTACATATTTTCAGACTTCACAAGAGAGATAGTGGCATGAGTCTGCTACCACAACAGCACTGTAATGAAGTACTCATTAAATTTATGCAGATGGTAGTTTCTTTCCGAGGAAGATGTATTGATGTTTACCATTATGAATATGAAATTGTTAATTGTGGATTTTGAAACTTCAGGAGGCATTTTGAGCATGCAATTTATCTTATGACAAAATTTATCCTAATAGAGTTGTGTTGAGCTCTCAGAATGACAAAACCAGCAGGGCAGTCAGGCAAACTGTCCCTTGGGAAAAAGAACTGTTTTGACATCTGTCTGGATGCAGTACTTCTCCTGGTTTTTCCTGGACTAATATACAGATGCTGTGTTTGGAGCCACTAAGGGCATGATGCTGTAGGCTGGTGTCTGATTCTGAAGGAGGCTCCAGGTCTGTGAAGAACACCAGCTATGTGTGTTAAAAATCAGTTGTAATTCAGAAATGTAGGGATTCCCAGTGTCTGGAATAGATCCCTTCCAATGAGACCTCCTTGGTTAATGTGCTGCAGCTCTCCCAGGTGAAGGGGGGATGTGCTGGGGTGGGAGTGCAGAGTTTGCAGCCTGTGTCCCAGGCAGAAGGAAGGGCAGGGTGAGGAGGTGCCAGCAGCCACTTCTGCCACAGGGAGGGCACCGTTCTCTCCCTGCTCTAAAACCGGTGGGGTTTGGCAAAGGATAAATTGGTGTCTGGTCCTGATTCCAATTTGGTTTGAATTGTCTCTTGATCTCAGTCTCCTGATCTGCCTTCCCCACGTGGCTTGTTTTTGCCATGCTACAATACAAACCGTATTTTTTTAGAACAAACAAACAAAAGAAAATAATTAAAAACCCCCAAAACCAAAACAAACTTTTGTGGTCTTGTGATTTAGAATTAACAGTAACGTTTTTACATTTTATAGACAATTACACATTTTAATTGCAACTTTTTGTGATTGGGAATGTTACTTTTTTTTTTTTTTTTTCTTTTTTTACTTTTCCCTCTTGGAAATAAAAAATGCGTCTCTAAGTCCCCCTGTAAGAGGGGACAGGGATCACCAGGTGGCGTTGGATCACACGGACTTCCAGTCTGTTCTGTGCCGTGCGAGCTGCTGGGCAGTGAGGATGCACCGCGGGGCTCGCTTTGCCACAGCACCGAAAATTTGCACGCAGCCTTTCCCTTTGACTTCAGCGAATGTTTGAGGCACGGCTGCTCTGTATGATTCAGAGCGTGCACGGCTAATGAAAAGGTTCACAGAAAAAATGCTGCTCACACTTTATAGAGAAAACTGTAAAGAAATCGTGGAGTTGAAGCACCTCCACTGTTTTGTCAAAAAGCTTTATATGAAACATTTCTTTTCCCCCTAGAATGGCAATCTTGAAAAATTATTTTAATCAAGAGCTGGTTGGCCTACTGAACATAAGGAAGCATTATTTTGGACTTAAGTGCTTGAGAATTTCTATCTAATTTTTTATAAAAGTCCCTAGGAGGTCCACTAAGGTTCTACACTTATGGAAGTAGGACAAGACATTTACTGAGAGTTTTCTGCTTTACTTCACTGCTTTTTTTACATTATTAAACAATGCAGTGAGACAGGAATTAAGCCAGAATAAATAACACACATGTTTAATAGTGTAGTTAACCATGGGAATAAAGTCTGTAACTCAGTTTTTCAAAGAGATGTAGAAAAATTCAGCAATGGACATGGTCAAATACAGCATATATATAGCTTACCCCTGACTCATGAGCTCTCCTACCTTCTCCAAACAATTGACTGAGAAAGGTGGAGAAAATATCTTTTCTCATTGAAATTGTTTAGAGATTTCTATTTCATTGTCACATCATGCTCCCTTTTCCAGCTGTTAGTTGTTAGCAGATGAAAATCCATTGTGCTCAGCTGTTGCAAGTAGGTGCAAAAGCAAATGTGGCATTGAGGATCCCTCTCTTCCTCGGAAAGCCAGTCAGAGAAGAGGTTCACACTGACTCTGAGAGCACTTAGAATTAACATCTTTTTCACATGGATAGCATTTTGTGGCAGATCATTCTCCTAATAAGAATCAATTACCTGTTCTTTTTTTTTAGTTTCTCTTTTTTTTTTTTTTTTTTGAGAATCCAGTTGTATGGAACAAGTCTCACGGGAAGTGTAAGATTATGTTTTTAAACCATTAATTTCTGCTGATTATCATACTGCTTTCCTCATGCTAATTGCTAAACCCGGTGGGATCTCACTAACATGAGATACAGCCAGGAACAGACAACAAAATCGGAAGACAGCAGAGGTGGTGATTTTAAACCCCACTGCCAGGCTTATGACACAGTACTGAGAAATGGAAAAGGCCAGTCCATCTCTCTTTCTGCTCAGTATTGTCCCCACAGCACATTGGGAATGTGTTTTGTCTCCTGTGTTTTATGGCTTTCAGATGATGTAGGGAGTTTCCACACTTCCCTGAAGAGATTGTTCCATAAACTGGTGCAATTTATTGTGAGATGCTTTGCTGGTGTCCTACTGTAATTTCCTCATTACTGAGATATAATTATCAGTAATGTAATTATATATACTGTAAGGGATTTCTTTTCTCTCTCTGGTATTTACACCATCTTTTAGAATCATAACCATTTTTCTTTGCAAGCCTTTTAGCTAATACATGCATTTATGGCTTATTCTTTAAATGGTTCAGCATTCTTTATTCAAGCTATTTTCCTTTTATAAAAAAAATTTAATGCATCATGGTAAAAGGTGACTTCTTTTGAATGAAAAACTTTCAGCTCACCAAAACCTTGCCACCAAAAAGGGTTTTGTTTTTTAAAGGAGGGAGGATAACAGAAGTTCGCTGAAAATGCTTTCTTCCCTCCAAACCATCAGGTTTTTATCGTTGAAGAATCAGTAATCCCCTGATTACTCAAAGGTCAGTAGTAAATGTAATTGTATACTTAATTTATGTTTATACATACAACATACATGTGTATGTATATATGTAAGTGTGTATTTATAATATATAGTCATATACTATAAATAACTTTCTTGGCAGTGTTTACACATAGGTGCTGATAGCCAGGTGTTACAGATACTACTATGCATATATCAGATATATTATGCAAGTAAAAATACATTTCAGAGTGACTGTCATCCACTTGCTGCTTTAGGGTAGTCGTGCTTTGCTTTTCCATGTGCTGCTCTGAATCTCATTGTATAGTATATGGTTGGCCTTATTTTCCTGAGCTGGATGCTGGGAATCTCTCTTTTGTCCCTGCTCTCCCACCCCTGCCTGCAACAGTATAATGTGTGCTTGTTTATAGTACTGGCTTTTAAAGCTCTTTTTACTTTGCTAATGAGAAACTTGCTCTTCTCTTTGGTGGCGGTCATCATGGGATTACCCAGCAAAAAAACAATTGACAAAACAAAAGTTTCCCTATGACTTGGGGTGTTCTAAGTGGAGGATATTAGTGTAAAGAACTGCAGGCTTGATGTAATGAAAGAGAGTATTCCTGCAGGATTTGTTTGCCAGGGAAGGGAACTCAGTGTCTGTTGCCAAGAAACTGTCACACTTGCCTTAATTATGATTAACAACATACACGTGTATCTGAGAAGATTTTTTTCCTCATTGACTTTTGTAGGATGTCCATGTCATTGCTAAATATTATTTCAGTGACATCTGCTATTGTAGTTTTTTATGATAAGAGCTGGTCTCTGGTGTATCATCCATCTATGCAGAAAAATTATTTCCAGGGCCTGCATCTATTGCCAGTTTCAAATGTCTTTCTCAGCAGATTTCTGTTCTAGGTAGCACTGCATTTGTTTGTATAGCTCTTGGCAGTTGTAAAGTCTAATCCTGGTCAAGAGGGGAAAATTGCTTTGAACCATGAGAAATAATGCTGGGGCTGTTTGTGAGCAAGGTATTTATCAACATATTGAGCAACTGGCTCTAAACCAACCAGAGCAGTTAATAATCTGTATTGATTAACTGCTCAGACTCACAATGAATGCACCAAGTTTGCATTGCAGAGTTTCTTAATCTGTCTTTTCTCTGTCTCATTTGTTGTAAGAGGAATGTCAATAATGCATGATATGTTTTTAAAGGAAACGTACAGTCTAGTCCATACATTATTTGCTTACAAGGATGCTTTCAAACACACTAATTCCAGGATCATTACTGTTATTACAGCCAAATTAACTGTGCTATAGGTTCTTATTTTGCAGTTACTTTACGTTCAAAAAATGATTGTATTTTCTAGGGGAAGCCAAGGCAAATCAAGCAGAAACCAATAGAAGCCAATGATGGTATATTCTAAAATAAACAATGTATTGAGAAATAAGCCAAGAAAATTTATACCCACACAATTTCATAGAATCACAAAATAGTCAGGGCTGGAAGAGATCTCTAGGGATTATCCAATCCAACCCCCCTGGCCAGGCAGGGTCAGCTGGGGCAGGTGACATGGGAATGCATTCAGGTAGGTTTGCAGTGTCTCCAGGGGTGTCTATATATATATATATATATATAAAAATATATATTTAGACACACATTAAGGCTGTCCAGACGTTACTAAACTAATTTAATTTTCACTTGCTCATTCTCTTCATCTCATTGTCCTGCGCAGGTAGAGTTATTGATCATACTTCTCCAAAGTCAGCAGCAGAGAACTCTGTCTATTTCTTGTTAATTAGACATTTAAGCTCTAATTAGCAACACTTAAGACAGTCAGGGAGTGCACAAAGCGTTCACTCACCGGGAATTGTATCGGCAGCTGATCTAATCAATGCTTTGTACTCCAGAAGCACTTATTTGTTCACAGCTGAGTGGCTCCAAAGGACAGCTGGTTTAGGCACTCACAGATCCAGTAAAGTGCAGAAGAGCATGGCTACAAATTGGACATCTGACTGGTTTCCAGTGGGAAATATGTATGTGGGCACATTTTGAGTTATAGTGTATATCTACATTTTCAATGAAAATGCCTTTGTAAGTGAATCTCGGTGCATGAGGAAAATATAAGAGTGTTTCACTGAGAGTGCCAAGCCAGGTCCCAGAAACCCTCTTCACAAATACTTCTGTTTTCTGGGGAGTGAGTGTGGAGGGGGAGTTTCATTCAGACTTGAGGATATAAAATCAAATGCAAGTTACTTTGGAAAAATAAGGGAAATTTTAAAAATCTCTTCCCTTTGGAATTACTGGGATATTGCTTTTCCTTCAGAAAGATTTACCATCTTTCTTTGTTTTGCTTCAAGTGGTTTGGAAGCCAGTCTTGCCCACTGTTTATCTGTCAGTTCCCTCGGAGCTAGTACAGTGTCTATGAGGAATACTCTGCAGCATTTATACACTGCTTTCACATATCCATTCTGGAGGAATAGCAATGGCATTTTGGCAGTGAGGTGCAAATCTGACCTCACCTCTGAGCTGATCTGACCCAGGCATCAACTTCCCTGTTAGTGGCTATAGGGTTTTCACATCCAAGAGATAATTCTAAGACATTTTGCCCACTGAAACTAGAACTGACTACAGCTGCTCAGGATCCTGGGTTGGATTCATATCCCTCAAGGCACCTGAAGCTGTGACTGCAGCAAGGTAGGCTCAGCTGGCTGAGCTTCACTCCTCACAAACCATAGGTTACACCGGGCCTGCAGCTACAGCAGGGACCTCTGGCTGGGACCCTCTGCACCAGGAAGTGGGACAGCTCTACTCAGCCTCTCTTCCCCTTAGCACCTGGGAAAGACATGTAACCTTTAGTTGCTGGGGCTCATATTTTAACCAGAACACTTGGCAAGCATATTTCAATTCCATTCTTGTAATCAGGATTGTGTGCTACTTCTGTATACAGAAGGAGAGGGTCCTTGGCAATGAGATGAATGTTGAATTTTAATTTCTTTCCGCAGTATTGCTGTTCAAGGCTCTGTCACAGGTATCAACTGAAAATTAACTTCCCAAACTCACAAACTTTCTGAGATTATTTAGCCTCTGAGCTGGGAGTTGACAGTACCTGATCTTTAAAAACTTTTCTTCGCATGGTTCCTGCTGAGCCTCATGGCACTTTTCTAGAAACTCCAGAGAGCTGTGTTTGAGGGAAATTAGTGGGTTAGAGGGAAGGTGTTTGTTGTATCATAATCATCATCCTACCCCAGAGCAGGCTACCTAACTCAGCTCAGAGAGCTGAGAATCAGGAAAATCAAGCAAGCTCTGTTCTACCTGAACGGGCTCATGCTGGGTTCTATCCTGCCTTTGGCCATAGGTTATATCTGCGCCTTTTACCAGGAGCACTTTGAGAAACTGTGGGCAAGCACCTGGCCAGAAATTTGTACCACTCAAAGTGTTTAAAATTGATGCCTGTTCTGAAAAATTCTAGCAGTTTGAGAGGCACTGGCTGCACTTAGGCTTGGAGAATTGGTATTGTACCTTTGGATGTGGCAGTGACTGACAGCAGATATGAGTGATTCACTGGGTTCAGTGTGTTTATATTTAGACTGTTTGGGGTTTATTTTTTTAAACTACCCACTCAAAGCAGTGTAAATTTTTTTTTTTCCTAGAGTTTACTTTACCCATGTTACTTTTGTAGTTGTTCTAAAGCTTTCACTTCTGAGCTTGCAAGAGTTCAAGAAGTTATACAGTGTAGGCAAGATGTCCTATAGCTCTGCAAAAATCTGCATTTTTTTCACTATGTGAGTGCATATATTTTTTTTAATATAATAATCACTGAAGTAGGTGACAGAGTTCCAAGAAATTAAATTGCAAATATTTTCAACCGTGCTCCTTAAGTAGCAGCTCAAGTAACCTGACATGGTGATTTTTCAGTAAGAAAGTAACTAGTAGCCACCATTTTTATTCAAGTTGACTTTCTTGAAAGAAGGCTGCTTGTGGCCATATCATTGGCATTTAGTCCCCCTGTCCCTGACCCAAAGCCTTTTCTAAAGCTAATCTTCAGAGAAACCCATGCTACATTTAACTTTGGGATCTCTCCTGTGGGTCTCAAATTTAACCAGACATGGCCGATCTGAATATTTCCTGCATGTTAAACAGACCATTGTAAGCCTTTTCCTCCAGGCTAGATTGTTATAAATGCTGTTTATGATCCTGCTATGACAACTGTGAAGGACATGGCAAAGAATTTATCACAGGATTATTCATCCACCATCAGAATACCTAATAAGATTCTAAATGACCCAAGATGATAATAAGATCTAGCTTGTAGCAATAAGGTATTAATAAACTGGGTTTTTTTAAATAAGGAATTTTCCTGGCATCATTACCCTGACATATTTGTTTTCCTTCTATTTTGCTGGTAACGTAGCTCTGGTGCTTTATACAGCAAATTTATAAAACCCCATGATGTATGAAAAATACACCACATCCGAAGTGGAACCCATAGGTTAAAGTCAAGAGCATTCTGTTTGCCTATGCCATAAAAGGACTAGATTTTTTAAGTCGTAGATCCTAATTTTTCCATGTTCTTTCACTTTGTATTTAAAAATTGTATATCGAAGAATACATGCCCTACATACAAGGCCATAATTCAGTTGAAGAGATTTTGTCAAAATCATAAACCCAGAAAGTGCAGGTCTGGTGATTAATGACTGACACTGGAACCCTGAAGTCATCCTGAGCTGGAATCACACCTGCAATCCTGATTTGCAATGCCTCAGACTTTAAAACCATTAGCTTCCTTGGGGGGGGGAAGCTTATATAATGGCATAAAAAGCTGGCAACTTCTGTGGCTGTGAAAATGACAGATGAAAAGTACATAAATGTGCAACTGGTCTGATTAGGCAAATAGTCTGGGATCTTCAGGAAGAAGACCTTATGTCAGTACAACCTGCTCCTGTGCACAGCTGACTCTCTGCTCCCCTCTCAGTGCTGGGCTAGGGAACTTCCAGCTTCAGAGGCCACCACTGGCCCCACAGGAAAGACTCTAAATGGGAAGAAAAGACTACCACAATATGAGGTTTCTGAGGGGGTGAGAGATGCCAAGTACAGGAAAGACCAGATGTGTGAAACTGCTATTATCCACTAACCCTATTGAACTGGTGAGAAAAAGCCACATTACTCATAAAAAATGCAGAGCTGTTATAGCTTGTATAAATACAAGTTTGCACTGGCTGATTTCAGACTCTTACAGGTTGGTTCCCCTCCTGCATTTTTAGTAAGGGAAAGCATGAAACAGGTGGATTGTTTTGCTCAGAGCTCTGACCTGAGGCAATGACAGAATAGTAATTCCTGGTCACAGGCAGTTACTCTGCCCATCAATCTACATCATGACCAAGGTAATTTTCTTGAAAAGCCAAAGATGGGTGTATAGCTCATTATCACTTAAACTTTTATCAAAAGTTTATTCAAGCTGGAGAAAAGTGAGATTTGGTGCAGAACACTACAAGCCCTAAGGAATAAAATGGATTTGGATTATTTGAGCTCTTTGCTTTCAGTCATGTTCCTGGGTGGAGAACTGAGTTATTGCATGACCTGATGACCTTGCAGGGCTGGTTCATGACAAACTAAGCTTGCATAGGACATAAAACCCTTGTGTCCCTTTTCCTTTCTAAACTTCCTTTGGAACACTGGCAGATCGTCTGCCAGAAAGGAAAATAAAAATATTTCCTACTTTAAGGGAAGGTTGTGAAGGCAACTACAAAATATTACAGTAATGAACATGCTCAGACATCAGGGGAATGGAAGCCTTGTGAAAGTCTAACAAGGTCTCATTTCTGAAGCAATAGGTGCTGTGCATATTTGATTTTTCTTTCTGATGCAGCAAAAATAACCATTTGCACACCTATTTCCCAAATGTAAAATAAAGATTGTGTGTTTCTATGGGTGTTGTTTGCACACAGGGAATATGTGGTGAAGTATGCAAGTGTGAAATTAAAGGATAGATCTGAACAGACAATTCTAATTGAAAAAGGAGAGGGATCAAGGCTTTGATCCCATTTAATTATCTTTTTCTCACCGACCTCTGATAATTTTTAACCCAATGTTCACTGAAAGTTTCTGTTTTCTAGCAATCCTCTTTAAATGGAATAAGCAGGCCATTAAAATAGTTGGGAAATAAGTAGCAAAATATGTTATGTTTTTTTACATTTTATCTTCACCCTGTCTGATGGAGTTCAACTTAGGTCCATCTGGGGCCTGTTAATAGTGCAAAAATAAACATGCTAGAAATCTGTACTCACATTCATGGCTGGTGATAATTCCTTTACTTGACCAGACTTACCAATACATTTAAAAACACACATCTTCAGAATTTTCCCGTGATTTACTTAAACTTTGTTAACATTATAATATGTGGAGATTGATAGAATTTTATGGAGAAGGGGCTTGTGTCAGCTCTGATGAGCTCTGGAAATAAGAAATTTAGAATTCCCTTTGCTTTGACAACTCTTGTATGTCACCCTTTCCAGTCTGATCAGCCCCTTTGTAATCACTGCTGTTCTCTGTGTAAAATATGAGAACACAATGGCGAGAGAAGATAGAGTGAAGAACAGGAGAGGCTGTATAAAGGAGGGCTTGAGGGGAGGGGGTTAAAACCAAATATTATTGTCTGTTAAGCTGAGAAGAGCACTTGCTGCTTTGGGGATTGGAACTACAGTGAATTGCTCGAGAAAAATGTTGATTTCTAGTTGTTTTTTTTTTTTTATTCTGTTATGGATGATTATCTGGAAAAACTGAATACTTACAACAGTACAATCTAGTAAAACCCCTTGCTGGGTTCAGCACCTGCTTATTGGGCTGTCCCTCAGATATGTTTGGAAAAGGGCTTATTTTGTGAAAGCAGATTGTGAGAGTGCAGCATGACCCTCCATTTTCTAGAAAGCAGAAGAAGTTTTCCCTTCCAGCTAAGAAATCCTGAGAAAACTGCAGAGAGAGATCGAAGCAAACCCTATCTAAGCAAGTGACGAGTTGTGAAGTTGTCTGGGACCAGCACCTTGCAGGAACCAGCAGCATTCCATCAGTAATGCTGGGAGCAACCCAGGAAACAAGAATCACAGCTTCCCTCAGCCTCTCCTCCCAGGAGATGTGTATGGCCTTACTGTTTCTCCACCTACAGTTCCCAACTCCCAGTCTCCCAGAGGAGCCATGCTGCTCCACCAAGTGCTGGAGAGCAGAAATGTCGTTGCCAGGGCTGCAGCCACGGGGCTCAGGAGTTCTTGTACACCCCAGCTCAGAGCCAGGCAGCAGCAGGAGGCTGTGCCAGTTGAGGGGCTGAGAGGAAGAAAACTCAACCTCAAGGGTCTGAAATGGACATAAAGAGCTGTAAATGTGGGAGGGGCAGGTCAAAAAACAGGTTCAGCTGCCAGTCCTTGTGCATCAATGTCATTGATAGCCTGAAGATTTTGTAGGATTGTGGTAAACGACAATTTATATTCTGGAAAAAAATGTGTTCTGGTCCCCAGTGCCTTGCATTTCGGACTGTTTAGGCTGGTTCTCTGCTACTGTATCTCCAAGGAGTCTTCAAATGTCATTCTTAATTTTCTCTAATTCTGCGTGTCTTGCTGGCAGCGATGCCAACACAATAGAGAAAGTAGGCTAAAAAAGGAGAGAAAGCATGTTGATTTTTTTTTTTCCTGTAAGTTCTCAAAATAAATTAAGGGGAAATATTTATCTTTATAGTATTTCAAACCCACTGTATTGCTTCATCTCCGTAAGTCTGCTTTCTCTGTTGTCCTATTTACCTCTAGTAAGTCACAAGCATACTGAGGGCAAATAGTGGGTACAAATCTGACAGAAAGCTAATGAGCTCTCCTGTGATTATCAGTAAAGACTATGACTCATTAAATCTCATTTCCTGAGAAAGTCCACATGAGTAGAGGAAATTATCTGGAATAAAGGTCTAAGAACCTAATTCAACCAGATTTATAGATGTTCTTGTTGCAACAAAATAATCAATGAAAACAGAGGAACCTTCTAATGAGAGCTTTTGGTTACTGTTCAGAGAGAGGGGTCTGTTTCCCCTTTATTCCAGATTCAGGCAAAATAGCTGCCCTTCTCCCAAAGTAGCAGGTTGATAAAGGTTGTATTTTCACTTTTCATTTTAGATGTGTGATACAACCATTGTAACAAATAGATGTTGTGCGCAATGAGACTTCCATTCAAAACTAAGCTTAAAAATAAATCTGGCTTTTCCAATTTTTGCTAGGTTGTGATTGCCTTGTTGCAGTGTTTACTTCTTGGAATGCACATCTTTGTGTGATACATTTTTTGTAGAGTAGAGAGGAAAAACCTCTTCCCTGTTGCAGCGAAGAAGAAAAACTTCCACTCATTTTAATGAGCTTTGGCTCACCCTCTGATAGAGTAGCATTTAAAGAAGTTTTTCTTTTGGTAGTTTTTATCTTTGTGTCGAGATGTGTGGACACAATCTCCCATTACGTTGCATACTAACATTAAATGGATGGGACCAAGAAAGAGTTGGTGTGATCTCATGGAGTGAGTGGCAGAGACCCATCACTGCCTGACTGGTGAGAAATATGGGCAGCTCTTTGCATTTGTAATTCACAGTGTGATCTGAAGGCCTCAGCAGCTGACTTGCCTTCAAAACTAGATTCTAGCTGCTGGGAAGGACCTCAAGCTGATAGCAGCAAGCTCTGGGTTTGGACTGTTTAAATGATCAGCTTTCTGAGAGACTGTGATGCAATGATATAGTTGATCCTGTGTAGGTGCACAGGTACCTACACAGGATAATTGGAATGGGCTCCAGCTGTGAGCAGCAGGTGAGCAGCATTGAAGGTAACGAGCCATGGAGTGCCCAGGGGCACTGACCAACCACCAAAGGGAGCAGAGGGCACACAGCTGCAATGCATCAACAGGAGGGGTATAAAAGGTTGGACTGAAGACCAAGAGGAGTAGCTGCTGGCAGCTTTCTGGAGTGGTAAGGTGTTATTCTGTGTGGGTAGAGGCCTGAAGCCTTCTGACAAGGTGTGGTGTCACTGTGTATGGGTGAGTGCTTAAAGCCTGCTGGAATTGTACGGGGATACTCTGTGCATTGGGGCTGTCTCAACTGTGACACATGCTGTGACAATCCTGCTGACGCTAATTTATGTTGGAATGGGGAAATTAAAATAATATAACTATTTACCAAACAGAAATGTATAGTTTAGTTTGATCTCACAAACCTGGATCAGAAATGAGCCCAAGTTGAAAATCTAGGGAATAAGAACCCTGATGTCTTTCTGAACAGGTCAGTTTTTTTCAAGGTTTTCATCTGATCTTTTAGGTATTTAAAAGTGCTTAATTATTTGCTTAATTCAAATCCACTTCTTCTGGCATGAGAATGAGAAATTTTGATGTTTTATCCAGACACAGTTTGAAGAACATGAGGTGTGCTTTTCATGTAGACACCTTAGCAACTCCATGTTAGGAATTCCATTTTTGTATGTGCTTCCAGAGAGCTGAGTTTTTGTTGAAGGGTTGTTTCCCTCCCCTTTAGCTGCTTCCAGTTCTATCCTGCACATTACATGTCATCTGTGGGATGTGTCATTCAGGAATTAAAGAAAAACCCTAGGAAAATATGCTGCTGTTTATAATTTGAAGAAGCATTTATTAATGTGAAGATATAAGGTAGGAGTTAGAGAGAAGCAGTTGTTTATGTGCTATGAATCCCACTTTTCTGTTTGGGAAATGAAAGTTGTTTAGAGGTTCTGTGTGTTTGTCAATGGAATTTGCTCCGGAACTGTTTTATAATGACAAAAGAAATTCTGTGCTGTATGCAGTACAAAGATGAGAAAAACTATGATTTCTTACTCTATTGGGGAGCACAGCCAAAGAAACAAAGGAGTTAGAGAAGTGTAAATGTTCCTCTGGTAATATAATCTGAAATGATGCTTCAGAAATGCCACTTTTAACCCTGTGGTGGGAAAGACTTTGCAACACCATCAGTGAGTAAGTTTTGTTATCTAGCACATGTGACAGTCTGCAGCTTTACATGACATTTTAAGTTAAAAATCTGTAAAGGATGGGAAAGTCAGAAGATTTTCTTGAGGGTTTTGCTGGTTTGTTGTTTCCTGGGGTTTTTTTAGATTGGAAATTGAAGCCTAATATCTGAAAGACTAAAATGATAAAGCATTACAAGGAAATGTTTGGAAGGGCTCCAGAGTTATAATACTGCAGCCTGAAGCAGGCTCTTTAAAACTCTTAACTGTCTTGATTGCATTCTGCTCCTAAACTGGCATCCAGGATTGGGAGTACAGCTTTGCATAAGGGTGTATAGGACATTTTATATGGATCACACTGGGATTATGGCAAGGAGTGACGTCAAAATAAGTAAACAACCATGCCATGTGTTTTCTTGAAAGCACACCCGTATTTTAGTCTCATCTCTTTTGGGCTATGTAGGGGATCATGATTGTTCTGTTTATTGCTATCTGACAACAGCAGTCAAAGATCTCGCTGGTACTTTGGGGGTAATGTATAATATCATATTAGTGAACAAAAGGTTCTTGTGCTAATCCTCCGGAGGCCTCTGGTTTGGAAAAAGGCTGTTGAGAGCTATATTAAAGTCTAGAGAGGTTGATTGGTTGTGTGATATGAATAACTCAGTTTAATGCCAGCATTGCATTGGAACCAGACCCCTCCAAGCTGCTTCACTGCCTCATTAGAAGCCAGGAAAATTCCTCCAGCATCAAATAGTGTGTTTAGATGTGTGTTGTTTTGCAGACACTCTATTTATGTGTAAAGTGTAGAATTTTCAAAAAAGTCTGGAAAACAGTGGACAATCCCAAGAAACATAGAGGACAATCCAAAGAAATGTCAGACCAATGTCAGCCATGTGCAAGCAGAGTTTTGGTCAAAGGCTGAAGAACGTGTGATGAGGGTGAAGGGGCTTTGATATATTGATAGCATTGAATCATAATCAATTTATACACTATGTACAATTTACATATATTTAGATAAGCCTGAAATCTGTCAGATTACCCTGTCAAAAGCACACACTGAGTCTATGTTCCACCTAATCCTCACTGGTAGTCCGAACTCTCCAGAAGGGATAAATCAGGATCACAGTAACTATATAAGGTTACTCAATTACCATCTCAAAACTATTATTAAGCTAAATATGGACATCTTGCCCATCAGTCAATCTGCCTGGCATTTTTTCCACCTCTCCTTGTGCAAGAGGAATGGATTTTTGGCAAAATGATTATAACATGGTAACAAAATCCAATTTTTCAAATCAAAAGCCACAACTCTGCTTGGGGGCTCCATTTTCTTTCTAAGAGTCTAATGAGAAGGGACAGGCAATTATTATTATTTATTTCACTAATTAGCTGGATAATCATTCATTGTAAAACTCTTTAGTGTTAGAAATATGTTCCTTGTACACTTTGTTTAGCAGTTTCCTTTTTATCAGACTGAACCACTGTATGACATCTATTATTAGTGGGGCAATGGGGGCCACTAGAAAAAAAAAAGGAAGAAAAAACAGAGGAATATTTTTTGATCTACAAAGATAATGCAACAAGAAGCAACAGTCCATAAAAACATCTCCTTTCAGTCTCTGAAGACATAATGCTTTATGATAACCATAAAACATTTTAGTGCAAAATAAATTGCTGCCCTATTCAAATTCTTAAATGTACTACAGTGGATGTCACTGAAGACATACAGCTATTTTTTCCAATACTGAGATATATTTTATCATAATTTGTAGTGTAGGTGACAACCTTGCACACATGATTGCCTTTTCTTGCTTAGTTAGCTTGCCAAGGTCAGAGTCCTTTGGCCTTTTATGGATGTAGAACTATTAGGAAATAAACAGGATAACCAAGTAGCGTAAAGACAAAACTTGTTTCCTTGACTGGTTAGTCATATACCCCTAAAGATTCCATAGTGTTCTGAGTATGTACTTACAGGAAATAATTTTTTTTTAAATGCTATATCAACTCTTCTCACTTTTAAAACACATAGGCAATTTTTCTCATTTCCTATCTTTTGTGCTTTCTTTCTAATTTTTGTTTTATGTTTTCTCTTTTCTCTTCCAGCTAATGAATGGCATACTGGTTCTGGAGCTGCTGTGAGAAGAACAAGGAGTGGCAATTAATGGAAAATACTGCAGCTACAGGTCAGCCTAGAAGCCTTGAGCCAGGTAAGCACCTCAATTTCCTCATAGCTGAATTTTTCTGTTGTCGTTTCACATTGCGCCACTGGTGAGGTCCTTGGAACACGCATTCTCAAGGAGCTTCTGGAGTTTCATGTTCACATTTGCATCAAAGCAGGCGAGAAGAGAGTTTATTCTAAAGTATTTTTGTGTTACTTCTGCTGATGATTATGCCTATGAAGGACTGCATGGCAAGTGTGTAGGGAAATGTAATAATGGTGACCTAGTTAGTAAAGTCATTTAGGAGATACATCCCTACTGCATTTGCCTTCGCTGGTTTGTTTAGATCTGATATCAAGTGTCGTAGTTTATTGAATGGAATGGGGAAAAAAAATTGGTCAAGTCTCTATGGAACCATGGAAATATTGGTTGGTGACATTTCTGTAAGTTCTATACTAGTGTGAAGGAGTAAATGTATAATGCACTTCATATGTTTCCCTTTAAAATGCACTGAAGTTTTTGAAATAGAAAATGGATTCCAACAAAACTTTACCTTCTCTCTTGAGTTGTTGGGATGAAATTGCGCCTCAAAGGTTACCAGTAGGGTCTTTAATGTAAATAAAATGAGCCATCAATGTGGATTTATTTATGTGTTGATTTGTGTGATGATGATATGTTTACGTTTTTCTTTCCCACCATGATGTGGAAGACTGCTTCTTCCATGTTTAGTGTGAACACAGGCTGTTGCCATTCAAGGTCTTACCAATATCCTGAAAGGATGGGTGTAAAATTGTCTGGTAGTTTGCTTCAAATGAGTGCTCCCCCAGATGAAGGATCCAACTGGAAAAGTTCAGAAATCCATAGGGATTTGATAATTTGGAAGAATGATATTTGAGTTTGTAGACCTGCGTAACTGTGTGAGCCAGCTCTTGTGAGACTCTTGGCAGGACAAGAATTTCCATTCTTTCTTTCACTGTTGCTTCCAATGAGTCATATTCATTTAAAAATGGCTTATCAAAGGTTTTTAATTATTTTATGTGTTACCAATATGGTGAAGGTGGTACTTCAATGCAGAGTGCTAGCCAGTAACTGGATAAGAGAGGGCTATGAAGAATCTTTTGGACTTAACCATATATTTCAGCATCTATAAGGTATATACCCCCAGCATCTCTAAGGTATATATCCCTTATTAGACTGTTTTTAAATGTGCAATTAATATAACATGATTTTCTTGATGTCTGCATAATATGATTGACAACCCATACCATGTAAGAAAATTGTTACCCAGGGAGATGGCAATATTGAGGCTTTTTTTCTTTTTAAATGTTTTCCCGTTTGTTGTTCATTGCTTGTTGGCAGTTTATTTTAGATTTTGCAAATATAAAAGCAGCTGCAGTAGTACTGTTTAGCTTTTGGATTCAACAGACACATATATTTTAATCTAAATGACAATATTTAGCAACAAAATTGCTTCATTTTAACTTCACTGCGTTTCTTAATCTGTGGGAACTATAATTTAAAAATAATGAATGCAACAGGGTGAATATATAGCTTCCATTAATTCAAAATACTGCTTATTTCCAGCACTTTTTAATTATTTGAATATACTTCTCAATATATTTAACTGAAGTGGAAAAATCATTCAAACCTCAGACCATTTACGATTGCTGCTGTATGTGTATCTGTAACATTCCTTCCAAATTACTGAACTTCAGAGTAACATTTCATTTTGAGTATCTATTTTTCCTGTGTATTAGAAAGTGCTACAATAGTTGAAAAAGAAATTGTGAAAGATGCAGGTTTCATAAACAATGAACAGCAGAGGCTGTGAATTACTATATTGCAGGTTCTGCAGGGAAATTGTGTGAAAGGCTGACTTAAACCCAAGAACTATATGGGAACTGAGAGTCTGTGCTGCATCTTGCACCCTTATCTTAAAACAGCACTTTCTTGGAGAAACAGAGATCCACAGGGTCTGAGGGTTCCTTCATTGCCCAGAACCATCAACTTCACTTTCTTTGCACATCCAATGTGCAGGCACAGGGAGAGATGTAAGGCTGGGTCTCACGTTCTGAATAGTTTTGTTACCTACACTGTGGATCTGGCATGAAATTTTGTCTTCTCATAGACTGGTGCTCTCTTTTGATGGCTGAGACTACATATGGAGTTCCTTATTGTTAACACAATCATTTACAAAATTTCATACTAGCATGGGCTGGAGAGAGATAGCGTAAGACCTGTTTATGTCATGAGGCTTGTGGGTGCTGGACACTGAAAAAGTGGGTAGCAAAATCTGTGTAATCTTTCCCACGTTTTCCTGACCGTACCCAAAACCTCATAATAAGGAGCTGCATGTGTCTCAAAGCTCTCTAGCATGCTGGGGGCAGGACTCTGATGTGGTGTGCATTTTAGAGCAGTGTCTGTACCTTACCAGCCTTATGGCTTGAAACTTAGCATGGGGACTGTGACAGTGAGAAAACAAATTGATATATTCATGTTTCTCTTTTATTTTTTATGAGTTCTTGTGCACTTGTTTGTGTTCAAATAGACCTGGGCCCTCATGAAGAGCTGGTTTAGACATTACAATGTGTTGGTTAATAGGTATTTGAGCAAACCAACCCTGCTTCCCATGCTGCTTAAACAGAAAATAAATGAAACAAAAATATCTACTTGATTGCTATTGATTCTGGTCAGCACCTGGGTTTGCATTGCAGCATGAGTACAAGCTATCTATTTTTAGGCCATGATTCCTCATTAGAAATCAAAATACCAATTGAACTCTTATGGCATCTATTGGTTTTTCATGAGAGTGAAATGAATGAACTTTTTAAGAGTCTCAGGGCAGCCTGATACTGACTGCAGCAGGCACTTTGTATCTGTTTAGCCATCCATTTAGTCAGCTTGCTCACATTTTTGCTGCCACAATTGCAGGTGGTGAGGGAAAACAAGCCTTGGGCCAAAGTCTTTTTGTTTAGGGAGATGTGTGGTAGATTTTTCTGCTGCTCTGCCATCTGAGCAAATTTTGTCAGCAAGGGAAGGGTAATGAGAGCTGGGAAAAGACATGTTACCTGGTGAATTTGTTTCAAGAGCTTTACCCCATAACTGACAGGTCTTTACTGTTGAATTCCTTCATTGACTGACTTCAAGGTTAGTTTTTCCTTTTCTTTTCAAGGTGCTGTGCACTCTGCATTCTTTTGCATTGGAACACACGCACTCTGGCTTTTCTCTCTTCATGTCTCAAGCTGACACACCTGCACTTCTTATCTTTGTGCTGACTTCTCCAAACCTGTGATAGTTTGGGGTTCTTTTCCTCCTGTGTGCCAGATCATTAGTTTCCCTCCATTGAAGTCCTTCTGATATCAAATCCTGTTTTGCAAGGGCACTGAGAGTTAATCTCTCACAGGAACTCTACTCCAAGAGAAGAATGTGCTTGTGATTAAGCTTTTTAATTCCCTGTTAGCTGGTAGTTTTTTCCAGAACTATGTCTCCCTGTGGTTGCACGTCCATGATTTATCTCTAAACAAGTGCCAGCTGCTGCTGATAGTCAGTAAGGGACCAGGTGACCACAGTGGATCAAGTACTAAAGTCTTTGCTCAGTTTCCATTCCAGGTACTATGAAAATTTTCCATTTTGGACTTTAAATGGGCAAATAAACCATGAGGAAGCTGGCTTGTGTACATAAAGAAACATTTCATGGTGGGCAGTGGTTCATGCAGAGGAAAGCTGACCAAAATGACTTCCCATAGGGAAATAGTAAAAGCTATTTTTTTGTCTTCGGTGGGCCACAGCTTCTCCTTTTACATTCCCCAGGCTGCACTACAGGCAACTTGTATATTGGATATGTGGTGTGCCTCTCTTTGCTGAGAGCTGGCAAGACTTCTGAGATGATCAGAAGAATGCAGTAGTTCAAATCAACCATAGTCATCACAGAATTACAGGCTGGCCTGGGTTGGGAGGGGCATAACAGATAATCTAGGTCCACCCCCTGCCAGGTGGAGCTCCCAGGGTGCTCCAAGCCCCACCCAACCTGGCCTTGATCACTGCCAGGAATGGGGCAGACCCAACTTCTCTGAGCTAGCTGTGCCAGGGCCTCACCACTCTCACAGGGAACAATTTCTTCCCAAAATCTATTCTAAACCTGTGTCAGCTTGAAGCCATTCTCTCTTATACTGTCACTCCATGCTCTTGTAAATAGTCCCTCTCCATCCTCCCTGGAGGTTCTCTGCAGGAACTGGAAGGCTGCAATCGTGTCCCCCCAAAATGTGAAGCTGTGCTCAAAAGGTTCAGTTTATGTTCAGTTGAAACAGCCAGGAGCTCCAGGGATTTACTCAGATGATGTTAATTGGATACCCAGCAATCACTCCAGCTGAAGATTATATATGTGAAATAAGAGGCACTGGTATTGTCAGAAACTTGTGTAGGTATAAGGATTGTTCATTCTATGAAATCCCGTTATTTCATCAAAGATAAAGTTGTTAAAAACTGCAGGCCAGCTACTGAGATGTTACCTTCCATGTCTTCAGAACATTCCAGCCAATTTACAGGCAACTGCATGGTTATTTGCAGGCTCAGGGCCTCAAAGCTGAGGAACCCAATAAATAAGAAATCTGTATAACTAAATATAGCACTGCTACTTAATCATTTCATTCCCTTCCACCTGCTTCCAAAGAACAAAGTTTCAGGCAAAAATCCCTCATGTCAAGTTTCATCTCTCTTACCATATTTCTGAGTGAATTGCTGCTCCCCACTGCCCCTCCCAACAGGATTTCACAGAAGTGCAGCAAGACCTTATTATTCTGTTTATGATAGGATGGTCTATTCCAGCACGATGCAGTCCATAGTAAATCCATCTACAGAATTAATTCTGGGCTTGTGAGGAAGAGATGCAAGTAAAAGCTGTAATGATTTACAGTTTGAGGACACAGCTGATATGAAAATAAACATTGAATCAGTTTTTTCTATGTGTCTTAGTTCCATTAGAATAATAACAGTAGGTGGCATTTTTCACATTTTAATTGGTGTTTTGCTGATTTTATCAGAATTTCTGCTGATCAAAGCAAATTGGCTATTTATTTATTTTGCAGTGATGCTAACTAATCAGTGGAAGTTTAATGTACTGTAATGAATTTTAAATATCCTCCTAGTCATTACAAGTGTGTGAATCTAGACTCTTTCTCATAACAGTTTGAATAATTAATTACTTGAAAAGCAGAAAAAAAGGTAACATTTAATATAATAACATTTTCTTTGAAATATTTAATTGCATGTTTTATAGTAGCATCTCAAATTAGCAAAGGATAATTCTGACCAATGTATCACCCCTGCATGCACGAAACTCAACCTGATTCTGACTACATTGGGTTAGACAGATAGTAAATACATAAACTACTACTTTATTTCAGTAGCTTGTTAAATAATGGGTTTTATATTATTTATACTTCAATGTCTTGTTTTAGTTGCTTTCTTTTATGTTATTCATCTATGCAGGATCTTTTTAAAAAGCAGTGACATGCTTCATGTCACTGTATTGTTTCCTACTAATCAGAGATGCTATAAATTTTCTTTTATACGAGTATAAAAGAAAAAGGGAAGTTTAAAACAAAAAGAGTAATAGAAAAATTCATGTAGTTGCCTAAATTCTGAAAACAATTCTTCACATATCCTCTTGTTCAGGAAAGAACTTCAGCATTCATTCAGATATTTAGGGCTAGAACATGTTCCCTGAATTAGTGTTGGTCTTTGAGGACTTAGTGCCAAGCTGAAAAGAATTTGGTTTCTGTTTACGTCCTGCTCCCACACATCTGTGCTCAGGCCCTGGCACACTTTCTGACACCACACTGTGTGTTTCCATGCTTTGCTCAGAGCTACACTGCATTCCAGTAGCTTGGAAACTGCATGAGAAATGTGAGAGGAGTGCCTGGGATTTCATGTGTTTGTATTTCTGGATTTTAGCTGAGGAAAGGCAAACTAACAAAAGAACCCTCCTTATTCTTCCCATAGTGCTAAGAGTTAGTCCAGGTCTGCACTCAAAAGAGGCATATTCAGTTCTCAGAGTGCTGGGGGTTGGCAAGGGACTTGATGTCACTTTAGCTTTTGGGCATACTTTCATCTGAAGTGCCCTTTTTCAGTGGGATGTATGGAGTGACATGGATGAGTTCCTCAGCAGATGATCATGAGTTCATCCTTTGGGCTTCGGAGAGGTCACTTTCCCTGCCTATGCAAGGAAAACAGTGCAAACAGTCAATCCAAGAAAAGCTGTTTTACACTGCCACTCCGAGGCATGAGCCCTGAGAGGGGTCTTTAAGAGAGAACAGAATTTGGGGTATTGTACAATGAGAGAATCAATAGGAGATTTGTGCTGCTTGAAAGAAATATTTTATATTATATACGTATATTATTAAGCACTCTTCAGAGCCATGGGAATCTTGCATCTCAGTCACTAGATCAAGATGTAGATCCTGCTTATAGGGAGTAGAGGGGGTTTCTTACATGTCTGTTTGGATTGAGCGCCCAAATAAGAGATTTTAACCTTCTTTGAGAACATCTAAATGTGAAACTGTAGACTGATTTCAAAGTGTAAATACTTAAATTTCAGCTAAAGTAAAAATTCTCTTAAGACTTATTTTATTTATTTTTTTAAATTTTGGCCTCTTAGAAGTATGTGGAAGCAATTCATGAATTTTGAAGGTTTGTTTGCAATGATGTTTTAATAAACAGTAGTGTTTCAATAAAACAAATTATAAAGTAATGAGTTGGCTACTATATCAGTGATTAGATTCTGAACTTGCTTGTTAAAATTCATCCTGCACTTTATTTTACAATCTCTAACTGTAAAATAAAGACAGTTTAAAATGAGGAGTGAAATAGTGCAACAGAAAGTGAAAGACATGAATTCCCAATGAGCCTGGATGCTAAGACACTGTCAAGAGAGTCCACCTAATTCGAGTAAGATTTAGGTCTATTTTGAGAAATAAATTTAGTTGGTCTGCAACCATTCTGGATTTGAATGAAATGCCACAAATGGGAATTATAACATAAATATCAAATTAACTTACAGGCAGATAGCTCCTCTCTGTCTCTGACAATTTAAGATCTTTAGACAGTCAGGGCTGGTCTTCCAAGGAGCCTGGGCAGGTTCTCCATGCACAGCTGGAGCCTGCAGCCCCTGGCTGAAGCTGTGCAGGGACTGAGCCTGAGGCACACCGTGGCTGGTGCCTGCGTCTGGTCTCTGAGGTGTTCATGGAGAGCTCCCCAAGGGTGGGGTTGTTCTGGGCCACTTGGGGTCTCAGGGACAAGGGGCTTTCCCACACTTGCTATAACCATGGCAGAGAACCAGCAGAGCTTCTGCCATCATAAAAAATAATGGACAGATGAGTATGTGTGTGAAGTTTTGATTATTATTTACTTCCAGAATACACTGAGTTTTACCTTTGCTACCCCAGCAAAATTGATATAATAGTGCCAAAATAAAACTAGTAACAATCTTACTGGAGGGCATTTTACAAAAAGACTTACAAATTAAAGGAAAAACACTGATATGTTGTGATTTTATTTGTTGTCTGTTGCTTCTTCTAGTGCATTTAGCATGTAAAAAAGACAGAGCTGCAATTTGTGGGGAGAGAGAGAGAGAGATGAGACCAGTTTTGTACCAAAATTTTTCCTTACTTATCAGTAGCTGTGCTGGAATCATCTGGTCTGTTGGGGTTTGGTAGCTTGAGGAATTAATGAATATTCATTCCTTTTCCCTGGGTACAAAGTAAAATAACTAGTAATTAGTATAATATTTAATACTTCTATTCAAAATAAATAAATCTTTTGTGAAAAAAATCTAATTATTATATGTAGCAACTTCTGCGTGTGTAACTGGAATTGGATGTGCTGTTTTGAAAATGCTTTTAAGCCCTCATTTACATGTTTCCAGATCAGTTAATTATTCCCCTTGTATGCATAAAACAGAACTCTGGATTGTACTTGCATATATTATTCATTTTGCTATCTATCTTCTAAGTTTAGCTGATTCTAATATTTTAATTTTACATTATTATTATACCAGTGATATTTGTCTTCTGATATGAAAATTATTCTTGTCTGCACTTAGCTTTATGCTCATTTTTAAATGCACTGGCTTACATGGTGGCAAGTGTGACAATTACAGCTTTGGTCTGGTGTTTTGCTCATCACTCTGCGTTAGTCACATCCTGTCTTTCTGAGGAAGGGGAAGGTCTCACATGGGGACCTTGGCCTTTGTCCATGAGGTCATGAGCCAGAGGAAAATGGAACTGGTAAAATAAAGGGCAGGAGCCTTGAATCTGGTCAGCAGAGTCAGAGCTTGGGAGCTGCTCTAATAGAGCTTGATTCAAAGCTAGCTGGAATCTGCAGAAGGATTTGTGGTAGCTTTTAATAAGGCCTTTCATGTGTATCTCAACATTGCTTGCTGAATTTAGTGTTTCCCTGGTATCCATTTAGGTTGTCATTGCCACAGGCTCTAGATCAAGGCCCCTCCTGGTTATAAAAGTGTAAATGGGGAGATGCTTGACACCAGTGAGCCCCACTGGAGCTGGACAATTCCCTTGTGGGAATGCACAAACCTGCACAGCCTCGTGTACAGCACAGCCACTGGGGCTGCTCTCTGTCCTTCAGAAAGACACAAAGTGGGGCAGCCTCTATGTCAGTGTGTGCAAGTCCATGTGTGGTGGTCATGCAGTGCATAGCTTGGAAATCATTGTTGCCTTCTGACCTGACTAATTAGAACTAATTAATTTCCTTCCCCCAAGAAGGAAATCTCAAAGGGGCAGGACAGGCTGTTCTTGTGTGCTGAGAGATGAGCCCTGTGTGCTCTGACTGCTGCTGTGGTACCTCTTAGTGTGACAGATGGAAGCTGAGGCTTCTGCCATCTACATCCCAATCTTGATGAGATAATAAACAAAAATAACTTCTTACTAATGTAAATTTTTCCCTGATTTGTTTTATGTGTCTCTTAGAAACAAATTTGAGCAAAAATTGTAGACATGCTGGGTTTTACCTACCCTGACATGTCACCTTTTTATTTTTTTCTTTTTGGGGAGGCTTTAAAATTTTCAGTGAGCTTTGGTTAGCATTTTCAGTGAGCTTTGGCTAGAGCTAGCAGCCATGAAGTATTGATTGCACTGTGCTAGAGATGACTGCTGGGGATGGATACTTCTCCTCAGAGACACCTTTAGCTCGCAGGCAGTTGCAGGCAGGCACTCGGAACAGACCCACACGAAGTAGGAACTCGGTTTACCTCTAGAGGAAAAAGTTCAGGCCATGGTGAAGAGAAAAAGAGCGGGTTCTGCCAGAGAGTTAAATCCAGAGTTTATTCCAAGGTGACACAGTTCTGAATCTCAGTACAGCTCCCACAGACCCCGACTGCATGGTTCCAGCACCTTTTAAGCTCACCGGGAGGTGGGATGGAGAGGATAGGTGAGCCACCAACCAGGTGGGAGGGGGAGGGTCTCAGGGGACAATGACACCTGGACAGGCCAATGACTCCAGGTCTGAAAAGCATCTTTTGAACTTCTGCCAATCACACGATGCCCTAGCTGGAATGTGGAACTTGACAGACAGCCATTAGGGAAGGGGGGGTGGGGGGGGGGGGGGCAAGGAGGAAGCAGAGCTTCACACCACACAACAATGAAGCATGAGAAACTCTGAGGTACTGAGTGCTCCTTTTGAATAGAGTTTTAAGGTTAAGGATGTCTGAAAGGATGCCATAAAATATGTGCAGGATTCAGGAGGAACTGTGTAGTGCAGAGTGGTGAATGCCAGGGGAGGAGTTCAGAAGCACAGACCAGTAGCTGGTCTATATGAGATTATGATACCACAGCATTTTATGGACACCCACAGAGAAAGGGTTTAAAGGATGCTGACCAAACAGGAAATGGTATCACATGGAGGTGGAAGAAAGAGGTTTGTCACACAGGGTTTTTTTTTTTTTTGGTTTTTTTTTTGTTTGGTTTTTTTTTGTTTGTTTGTTTGTTTGTTTGTTTTTTGCTGGCTCATAAGGCATTACTCTCTTTCTTAAGCTTTTTCTGAGAATACAGAAGGAAAATTGGTAGAACCATGATTAGTCAAATGTAGGTTTTTGCTCTTACACTCAGGAAGCCCCATTAAAAGCCCATGACCAAGCTTACCAAGTCAAACCCCAAATGCTGACTTCCCTTACCTGTGTGACAGGTAGTGCCAGCTATATATAGCAGCATGAATGTTAAGGCAGCATTTCTTTTCTTACAAGATCCTGACCATTTTCAGGCCCGAGAACATATGTTTGCCTTTTACTAGGCTTTTTGCCCTTATTCAAACATGTGTTTATTTAATATGTGCTTTACAAACTTTGCTTTGAAGAGCAAATGACTAATTTACCTGGGGGTCTGTTCACTTTTTCAGACATGAATGAAATTGTTTTCACCTTTATGAAGTGAGTGAGTAGGATTATTCCAATTATAGGCATTACTAGTTGAGGTACAGTGTTAAAAAGTAATCTCTAAATTTCTGTGCAACGTTTTTTCAAGATGCAACATTTTTTTTAATCTTCTTAGCATTAAATGCCATGTTTGTATTCAGACATGATGCCTATTAATTTGGGGTGCAAATTAAGATTTAATCAAATAAGATTTTGAGATATCAAGTTATGAATCTTGAAATGAAGGGTGTGCTATGAAAAACTTTCAAAGTTTGATTCACTCTTACTTTGATAAGGAACTCGGTGGTGGTTTGGGATAGATTCCCAATGCTGAACAACCTCTGAAGGTTTGTAAGCCTGAAAGATTTCCCCAGTGCCATATTTATATGTTCTCTCTGATTTTACTTCTTCTTTGGTGGCATCCTGATAACAGAAATACTTTCAGCCTACTCCACCATGGTCCTGCTGTCATCTCCTTGTCTTGTTTGTGCCCATGACCCAGGACTCTGCTGACTGATACCACTGCAGCTGATGTGAGAGCAAATTGTGTCCCTGTGACAGGTGAGTGGGAGGCACTGCTGCCAGAGCAGAGCAGTGAGAATGTTTGAGGAACCTTGGATTCCATGACAGAGCTGTGGGATGGTGAAAATTCTGGTCATTTCTTTTGCCCACATCTTGTGGATTGCTGCCTGCTTTCTGGCCTCTCTGGTCTGTCCCTGTCCCATGTCACTGCCTCCTTAGCTCCTTTTGCCCAGATTCAATTGCTGTCTGTCCCATCCCAAGGCTTCCTCCTCATTTTTCTTCCACCAGATGAACTCCACTCGTTACATTCCAGACAGATGGTGTGACTGCAGATTCACAGCATTATTGCATTTGCTCAGGCTCTCCTGTTGAATTTTCTGTGATGAGAATCTTCTTCTTGGTCTTCCATGTTCAGTTTTTCCACCCTTAGAGAGACTGTGCAGGCCTCTGCTCTCAGAGCCATGTGCCAGGCCTTGCCAGGGGCTCGCAGATCTTAGCCACTTCTGCTCTTGGCTCAGGTTTTTGAGGCTTTCACATCAACTGTCATGAGTTTGTTTTAAGTGAAATAGTAAATTGAAAAGAGGGAGCATGAAGGGTGTGCCAGCCTGTTTTTTCATGTGCTGGCCCAGAGTCTTGCCTGCATACAGGGAACTAAAGAATTGCAGGGGGGTAAGACAGGCTTATTCATAACAGTGAAATTGAGAAACACTTTTTCTTTCTATTCAGTCCTGAAACCACTGAAGGGCAGTTCTCAGTGTGAATAGCTTGAAACTCTTTGTTTTAGTTGTATTCTTTCTGTTTAGTTGTGCTACAGGTGTGTGTAGCACCTGTTGCTTCAGGTGCTGTGAAGTTTGATATCAGTAAGTTGTAACTGAAGGCAATAATATTTTGGATATTCCTTGGTCATTAAGAACTTTTGGACTGTATTGTCAAAACACTGTTATTCTTATTTAAAATCTGTAAGTAGGTGATTCTTGTTAGTTTGCTTTTCATTGTTCCACTTTGCTCTTTCTTAATAATGCCTTTTAAAATTTGCATTGAAGTATATTAATGTAAAAAGTATAAAGGCTTGATTTAATAACTAACACAGGCCCTTGGGGCAGGAACCTGGCTTATCAGTTATATAAACCTTGATGCATATTTACAATGCTGCAGGAAGAATCATTGATGGTAATACTATAAATTGTTTTCTAATAAATTTATATAGAAAGGTTGTCCTGGAAAAGCTAAAAAGACGAGAGGAACAAAAATGAACAAGCTTAGAAGGTGATGTTATAAAACCCTTTTACAAAGCATTTTATTGAGTGGAAGGTAAGAGAATTGACTGTGCTGCTTCCAGGTAAGATAGAACTATAGTTAGGGACAAATAAATTTTGACTTCTAACATTTAAGTTCCTCCAGTTGTCCTTCAGCTCAGCTCTGTCCCTGCCTCTGTTGTGTCAGAGGTCAATTAAAAAGATGTGATTCAGCTGTGTTTGTGTTCATCTGAGAAGTTAATGAACACTATATTGCTCAAGTTAGAAGTCAGTGGACTCTTTATCCCTCTTGTGCCATTACCTTGACTACAGCACCAGGTCCTTGTTCCTCTCATGACTTTGCAGTTCCAGTTCCCCAAAAATCATAGAATGGGTTGGGTTTGAAGGAACCTTAAAGATGATCTCTTTCCAACCCCCCTGCCATGGGCAGGGACACCTCCCACTAGACCAGGTTGCTCCAACCCCCACCAACCAAGCCTTGGACACTTCCAGGGCTGGGGCAGCCACAGCCTCTCTGGGCCCCACTTTTGAAGCTCTGTTAGACACTGGAAGGGGCCTTAAGTTCTCCTCAGAGCCTTTACTTCTCCAGGCTGAACAGCTCCAGCTGTCTCACCCGGTGTTCATAGAAGAGCTGCTCCAGCTCTCTGATCACCTTCATGGCTCCTCTGGAGTGGCTGCAGTCCATGTCTTTGCTGTGCTGAGTGTCCCAGAGCAGGGTGCAGCACTGCAGGTGGGCTCTGACAAAGGGGATGGATCAGTTGGGAATGATGCCCTCTCTCCCCTGACCTGCTGGCCACGCTCCTGTGGATGCAGCCCAGGACACAGCTGATGTCTTGCTGCTGCTGGGTCAAGACAAGGTTCTCATCCACCAACAGCCCTGAGTCCTGCTTGGGGCTGCTCTCACTGCATTCCCTGTCCAGGCTCTGTTTGTGCTCAGGACTGCCTTGCCCTGCTCAGGCCCTTGCACTTGCCATTGGTGATGAGTTTTGCAGAGATCACCTCTTGCAGGTATTCATACCTTCCTCACCAGCTGACCTGATTCACCTGGTTTTTTCTTCTTGTGAATGAGATGAATTTGCAGTAAATTATTAAGTAAGAAAGAAACCTTTTATTCTGCTGATATTTTGTACCATTTCTCATTTTAACAACATAATTAGACTGGGTTTCATAAAACGTTTTGCTGAGATGAATGTATTTATTTTAAATGCTTCCATTTTAAACTTATATTTTGAAAGGGAACATTTCTGTGAAAATCACACTATATGTGGTGGTTTTATAACTGCCTTGGATTTGTCATACATATCTGTTTTTCACAGAGGCATGCCAAGATCTATCTGTAAATTTCTGTGTTTAAAAAATGTGAGAAGCAACAATTTCATGGCATTTTACATAGGAAGCCCATTGCAATCTTAATAGAGTTGTACCTCCTTCCCTTTGGAGAGGAAAAATTTTTAAAAATACAAAACATTTGAGATTAAGAATTTTTAAAAGTTTCTACTTTCTCTTTGGCCTTTTAGGGGAAGATGCACCTAAGAAACAAGAAACTATACAATGCAAAATATCAAGCATTCTTTGAGCTTCCAGTATTCCAGAAAGCCTCTCTGGAATAGGAACCATTCCTAATAGGAACTATTTGCTATTTGCTCTTGTGTCAGAAGACTGGTGTATCTTACTGCACTTGCTTGTGGTGTATTTTTTCAGCACTTTATTTCCTGATAAGCCCAAGGGGCCTTGAGGTACCTATTCCTTTGTATTACAGTAGCCATTTCTTTGAAAAATCAGTTTGAGGTGAGTGCCTTTACATCTCCAGAGAATTCTGGTGGAACTTTCCTGATATACTTTGGGTTGCATATTAAATTAAATTGAAATTCATGTCCCGTTGGAATATGTCAACTATTAGGTCATCTCTGAATGTTTTAACATCAGTGAAGCCACATATTTCTGACTTCTGCTTCTATGAATCCAAACCTTTCACACCAGGGAATTAGCAATGCTGTCTGAGTTTGTTCCATAAAAACAGCTCAGGTGTTCAGTTATGTAGAGAGCAAAAGCCTCTGGGAATCATTTTGCTGCTGGGCATGATTGCAAACCTTTCCCTTTTCCTTCCAAACACCCACTAGTCAGGTAACTGAGATGTGCTATTATTGATCTGCAGAGGTACCACTGGGCTAGTCACTTGTCATACAAAATGTGTCAAAATTTGCACATCAATTGCAGCAGTTACTTCAAAAATCACACTTCTCTATGAAAATAAAACAGAAAATCATACGCCACTTAAACACCTCAGCAATAATTTTCTCGCTTCAGGCTCCTGAGCTGTAATAAATGTTGGCATTTTCACTCCAAACCTTACTGCTTTTTAAAATTTCTCCAAAAAAGTATCAATTGATGCCATTTTGAAACAACCATCGTGTGCATGAATGGGACATAGCAGGCAATTAGGCTGTCAGCTGCCCAGTGTTTGCTTTCTTCTTGCACTTTTCATCCTGCTTCTCTTCCCTACCCTGTTACTGTCATTTTGCAGGATACAGTGAGGTGTTTTCTCTGCTGCATACATAAATTCTTCTAGAATGCTGCTTTGCCATGAATGTGTTGTGTCCCACTACATGCCCAAATCCAAATCAATAAATTATTTTTTCTTGTTGTTTGGAGATCAATATAACTGGTCCTATTAAAATTCACTGTTCAGCAATAGGAATCTCAGGGTGAACTCACCTCACTTTTCTTCCCGAAAATTTCTAGCTGAAACATCTTGCTCTGAAGATGTCTATATTTTTTTCCACCATCTAAAATTTTGTTGGTGCGACATGGAAAATTTCATGAAAGAGAACTTTATTTAAATTCTTAAATAGAACAAATTTTTTATTATTTCTTCTAAGATATTGAGTAACCTTTAAAATCTTCCAATTTTTTTATTCATTTTAGATCAATGGTTCATCAATGCCATAAAAATACTTTTTTTTTAAATTTATTTTTAATTACCAGCTTTTCAGGGTTTCAGAAATTTCTCAGAGGAACTATTTTGGCTACTAGGTAGCTGGAATACTATATAAAACACCAAGTGTAAGTGAAATATTTGCACAGAAAAGTAGTGTTGATGTGCAGCTTATAAATCAAAAGGAAGGCTCTTGAGTCTTATTGTAATTAGAGATCAGTGAAGTGGTTATTTTATTAGAAATGCAGATTGTCTTGGAATAACTAATTTTGTTCTACATTTATTGAACCTAAATCAAGGTAATCCTGCTGCAAAATGCTTTGAATGCAGTGATGGCCCAAGCTCTCACTTGGGAGAGAAGCCTTGCTTGTTACAGTGTGGGGGTTGCTGCATTTGTGCCAGGCCAGAGATTTCCACTGAGATGCCAACATTGGGTTACATGAACAAGACTGCAGGATGAGGATGGAGGGTGCATCCTGACTGGAGAAGAGCTTTTCTAGTGCTTGTTGACTTCTGAGCTCAGCCACTTTGCTCTTCCTTCTCACCTGTCAGGGGTTTTTTTGCTTATTTTTTCCTGCATAAAAGAAGTCAGTAAAGTCTGCCCAGGTGTGGTCCCCTCTTTCACTTGTTATGCATCTCAAGTTTGGCAGAGGTGCTTTATCAATGCTTGGAGGAAGTGAAAAGGAAACAGGAAGCCCAAATACTCGAAGCTGTGTGCACAGACATAACTGTGAGACTCAATTACCTGTGTGGAATTGGGCTCATTTCATGGGAAATTGTCTGCTAAACAATTTTCAAAATTTGGATCTGTACCAAGCAATTGATATGGTAAATCCCTTTGGGCTTTCACCTTAATATATTTAGCCAGCTTAATGTTTAAACAATTATTTTATTAAGTGAAAAAATTCCTGTCTGTTCATGGGACTGTACAGCCTGTACTTTGTGAATGCAGAGCTCTAGGTGTTAGCAGGAATTCCCTCAAGAGGCCTTGATTCATGGGAGCAGGGACTTACCTTGGAAGAGCATCTTAAAGCACCAATTATTGCCACAATTTTTCCCATAAAATATATAGCACCACAAAGTAGTTTTTTATCACAGCTCTGTAATATAATCCTTTACTTGCCCAGCTCACTGGTCAGCTTTTCTCCTACCATGGAAATTAATTTTCTGTTTAATATCTTAGTATGTGTCACTGTCCTGCTGTCTTGGGACAGAAGGATTCCCATTTTAGTTTGTCTATATACAATCTAAATACAATGTTCTAATATACAGAGAGTAAAACTAGCAAGACTCCCTTACTGCTTACTGAGTGCAAGGAGAGAAGACCTCTGTTAGCATTTACTCTGTTTATCTCAACACACACCACCCAGAAAGTGTCCCTTAAATATTCTTTTTCTGAGTGACAGCTTTCACTGAGTGATGCAGCCTGCCTCCCAACAGAACTCTGAGTGAGGTACTCACAATCCTTTGTCTCTCAACTAAGGGCACAATTCTGTGCAAGTGTCTTTCATGACTTGCTGCACAGGTGCCCATGCATGGAGCTGGCTCTGAGAACTGGCTGTGTGTTGAGAGGGAACTCAAACTCCTGCTGGTGGAGGATGAGCTTGTTGTAGGTGGGGAAACCCAGGGCACCGGGAATATTTCTGTCTGCTCTGGGGTACCCTGACCCCCAGGGAGAATTGACTTTGACCCTCATTCATGGAGAAAGTTTCCTAGACTTCAAGATAGACTGGAATCCACAAAAGTGTGGAATAGATTATAGAGAGCAGTATAGGTATATCACTTGGTGAGAAATTGAGGTTTTGGGATTTTTAGTATGTTATGGATGGAAGCAAGATAGAGGGCACAAGATGTTGTCCTAAGTTTCTTCTTCATGCTGCTTCTTCCTTCCTCTTCTTGGGTTTGGGTGGCATTTTGTAATTGGACAGAAAAGCCTGCATTGAGGGCTCTGTGGGATCAGTTATTGGGTAAAAGGAAAAATAATCTAGGGGTCAGTTCTTAATTGGATAGTTTAGTGTTAAAAGACCTTGTACCAAGAGATTGTTGGCTATTTTGTGCCTTCTAAGGAAAAGCTGCTGAACTCACGGTGGTGAGACTGTTTTACTGATAAGAAATAATAAACACCCAAGTCTGAACATGAACTACCCTTTCAAGTGCCTTCAATCCACACCCAGAGAAACCAATAGTGGGAATTATGCCATTACAGAGCTTCCTGGGGTGGGGGATGATTGCTGTGTGTGGATGGTGTGCTCCACCTTGGCTGACTGAACCACAAATGAAATGCTACATGAACAGGTCCATACTGCATTCTAGCTGTGTCGTTTTCTGGTTTTGTTATTATCTGCTCCCTGAATTGTCAGGCCTGGTGTGCTTGTAAGAATCTGATCTTCTCAACATTCTTTTTCAGTCTTTCGGTTGCTTGACTGACCTTGTTTTTATGTTAGTGGGGTTATTGATGGGAGTAGCCAATGAAATGGGTAGTGAACATGGGAAGCATTTTCAGAATGAGTTATTAAACTCCTGCCAGAGATTGCATTTATTATAATTATCACAAAACTGTTATGTGGCCCCATAAACTTGCATGGTGATTTATAAACTTAGGCTTAAATTTTGCTAATGCATATATGAGATTTTTTTTACTCCTATGAAGGAAGTTATACTGTGCTTCCTATAGATAGGGTTGGCTTCTATATTCAGATGGTATTTATTTAAACTGAAACTAAAACCCAAACTAGCTTGCTTACGTTTCTAAAGTCTCAGTGAAATTTACTTGCAAAAATAGTATTGGTCTAATCCTGCAGGGCTCTGAATTATTTTCATGCTTTTTGTACCACTGGAAAAACAAAATAGTCATCATCTTGCACAGTGGATTGTAAAGCAAGGAATACAAAATTGGGCCTACAGAAAACTGCTTTCCTGTTTTTTTAGCATGTTAGCCAGGAGCAATATCAACAGAAGGTCTTTACCTTGTAGTGGCAGACGGTTGGATGCTACATCTCTGTATTGTTTAAAATTCCTGCAGCTTTTCCAGCTTCTAGAGTTCATCTAGAAAAGCTCTTACTAGCCTCATTTGATTGTATTTTAGATCTTGATTAAATTTGATTTGCAGTTACAGTTTTATTTCTTAATTAAATTAGATTTTACGTTCTTAAATTCTTGAGTTTGCAGATGTGTTTGCTCAAGGGAGCTGAAACCTGTGCTGGAGATGGTGGAGGCTGTGACAGTGATTATCAGGTGTCCAAGCTGCCTGTGGCCAGCTGAGTCTGTGTACTGAGGAAATTGGGTTAGCAGGAAGTGAGTGCCTCGTTAGTTGCTCTCCTCCTGCCTCGAAACACGGGCGGTCCTGGTTTTGGCAAATGCAGTAATCCTGAATACTGAGTGAGTTACTCAGCACTGCTTATCAGCACACCAACAATTCAACAGGCTGAAGTGCAAACAACATTCTAGGAACTGCTGTAGAGCCTCTGTCCTGTCTGCACCCAGCACCAAATGTCTGAGGTAAGATGGTGTTTGAAATAGGCTTGAATCATCCCCAGACTTGGATTAAATGACAGACATGGGAACAGGAATCACATTCCACGTCCAGATATCAGCAGGGAAGATCCTTCCCAACAGACTAAGAGCAGAGCAGGGTAAAAGGAGACCATTTGAAGTGAGGACTTTGAATAAGCTGACCTGAACCAAGTTCACTTTTCTCGCAAGGGCACTTTTACCTTCAGGGATAGGCATAAACTGCTGACTGTTTTCTGAATGAGGATAAACTGCTATCAGTTTTTTCAGTTGATTACAGTTTGAGGAGCACAATAAGTTGCCTAGAAGGGTTTTGACTGCACCATGCCAAAATAATTTGTGTCTTTCTGAGAAGGATGTGGTTTTATTTAACTTATTTTCTGAACTCTATGTGAAAATAATGTTTATATTTATGGGAGGCTCTGCTTAAATCATACAAAGGGAATTTTCAGGAAAATGGCTACATAAATCTTAAGAAATGCAAAACTAACAGACATATGAAGGATTTGTATTTAGAAAAGAATCTCCCAGTGGGTTGTTCTCAGCAGAAAATGAAAAGGCCTTTTTTGCATTCAGTTGAACTATTAGTGTATTTTTTGCTGATATAAGCAGTTGTACAGGTTCGACCACTGTCACAGTCCCAGATCTCAGTGCTGCAAATTAGCAAGGTTTTAACTTTGCTCCAAATATCATGCTAGCTCATTTTCATTACGAAAAAGGTGGGGGGAGGAGAATGGGACAAAGTACCTATTGGCAAAGCACATTATAATTGTTTAAGCAGGCCCCACAAGTCATGCATTTCAATTATTTGTTCAAAGCTGTCGGCAATTAAGAGTTGCAAACAAGGTTTTTGAATGCAAAGTCAGACAATTAAAATGTTTCACGAGTGCTTTCGAGAGAGAAGTTCTGAATTAGCACTTTGAATACTCAAGACCTCTTGTTCCCTAATCTCCTTTCCCTTTTACTCTGTGGAAGAGAGAGATGTATATTTTTCCCAGAATTTTTCCCTTTAAGCCAGGCTGATCCTAGGAAAGACTGAATCATCCTGGTCTTTGACTTGTACATTTGAATGTCTTTGCTCCTTGAGAGATCATCCTTTTTGCCTCATAATGGTCCAGGTGCAAAAAAAGTACTTTCCCCAGGTCTGGCTTGTTCTCAAAGGGGGGTTGTAAATCACTTTGAGCATCTCCCTCTTATTTAAACACCCAAGACACACACACCCCACCCCCCAAATCTCCTTCCCTTCCCCTTTGAAGAGGCAGAACTATTTTAGCTGGTGATTTGTGGCACTGGGAGTGCAGTCTCTGTGCTGGATAAGCTGACAGACAAGATGTGGGACCAGGGATGTGTTGGCCTGTTAACAGAGTTCTGTGGATGGTGGTGCTCTATCTGCCGGTGGGGATCAGCTCTCAGCTGCTCCCAGGGAAAGGACAAACATCCTTCTCTTTATCTATGAGAAACAAACTTTAGTTCTGTGAAGTTACTCCTTTCAGGAGAACAGTGCTGCTCAGGGTTGGGGTTTTCCTCACTAATGCTGGTTGTTTGCATTTAGAACTTGCAACTTGGGAGTTTTTCAAGGTGGTGGGGGGTTTTCTTGTTTTTTTTGCCCCTGCATTTTTTGCTCAGAAGTCTACAACCTGAAAGCATTTGACAGTAGTGTCTGTCAGGGAACCTTTTTTAATGGTAACCTTTTTGATGCAAAGAAGAGCATCCTGCTGCATAGTTTTGGATTGTGTAGTTAAAGGTGCTAACCTGTATCAACTTTTAAAAACGCATCTGGGTGTTGAACTGCAAAAGAAAACATCAGGTTAACTAATTACTGTCAGAAAAGCAAAGACCACGGGGCTTGTGCTATGACATACAAATTCAATTGTCATTGAGCTTTTCTGGGATCTAATAGCCTGGGTTTTGTGACCATGCAGTCTGTATTCTGCATTGCGGGAGTGGGAACTGAGAGTACAAAAAGCAGGTCACTATGTCTTGCTTAGACTGGCTACTGTGGAAGGATTAAAACTTCTTGGATACTGCTGAGAACAGCAGTGATTTCCTCCCCAATGGTCTATGTTTAAAAACAGGTATAAGTCATGGAGAGAAACCCAAGTTAGCCATTATTTGTGATGCAGGGAATTACTAATTTTTGCTGGAATACTTGTGCTGAACAACATTCTCAGCTACCCAACACTTTGTGTTTTCCTTAATGTTAGAGGTTTTTTAGCTAACTTAAAGTACAACTGCTTTTTCTTTATTTAATTAGTTATCAAGTGGGAAATGTGTCACTGAGTTAGGAAAGAGTAAATGCAGACACACAGGCTGGTGATGAAATGTGGACAGTACCAGGTCCTGCATGTGCATAGTTTTCAAGTTCTCTTGTTGTTCAATAGCTGTGTCAAACATCAGTGCTGTCACTGATTTTGCAGAAAACTTTGAACCCCTAAAGACATCATTTTATCTTGGGCAAAAAGGTGAAGGAGGAGGAGGAGGGACATGTTTGGAGTGATGGTGTTTGTTAAGTCACCCGTGACAGGGCCCTGCTCCCCTGTGGATGGCTGAACCAGTGCACAGCCATGGGAAGCAGTCAGTTGATTCCTTGTCTTGCTTTGCCTGTGTGCATAGCTTTTGCTTTCCCTATTAAACTCTATCTACACCCATGAGTTTTGCAGATTTCCCCCCTCTGATTCTCTGCCCCATCCAGCTGGTGGGGGAGTGAGCAAGTGGCTGTGTGGGCTGGGCTGCTGGCAGGGCTTAAACCTTGGCACTGGCCAGTGAAATGTCTGGAGGACATCAGCTAGTTCTGCCACTGATGTCTTAATAACTTCACACCAAGTTATAGCATGGACAATAATGGGGTTAAGGGCTTGTTTCTAGAGCACAGAGCTTAGCTAATGCTGCTTGTAATCTAGAACTTCAGGTAGGATCCATCAATAGTTATTAGTACCTATAACATTACTGCCAGGCATTTTTACCTGCCAGGAATACAAAATTAGTACCCTAAATTTTTTTCAGGCCAACTCCAATTTTTTTGGGCACAACTCCTTCTGTCTTATCCCAGACAGGCCTAAATTTTAATCAAAAGACAGTTCTGCATGAAGCTGTATTGAAAAACAGTTAATAGATTAATGCCTCAGCAGGAGAGTAGCTGCAGTCATCTGCCTGGATTAGTTTGTGTTCTCTGGGTTGGAAGCTTTCATTTGAATCCCTCCCTTTGTGCTGTGCTTCACCTCCTCTGGTGTCTGCAATGCCCAGCTTCTGTTCCCTGTCCCAGGTCCTCTGCTGGAGAGCACTGTGGCTGTTGGAGAGCTGGGCCAGAAAAAGGCCATTTGTTCTGTCCCCTCACACCTTTCCATAGCAATGCCATGTTCTATCCCAGCACATCAATTAGAAGTCATTCTGGTCAGCACCCATGCTCACACTCGGCTCGTTAGATCTTCATAACACTGTGCAAACATTAGCTAATTAAGCTCTCCAGAAGAGATGGAAGGGTAGGTGGAAGATTTCACTGTCAGCAAGGGAGTGTTTCTAAGATGCTGCTCTCTCTCAGTGGCTCTTGACTAGCACCCTGCTGTCTGGGTGCTGAATCAGGCACATTGGTTGCACCAGCACAGTGAATCACCTGGGGCAGCTGCCTGCTTTCCCTATCACCCGTTGGTTGCTCCAGTTAAATGGGATTACTCAAGGATTTTTTCCAAATGTACTGGACTGTGAATTTCCAGTGTGACTGGAACACTGTCCAAAATTGGTAGGCTTTTGTTTGCAGAGCAGTGATTATGAATCTGGCCCTTTTTCACATGCAGCACTGTCCTTAGAGGCCCTGATCCCTCATCTTCAGGGAAGGAGCTCAGCCCAGCTTGGGAGCACCAATGCAGATACGTGTGCTATTCATCCAGTGCAACAGAGCCCACTACAAGAGCCCCAGGAAGTTTTCCAGCTGTGGACACACACATCAGTTAAACTTTGCTGCTCTGCAGGGCCTTCATTTTATTTTTATTCTGGCTGCAAAGTACTGATTGTTGGGGGTTTTGTTGTTTCTTCTTTGTTTTAGCTCTACATGTCATTGTGTTCATCGGAAAGCACCAGCTCCCAGGTGAGCGTTGACAGGTTCTTAGAAGAGCTTTCAAAGCTCTGCTAGTGCTGCGAGTTTTTGCACTTGAGTGAGTAAGGTTTTCCTCACCTTGTAAAAGGGAAGTAGCACATTCAGTGGTGAACTTTGCAAATAACATGGCCAAATGCCGAGGGGCAGCTGCACCTTTAGGTACCTTTGTCCTTCGAGCAGACCTAGAGGAGAAAACCATGAAAGTCTCACTTATCTGTTTATCTAGCTTGCAGCAGTCTGATGCCTTCTGCCACCTTTACTGATAATGGTCCCTTTGAAGTTGAATACAAGTGTGAATTAATGGTTTTGTAAAGACTGGATTCCAGAACAGGTCATAAATTACCTTGTTAGACAAAGGCTTCTGGGGAGCACTATTTCCATACAGTCCCTCCCTGCATCATTATCCTGATGATTTCTAGCATGGCAAGTAATTGACCAGAACGATATGCTGACCAGTTCTCCAGTCAAGCTTTGAAAGTTGTGTAAACTCTTCTAGCAAGAGCAGCAAATTGCATATCTATAGCAAATTCTCATCACTGCTCTTGAAATGAGTCTCGGGGCCAGGTGACCGTCAGTATTCTGAAGCCAAAGAAAATGAGGACCTTTATTTGCTTGAAGTAACATTTGTTTAATTTGCTGCTGTTTCTTCTTAAAAACAAAAGCATTTTGAAATGCCAAATGCCTTTTCCAGACCTTCTCAGGATGTGAGAGTAAACAGTGAAAGGAGGCAGGAGAAGTAGTGAATACATATTTCAGATATGCATGAGTGGGCCAGATCTGAAGATTGCCTGCTTTAGGGAGAGCAGAGACCTGATCTGCTCCTCAGTGAAGCTTCAAGTCAGGTAGCAAGGCATTCCACAGTCAAGAGGTCTGTTTGAAATTGATGGCTCTCCTTGATATTCTTCTGCTTTACTGAACTCAAGCAAAAAGGGAGTTTTCAGAAAAGTGTTCAGAGTGTAAAGCAGGTGGGGTTTTTGTGTTAAGGAGGGATGCTTAAAATACTTTATCTTCTATATATAGATGTTACAGGGAAGTATCTCTAACAAAACAAAAATGCACAAAAAAACAAAACAAAACAAAAAAAACCCACAACTGCTTTCCTTAGAAAATAAGGTCTTCTGTAGCAGGGAGGCAGAAACTGTCATCATGATGCCTGTGGGATTTGTATCATGGCTGCCTTATTCCTGCTCTGGTCTGTGAGCCAGCCCTCTCAGGAAGACCTAATTCCCTGTGATTTATTGCTTTTATTGCCAGTTACTTTAATTTTGAAGTCCCCTTTAGATACGTAATTATGATTTTATTACCTCAAAAAATAATTTGACTCCTGTCTGCTTCACTAGAGAATTTCAGAGTTCAAAAACAGAGAAGACCCACAGCCTTTTGAGCACTTGAATTTCATACTGGTTGTCCCTCAGGATCTGAACTTCCTGGGCAGTTGTGATTCTACATTAAATTCTTAAATATATTGAGATACACTTGGTTGTAGCATAGTACAAAGGGATTCCTTCAAGAGAAAATGAAACTGCATCATCTCTTAATCATAGTATTTTTATTTTATGTTAGATTTACTTAGCTTGCATTCATATATATCTATAATTATTTGTAACTATTTATAGTTGTCTATTAATATAAATTAATTCAATTATGTTCCTGTCTTAGGCCAAAACAGAATTTAGGACAACCTTGCAATTCAGGTGGGGTTTGGGGCTTTTTTTGTGTTCTGGAAGTGCACAATGCTCACTCTGCAAAGAGCCAGAGAGAGAGGGCACATTGGAATCCTCTGTTTAGGTAGTGTGAAGGAAATTGTATAAAAATTCACAATTGCCTTGTAACCCATTTTTTGCTCTCCTCCCTCTCTTCCTGGAGGCTGCAGTGCTGGCAGGATTCTCTTGTCATCTGCCACTAAAAAGTGACAGAAAGTTTGGTTGGAAATTACACTTAATTCATTTGTGATAAAATACATGTTTAATTTTTCTGTTCCATTTTTCCTTCCCTATTGACTTGATCCCTGGCAATGGAGACTGCACTAAATGAGGGCTGCTACCCCTTGGTTCTGGCTGGCTCTGTTACTAAGTAAGAAATGACTGAGCCTTGTCTGGACGTCTCTTCTTCCTGAGGGTTGAAAAGGAACTGTGGTGTGAAGAGAAAAGCAAATAGACAAATAATGGAATAATCACTAATGCAGATATACCAGGATGTGTGAAAACACTTTCTATAGATGTTCCCAAAAATTCCTATTGAATTATTCTCACTCACTGGCTAAATAGGTGGCTGGCCAGCAGAAAAATCTTTCAAAGCCTTTCTGAGGCATTGCACTGGATTGCTCCTGTGCCAGCACTTTTTGATGTCCCAGAATAAGCTATGTCTTGATGTATGACACACAGTAAGAAACTTGAAAAAAATAGATTGCATCAATTCCCTTTGACAGTCTGGCTTCTGTCCACTCCATATGGATTTTGACAGATAATTAGCAGGGCAGATACAGTACATTTGAGGAGCAAAGGCTCTTATAACCCGTGGACAGCTAGTTTGCCATAAAAGCCAGATTATGCTGTTAAAAGAAACTGCAAAAAAGTTACATTGCTAGAACTTTGACACTTCTGAAAAGAGATCATAGAAAAAGGTTGAATTGGCTTTAAGGCAGGACCTAACAAATGGCTATGCAGTTGTACAGTGTGTGGGATGAAGTGGTAACCTTGTTATTTTATCTGAGAAAAGACTGACTATTCAGAAGCAGCACAGGACATTGTTGACATTAGAACAATTAGGAGAGGGTGACAGAATTCAAATGCAAAGCACCAGTAAACCTCGTATTGAAGTGTTTGTTTCCTTCAGCGAAGCTTAAAAGATTCTTAAATGCTGGATCTGGGGAATCATTTGCTGGTAGCTTTTATCTTGAATTCATTTTCTTAATTTACTTGCTTTTTTGTCTGACACTAATGTTGTGATCAGTGGTAGACAAAATACAGAGCACAAATACTGCAATTCACAATCCTGAGTCAACAAATTTCTGTCTTTAGAGACTTTCTTCAGTGAGAGACACAAGTGTGGACCTTTGCTGAATGCCAGTAACTGGAACCCAGCTGCTGTGGTCACCTCGAGCCATCAGCAGAGTCACTTCAGCTCTGCAGGGCTTTCTTGTAGTTTCAGAGACAGTGTTTCAGGAGGGAGTGGTTTTATTTTTCATGTTTCTCCTGCATCCAGAGGAAGGATTCACAAAGCAGATTGTCCTGTTAGTCACATAAATGCAGTAGGTCTCAGTTTGTATCATGTTTGGAGGAAAAGTGGTGGCGTATTTTCAGTGAAAGTCTTCTGGAAATAACTTGGGCCTCTAGAATGACATAAAGTAAAATGCAATTATGCCAAATTGAGTCTCAAATTTTTCAAATTATTGTGATGTGAAAGTGATTCTTAAAAAAATTGTGTAGATTTTATTTTTACTTTGTGACTTAAAAGGCAAGTATTTTGCAGTAGATAAATTTGGATTTTGTTAATTTTCAATTTGACAAAGGATTTTTAAAATCTGATCTCTTATAGCCATTATTTAAAAGTTAAGAAAAATTTGTTTGGTGCTTCCACTCTGTGTGCTGCAAGTCCAAAGAACTGTTGCATAAACACAGACTGAGAAGTTACAAGAAGAAAGAGAAATAAAATTATTGAGAATGAACGTGCTCAGAGATTGTGCTCAGTCCTTTAACTGGGACACAGCAGTGTTGATTAGTCAGAGCAGAGGAGAATCAGATCTCTGAGCTAATATTCTGCTCAATGAAATTCAAGCCCCAGACAGGCCTATCTAGAAAATGCCCCAGTAACTGCAACCTACCTCAAGGCATGGAGTCAGGCTTAACTACTGCTGTCCAGCAAGCATTTTTAAGGGTCCATCAGGGAGCTGTACAGCCCTTCTGTGTTGTGTTTGTGTCAATGAATAGTTCAAGTTTTTACCATAAAATTATTGTTCTTCATATTTACTGTGTGATAATGACAGGCTTAATTTTTTTCTAAGTGCTGCTGCGTTGTTTGAGCTTGCAAATCACTGCAGGTATTGAGGAGGTAAAACTGAGGTCAAGTGTTATTGCTGTTTGACATCACTTTTGCTAGAAAGTTAGGGAACTCCTGGTATGCCACCCCAATTTTTGTGTGATGGATGTCAGTATAATGAGGCTGAGCAGCCAAAGCCATATAGCCTTGTCAATACATGCCAGACACACATCGTTTGTTTTATTACAGAAATGGGCTTTGATCTTTCTTATGTTTGAAGACTTGATTAGGCCTATCTTGTTAAAGACATAGCACATGAAAGCTGGGAATTGGTTCCTTAAATAGCAAAGCTCTTGAAAAAGACCTCCTCAAATTAAAGAGTAGAAAACACCTCCTAAGGGCTGTGTAAACCTTCCCACACTCAGTATGAAATGTTTCTGTGTCAGAATGGGGTTTCTTCCCCAGTCTTTCAGTGGTGCTCAGAATTCTGGATTTGGCTGTCGGGGAGCTGTTTCCTGAGGCAACCTGCACACACCTGTCTGTGTCCTGAAGGAAAAGGTGATTGCTGGCAAAACAGACTAGATCAGAGTCCTAATAGCTACACTGAAAAATACTGTTGTACATACTTTCCCCTTAAGTTTCTATTAGTGTGCATGACTTGAGTTCAAAATTTCTGGCACTTGGTCCTGGTTATCTCTGTTAGCAAAGGAGTAATGTAGTGTTTCTCCTCTGTGAGTGTATTCCATCCTGGCAAAACATAGGCAAGATGTTGCTGGTGAGTACTGAACAGCAGGCCACATTGCAATGTAGCCTAATGCTGTTCCCAAATATTCCATTTATTTAATGTTAAGTGCATTTCCTTTATTGGTCCAGGCCCTTTCAGTATGAGACAGAAATAAATTTACACATAGAATAAGAAATAATGATTAGCTTGAAAATATAATTTCTGTGTTTTATAAACAAGACTTTTTTATCGCTCTTTTCTATTGTTACTTTTCCTGTTGCTTGGTTACGGGGTCATAGAGAAAACTACATTTTGAAGAGAATGTAAGTTAATTATCAGCTATTTCTAAACCAGCAATTAAAATCTCACCTCCAGATTTTCTATGTTTTCCATTCTGTAAGTCGCTGCAGAAAGGAATAAAATATTTTATTTCTGCTCCCCACCCTGCCCAGAAAGTGAGTGCAATGTAATGGTCACCCTTGCCTGAAGCACTTCTTACAGTACTCTTGGCTGAACATTTTCTAGCAGCTGCTTGTGGAATACAGTTTTAGAATGGCTTTCTGTGAAAGTAGCCGGGGGCCTTCGTGCCTCCCTTGTTCTCCAAGTCACATTTCAGTGTGTGCTGTGGTAGTGACAATCATTGCAGAATCAGATGAAGTCTGTGTCTCAGTCATGGTAACTTGTATCTTATTTTCCACCTCAGCAACAATTTTGTGGTACTTGTGACCCTCTTGTTACCTGGTTCTAGCAAGTGACCTTCAACTTGACTGAAACATCCAGGTCTTGCTCTTTATTAAAGCAATTTATTTTGGGCCCAAGTTCTGCGCACCCAGCCTGGTGCATGGTGGCAGCTTTTGGGGCAGGTGCCCCTCTCCAAGCCCCAGGAGAGCTCATCCTGACCCAGCAGGATGTGGGAACCTGGGCATTGCTCTGCATCCACCAGATGGGTCTGCACTGCTGCAGCTTTCATCACTGATGGGCCCACTTTGAATGAGAGGGGAACATTTCATCCCATGATGTTGTATGTTTTGCAAGGGCGCTATGTAGATTCATTTATTTTAATAGTGCAATCTGTTCTGTCCACTAGTTTAGATAGTGGAAGGCTTAAGATTTAATTACAAGGTTCAGGTTATATTTTTAATCCCATATCTGTTAATCCTGCTTCTTGAATTATTGGCTTTTCACACATACGAGTCCTATGGAAATAAGCAAGCATTTAATTAGTTTCTTTGGACTAGAGGAACCACTTGGTTCCTCCACAGGAAATACAAAGTGGTTGAAGCACCTGTGTGAAGAATAGATAGCCAAGGAGAAGAAATAAAGAAACAAATCATCTTTTGATTTTAATCACTACCCAGCAAAACCATTTGAAGTATCCACTGCTAAATCCTAAGGCGTTTAATATTTGCTGGGAGTCTTCATTTTCTTGAAAATGAAAGAAATCCTCTTGAAAATGTCATGGTTATGAAAATTTAATTTAGACAGAGCAATTTGTCACTAGCTAAATACTCATTAAAACTTTAGTGTACACCCATGTGTAAATTCAGTTAGTCTGCACTTGCCTTGGAGCTCTGGGGATTTCATTGCAACTTGTGCCCTTTGATGAAGGTGATGAGATTTGAGCTGTTCAGTCCTTTGCAGGACTCCTGACTGATGATGTCAACTCTTTGGGAAAGTCTCTCAGATGCTGTAGTTTTAAGGTTTTTAAGGGTCTCTTTTCCTCTGGCCTTGGGGGCAGGGATTTAGTTTTCAGAGTGCATTGAGTGGAGATTTGCAGCATTTGAACCCTCATGTTAAACATTTGTAGAGAGCTTTTATTTGTAGTTTTGCATTGAGGACAAATTTTTACCAAGGACAGTGATATGATGGAAAATACCTGGATATTGCACTAGGTGCCATTTTGCCGTGGATGTTCTGTGGTTTGTGGGGAATTTCTATTTTCCTGTTAGTATCAGCAGTGAGGGATGTAGTAAAAGGGAAAGAAGCAAGCTTAGTGTAAACTCTGTGATTGAATAAATGTTTGCCCACAGGAGCACAAATATTTCTTACTTTCCTGGTCTAATTTTTTTTTATATATTCAAAACTCAGGGTCTTCCTGCATCATTAGTTTTATATCTATTTACAAACAATAAAAATCTTCATTTGAAAGAGGTTTGTGGTAATGAATTTTGAAAACCATGTTATTCTTTTTAATAAACAGGAATATAAAAGCTCTTGAAGTAAGACACTGTAATCACTGCATAATTACAGTGGAGGAGTTGCCCTCCTACACACCCTCCAGCATAGGTAGGACCCAGATTCCAGAACCTTGCTCAGTATCCCTTTGGTAAAGGCATGCAAAGTATTAGGTATGTCACTTCATCAGTTTGGATTGCTAGCCTAGGGTTGTTTAAAAGCAGGTGCTAAGAATAGGTGCATCAGTTAAATGCTCTGTGATGAGGGTGATTTATGAAGGGAGGCTTGAGTAAAAAAAAGGAAAATGATCTCAAGTCAGATGAACAAAGAGTGGCTGTAATTAAGCATGTATTAAACACCAGCACTACAGACTCTCAGCCAGTGACTTGGTGTTTGCTGTCTTCCACTGGTGCTGCACTGGCTGCTTGTGTTAAATCCACACAAAGGGGCACATTCTGTGTTCCTATCTGGCTTTTCATAATGATCAAGCTGGAATGACCTTTAAAAAGCCAGTTAATATTTTATTTACCTTTTTTCTCCCATTTACTGCTAAATGTTAATGAAGGTAAGAGATTCAAATCCTTGCAAATAAAACATTTTAATTGACTTAAGTGCAACCATAACAGTAAATTGGCTACTTTATATGGAAAAGATTTTTGGTATTGTTGAAACACACTTGTACAGTCCTTTCATCTGTCCATAGACACAGAAATTAGAAGCAAACATTTCCTTTGTTTCCAATGACAAGGGGGTTGAGAATGTTTTGAGGATAGATTTCCCCAAGACTGGTTGCTATAATCTAGTGCTGGTCGAGTGTTCCCCTGAGATACCTCTCCTTCAGCCCTTGTTGCTTACTTTCCAATATTCACCAGCTGCAGCAAGTCCAAACAATGGTTATAGTGGCTGAGATTTCTACTCCAGCTTTTCAGGCTACCTGTTCATTTAGGACAGGCTAAGTATCCTCTATTGTCTAGCAGTGCTGGCCAGCAATGTTGCTGAGTTTGGCCTGGTATTTCAGCTAGTCTGAACTTAATTGCATCAGTGCTTTAAGATAAAAGAGCATCTTACTGCTGTATTCCTGTTAAATGGAAACAGATCAAAACTCATTTTCTTCCTAGGAAATTTCCTCCAAGCAGCTGGGGTGCTAAAGTTCCCATCCCTCCATGTGGGCAGGGGGATGCTCCTCACAGCTGCAGTAACCCTTTGGCCTTGAGTGTTAAGAGGATGGGGGGGATTGGGTGGAGAAGTTTCAAGGTGTAATGCTGCCTTCTAAAGCAGAACTGCCTGAATGCAGTGGTGCTGAGGGCATCCTCCACTCTGTGAGCAGCCTTGTCCAAATTTGCCTAAAAACCAAACTGGAAAGAACAGTGGTCCAGGTACTGGTGAGACCCTGTGTACAAACAGTGCAGAAGCAGACTTGCTGCCACAGTCCCAGCAGCAGCCAGTTCTTATTGAGAGACCTTTCCAGGTGAACAAGCTCTGTGAGACTCACTGCCTTTGCTCTTTGAGTCTTGGGGATCCTGGGGCTCTATCAGACATATTCTGTGTGAGAAAGAACAATCTGCTTGGAAGAAACATCTATTGATTCATGTAGGAATATTTCTCCTGTTAGGGAGAAATTGCTTTCCCCTGTTCAAACTGGGGGCAGGAAGAGTTCAGAATTGGTGTTGCTGAGGCTACCTTGAACATGGGGCAGCCTCACAGTTAAACAGAACCTGTGTGGATTGATACTTGACTGTGCTATTGCACACTTAGGTGTTCAAAGAGAAATATGCTGACTCAGGAAATAAAAGACCAAATAAATTTTTTACTTTAGACTCATTTTAGTTTTGCATTAACCAAAAGTAAAACATTTACTTATAAAGGCATAGCCAAGTCCTTGGAATTACAGAATCATTTAGGCTGCAGAAAGTCCTCTGAGATTAGGTCCAAGCTTTAACAGAGCACTGACAAGCCCACCACAAAATCACGTTCCTCACTGCCACCCTACATCTTTCGGTGTCTCCAGGGATGGGGACTCCATCTGGGCACTCCAATCTACTCTGCTTCCTGGGCAGCCCTTTACAGTGCTTGACTGTGCTTTAACTCAACCCAAACCTGCCCTTGCACAATTTGAGTCCACTTCCTCTCTTCCTGGTACTTGGGAGAAGAAACCACCCCCCACCTGGCTCCACCCTCCTTTCAGGAGTTGGAGAGTGATAAGATCTCCCTCAAGCCCCTTTTCCCCAAGTGCTGCCAGCATGTGAGGTGCTTGCGCAGCGTGTGTGTGGCTCAGGAGCAGGATCTGTGCTCAGCCTCATTTCCTCCACTCTTTCACTGGAGTGCTGCTGTGTTTGCTACGCCACACTGGCTGCTGTGAATGGCATCAAAGCTTTGCTGCACTTCTGGGTTCTGCCTTTTTCTCTTTTATCCTTCTTAAAATTGTTACAAAAAATAGCACAGCATATGGGAGGAGAGGAGGGGTTGACTGGGTAATATTTTTACCAGTATATAAGGTGGATATTCTAATTTTAGTTTTTATAGAGAGCTTTTCCGAGTGGAATGGGAGTTCTCTACAGGGTAGATAAATCTTCTTGTGGTTGTTTTCCAGGCAATCTGATAGTTCATTGAAGTTGAACATAAAATTCTGTTCTGGACTCAGTAGCTTAATTTTATTAATATTGATAAACTATTGGAATATTTTGATTCTATTAATTACACATTATTATTAAAAGAAATATTCTTGTCAGTTTTATTAGGAATCAGATCTAACTTATTAATTCAAATTCAATTTCAAGCTGACTATATAAGGACCTTAATTTCTACTCTCCTCAAAATTATCATGTACCCAAGTATATTGCCAAAATTAGAATTCCAAACTTCTCTTTATTGACTTGGTATATTTTCAGTTTAGAAATCCAGAAACCTGACTGTTTAGGAAATGATTAGTGGCACAATTCAAAACCTAATTTTCCTTCTTTCATTGAACAGGCTGATTCCTTTCTACTCAGTACTTTTCTGCCTTCCAGTGGAAGGACTTTTCTGAATTTCTTTGCTTTGTGTGTCCTGGGCCTGTAAGTGCTTTTGGGAAGCGGAGTCTTCTGAGTAGATCCCACCTGCTTACATGTAACTCAGAAGCACTAGTAACAGCCTTCAGTGACCTGGACCTAGGTAGCATTTCAGAAGAGGTTCCCCTCAATAAAATGTTTTCCTGTTTATGAAAATTCTTCTGAAATATGCTAAATACAACTCCCTTCAAAGAAGAGACCTCTATATATTAATAAAAATTATCCTTTTGAAAGCTCAGGGATTTACAAACCTATCTAGACCTGTCTGATACATCTTAGTCACCCCTTTTGTCACCACAGATCCTCCCTTTGCCCATGTACTGTCAGGAGCAGCCAGGTGAACACAGAGCTCTCTGATGTCTTGTTAAAAAAAAAACCAAAAAAACAAACTGTGAGTTTGGGAATTGTATTCTGCAGAAAATAGCACTAATGATCCAGCAGGCAACATGTTTGGTCAAAGCTTTGTGGTCTCTGAGGAACCTTTGAATATGACAGTAGACTGAACTATCTTTGCAAGTGATTTAGAGAAGCTTGGGGGATTGCATGTTTTCTGTTTGCTGTGTGAAGCTATTAGAAAAATAAAATTTGGCAAAAGACTGGATTTCTCAGGATTTGTTCTGTAAATCAGACCAAAATCAGATTGAATCCTTAGAACAAAAGCAGATGTATTTTGCATTTGAATATAAAACCTATCAAGTGGGTGGTGGGCAGAGAATGGGTAAATAAATACAAAACCTCTTAAGGGTTTCTTTCTGGGTTGGTTTCAAGAATGTCCCACAAAACAGGTTTTCATGGTTGTATGGGGCAATGTGATGCCATTCAACTTTCTTTCCTTTCTTTAGAAATTCTGAAGAAACTTTTGAGAACAGCTTCTGGGCTTTTACTAAAATAGTTTCCAGAGATGAGGAAAATGAGAGAATGCATATACAATCTGAGACAAATGATCTGCTCATATATTGAAGCCTGGATTGTAAAATGACTGCTGTGCCTTCCACTGAATGAATATTCAGTGCTTCCCTGCTGGGTTGGCTTTTCCTATTTGAACCAGCTACAGCCCTGCGCTGTGATTCACTTGTTACCAAATTAAACTCTTTACACACGTGGGAGATCCAACTTTATAAAGCCAAATTTTTCAAGTGCTTTCTGGTCAGCCACTGTGCCTGTCACAATCTTCATAACCCACTGAATTAAGTTTAAAATATCATCCATGTGTGTTGTTTTCTCCTGGCTGTTGAGCGGCCCTTCTGTACATCATGCATTTTTCTGTTGACACTACATATCACTTAGCAACCCAGTGAAAGGCCCTATATGCATTGATTGCACACAATTGTCTTTATGGGGTGGAAGTGTTAAGTGAATAAACCCCCACAGGTGACCAGACGGTCATTCCTCTCATGTTGATAATCTGTTTACATCAAAATATTGTTTACTCAGCTCTCTGATCTTCAGGAATCCACACAAAGCTGAAAGAATACAGTTAACTCCCCACACTCTGACACACAACTATGAGCTGTATTTACATTCTCAGAGATGGACAGATTAAGAAGAGAAGGATTGTTTTGTCTTTAACTTAGCTCTCCCAAATAAAGCATTAAAATGCATTTGACAGTTAACCACAGATGATAATGCAATCTTTATGCTGGAGTTCCCATCATAATGGAGAAGTTACAAGGCTGTCACTACACCATAAAGAAAGACTGTAGGATTGATTCTTACTGCTGTCTTTTCTGCTTTCCTCTTTGTAAATGCTGTTACCAAATTACCTTTGGAAAAGTTTGATTGTTTACACTTATTTTTCTTTACAGGGGCAATAGCTGAGCTTTTAAAATGAGCCACAGTGTTCTCTCCAGAAATTTGTCCTCAACATAAAGTAGTCCAAAGAGACAACAATAGTTTTCAATTCCCCAGTTTTTGTGTACTTTTTTCTTCTGTTTTATTGGGCTTATTATATCCTTATTAATTACTGAGTGGGGGGATGGAGAACGACATTTCCATTGTTTTGTTTGTTTGTTGACAGAAATGTAACTTCTAATGCAAGTAGATTTTTTTTTTTTTTTTAATGAAGGCTTTGAGAACTCAACAGTTCATAACACAGAGAGAAAAAATCAGCACTTTTGAACCTTTTTTGCCAATTTGGACAATTCTGAAAGATTTGAATGAGAAATCCTCCCTTTTGAAAAGATTCCAAAACCACATACCCTGGAGTAGGTGAAGCAATATGAAAATTGCAACCTTCTATTGTGAATTTTTCCCTGTTGTTGTTATTTGTAAAGATCACACTGTAACATCTGTTAAAAATACAATAAGGGTAATTGTATTAAAGGAGTCAGTTATAGCTGCATTTTCTGTTGGGTTTTTTCCAAGTAGTTAAATAATATAGTCTGAGTCTTTATAGTCCCTTTGCATAAACTTACTTTTTTAAAGACTCTACTGGAGAAACATGATAAGGACTTTAACTTGTAAGGCTCTGAAAATCCCTGTCACACCACATAGTAACTGCACTGGCAGCACAGTTTGACTTTTGAGCTTGTAAAATAGCTGGGCCACACACACACGTATGTGTGTTACTGCAATGTGTGTTTTCCAAAGGCAGTTTAAATCAATCTTTGCAAAGTCTGGCAGATAAACAATCTGGGTTTTCATTATTTGGCCCATCTAAGTCCCATTGAATTCCATAGATCCAGTCCTGGCATACTGGAAATCCCTATGGAATCCAGCTGGTCTTTGGTGCAGCCCATGGAGATGCAGCAGTGATCATGCTGGTACATGACCTTCAGTGGAATTTCTCAGGTGAGGAAGGCAGTGGGAATTGGTTCCAGTGAGAGCCAGGCTGAGCTGGGCATGGCTCTGGGCTGGGCACAGGGACAGTGTGTGACTGCTCTGGAATGCACAGCACAGGGTGATGGCCAGCGGAGGTGCCTACAATCCATTTCCCTTCTAATGACTTTTGGCTAAAGCTAGTTTTTGTAAGATGGAAGATGAAGCTGATAAATTAATTTTTGGTAGAATCACCTAAGAACTCTGTATTTCTGTACATCACCTAGAAAGGTGACTGCTGATCCTTAGTTCTGCAATTGAATGAGTGGCTGCTTCTATAAACATTTCACTGTTACAAGTAAGATTTTTCACAGTATTAACTTTAACTACATGGGTGTTTGCTATGGAATAAAACCTTAAATTGATGTTCTGCCATTTTGCCAGTTAAAACAAGGGAGAAAAAAAATGAAGCTAAGATTATGATAGCTTCTGTGGTAATATTGTCTTCTGATACAGATGCTTTTTGATAATTAAATGAGGGCCAGAAGGAAATAACTACTCTTTTTTCTTAGGACATCTTCCACCTTTACAGCATGGTGAGTTTTGTGTATTTTTTGATTAATTCTGTAATAAACCCAGTTACTTTTAAGTATCTTGTATTGCTTTCAAATATGTTTTGGGGTTTTTTCCTAAAATCAATTTTGCTACAAAATGTTGACTTCACGTCTCAAACTGTTGATTTCATTGGAGTGCCCTTGAAAATGCTAGGAGCAACTTAGACAAACCTGGGGCTTTTCTGTCTTCTAAAAACTCTTTTGTATTTCTTTGTATTGGAAAGAAGCCAGACTTAGAGCCTTATTTTCATGTGTTCAAAAGTTTGGTTGCTCAAACCAAACATTTCCAAGGCTTTTTTTCTTTTTTTTTTTAATTAGTAAATGGCATTTCTTCCTTAAAGAGGCAATTTTTAACATACTGTAGGTGATGTTATTTGCCATTCCATTCTACTCTGGTCAGTTATTGTTCTTAAAATCTTTAAATGGGGGTGGGTTGGGGTGGAGGGGGGGTGACAAAATTCAAAGACTGAACTGTTCATAATGAAGGTGTGTGGTAAAGGACCAGTAATGAAATTGCTGAACCTTTATCTGGATTGTGCTGCTTGTGCTTTATCATAAACTCTCTCTCAACCTATAATATCTTTGTTTGTCTCCATATTTTTTCCATTCTGACAAAATTCCAGGCCTTCTAAGTCTAATGATGTTGACATATTAAAATGGTAGAGAGAAGAATGTGAACTGAGCCCCTCCTTTTAGCTAAATGTTATCTGCTTAGACTAATATTGCAATTGCCACCCACTGACATAATTTGTTTCACAGTCACAGCCTGGCAGCATGAATCAAATGTTGACATTCTAATTTCATGCACACATGGGTGTTTGGCTGAGCAGGCCTCAGCCTCTCAGGCATTCACCCCATACCTGTGTAAATCAGGGAGACAAGGCCTTTTCACAGCTGCCCAAAGGGAAGTTCCTACCTTCCAGCAAAGTCTGGGGCTGGAGAAAGCTGCACAGCCCTGCCCTGTGCCCAGAAGCTCACACTGCTGCCACTGTCCTAGGAGCTGGCCAGGCATGTTTACAGGAAAACTAGCAATTAGTTGTTTTGTTGTTTGATTTTTTTTCATTGTGTTTAACAGATTTTTCTCATAATTTCTGTATGAAATAGATGGGTTTATTCTCAAAACTGTTTAACTATATCTGTCTAACAGGCTTAAAGTTGAAAGATGTCCCAGTTTTGCTCCTGGGGACTGATATCCATTAATAATTTTTGCAAAGATGTTTCACCAAAGTCCTCACTCCAAGCAGCCACCACTGGAGCTAAAATGAAATTCAGCCTCTCTAGGCACCTAATCTTGGAGCACACTGGCCAGAGAGAAGACCACAGCCAATTCAGACACCTGCTTGCCAGACACTGGTCAGAGGCCATAAGGCTCGAATATTCTCCTTTTAGTCCCATAACTCTGTCCCTGGGAATGGTGCAAGGCTGTCATCATGAAAAGGAAGAGGGGATGTGGCATGGCTGGGGTTGAGCTGCCTTTGCCACAGGAAGGGAGAGATGTGCAGCTGGCACAGAGTGTGGTGAGCTGTGGGGATGGCCAGGGAAGGGCTGATCCTGACAGGGACTGCTGCCTCCTATGGCCTCTGTGCTCTGCCCCAGCAAAAAGCCTGGCTTTTGTGGCTCTTGCATGGCCGAACTGGGCTGCCTGGGGGACAGCCCTGGCTGGCTGCTGTGCCATGGAATGGACAACCTTGCCAGTTGCTCTCTCTGAAGAGAGCTGCTTCCCACTTCAGTCAGTGTCAAGTGCAATCCTGAGGCTTCTTGGGATAATCATGGCAAAGTCAGCCTCAGAAATGTAACTTTTCACTACAAATACAGTGAAAGCTTGCAAGTATGAACACCGTGGATTTTTCTGTCTCCGTTTTGTAGTTTTGTTTCGGTTCCATGCAAAGTGCAGTTAATTGTGGTGAAAGAGCAGATTTATTTTGCTTTGAAGAAAGTCTTTTGTTTTTCTTGAAAGGCACCCAAAAGTCACAGCAAAGCCAAAAGAATAGCTTTGAATAGTTATTCACAGATCCAGAGGCACTCTCCAATGGCACATGGCAGAAACAGTCTCACAGCTCCATAGTGGAATTGCTGACAAGGATGCCAGGGAGTTGCTGTGGGGATGGTGGCACCTGGTCATTGAACGGAGCAAACTGTCAAACATAAAAATACCTGCCTGCTGCTTTCCCAGTGTTGTGTGAGTTTGGGAGCTCTGAAAGATCTGGATTGTTATCAAGTACTGAGGAGAATAATAGGTACTCATGAGCCATGTGACATTCCACTGTTTTAATTCACTGTGGTCCAGAACTGCCTGTGGCTGTGATCCAGTGCTTCAGCTTTGGCATCCCTGGATCTGACAGGAGTGCCATGACTGAACTGTGTGAAGACAAGAACAGATACAGATCTCCTGTCCTCTGGAAGGATTCCAGACTCTGCATGCACAGCCCATTAACAGGCTGTCTGCACTGAGCTGGAACACAGAACCTAGCTGGCATGGGCAGCAGTGCAAAGGGAGGAGATTTCAGCTGAGACACTTGGACAAGTCCTTGTGCCTGAGATGTGACAGGTCTTTAAAGTTCATTCAGTATAAAAAGGAACTTGGGGGGGGTTTAGTCCAGAAGAATGGCACTCAGTAAACTGTGCAGAAGCAAATTTATTTCCCTCAGAAGGATGGAGAGCTGAGCAAACCCTGCCAGTATCGGATGTGTGAACATTTCAGACTGGAAGCCTGCTGAAGCAATATTGAAACAATTATATGAAAGCTAGCAGAACCAATCATCAAGTAGAGACTGATGTTACTCACCCACACAAAAAGCCCTGGGCAAATCTTCAGTCATCCTCAAAAAATAACTTTGAGGGGCATCCCCACACAAGGGAGGAATCCCCACACACTGTCCAAGAAGGGGTTTGTTAGAAGACCCTGCCATTAAAAAGTGGGGCTGGGCTTTGATAGTATGAAGTGATCAAGTGCCAGTCTGCAGGCTGGCAGTCAGCTCAGCATCTTTAGATAAGTTGTCAGTAGTATCACTTACTAGTTTCTTTTAACAGGTACTTTGTTTTACCTCAGAATGTTTAACTTTGGGATTGATGATTTAGGCTGGTTTCTGCCTTCTTCAGTACCAAAAGCAGCACCCCCAGCTCCATTCACCACTGAGAGCTTTGCTAATCAGGCATTGTTCAAGTTACCTTACCCGACTCTAGGCAGAAAATCCTGCTACAACAAATTTCAAGAATCTGCCAAGATTTGCTATTAGCAGTTAGAGGAAAATAATCGTTTGCTAGGAAAGGAAACAAATTGGATGTGGACGGTGCAATGAGTCTGGCTGATAAAGTATTATATTCTTTATCAGCTTTCTGTTATTGTATTTCAGACTCTGGGCATGTTAGATGTTTTTATGACAATGTATAATTTCCCAATGTCCTTGCAATTCGTATATATTTAATGTCAGAAAAAAACCCCACAGGTTAATATTGTTGATACTCTGCAAGACAATGTGTCAGCATTTGTATTTCTCCCAGGAGGCATTAATGAGGTTTTTTGGACTCCCTGTGGTCTCCCCTATGCTTTGAAAGAGCTCTCTGGCTTGCCCTCAGCTTTTCCCAAATAAAGAAACAAGATGTGGGAGAGACCCACTCCTCTTCCCTCCATGCCAGCAGGCAGGACTCTCCTCCTGCCCCTTCAGGGCTGGCAGGTGTCAAATGTGCTCTGTGCCTGGACCTGCCCACTTGGCCTTGGCCTTGCAGGAGATTTTATCAACTGGCTCTTAAGCAAAAAGTGGTCAGGATTTATTTTGATTTGGTTTTGCTTTTCTTTCTCAGTGTTTTATTTATTTGTTTGTTTTCAGCCATCTGGTTAGTCCAGAAGGAGAGAGCTGGAAGGGAGAATTTTTTGGTTTGGATATTTTTGTATAATGAGAACCTGGCAGTGGAGCTATCAAAGCATCTCACAGAGAAGAAGCCTGATCAGCTGGCACTTGGCTGTGTAGCTCCTGATGCTGGCTGGTGTCTTACCAAATTGCAACCAAAATAACAATACATGGGTTTTAGATTGAACTTTAAAATTCCTTGAGAAAACCAGACTGGAACTTGCAGCTTTTCTGCCTGCTTAGGTAAGATAAACAGAGAGAAAAGAGGGTTAAATAATGTTGCTCTGCAGGCACAAGCAGAGCTCAGCAGGAACACTGGCTGTGGAGGAGCCTGAGGGGGCCTAGGGATGGCTCTGGGTGTCATTGTGTCCCTTGTGAGGAAGCCCAGGGCCACAGGGATGCAGGCACAGACACCAAGAGTAAGGTTAGAACATATGAAACCTCAGAGTTGTTTAAAGCATTTCAAATCTCTCCAAAGGTTTCTTTATTCCATCAGGTCAAACATATAGTGTCTGGATTAGAGAACATTATCAGCTGGGCCAGCCTCCTAAATCAATTAGGACTTGAAGGGCTTAGTAGCACATTTAGAGGGGCTTAGTGATAAATTCTGTCTTGTTATTTCCACTGAAGTGGCAGTAGCTAATGTGAGAGTAACTGAGGTGGTGTCTGTGAGAGAAGGAAAAAGCACCAGAAAGCAGTGAAAAAGAAGGTAGAGAAAAGAAGAAAAACATGTCTGAGAGTAAAACCACGCAGTGATACTATTTGGCCATCTCATTCATGAAACCTTATGTCATTAGAAGCAATTTGAATATAATTTATTTGCCTCAATTTCTTTAGGATTTGGGTAAGAATAAAATCACCTCCCTACATGTAATGCTGGGTGGACTGTTTTATTGTGTGAGATAGTTTGTGCCATGACTGAAATGAAAAATCCTTTCTATTGCTACAGAAAGCTCCGTGTGACTGTGCCTCTTCTGTCAGGAGCAGAAGGCAGGCCTTGTTTGCAGGTCATGTTTGCTAAGTTGTGAGCTGCTAAGGGCAGGTTTACAGTGATGGGAAGTGATGAATGCCCTTGGCTCGTTGGCTCAGCCAGCATCCACACTGCAGCTCTGTTTTTGGGATTTAGCTGAGTCACAGAGAGCCAGCTCAAATGCATCTGGGCTGATCCCCCAAACCTTTGGGTGCCAAGGTTAGCACTGGCAGAACCATCTCCAGTGTCTACAGCCTATAGTCAGCAAGCTGGTCATTTCCTAATGCTTATGCATCTCTTTCAGAAATAGAGACTGTCTCAGCCTGGCAAGGATGTACAGAGGAACTATTACAAAAATGAAAATGTCACAAGGTTTTAAAAAAGAGTGTCTGGATCTCAGCATGAATTGCATGGAGATCATAGCAGAGGAAAAGTGAGCATATGACAGAGGGTTATGTTTGGCACTGTCCTTTATGCCAGTGGGCATGCATGTTTTATTAACCATGCCCACTTTGAGAGTGGTTTATGCAAGGATTTGTATTCTCAAATGCCTGGGGGTGAATTTACTACATCCTTTCTAATCCTTTTTTCTTAAGAGTATGAGATTCCTCAAGACCTTCTTGTGCATTAAAATAGTCTGTTGCTGGTTCCTTTCCAAGTAACATGAAGCCAAAACCCCCCAAATATTCAGATGGAAATGTAGTTCTGGTGTAGTTTAGAGTATGAGTGCAAATATTTCTGAAAGGAATTTCCTGAGATTTGAGTGACTTCACATGCCTTGACAGTGGCAATGCCCTTGGAGAGCCAGATCACTGTAACTTCAGACCTTGTGTTTCTTAACTGAAACTGAATTCTTCTAATGAAGGTAACTCCTAGCAATTTCACAGATGCTTTCTAAGCAATGAGTAATGCAGCCTCTTCCCCTTCCTCCCACCAAATAAATCTTTAGGTAAAAATAACTCCATCTCTCCTTTTATGTAGTTTCCTGTTGGGCGAATATCTTTCATTTTCATGTGTGCTTTGAGTGTAGTACTTACATTTAAGATGGCAAACAAAAATTTCATGCAAGGCATTAAAAAACCCCTCCTTCTGGATTCTCTCCATTTGTCTTCCCTTTGTCCTTAATCTTGATTTGCCCTGTAGGTTAGTCTTATCATAAAGACAGTATGAATGACTGTCTCAGCGCCTTTCCTCATTAATGCTGCAGGAAATTGATGAGGAGATCTCTGGAACTGTGGATTTTTTTGGCAAGAATTATAGCCCCTATTTATTTTGGAGGGACCCATGTGGCTTTCTAAGTAAATATATGTTAAAATTTTCCCCAAAAATAAACAGTACAAGTAATTGCTTGATATATTAAATTGACATTTTGGCTTTGTGATTTGCTATGATATGTAAAAATCTAATTTCCTCCTTGGAAAGGTGCTATTGCAAAATTGTAGGTAAATTAAAATCAGTGGTTTATTCAGAAGGTGAGTAATACACTCTGTTTTAATATATCAATATTTATTCTGCAGCTTCTCAGGTCTGCCCAGATATGTGCCATCTAATGTTAAATGTGTGCTGGCTGTGATATTACCTTTGTTGGTAATTGAAATGGATAAAGATTGATGTAAGTGTCTTGCACAGTCACTCCAGCCAGCATTTGTAAATAGCTTTGCTCCAGATACTAAAAGAGCATTACAGGAGTTTCACTCTGAGCATCATATCCATGTACTCTGTTTACTGACTTGCTGATAGGCACTTCAATAATTGTACTTGAATTCTAAAAAATCAGAGGATGAAGTGTAATTTTGTGAAGCTTTAATGAAGCTGTGTCTGCTGTTAAATCTCTGCCTTGAAGGAATCTGTTGGATAAGTGCTACATTCATAGCTGCTTCTATCTGTGCATCCTTTTCTAATTAAAATTAAAAATAGAGTCCAAGAAAGAGACGTAAATGGCTTCATGCACTGAGCACCTTTTGACTCGCTGAGGTGCCCAGTGAATTGACGCTGATAAAGCTTTGGACATGTGCCACATTATTAAAAGTAATGGCACTGAGCTGGATGGCAGAGCTGTGGGGAGGAGGAGGGGGTGGCCAGCTCTTTAATAGAGAGCATTATGCTCTTTTGAGGGCATAAGGCACCTCAGAAAAACAATCATTCCAGCAAAAATAGGTTGAAAATAACTAAGTTAATGGAATTATTGTGATTTTTCAGAAGTCTGGCTACAAATCTAAAAACACTAAAAACCCTTTAATAGTAAAACTCATAAAATCTGTCATGATTTTATGTCTTGTAGTTCATAATCAAGTTCAATAGTATAATTATGATGAGTTATAGAAAACCTGTTCCTCTGCTTTCGTTCTGTAACCGATGATTTTCCTGACTAAAATTAGTTTGTTGTTTCCCCAGAACCTGGAAGTCTGAACAGTTGGCTTTGGACCATGCTCTGAGTTTGGGGATTGCTGAGTAGTATTCAATTCCAATGGTCTTCTTTTATTATATGGAAATACAAGAAAGTTTATTTAAATTTGTCTTTAGTTTTAATGGTATTCTATGAAATTGGAGCATCTGCAGTTTGAACCTCAGCTCTAGTGAAATTAATTTCTCTCTGTAATGCTGTGATCTCTTTGCATAATTTGATGGATTGAGCAGGACTCGAGTTTAACAGCAGAAAACTAGCCTCTTCTTTATAACATTTGCTTGCTCACTGATCTCTTTTTTTTTTTTTTCCTCAAGACCAATTTTCACAAATGTATTTCCAAGGAAGTACACTTGAGAATTTTAACATTTTGGAAAAAGTGGGATAATTATTCTAAAATTCATTTGTATCTCTTGGTCACTACTTAGCCTTAGCAATGTGAGTTTTGTTAGGTGATGGTTATTGGTTTTAGAAGTTAGACTCTTTTGTGTTTTGGTTTCTTTTTTGTGTGGCAAAAATTCATGCAATTGAATTTATACAAGCATGTGCATTTGTGGCTGAGAACTATTTCCTTCCACCATTTTGTCCTCATTAAAATTTAGTTAGTCTGAGTTTTCTGAATGTTGACAGAAAAGAGGATAAAAGGTCAGAAATGTGTAGCACAAATAATACATTAATTTGCAGTAGTTCTCTAGCTGACATTTCTCTATTACTACATATTCCAGAAGACTTGAAAAAAATCTTAATATACACAAATTTTTACAGATTGTTTTTTTAGTGATTGTGGGACCAAGCCTTAGCTGAGAGATACTGGCAGAAGCTAAAGGATTCCCATGTGAACAGAGGATTCTGATCCAAAGGAAAGTAGATTTTTGTTGGCTCTAAGAGTTTGTTTCAATCCACATAGATTCAATTTTCTTGAGAGCAAAATATAAGCTGTCTTCTGCCAGCACTTTCAGGAACATTAGACCTGGCCTCCAGTACTGTTGTACAGGACAAGTCCTATTAAATCCTCTTACTGCTGGGAGTTGTGGGAGTGGGAGATGTTTGAGCCAATGCTTGGGTTGTTGTTTAGAGCCATGGAGTGGGATCCCTAAGTAAGAGTTAATCCTGTGCAGAGAGTTTGCATTTGGCTATTGATAGAAATAAATCAGAGAGAAGCAAATAAGGATCATTTGGTGATACAAACTCCAAAATAAACATTTGATTTGTATCATACCTGTATTTTGGAGTGAAAATCCTGCTGCAGATAATACTTCAGAATTACTCAAGAATACAACTCACAAAAAAAGCATCAGAGTATATTGCATGATCTACTACACCAAGTGTCCCACTTGTCTGTCTAAAGAAGGTGACTTGAGGACAGGACAGTGCGCAAAGGCCTGGATTCACCTCCAGCTGCAGAGTTCCTGTGTTACCTCAGACTAATACCTGTAGCTTTTGTGCTGTTCTGCAACAGACAGCAAAAATAAAATATAAATTCAAAGAAAAGAAAACACATTCAGTATTAGGCCTAATCCAAACCCCATGTACTTCAAGGACTTTCCCCACTCATGGCAACAGAAGACATGACAGATTTTTTTTTTTTTTTTTTTTTTTTTTTTTTTTTTTTTTTTTTTTTGATGCTGGAATGATGAAGACTTCTTTATGTGGGTAGAGACTAAGGGGAAATGTGAAAGCAAACAAGTCAAATATGTTGACAAGACAAAGACAGTTGGGGCAAATAATCTACCTGTGTAACAGCTAACGAGTCTCTGATTAACAGAACTTCCTGCATCTAAGTGAAATTTGTATTTCAGGCACATAAATTCAACTGGCCTTTGACAAGGATGAACACTTCTTATGCTTTCCACTAATGAATAGATCACATCCCACCCTTCTGCACCTGGAAAAAAAATGATTAGGGGGAAAAAAAGTATCTCAAATCTTGCAGAGCCCTCAACTTCTGCCTTTTGTCACCCCACAAGGTCTTTCCACTTCACCCACACACATGGCCTCACCTCTGTGCCTTAAAGCTGAACTTGTGCTGCAAGTCAGTGCAGATGTGAAGGTGGTTCCCCTGTGGTCCCCCTATCCTACCTTAAGCCATGTAGCATGCAGCTTGTCCTGAGTAAGCTTAGCTTACTGGTTAAGCCTGGCTGTTGGCTGAAAGAGGATCTGTAGCTGAAAAGGTCTTTGGTCAAGCTTGTTGCCTTGCTCTTATCAGAAGGCTTTGGGGCCTTCTTTTCCAGCACTAAACTTTCTAATTCCTCTGCTGGGGTGACTCATCTGGCATCTGATGGTCTTGCCAGTATCATATCTGCTCCCCCAAACACTGAGATCCTGTTACCACAAATCTGCCTGACACCTCTGACTTTGCTCATACTCTGTGACAGGAGCTCACTGGAGCTCAGGACTTGAAGTTCAGGTCCCTGGGGCTTAGGAGGGATGTCACTCCTGAATAGCAGTATAGCTCCAGTACAGTAATTTCTATGTAGGGTGGCAGATTGACTTTGGTCTCTGGAAGAGAGACTTGTAGCTGCTCAGTGCTCAGGCATTGCAGCAAGGTTAGTGAAGTCTCCAACAGCAGCAGCAGCTCAAGGCACTAAGGATCCTCTGGTGGGCACGTCAGCGATGATGGCACATGAGGGCTCACTGAACTGAATCCACTCAGAAGAGCCCAGAGTAGGGTGTATGGGCTTGGTTTGGGGGTTTGGTCACATGCTGTTGCTGGTTTGGTAAGCAGTGAGGCTGTGCCACTGACAGGGAGTCAGGAGCTTGAATAAGTAGGGAGTGGAAAGGCAGTAAGTCAGGGTGCCATGGAAGCCACTGACTTTGACTTTGAGGATTGCTGTTTTGGGGACCTTTGTTATATTTGCTCCTTGGTGAAAATTTTCACAGGAACCTTCCTTCAAGTCACATCCTTGCCAACTACACATATGTGATAAGTGTACTCAGTGCTCTGGTAGCTTATGGGAACCAGAGACACTGGATTCCTTCCTCAAAAAAGGAAAAAAACCCTTTCATCCTACTGGGTAGGCAGAATTTTATGGAGAAAATTTAAGAAATTAATTAACTATAATAAAATTTCACCTCTTTAACCTTAGCTCTTGAGCAAACCTGAGCTAAATAAACATCTGACCATTCAATCTCTTCCACTTAAGGTTAACTTGAGTTTATTATTCAGACTACTGCCCCTGTGTATTAGGCAAAGCATAAATTATGCATACTAATTACCTTGGATGGGGCATGACTTTAATGAATTCTTTTAATTAAACTGCAACACAGTGGTTTTGTAGAGGATGGTCTATATTTCATCCTTAAACTATGTAACCTTCATCTTTGTCTGGAGAGATCACACATTTGAGTTGGTTTAATTCACTTAAGTAGTAAATACAAAGAGCAACCTACCCTTGTTATCACTGGGAAATTTGAAAAATGTTCATGTTCTGTTGCAGTGCTAAGAAATGAGATTCTTCCATGAAAAGCCGTGATTGTGTCAGGAAGGCAAGTGCCAGCATGCAGGGAAAGGATAGGCATTCTTGAAGGAATGAAGTTAAAGAGTGGTGTAGTATTGGTAATTCCCAAAACAAACACAAGTAAATAATTTCCCAGGACTTCTCATTTACTTGGCATTTTATATTAGTGGTAAACCAGCAGAATTATCTGAGTCCCTGAGTGGGATTCTAAGTGGCTTTGGCTTCTCAAAAATGATCAGGGCACAACAATTCAGTTACACTGTTCCCTGCAAAGAACTTGTCCACAGTGGCAGCACCAGTAGCTTAATAGCAAGAATAGCAGCAGAGACAAAATGCTTCATTTGATCCTGATTCTTAATGGCAAATCATCTATGTGCCCTTTCTCTTTTGCTTTTTGCTGGAGTTTACTATTTTGTTCTTGTTTACCTGTTCTTGGCAGTTTTGAGGCCTCTGCGGTTTCCCAGAATCCAAATAAAGAAACTGTTCATTGGATATGCTTCAATTGCCAGACAAGTAACTGCTGGGTCAAAAAGGAGGAGTGTTGTGGCTGACAAGAATGTACTTAAGAAGGAAAATAGCCAAGGCTGACCATCTTGACATTCTTCTCTCCCATCTATCCAGGTCACCTTCCTTCACAGTCCATATAACAGCGAGGTGTGCCCCTGGCCAGTCATGCTGGCACATTTGTGTCCTCCTCTTCCCCTGTCAATCTAACATGGTGTCCTGCCCGTTTCTTCACAGCTCCGTGTTTGGTTGTTTGCTGCTTGTGCACTGGCCAAAGTGCCCATCCACACAAGTAAATGGGAATTTTCTGGTTTAAATTCACTGTGCATAGTTCCGTCCTTTTGATGCTCGTGCTTTGGTCCCACCCTTATTGTTTCTTTAGTGTGGTTTCATTGCTCTTGCTTTGTTTGAAAGGAATAGCTGCCCCACGCAGCTGTCAGTGTAGTTATCTCCTACCACAGAAACCACTTTGAGTGGTACAGAAAAAGACTTGGTGAAGGCCCTTCCAACCAAACCATTCAATGGCCATGGAATTATTGGATATTTATTCAATTCCATGGCAATAGGAATCATTATGCTCCCATGTATTCAGTGCATCCAAACTATTTTATGTGTTTGCACACTATTGAATTTAAGGTATGCTATGAAATGAACAAAGTATTGTGTATGTGGCATCAATCTAACTTTTAAGATTTGTTTAAATATTTGGTGCTTGACTCTGTTCTCAGGGGGGTTTTTGAGGTCTTCTGTGGCAGCACCTGAATTTCACATTTTGTAACAGAAAGCAAAGTCTTCAGTTACTGTGAAAATGAGTTAAAAGGCTTGTGCTCATAGTAGGTGACTGGTTTATTCCACATAGAAAGAGCCAGATTTTACAAAGCTGAAAACTTGCTGGCATGCAAATGTTGCATCTCTCTCTATCTCCTGTTTGGGGAATGAATTTGAATATGCACTTTGGAACAGATTTAATCTCATCTGCAGTTCCTTGGGTGAATCTGCAGTTTAGGCTTTGCTCCTCATTGCAGCGATTCCTGTGTGATTTCAGTCATTCCTTGATGCCATTGTTTGCCATGGGCTTGTCTTCCTCTCCGTGCCTGCAGGCTGTGCTCTTATATAGCATATGTTTTGACAAGCCATCTGGTTTCAATAGGTTTCCCAAGTGCCTGCCTTCTCACAGCCTGTCTTTTTGGCAGCCACCAGTGCCTACAAACCCTCTGCCTGTCTTTCTGCATGGATCAGAGATTGTTATTTTCACATGGAAGCGTTAACACTTGGGATAAATAAAGAAGCAGCTTATAGAACCGACAGGACTTTCTTGGTGTAGGGAAAGGGACTGAAACCAGAGGACCCAGCCAAACTCCTGTGGATGCCCCTGTCTGACACAGGGGTGAGTGAAATGGGTTTAGCTGCCTTCTGGCTGGGCACAGTGCCACACCAGAAGATTCTCAGCACCAGTGACCAAGAACCCTTGCACAGCATGTATATCAAAGGTATTTGAAGACAACATTGCTCCAAGGGGTGAATTCAACAGCTGTGTATCTTACACTTGCACATCTAATCATCAGAGAACTTGCTCACCACTCCTGCAGCTTTTTAAAACCCCACAAAAGAACAGAATTAGCAGAATGGAGAAAATAGCAGCCCAATGTTTACCTTCCCTCTAAGTGTCATGAGGAATCAGCTAAAAGGTTGGACTGCTAGGTGACAAAATGGCTACTGAAGTAATCCAAAGATCAGGATCTATAAGCAGAAATAAAAAGGTATTGTTATATACAAGGTTATTTTGAGATTATAAAAGAATTACTTCAGCCATTATTGCATATCTTCAGCAGTTTGTATGGGGAAATAGTACTGGGGGGATGTTCCTCTGCTTTCTCTTTGCAATGTGGTAAAATTCCATTAATTACTGGTTTTTATGTGAGTTGAAAGCATAGAAATGCTACTCACATCTGCCTGCTGTAACATAACCTAAAACAGTGCTGTAGTTTGGATCACCACACATGCTGAATATACTCTTGGGCATATCCTCTGGATGAAAGAGATGATTTTGCATTCTTCTTTAAATTTTTAAATTTCTAACCCTCTTCTGACCATAAATTAGTTGGGCTATTCTTTGACTTGCATTGATGTAGTAAGAAGAATAATGTAAAGTTGTCATATCAAACAGTTTTTGCTTTACCTGTAGTGAGAAATAAAACTAAATCTTAAAGCACCTTCTCCCCACCCTTCCCTTCTTGACAGAGAGGGGAACTTCACTCCTGGTTTCACTGAGGATACTGAGTACCTACAGCTAGATTATTTACAAGGAAGTCTACTTGAGATTAATTTGGGGTAAACAGAAGCAGTAGATGGTAATAACCCTATCAATCACTTGCTGTTTCACATCCAGTTTCAAGCAATACCATTAGATTCTTTTTTAAGACATAGAACAAGTTTTCCAGAACCCCTGGCTGCCAGACTAAGTAACCCCCACCAAGGCAAGTGCATCCTTTCTTGACTGATCACTTCTGTTGAGGAGCATCAGGAACAAATAGGAGAGCTGTGAATTAGCTTGGAAGGACTGGCTTTTATATGTTGCATTTCACTGATTATTGTTTGCTCTCTACAACCAAAAAATAGTTTATGGAAATAAAAAACCCTTTGGTATTTTGTTGCAGTCTAAAGAAAATGAAGATTTAAGGAAAATGCATGCTTGGCAGACAGAAGTGTGTGTGCAATGGGTGATGTGAACAGGGCCTGGAATACTCTGACATTGTATGATTTGTTTAGGTTGTGAAATGCCAAATCTGTCTGCAGTTTCTCCAGCAGAAAGCAACCTACAAAGCAAGTTTCATTTGAAAAAGTAAAGTGAAGATCCTGTGAATTACTTGCTGTGTTTAAATGCCTGTAGCAACACAGAATTTAATTTCAACAGCAATCTGCAAAAGCATAGGGGTCATTTCATCTTGTAATACTTGAAGGTGCAAGGAGTAAGTACATAATGTTGGCTATTATTTTATTCAGGTTGTAAGGTCTACACTAATTAATTTGCAAAACAAAGCAGTAAATAGAAACTAGATTTTCTTTTGCTCCAAATGCATAACGAGGAAAATTCTGAATTACATTGGAATAGGTTAGTACTCATACAATTCCTTGAGACTCTTCCATGTCTCCTCAAATTTCCATTCTTCTGTAGGTATATGGCAATTCTAAATCAGTCTGGTTTGTGGATGTGAATCATCTTAACTGTATACTTGTACCTAGGGGAACTACTCTTGGAGTTTTATTGATTTCTTTCAGGCCTGCCCCACTGCATGTAAAAGATTCTTTATGGCAAGGGGGCTAAAAACCAGTGTGTGTGGCAGCAGTTTCCCACCTACCTCTCTAATTTAGTCTGGCTGATCTTCCTGAATCATACATTTCTTGTATATGACTGCAGAAAATCCTGCTGTACCTTTAAAATCAAGCCTTATCAATTTTCAGAAGGTAGAATCTCTTTCTTATTTCATTAGTATGTGGTGTATGAAGCTGTAGTGACATGGTGGCTGTTCAAATGCTTTCACAAGCTCAGGCTCAGAAGCCAATTTCTCACTGCTGCAGTTGCAGATGCTGAATTTGGTGGTCAGACTGAAGTGCTTCCCAACAGTTGTGTGTTCTTGTGTATTGAACTCTCTTTTGGGGCTGTGACCCTTTTAAAGATAATGTGTAATCCTGCTGGAGAGTTCAATAGGACCAGTCAGGTGCTTAGAGGGAGACAAGCAATTCATTCAGTGTTTCACTAAATTAAGGAGCAACATTTTTGAATAATGCTGCTGCAGCCAAGATGTGACTTACACATACAGAGGTGCAGGCCTGATGATGTGTTTCAGCAGACCCACTGAGCTACTTGGGAAAAACAGGGAAGTTTGAAGGTTATTAAGGTTGGGTCTATAGTTTTCATTAATTAATTAGTCATAGAGATGTATATCGATTACTCTTTATTATATTTCTTGTTTGTCAAGGTTTTTTTCCACACTGGAGCATGAAAATTTAGCTTGCAGTGGACTTTGTTATTGTATTCTCTCTAAATCTCTATTCTTAGTTGAAGTAAATAAACCAACAAGGTAAAGAGAGCTGATAGCTACTCCATCTGTATTATGGCACACAATGATGGCTGGAAGTTAAAGGTTTGATATATAGATCTATTTTTTTATTGCCAGCCCCTGCCCCTGAAGAAAGTATTAAAATTTCCAGATGAGTAACCAAACAATAAATAGATGAGACAGTTGCTGTGAATATCTGATTTTTTGCATAATAATGAGATATTGCTGGATAATATGCTTTGCAGTCCACAGTTTGTCTACATTATCATTTTGATTGGACAAATGCATAGGAAAGATATACAAGTAAAGCCATGCCAGGTCTTCTATTTTAAATTGATTCCACGTGAGAGTTCAGTTAAATTTCTAGGACATCTTAAAAACAAAACAAATTCTAGGAATATCCCTGCACACACCACACACACACACAGACATTCACTTGCTTACATCCTCACACACAAAATATGCATCCAGTATCTGGCCTTACAATTTCTGATTGTGTGCAAACTGCCAGTTCTTTCTCAGGCCAGTTAGGTTGGAATTAGGGGCATTTTCAGTGAGCATCCTCTCTCCTGCCTTGCAAAAGGTTCATGGAAACACATATGGGGGCTCTTTCAGCTCATGGCAGTGCCCTGTTCCATCCCAGAGCAGGCCAGAGCAAAGGAGGCTTTGGGCTTAGTCCCAAATGGTGGACAGATAAATTTCTAATTGGTTTCACTGTGGATAGAAATGTGAAGTTGAGACATGATGATCTTCATGAAGGGCTCAAGAGAGTGTGACAACTGACACCATTTGGGTACATTTTGATGGGGGAAAATACAATGCCAGTTGAACTCCCTGACAAGTTTATCATGGCATGTAAGGGCACTGCTGGCAGCACTGAAGCAACACCTCAGTCACAGCTCTCATTGCTAGGAGATGCCCAGCAGTACTGCCAATATCAGTGTCCAGGTAAAAGCTGGGTTTCATTTAGGAGAGAGATTGACAAACTTATACTAAGCCATTTTTTAAAGTTATTTCAGAATTTTTCTTTTCAAGTTTTATTGAGAAACATGGAATCGGAGTTTAGTTTTCGTTACAGAAACAAACAAAAAGCAACAAAACAAAAAAGCTATTTAGTTTTTTTGAGCAGTTATCCATTTTCTGTACTTTACCTTGCCATCTGACAGGGAGATGTGTAAGACCAATCTTCAAGATGAGTTTCTTCTGGTATGCAGAATTCTGCCTCCTGTTGTTGGTCTGGTTTAAGTCTGAGCCCTCAAAATCCTGCAGGGGTGTCACATTCTTCCTTTTTCCTATTTTCTTCTTAGATCTTCCAGTCTTCTCCAAATCTTCCCATAAATGTTTGCTTCCTCCAGGTTTTGAGAGAGCAGGGTCCTGTGTTCCTTGCACCCAGTGACTGCAGTGAGAGTCCTTGCTGTGCAAACAGTGACAAACCTGGCTGGCACAGGGCTGGTTTCAGACTAGTGAAACACTGGCGATTGAACTGCAAACATCTGCTGGTTCAACAGAGGAGCTCTGTCTTCCTTTTTTCCCCTCTGTTTGTGTCTGCATGTGTGCATCAGATAAGAAATCCACACACTTAAAAAGGAAAATAAATAAGCAAGCCTAGCAAATATGACTTAGATGTGTCCTAAAAGCACTTACAGCATTTCTTTTCCTCAGCAGCAGAGATGAAAACCACTGCTAGATTAAAGGAATTTACACAGCTACTGTGCTGCAGCTCTGCTAGGACATGTATGATTCAGCTTTCAGGAGGACATTTCTGATTTCTTGATGGTCCCCCCATAGCAGATCTATGTAGCAGTAGTTTTGGACCCTGTTTCTTCACCAGAGCCTACTCACTGTATTGAGAAATAATGCAGGATTTTCCATGAGTTTAAGTATCTATCAGCATTTCTGTCATGATGGATAGCCCAAGAAGATCTTCCATGATGCACAGCCATCAGTGCTGTACCCACAAGCCACTCAACCACAAAAGAGAAGTGGACCCAGGTTTTGCCCTAGGTGCTCATTTCTGCTGGTACAATGTCCCCACTGAGAGTGACACATGCTGTGTGTCCTGGTTCACTTCCTCATGGTCCCTCATGCTGTAACCAACAAACAGGAATTTTGTGCCTTGTTTTTCCTCAGTCATGCAGGTCCAACCCATATCTCCAAAACACGAGTCTAGTTCAGCCCTTAAAGCACAGACTGTTTTCATCTACACCATGACACTCCCTGTCCTGGCAAAATTCCAGCTTACTGCATTTGACTTCAGAAAGGAGATGTATCGTGCTATGCTGCTGGAATTGTGCAACTGACCAATTTATTATATTTTAAAGATTATAATATGGTTAATGGGCAGCAAACTTAGTGAAGTCATCAGACTAAGTGTACTGCAGGTGCAACATCTTTTTTCACAATGAATCACTGTTTGATTCATTCACAAAATTATTTATCTATTCAAAACAACTGTCATGCTTCCTTTGTCCATAGATAATTAAATAAGCTTTCCAATTTATTCATGTGTTCTAATTTACATAGGGTACCGACCCAAAAAACCTTTCTGCCTACCCAGAGAGAAGACATAAAATACATAGATAAATCTAAGTGGCAGCCAGGGCACAAAAAGAGCAATTCTGGCTGGTGAGGGCACTGTTGCTGTAGCTGGGAGCCTGACCCTGGCTGGCTCAGCAGTGGGAGTTGGGGCTGGAACAAACTGAGTACTGCCAGAGAGCTTTCTGTCTTCTTTTCTGAGGTCACTGCAAAGTGCAGGTCTGAGATATTGAACTGTCCTGTGCAGAGCTTTTATACTGCCTTTACTTGCACCTTCTTTAACTGAGCTTTCCAGGGTACAAGCAGGTACTCAGAACAAGTTTCTCCACTTTCGTTTCACTTCTTCCAGGTGCTGGTCTTTGTGCAGGCCCTCTGTGGTAGGAGAATTCCATCCAAATCTCATCAGCTCTGTGCTGTGTTCTGATCCTGAGGCTTCCTGCAGCTGAGGTTCATGTTTCTCAGAGGCTCCTTATGTTCAAAGTTTTAGATACTTCTGTGATTCTACCATAGGATTCAAATCCTTCACAAACATTTGTGCATACAATTGGCAAATGGCACTGGATTCTTTATGGAGAAGAGGCACAAAGGGGCCCAACATGCAATGTTTGCAGCAAAGAATGTATAGGTCATGTCTCAGAAATACCAGCTACAAAGACACTGGAGCATTGTAGGGTGTTGTAAACCCTTTGTAAGTTTAAAGAAGAAAATAGCTAAGTACTTTCAAGGCAGTCCAGGCCTGTTTCAGGCTGTCTGGGAACAGGAAAACGATTGCATGGACAGGCTGGACCCAGTGGGCTGAGGCAAACAGTGTGAGGTTCAACCAGGCCCAGGGCTGGGTCCTGCCCTTGGCTCACATCACCACCTGCAGTGCCACAGGCTGGGGCAGAGGGGCTGGAAAGCTGCAAAAGGCCCTGGGGGGCTGGTCAACAGCAGCTGAACATGAGCCAGGTGTGCCCAGGTGGCCAAGAAGGCCAGTGGCACCTGGCCTGTAGCAGCCATGGTGTGTCCAGCAGGAGCCATGCACTGACCATCTCCCTGTGCTGGGCACTGCTGAGGCCACACTTTGGGGGCTGTGTCCAGTTCTGGGCTCTCATGAAAAGAAGGACTCTGAGGTGTTGGAGCATGTCCAGAGCAGGGCAGCACTCCCCAGAGGCCAGGGGGAGGTCTGGATCACAAGTCCTCTGAGGAGCAGCTGACAGAGTTGGCAGTTTATCCTGGAGAAAAGGAGGGTCAGGGGGAACCTTATTGTTCTCTACAACTCCCTGACAGGAGGTGGTAGCCAGGTGGGGCTGGCGGCACCTCCCAAGTAACAGGATGAAAGGAAATGGACTCAGGTTGTGCCAGGGGAGACTTAGGTTGGATATTAGGGAAAATTTCTTCATGGACAACGTTGTCAAGCCCTGAAATTGGCTCCTCAGGGGAAGGTGGAGTCAAAATTCCTGGAGGCGTTGGAAGCTGTATAGGTGTGGCTCTGAGGGACATGGTTTAGAGGTGGGCTTGGCAGTGCTCTGTTAAGACAAGACTCCATCTTACAGGTATTTTCCAACCTAAATGATTCTACAGTGTCCTGAGATTCCATCTGCTCTAATATTTTTTTCTGTGCAAGACCTTATGGGCACTTTGGGAGTCCATGAATTAGTTGGAGTATTAACCTACTTTTCCTAAGTTTTAGGAAGTGCATTTCTGTTTTGTTTGTCCTGTCTCTGAGCCACAAAAGCCAGAGATGTGGTAGCTGTGAGCAGACACGTTTTAGCCAACAGAGCTGGGCCTCGGGCTCCCAGCAACCAGTCCTGCTCAGGCTCTGGGACCACATGGGCTCCAATGCCCAGGACTGGATCCACAGCTGGGGCAATGCTCCACTTGGAGACTTCAGGGACTGTGTGTGTGAACTGATTTATGATCCTCAAGTGTGTTGTGTAGTAGCTCTTTTTTTTTTTTTTTTCCCCAGACAAGGAAATGCAGCTTCAAACATATCTGTCTTATTTATAAGCAGTTTAAACTTTACACTCAAGTTATTTTCTTCTCTTTCCCCAAGCTCATAATTTAAGGGGAAAACCATCACAAATAAGTACATAACATAGCAGAATACAAACCCTTAAAAACTAGCAGAACCTTCAGTCTCTGCTTGTTTTCTTTTATGGTATTTTGTTTTATTAATAAGGCTGCCTCTGTGTTCATGACAAAATAAGAAAGCTATTTCCAATGAAACAGATAAGTCTTTGTTAGACATCAAATATAACTAATATTTGATGTCATAAATATTAATGACTTTCATGTCTTCAGATACTTTAGAATCAATTCCAAACATTTTTGTTTTGATTCACTCTTATTTATTTTTTCACATTGAACTGGAAGAAGGCATTTTCCCCTGTTTTCCATGGAAAATGTATCAAGTTCTGCAGCCTTCTTTTCTGTTTGAATTGAGATGTTGTTCAATGTATTTACATGGCTGTATCTGTACAGCCAGGCAGAATTAGCAGTTAGGGTCGTGTAGCAGAAATGTAGATATGATTGTAGATATGATGGCAAGTCCAGCTGTGAGTTAGAATTGATCCTGGGATTTCCTGGTAGAAGAGAAGAGATTGAAAAAGGCAGGTCTTTACCTGGAAACATTCAAGAGACCACATTTTCTTTGGGCATAGCACACAGCACAACCTGTAGTTTGACATCTATTTCCTTTGCCAATTCTTCACAGGTACTGAACAATAATTGGGATCTCAGCAACAATAAATTATTATTTGTGGCTCCTTAAAAGCAGGACATTCCTCTTTCTGGGTGGAATAGTTCTATCTCTAATCTCAAACATACAAACCCAGGTTTAGGCCACAAATGCAAATGTTCCTGTCCTCTAAATAAATAATGAGTAATGTTACCAGTGGAATGAGTCTTAATGCAGAGAGCAGAGTCTCCCAGAGACTAGATATCTGAATCTGATATACCTATAACAACTGAGGACCAAGTTAAAATATCCATCCACTTGTGGAGGAGAGGTGATTCTTTGCCTGTGGAGGGTTGGTCTATACTCAGATCAAAGGAAAAAACTTGCAAGCCTGTGATGGGAAATGTAGGAAAACAGTAAGGGGAAAAAAAAACAAAACAAAACAAAAAAAAAAAAAAAAAAAAAAAAAAACTTAAAAAATATCTGAATGCTTTCAGAGCATGAAGGAAAGAAATCCCATGTTCTTTCCAAGCCTGTGGAACATCATAGCTGTTGTAAATAGGCCAGTCCCAAAGAGAGTACACATGTTCCAAATGTCCAAATGGGAGGAGATTATTTGCTGCACCATTTTAGCATTTATCAGTAATTAATGGAAACTTGACAGGGATTTTGAGCAAAATAATTCAGTGTTTCATAAGCCCAAGATCTAGCATAAAAAATGTTTTACTTGTGGTATATTCATATGGTGAGAACATAGCCAAGTTGTTAGCATTAATGAAACCCATCCTAATTCCTCTTTGTAAGATGCAATATTAATCTGCTGTTATTGAACAAGGAGTTCAAAGGAGTTAAGACAAGGAGTAGGACAAGGAGAAAATACATTTGAAAATTGCATCATTCAGAGCACAAACTAGAGGTTGAACAGAATTGCTTCCGTTTGGTGATGAGATTGATGTGTTACTTGGATTTTTTAGATAGTTGTGGAGGTAGAGAATATTTCCTAGGCAATCCTGGTGACTACATGGGATTTGGTGGTATTGACTAAATTTGGAAGTTTTACCCTGGTTTGCTGAGCAAGTGAGGCTTATGAGACCATATTTTATGGTATCTTCCCTCAACCCAAGTAATGTTGAATGTTTTGGCCAGCTTCAGTCAAAATCGAGAGGAGTGGAACTCTTCTTTCTGCTAATTGAGTTCCTTAGTTTTTTAAAGTTCTCTCTTAAATGGTTTCTTAAAATGTTGACTAGATAGAAAAGATAGGCTCAAATTAGTCCCAGAGGGAAAGCCAGTCTGAAGTCAAGCACTGTTCATTGTGTATGGCAGTAATAAGCCAGCCATCAGTGGAGCCTCCTCTGAGAAGTCAGCAGGCAGCTCTGTTCCCTCTGCTCTTGTCGGGTAGGTTATGATACAGAAATAAGGGAGGAGGGCTCTTCAGGCAGGTGTAGTTTGGGGAAAAAAGACCATTATCTGTAGGGTATCAGGTAAATTTATTCCAGTGCTTACACTATAGTGTGCTTTTCAGTACTGCTGTCTGTCAGCCATCCCCACTGAGATCAATGGGACTTGTATTGTGGACTGAAAGGATAACAGTGTAAAAAATGGGAATGTACAATCTTGAAAAGCTTCTGTGTCCAGAGAAAGATCCCTGAGTGCCTGTACTAACAGCTCCTTACAGGACTTCCAGAATGAAATCCTTGTGCTGTTCCCAACAAGGTCATGGAGAAGGCCTGTAAGAACAAATTGAAATTTTCTTTGTGTCTTGGTCTGGATGCTGCCACTAGCTGAGAAAACACTTAACAGCAATATTATAGCAGATCTTTTTCAAACTATTGATTTTCCCAGTGATTTTGTGGTAATCAATGCCAGCAAGAGAAAGATTAAATAGAAACATCCAAGAATAGTCTGAATCCTTTGGTTTACACAATTTTATATGCTGCATTGCATTTGCTGGCTGCCTTGCAAGGAACAAATAAATAGATCGCACCAAAGTTTTGACCTGTCCACAAGGATTGAGAAACATGGTTTTATTTTGAAGCAAAACCAAAATTGGTGGCATATTCATACCCATTTTCTTGAGCCTAATGGGCTTGATGCTTTCTGTGCATATAGTATTTGCATACACACCTTGGCAGCACAGGAACTTTGTACATGAATTCGTGTTTGACAGTCTTGCTCTGCACAACTGAAGTAACACCAGCTCTGCTGGGCTGAAATGAGGAGCACACAAAGCAGGCTTTGGTAGTTTGCTATAGAGATTGGTGTTTGTTCAGTCCATTCACTCTAGCTAAAGCAGTGTACTAGGAGGGTTTGCCTCCATACAGACACTATGACTCAATCAGAATTCCATCAGAGTAAAGAGAAGCTTTAGGCAGAATGAAAAAATATTTGTAACAAAGAAGTTTCTCTTTTCAAATTAACATTTACCATTTACTGATGCAAAGAGAGAAAGGTTACAGTGCATGGTGTAAAATGCTTGGAAGAGGGGAACATTTTCTAAGGCCCAGTGAGAGGCTGTGGTTTGGAGCTTTTGAGAGGTGAATCAGCCTCTCTGAAGGCTCATGCTACTACTGGTAGTAGCATGAATTACCTGAGCTAACACAAAACAAATGAGCAAATCCACTGCCTCAAGGTCTGCAGTGCAAGGGACAGCCTTTCCTCTCATCTGACACTCTGAAGAAATGGACAGGCATGATTTGCATCCCCCACTCTAGGGAGAAAGCCTTTTACCATTGCTGTTCTGAGAGACACAAGGAATTCCACCTTATGCCGGGATACTCCAAGGATCCAGGCTTATAAAATGATGCTTGCTGGTTTTCTGCAAAATCAATTCCCAGCTTTCCTAAGAGGTATTTCCAGAGCTCAAGTGGATGAATACTGACAGCTTCTGCTTTGTATCCTCAAAAGGATGAAGGAGAAGACAATGCTGAAAATAGTACTTAACTCTGTGCTGTTGACCTCCTACCCAACTGTGCCACATCCACATTCACAGAACCATAACCTCCCTGACTTGCATTGAGAACTAAGGAACGCATTGTTACTGACCCAAATTCATCCCATTGAGTTCCTTTGCAGCAGCATTTGACCCCAAAACTGTCCTTTTAAGCAGTATATCTTTACTTAGAAAGAAAAAAATCAGACTTGGATCATGAAGAAACAGTTTGGGGTTTGGCTTGTTTTATTTAGTTGTAGGAACTAACAAAGGAGAATGCTCAGGAAAACAGAATAATGCCGAGGGACTTTTGATATTCTGAACAAAAGAAAAAGCAGCACTTAGATATACACAGTCCTCAGTGCAAAGGGAGGGCTAACGAGAGATCGAGAGTGCTAGATGTCTCATGTGCTTTCTTCTTTTCTCATGTTCTGGGTGGCTGTGTGATCTGATGGCTGTCAGACCCTCCGTGGTCTGACAAGGCTTTACTTCTCTTTAGAAATGTATTTTGTTTTATAATTTATGCCTGTGACCAGTTAGGAGGAAAATGCTGTTCTCCGAAATACAACTCGGACACATCAATGCAGATAGAGAAAGAGGAGCACTTTGATAGAATTGGAGTGCTACAGGCAGCACTGGGTTTATTTTCCAATGGAGAGCCTTCATTTGAACATGCAATAGGTGCCCCTGGTGATTCCTGTGCAATGACTTCAAAAGAGCCTGATCTTGAGCTTATGGAAAAATCTCAGAGTAATGCCAAGCTGATAAAAAGACATATCTTTGTATGTCTTCTGACAGGGAAAAAGAAACAAAAAAGAAAGAAAGAAACCCCTAACCCAAATTCCTCAAAAGCAAGGCTCTGCAAGATGAGCCTGTACCTTCAACACACTTATCCCAAACCATCTTACCATGAAGGGATTTATAATATAGAAGTATGTATAGGCAGTCAGAGAAATTGTAGTGTCTAAATTTGTACAGACAATGGAATTCCCTGTTCATTGTTCCTCCTTTTGTTCACTGAAGGAGTGGGGAAGGTCATTTCAGGCTGCCTGCAGCTGGTGGTGTCCATTCTCCAGACTGTGCTGGGCAGTACTGGCTGTGTGGGGGCAGAGCAGGAGTTTCACCTCCTTGTGTTCTTGCTGCTCCTCTCTGGCCCTGCAGAGTCCCTTGTGTGGCCATGACCAGTCCTGTGGCTCTGATTTAGCTAAACCCTCTCTGGATTCCTCACAGGAATTCCTCTACCAGCTCTTTTAGTCATGCTTTCAGAAGAAAACTCAGTATAAGTAAGACTTTATCAAAGGTTTTACAGTGCCTGATGCTTTGCTTACCAATCCTGGAGAACCTGAATGCTGGAGAATTTCCAGTGATCTGTTTGTGTTAGAAAAGGAGGGAGGAAATCCAGTTGAGGTATTACTGATGAGAAACAGATTGTGTGGTTTTGATGCAAAAGGATTTGAAAAATTCCTCACCATTGAGAAGGTGGAATCAAAACATTGAGAAGATAATTTCTTAAAACTTTCTAGAGTTTTATCAAAAATATTTAGGACTGTTATTTTAGTAATGTTCAGGTAGATGAGTCCACATTTTGAAAAGTACCCTAGCATCCTAAAAATGGATGATAAGCTGTCCTTTCTTCCTCCAAGGATTGAAAAACTAACCAACTAACTAAAAAAAAAAAACCAAAACAATGAAAACCCAACAAACCAACAACAACAATAATGCAAAAACACCCAAGCCTTGTTATAGGCACAGAGGAACATGGTTTGGTCTGGGTTTGGCCCTTCTTTGGCAAGTTCTTTTGCATGAGAGGCAAAAAAAAAAAAATGGCTTCTGATCTGAAAGCACTGGACTAACAGGCGAAGAAAAAATGACAGAGAATGTAGATATTTTCCACAGCTTTCAGAGTTGCCCATGGCCATGCAACATTAGGGCGCCTGTGTACAGCTGCATGTGACCTTTCATATCCACTGAATGTGACCCCACACTGAGAGAAAGACAAATTACTTACCAAATCAGAAAATCACCTGAATGCTCTGAAAACATCTTGATAGTGAAACACTAACTCTATTTATTTCACTGGGAATTTTCTGTGGATTTTTATGCAGTTAAATTTTTACCCTGAACCTCACCCTTAGTGTATAAGGCATTTGCAAGCAGGAATTGGGTGAGCTGTGCTGTAACTACAGGACTCTATGCCTGAGAGATAAGAAAACTCAGCAGTGATAGGGCAAGCAAGGAACAAGCCTCCCCTCCTGGAGAATTGTCTGTCGAGGGACTTGTGTGTCTTCCTCTGCCATACACAGTACTTGTCATTTTTAGGGAGAAACTACTGGTGCCAGTCTGCAAATCATGCATGGCTGAATATAAGGATGTGTAAAACACATCCTTGGGCTGGTGAAGAGAGCAGCTCAGGGTGGTCCAGCTTGTCCCCAACCCCATTTACATTCAGGAGTGTGTCTGCTTCCCTGAGCCTCCAGATATACCCAACCCTTCTAGGTCTAGCAAAGATGAGGAAGCTCTAGCTCAATAAGGAAATGAGTTTTACTATTAACAACTTCTGCATGTGTAGAAATAATTCAAATCTGCTTTCATGTCTGTTAGAATTCCTCTCTCTCTTAGAGTTCTCACAGATGCAAACAAAACAGCAATTTGGAACCAAATTACGTGTAACAGGGATCAGCCCTCTCTTGATCCTCTTCCCTGTTCTCCAGAGAACCTCCTTAACCTTAAATTTATATGAGTTAATTATGAAATTATGTTCAACAAGAGCTCAAGTGCATTCAGCACAAATTGAGAAGAAACACAAACTCTTTGTGGTGTCCTTCAGCAGGTCCTGCAGGCCTGTTCCTATCCCTGTGTGTGTGAGCAGGCTCCTTACTGGTGTGAAAAGCTGAGGAGAGGCAGGAGCACAGGGAGACAAGACGCAAGCTGTGTTTCTGTGGGTCCAGCACTCCAGTGGGAAAGACCTGGGGAACTGTTCATGCCCCATTAGCCTTCAGGGAGGGATGTCTCCAAGGCACAAAGCAAAAATGTTTTTAAGACCCTGGGATGCAGACAGCACCTTTCAGCTCCTCAGTATTCTGCTCCCAGCAGCACACATCATTATGCTGAGGTGAAAATTTGGAGAATGCCCATGTAGACAAGAAATACAGGAAGAGGTGGGAGAGAATCTGATGGTGATATTGCCCAAGTTGCTAAAAAATTGCACTTCTGTGGTGTGGAAGAGGTGGGCTTGCAACTGTGTGAAGAAATGTTTGCCATCTGTGGCTAGCAGTGGAGAATTGTCTTCCCTGCTCTGAAATGGATGCTTTGTTCACCTTGATATTCTGCAGCAGAGTTTCCTGTCTGACCTAGTCTTTAAAGCAGTTCTTTTAGGCCAAGAGCTGGATGACTTTGTGTGCTTTTATGTTCAGGTATTCCAGAAGACAGGCTCTGGTAACTTTTTGCTAGCGTCATTTGAGTTTGTATTTGTTTCGTGTTTAATCTGTAATGCAGTGGCACTGCTGATAATAGGAATAAATGTACCCCCTAATTAGAAGCTTAGACTATTAGAATATGGAACTAACTCAGGAGAACAGCCTTGGGAGCAAGAGTTGCCAGATCCTCTGGCAGGAAGCAGTTGTACTGAAGGTTTTTAAAGTCTGAGGAGGCACCTTAAGCTGTCAAGGTCATGGCTGGTGAGCCCACCTAGGAGTAGAACCAGGTCTGGATTTTGGACTCCAACTCTACTTATTTATTGTCTATCTAGTAGTCATTAAAGCCAGCAAGGAGAATGGAAGCTGCAAACCTCAAAGTGCCTTGATGTCATCCCTGGGAAAAATGTCTACAGGTTAGTGCAAACAAGCCCAACACATGCAGGTGGTCTCTGCTGTCTGTGGTAATTGGGGGCAGTGGAAATGCTGAGCATTTTCCTGTGGTATAAGATTAGTCTTGGCTGTAATATCTCTCTAAGGAGCTGCTCTAATTAATGCAAATTACTCACTACTTAATTAATACTGAGGCCCTACAAAATAGTGCAAAATCAAGAGCCTTTATTTAGTAGTGCCTGCAGTTGTGGTGTGAGTGAACCTGTCAGACACGTTGGTGTGGCCATGCTAGGGATCTGCAAGGGAGGAAGTCCAAGGCTCACCTTGGATGCCAAGGTGCTGTGCCCTGCTCTGGCTGCCTCAGTACTGAGGGCCCCAGCAGAGGGAGGATGGCAGATAGAAACCTTCACATATAAAAGCTGCAGAAGGAAGGGCAGGGTCACCTGGGCCTGATACAGCAGTTGGCACCCGCCGGTGCACCCCTGTGAAAAGAGTGAGCGTGTCTCTGCTGTCCATTGCTTGCTCCCAGTGGCACAGATGGACACGGCTGTGCTGCCGTGCCCTGGGATGTGCGGCACGGGCACAGTGCCCGGCCTCGCCTGCGGGCATAGCCAGGGCAAGGCCAGCGCTGGATAGAGGGGAGGAGCTCCCCGCACTGCCCCGGCCGCAGCCCCGCTGTCCCCCGAGTGTGGCACTCTCGGTGTGCCCTGAGCCCGCAGCCCCGCTGTCCCCCGAGTGTGGCACTCTCGGTGTGCCCTGAGCCCGCAGCCCCGCTGTCCCCCGAGTGTGGCACTCTCGGTGTGCCCTGAGCCCGCAGCCCCGCTGTCCCCCGAGTGTGGCACTCTCGGTGTGCCCTGAGCCCGCAGCCCCGGTGTCCCCCGAGTGTGGCACTCTCGGTGTGCCCCGAGCCCGCAGCCCCGCTGTCCCCCGAGTGTGGCACTCTCGGTGTGCCCTGAGCCCGCAGCCCCGGTGTCCCCCGAGTGTGGCACTCTCGGTGTGCCCTGAGCCCGCAGAGCCCCGAGCCCCGGGGAGCAGCCGGGCAGGAGCACTCTGCCCAGGCGTTTAGAGAAGGGGCTGAGGGGCTGCGATCCTTAGGGAAAGGGCGGCTCTTCCCTCTTTTCTCTTTGCAAATATAAACGTCGCCTTCCAAACTGGACTGTGACTCCGCTGGAAAAATCTGGAACTTTTTTTTTTCCTGGTTGTTGTTGTTGTATTGTATTTTTTTCCAAGCAAGGGTGCCAGTGCAACTCGCCCTGTAGCGCAAAGGGACCCAGAAAGAGAGAAGAAGATAAAATGAATTTAAATTCCAAAGGGGTTTCAGTGCTGGTTTCCTAGTCCCCGAGTCAGCAATGTGTTTGTGAAAATTCAGCCTTTTTGTCTCTCAGAAAAAAGGGCTAAATCTACATCGGTGGCCCAGTCTAGGTTTGCTATTCTTTGCATTTTCTATTCAAGTGAATGAGAGTGAATGAAGTGGCCTGGGACCCTTTATTTGATCTACTCAATTGCATAAAGTGACAGAATTCTAATATATTTGTTTAATGCTCTTCAATGGGGCTTTCACTTTCTAGCTTGCAAATGAAGCCTCGATCTGCAAAGTTTTGTCCTTTTTTTCTTTCTACCTTTTTTTTTTTTCCTGGCAGAGAGACCATATTTCATAACTTGGGCTACGGTTTGAAGTGATTTCAAGAGGAGTTTTAGACTCGAAAAGTGGGAAATAAAGAAACAGATGTGAAGTTATTGTAAATTCTTATAGTGGGCTCTGGGGCTATTGTAAACCCACTGCAGGCGGTCCAAAGCCTCTCTTTTTCATGCTGTAATTGAAACATATTAATTAGATAATTTGTTGTTAGTTTAAAAGAAACAAATACAGCCCCTCCAAGGCTTCACAGCCTCGGTTTCTTTTTGTTAACAAAAACAAAACAAAAAAAAAACCTGCAACCAACCCACAAAGTGACATTTATATTAAGATTCCGAGATAATTCGCCACTGAAGTTGATGAAGCTGCTAAGTTTTTTCTCCCTTTCCCAAGGACCACTTTTGAAAAAAAGTCTGGCTCATAAAACTCCCTCTCAGGGGTCGCCGGGGAGTTCTTTTCTCCCTACCTGGCACAGACCGCCCTTCCCTGCAAGGCGCGGTTCGAGGGAAAATAAATATTCTGAGTGAGAAGGAGCTGGCTGTCTTCAATAGAGGATTCAGTCCTGCGGGGTGGTGTCTTGTCACATGTCGAGGAGAGAGAAAACAAAACAAAACAAGACCACAAAAAAAAAAAAAAAAAAGGGGGGGGGGGGGGGGGAAGAAAAAAAAAACTACCGCCGAGAAAGGATTCACATACCATGCGCTGACATGAAGCGAACCCCCGAGCCGCCAAGCCCGGCTGCGTTCTCGGGCTTACCTTGCACAGCCGGGCTCCAACCCATCCTCCGGAAGAAAAGAGCTTTTGCCTGAAATGAACGGTGTCTTTGCATTAAGTACGCCTAGCTTATAATGTCTCGCTGGCAAATAAAATTTAAAAAAAATTTTTTTAAAAAAGGGAAAGAATTCCCCCGACCCCCCAGGAAATGTCTAAACAGGACGGAGGGCTCGGCCGCGGCTGCGTCCCTCGCCCCCCCCATCCGCCCCTTCCCTCCGCGCTGTTGTCTGTTGCTGCTCTATTTCAGATCTGTGTTTATTGACATTGGACTTGAGCCATTAGGGAGATTTAACAAGACAAAGCAGTAAATTCAAGCGACGCGCTGAGCTGCGTATTTGTTTGAAATCAGCATCTCAACATTTGGGGAAGCGGACGGAGATGCGCGGAGGAGCGCGGCGGCTCCGCGGGCAGGGGGCCGCGGGAGGGAGAGGGCGCGGAGACCAGAGGTTCCCCGGGCTGGGGCAGTCTCGGGCAATCGCAGAGATAAAGCGGAAAATGGGACTTTAAATGTACGGTGGCGAGTCACACACTCGCGTTATGCAGCGAGAAACCGATCGCACCTTTTGAAAGTATTTTGCTTTGGGGTATGATCGTTTCAGACCTTTATCTCCGCCGTTACTATATAGGTTAAAAAAAAATACTCGAAGTGCGGCTTCATCTTGTTAGTCGAGCTCGGATTTCATGTTTGAGGATTTTTTCTGACTGCTAGATCTTTAAGGAAAAAAGGGAAGGAGAAAAAACTTCCTCGTCGTCTAAAAATGTAGGTCATCGCTTGTTTAGGAAAAGTTTGTCGAGTTATGTGTCCATTGATCTGGCGATAAGTTTTGAATGCTTTCTTTAACTGATCGTGTTGATATAATCGTGGGTTGGACTTGATGAATGAGTTCAGTTGTCCCCCATCCGACAAGCTTTAGCAGCTTCATGCATTTTAATCAGCCCAATGATTCATGTATTTTCCACCTTTTTTCTGTGTGTGGGATCCGTTCTCATTTTTTAGAAAAAATGGTCACAACTGGATTAATTGCCCTCTACATTAATCTTAAAACTTTTGCAAGGATCTTCTGGTGTGTAGTAAGGAAATGAGGATGTCACTTACCGCATTTATGGTCCAGAAATTCAGAGAGATCAGTCAGAGACAAAACCTCTGTAACATCATTGCCGTAGAATTCGTGAATCCTGCCGCTTCATTAGAATACAATGTCGTTTTCTTGCTAGTTAGCACTTCAGTTTTCTTGTATCTGTGCTCGCAGAATGCCTCATCTCCAAGGCATCTATTTACTCATTTCACTAGATGGCTTCTCTAATTTTCAACAGTTGCAGAATCCTTGAAAAATCCCTAGCAGATTTGGGGAATCCTACTAGAAAGTGCTCAGAATCCAGTTTTCATTGTAACTACTTTGCCCTTACTTTTTAAAAGGGACTGTATATTGAATTACAGAAAAACTGGTACAATTGTGTTCCACTTTGCAAACTACTGGTTTGGGAGAATGTTGATCAATAAGGATGGAGAAATTCTAGCAGTGGTTGGACTAACTTGTGCTTGAGCAGGTTTAAACGCCAGGTAAAAGGCTACAGCAGCTCACTTGAACTCAAAAAAAAGATTTTGTAATGCCACTTGCAAGAAAAAACACCACTGAAAAAATTTCAGTGTTCTCAGTCCCAAAAAAGTAACTAATTCTTCAAATATTTTTTATGTTTGCTCTGTTTTGCAGAAGATTACTAATTTTTACACACTTTAGAAAAAATGCAGCTGGGAGTAAGTAGGTGATGTACATAGGTGTACATATACAGAGGCATGGATGTAACATGTGTTTATGTTCAGTGTAAGTGTATAGGGCACAAATGCAGGTGTGTGTGTATGCACAGATGTACAGATATAAATAGATGTTAGATATAGACCCCAAAGAACATATTCTCCCTTTGCTAAACTGGCCATCATGACTATTCTAGTTAAGAAGTTGTGCCATATTAATAACTGTATTTATACTAACCTTGTGTGAAAAGGCTGTTTAGATTATCTAAATATTGGAATAACACAATTCCTTCATCATGAACTAGTGTTTTTACTTTTCTCGTGTAAACTCTTTAAAAAGACAAATAAGAAACTAAATCTGAATTTACATATTTTAATGAGAAAATATTATTTGGACGACTAGGTTCATAATTTAACGTAGACACTTTTTAACCTTTGTCTTAAAACACACATGCTGGGAACAAGAACACCAATATTTTAAATGCCATGCTTATTCTGTACAGGAAAAAAAGTTTAAAAGAAATGTCCTTACAGTTTCAATAGACACTAATGCTGTTTAGAGGGCGTGTTCTTTTTTTTTTTTTCTTCTCTTAACTTAAGCAGTTCACAACAGAACAACAGTTCAGTTTCCAGCAAACTACCTAAAACTAGTAAGGAGTATATCAAACAAAAGTGCATTTTACACATTTTATAATCATTCATATGCACAAACATTTACAGTTTCCCTAGCCCCCTCTCGTCTGCAAAGCTCCAGCAATCAGGATGACCTCCAGAGTTTGTACCTGCTGTTGCATTACTTTTCCACATTTTATCCGTGACTTCAACAGCTTTTCTTTAAGCTATGTCGGGTCGTTTGCTTGGTAACAGGTTTATTTTTATTATAATTATGGTTGTTGTTTGGTTTTAAGCCGAGAAGTAAATAGCTACAAAAATTTAAAAATAACAACAACAACCAAAAAAACCAACAACAAAGAAAACCTCAGCTCCCCCAAACCTTCGGGTTAACCAGAAGTTAACAGACAAGTCAACTCCTCCTTCTCTTTCACCTGAAAACTACAGTAAACATCCACGTTACAACAGGTACTGCAAAAGGGACCTCATCTGATTTACAGTACAGATGCAAGTTCAGTATTTACATTAACACAGGCGCTTTGTAAACATGATAGGTGTGGCCCGGTGAGCGGCCCGGCGCGGTTCTGCCGTGCGGGTCCCGCTCCGCGCCGCCCCCGCCGCTCCCTCACCTGCGGCCGCGCTCCTGCTCCCGCTCGGGGCCGCTCAGCCCGCGGAGCCGCGGCCCTGCCCCGCCGAAACGCTGCCCTGGGCGGCGCCGCGGGACCCGCACCCGCACAAAGGACACCGAGCGCTTCCCGGCGTTTCCAAGATCCAAGCCTTTGCTGCTTGGAGGCTGGAAACGTCGTCGCTCTCATGCGGTGACACAGCAGCCATCCTTCTTTGCGGTACTAAAGATTGGTCCTGTATAAACCCCTGCTTTTCCCCAGACAAAAGAAGGGAAAGAGGCATCGCCGAGCCAGGCTTGCCTGGTCGCCGACAAATCGAAGATGCCTGAAGTACTTTTGGAAAACTAGCAATGCAAGTGGCAGCTCCTACCGGGCGGGAGGGGGCGGGCCGGGCCGGTTCCTTTCGCCTCAGAAGAACGGAAAACAAAGTTCAGAACCAGGGGAGAAATCGAGCCGCGAGGGAGGGCTCGGCTGAAGGGGCGAGGCGGAAAGGGAGCTCACGCGAACGGCAGACCTCAGCTTCCCGCGGGGAGTTGTCTCTGCTTTCGAGGAAAAGAGTAGAGAGGAGAGGGGAAAGAAGCGAAAGGAGGGAGAGAAGGGGAGGGAGGAGAGCTCCGAGGAAACTTTGGGAGAAAGGGGAAGGCAGCGTCCGTGCAGGCGGCCCGGGTCAGTGCACAGCCACGGAGTGCAGGGCGGGCGCCGGGCTGGTGAGAGTCTCGCTGGGGGTGGCCGGGCTGCTTTGGCTGGTGGCCGTCTGCGAGGACGTGGGGCTGAGGGAGGGCGGCGAGTTCGAGAGGATGGTGGGGATGGGCGCGGGCAGGGCGGGCAGGGCTGGCACCGCGGCAGGGGTAGGCTTGATGGGGACGGGGATGGCCGGCAAAGTCTGCCCCCCATGGCAAAGCGGTTTGATGGGCACGCCGTAGGCGCCGTACTCGCTGCTGGCCATGGAGATGGGGGTGGCGGTGTCGATCATGCCGGAGCTGTACATGTGGGGCCAGCCCGTGCCAATGGAGCTGCCCACCGTAGTCAATTGATTGGGGAGGGGGTAGGCGGCCGGCATGGGCTGCATCGTGGAAAAGGCGAGGCCCCCGGGCATCTTGTATTCTCTGGCGATGATGTTCTCGATGGCGAAGGGGTGCTTGAAGCTGGAGGGCTGGGACACGCCGAGATTGTACGTGGACATCTGGGGCAGGTGGGTGCCGGTGGCCGCGAGGGCGCTGAGCCGCAGCTTGGCTTGCTGCTGCAGGTACTGCGCCGCGTCCGCCGGCTTGCTGGGGGCCAGGTGGTCCGACTTGACCACCTTGAAGCGCTTGCGGCGGCGCAGGAAGCTGCCGTTCTCGAACATGTCCCCGCAGCTGGGGTGCAGCGCCCAGAAGCTGCCCTTGCCCGGCTGGTCGGGGCGGCGCGGGATCTTGATGAAGCAGTCGTTGAAGGAGAGGTTGTGGCGGAGGGAGTTCTGCCAGCGCTGGGTGTTCTCCCGGTAGTAGGGGAAGCGGTCCATGATGAACTTGTAGATCTCGCTCAGGGGCAGCATCTTCTCCGGGGAGCTCTGGATCGCCATGGCGGTCAGCGAGATGTAGGAGTAGGGAGGCTTCTGATCGCTGTAAGTGTTTCTGCCCGGGCGAGGCATCTTCGCTAGGCGACCCGCGGAGATCTGCAGAAGGGCAGCGACAAGGGGAGGGGGCGGGAGGAGGGGGTAGAGGGGTGAGTCCGAGAGGATTTGCACCGACACCCAGCCGGGTCAGCCGGTGGCTCTGGGGCCGGGCTGGAGAAAGAAGGGCACGGGGAAGGGGCACGGTAGATCTCAGCACTCGAAACGGGGGACGCGGGGGGTGGGGGTGGGGGAGTGGGGCGCAGATGAGGGCAGGAGAAAACAGCCCAGAGCCCTGTGCCGCCGCAGGGGGAAAAGTGATGTTCTTCTCCCAGCTCCGGCCTCCCTCAGCCTGGCCTTCCCGCAGGAGCTCGCGTCCGTGAAGTTACTCTAGTAATAGCTCTGTCTTCTGGTCTCTGCGAGGATGAAGGGGACCCCATCCCCTCCCCTCGACTCCCACCCAACTCCATGCCAGCCCCTGCATGTGCCCACCTTAAAGTTGCTGGAAGTTGACAGTCCGCATCCGGGACGCAGCTGGGAGTCCGGACTCTTTCCCACCCCTCTCCTCCGGCGTGTCTCTCGCTCCTTCCGCGGCCACGCTGCTCCGGTTTAGTCCTGAGGAGGCAGCGAGCTGGCTTGGTTTTGGGAATCCTCCTGTACACCCCTCCCTTCGCCTCGGCGGGCTGAATCAGCTTCTTTTACACCACCGGCAGCTGCACTGTAGCAGAGGCTTGTTTGCTTCTCTGCAGCGGCGATGAGCTAACTAGTTGCCTCCATGTCCTTCCTCTAACCATCTGATAGTTTTATGTGGTGACATGAGCAGAAAAGACCCCTGTAGAGGCGCTTCATTAATGTGCCACTTCTTTGCTATCATATGACAATCGCCTTGGGAGCAGGGGGAGGGGAGCAGGGAGGAGGGGGCTGGAGAGAAAGGCATAATCTGGTTTCATTTACACCTATTTACATGGACACCTTGGGCCAATGGGAATCATTTCCATTTGAAGACAAGGCGAGGGGTGAAAAGGCTCCGCCAGCGGAATTGCAGCGCGATGGTACCCGGTGGCTGGGGGTGGGGGGAAGGTATGCACTAACCTCTATGTGGACTTTGCAGGAAGCTTAGTCTGCAATTCACACTTACAAATGGAGGTACTGAGCAGTGGGATGTTTGACATGGAAATTGCTTGGCTGTGGTATTCTGTTTGTTCTGCATTGTTATCTGATTTGTATTGTTGGCTAACTTAAGGCGACTGTTTCCCCTGTAACGAGGGACTTTCTCTTTGCCAAATCCGCTCTCCCCGAGCGAAGGTTTTTTCGAGGAGCGGTAAGATCGGGGCTCCTCGGTAGCCGCCTCGGGAAGTCAGTCCCGTTCCCCCCCACCCTCGCCCCCCGCCCCAGCCCGTGCCCGACCGCTGCTCCAGCTCCGCGGACCTGTTGGTGCAAAGACGCGGGAGGTGCTCTCAATACACCAAGCGAAGGGCTCATGACCGGACATACGGTCCCGGTGTGCTCGGTAACCAGCTGCTCTGCTCGCAGGACCGGGGACCATCCGGCCCGCCTCGAGGCTGGGGGTCCCGCCGAGCTGCCCTGGGCTAACGGGTCCGTGTCAGCGGCCACTCTGCTAAATATCGTCATCTTGACGCCTTCTGCGCGCTTTGCGTGATGTGTGTCAGACTGCTCGCCTGCCTGTGCGCTTCTCCGTGCGCACTCGTGTGTGTGGGAGCAGGCAGGACGTGTAGCAGCCGAGTTGCGGCTCTTTCTGGCGCACGGTACTCCCTCCTCCCCGGGAGCCAAGGCCCGATCCTGGAACCGCAGCCCAGACGAGCAGCTCTCTGCCAGCCGTGTGTCCTGGGGGGAGGATCAGGCCCGGAAGGTGCCAGGCTTGCCCTGGCACAGGAGGGAAGTTTGCATGATGTGTATTCCCGAGGCTGCCGTGCATCCTGTCACCCTAGAGCCAGAACTGAAGATTGTCTCGGGAGCTGCGAGCCTGGGGAGGAAGAGCCTTTGTGGTGAATACACATCAACTCCATTAATAATATTTTCGGAGTCGGTCAATAACTCACCAAAACGTAACTTAAACACGATGAATTTAGGAGATTAAACAATTTCATTAATATTGAAATGGCCGCTGAGGCTGAGCGCGCGCGCTTGAAATGCAAGCACACGTTTTTCAATATTAACAGAAGTACTTGAAAAGAAGAATAATGTCACCTTCTTAATTCAGCAAAAATAGCCCGGCTGGGGGAGGGAGAGCGGCGGCGGCTCTGTGCGCGGCTGCTGAGACACGGGCTCTGCGAGAGCCTTGGAGTCCTCTCGGAGGGACGGTCCCCATCGAGCAGGGCTCCCTCAAACCTGGCAGGAGCCTCAAAACGCATTTTCACATCGCGACCAGCGCCGACCTCGTGTGTGTTAAACCGTGCTCCCTTCGTCCCAGCCCGGCTGCCCTCGGTCCCATCTAATCCCTCTCTCTCGGGGCAGGATGTCGTTTAGAGAATAATAAGTAAATAATTGTGTTTCTAGGAATCTGAGAAGCCGACCGGCCCCGCGCTGCCCAGCTAAGGAGCCCTTCTGGGGGGATAGACCTGCCACATGCCACCCTGTGCCCCTGGCAGAGAGGGCCTGGGAGTGTTTGTGCTGTACAGAGCCCGGGAGTTGCCTTGCTCAGTGAATCGGCTCCAAGATGCTTCATCCAGCCGGGAAGGGCAGGAAGGCAGCCTCCAAAATTTTTTTTTTTTTTTGAGGGATGGGGTGCGTAAGAGATAATGGGACAATGGATATTTGATAGAGAGTAGGAAAGGCAATACTCTGAAATGAGGAGGGATTCCTCCCAGAATCCCCTAACACCGGACAGAAGGCTTCTGTTCTTGTGTTGAGAGCCCCCAAATAAGTGGGTGTAAGGGATACTGCCCTCCCACACACACACAGCTCCCCCATTCCCGACTTTTAACACCCCCAGTTCAGGTTTTGTTTCTTGGCCCAAGTTCACTCCTGGGATGCCTACCTAAAAGACAGCTCAGAAAATCCACAAACTGACAAATACTTTTCTTCTTCTCTTTGCCGGTACCTTTTCTTTTTGAAGAAAGAAAAAACCAAACCAAACCAGCTGATGCAAAAGGGAACCCGCAAGCTGTAAAGTTAAAGGAAAGTCGACTTCCGTTGTCATTTGCTACTCCGAGTGCAAACGAGGTATGGCTGTGAGGCGTCCGATGTTTTTTCCTGATTTTTTTTTTTTTTGGCTCTATTTTTGTTTTGTTTTTTGTCGTTGGGGTTTTTTTCTACATTGCAAAGGAATGTATGATTGGAGGGATAGGGCAGCCGAAGTCCTCCCAGTAATTGATACCCCAAGTTTCATCTCGTGCTAAGCAAGCAACAGATGATAGTCTTGGGCAATATAGGATTTAAAGGTAATTGTAGCATTTCCCTTTTACTTTGAAAGCCAGCATTAGGGAGGAGGAGAAGGTGAAGTGAATCCAAATCCATTGTGTGGAAAACCAAACCAAATAGACGTTTTTCTGAAGTCTAATTCAAATAAGGAGCTCAGAGGAAGTGTTGGGAAAACTATATAAAATACGCATAAGTCAATTATATCAATGTTCAAACCCAATGGAAATCTATTTCATGCAAGAGCCATTCAGTCCTTGCATGGAGCCCATGATGGACCACCTTTCTGCATGGAAGGTTTGCAATAGCCCCCTTTCCCACAAGCAAGACCACACACGTTTACAGATTTGGTAATAATTTATGCTAATTTTCCTCCATAAATCCACAATTCGCCTCAGTGGCAAGCAGGGCTGTTGAGAGAGGAAAAGGAGACAGAAAAGTGACAAATACAATATTGATTCTGAATCCTTGTGGCTGCAAGCAGGTGTGTAGCTTTACAGAGGGGAGGAGTGGGAAAGGGGCTGTGGGGGAAGCCAAGAAGTTTTCCAAAGATAAAAAAACCCACTCTGTGTGAGAGAATACTCACAACCTTGTTAATATTTACAAACCGGTTGGGAGAAAAGAGAAAGGAGGGGGGAAGTACCAGCTTCTTAGGGTTTCCTAGGCTGCGAAACACAATGCCAGTGTCTGAGCAAGCTTCCCCCGTTTTGGAAAGTCAACTTCAGGCTGCTGGTTGCGGCTGCGTTTCGGCTGAGCCTTGCCCTTTTTTTTTTTTTTTTTTTTTTTTTTTTTTTTTTTTTTTTTTTTTTTTTTTTTGTAATGGTTCTGCTTCTTCTGCTTCTTGGGGGCTGAGGAGAAGGAAGCCAAGATACTTGGGGTCTCCTGCTTTTCTGTGTGCTTGAATTCCCGGTGCGGTTTCCCGAATAGCTCCGGCCGCTCTGGGAACGGCTGGGCTTTGTCCCACCCCACATTCTTCACCAAATCTGCCACTTTGGCGTGAAACTACTTAGCGCCCTTTCAAAAGGATTTTGTTCCTTTTCCAATGAGCACTAAACAAACTCCCCCTGCCTGTCAAGGCCGGACTGAGAACTGTTCCCCAAACCTGTATTCCCGATAGCTTGGGATGTGCTTTGTGCCCGGCTTTGGGCCCGGCTGCGCCGCTCGGGACCCGGGGCTCCCGGCCCTGGGCAGCGCGCTAGGCCGCCCCTGCCCTGCCTCTGCTGCCCGCTCTCTCCTCGCTGCTGTCACCCTCCCGAGAGCCGGCTGCCCGTATGCGCTGCCCTCGGCTGCCCCATCGGGGATTTCAAGCGCAGCCAGCCCGAGCCGGCCCTCGACGCCGCCGGGGCGCACCCCAGGACGGAGCGTCCCCGGGTCCTGAGCTCATCGCTGTCGGGTCTGGGCCCCGGGAAACCCAGCGCTCAGAGAGTCCGCGCTGCGACTACCCGAATTCCTTAACCCCGAGCGGAGGCTGTTGTTCCCGCTCGTGGCTCTTGGCGCTGCTCCGGAGCACCTGGCTCCTGATCGGAGCCGGTTTCCCGGAGAGCTCTTTCCCCTCTGCCGCCGGCGGTAAATCCGCGCGCCGGTAAACGCAGCACCTCCGCCTCCCCTCCCTCCGCATGGCCAGGAGCTCCCCAGGACGGCTCCGAGCAGTGCCAGGGCCACAGCCTGGGAGTGCGTGAGGCCGGGCTGGGCGTGCAGCGCTGCCCCCGCCGCTCTCCGTGCCCCTCGCTGGCAGCAGCTGCCCCCGCCCGGGCTGAGGGCCCGGCCCCCCCTCCGCGGGAGCGCGCAGGTGCGCGCCGGGGCCGCGGGCTCCGGCAGCCGGGACTCCGCAGCGTTTTGTTAAGTACTGTGCTGGTAGCGCGGATTGCAGCTTGAGTCTCGACATTGTTGCCCTGAACGTCTGTCTTTGTGGTAAACTTCCTTCGCCTTCCCGGAGGTGCTGGAGTATTTATCTACACGTTTGGGATTTATTAGTTTATTTATTTATTTATTTATTTATTTGGAGAAGTATCAGGGGAGGCCTCGTAAACTTTTTCTTTTTAATCTTCCCTTTTAAACAAATGTCGCATTTCAAGCTGCCCTCTCTTCTCCTTTTCACATTGTAGGAAATATTGAAAATGCCACCTTAGTATTGAAGGGATTAACTTGCTTTTCTCCCAGCCGCTAACTCTGGTGTAAAGGGAGCAGTAGATCAACTGTATAATGTGTGCACTGTTTGGTCATTTGTACAAGCAGAACAAAGGTTGAGCTAAGCCAAATTGCATTGCACTTGTGAACCGAGTCCCAATTTGAAGTATCTTTTACAGCAGGGGGAATGAGAACAATTTCGTGTATGTCTAAAAGGGAATAACAAAGCCACTTTCTAGAGCATCTCAAAGTGAAGTAGTGAGGCGTGACATTCCCAGGGTGAGGAGGGACAAAGGCAGGGTCAGGGGGATGAAAAAGGGAATCAAACAGCCACTTTCACATGTCTGCCCTCAACTGCTGCACCTCTCCATAATAGGAAACAACTGTTGTAAAAAGGGGGATTGCTCCCATTCATTCAAAATAGCAAATGATAGCTAAACAACATTGTCAAAACTGAATCAACTTCTGTGCAGTACCACCCAGAAAAAGGTATTGTGTTTTGGTTAATAGCTGGGTGGAGCAAACTTGATTTTCCTTTTTCTTTCTTTTCTTTCTTTCTTCTCTGTCTCTTTTTTTGTTGTTGTTTTTTTTTAGTTTTTTTTCAAGGACTCTTCTTTCCAGATCCATCCGTTTCATAAACTTTATTTTTTATCATGAGCCTTTTTTTACAACACATGCTCATCCCATTCACGCTTTCTCCTACAGTCTGCTCTTGCCTTGGTGCCTTGTGCAAAACCAGAAAGCAAAAAATGTCCCATTCTCGCTGCAGTCAGAGCGGCGGTTCAAATTCCGTAAGCAATGTAAATCTTTCTTGAATTGCATGTGCGCGTCGCCCGGCAAAAACCACCTTTAAAATACTAAGTTATTACTTAGCCAAACATTGTGAAATGGTTTTTATGACAATTGACGATGATTTTAAATTGCATATCCGCAAGAATAATGGCGCGCACGTTACGGTTGTTTCCCCTCTTTATAAGCAAAGGTAATAACCGCTTGCGGAATTCAGGCTCGGACAAACTTTTTCCTGCATTGTGTGAAGTCTTTAACGAGCCGGGCTTTAATTAGGGTCAGAACTTTGAATGCTTGTGTTTTTCTCTCTGTTGGCGGGGGGCATGTTTGCAAACAGATCCGTAAGTTGCCGCCGCGAAGCCGCAGCGCGGTGGGGGGGTGTGCTGTGACTGTGTGGGCGCCGGGGCTCTGCACTTTCCCTTCCTGCCGCAGCGCCCCCTCCCCGCGCCGCCCCCGCCCGGCCGCCACCCACCAAGCTGCCCGGGGCCAGGGGACACAATTCCCGAGCCGGGGCTCCCCGCCCCCGCGGCCCCGCCGGGCCCCGCTCCTCGGTGGGACGGGACGGGGCAGCACCGCCCGCCGGAGCCCCCCCGGCGCTCGCACCTGCGTCCCGCGGGGAAGCGACAGAGCTTCCTCGGCCGCGCCGTGTGTCCGCAAAGGCAGAGGGGCTGCTCGCCCCTCCCCGTGCTGTGGGCCGGCTTCAGCGCCCACCCCGCGGCGAGGGGGATCCGCAGGGCCGGCTCGGGGCTGCGGGAGCTGCGGGATGCGTCCCGGCGGTGCAGCGCCCCGCACGCTCGGGGCCCGTGCAGCGGCCGGCAGGGCAGGGCGGGACGGTGACAGGGCAGCCTGGCGGCTGCAGGCGAAGCGCTGATTGCGCTTCCCGAGTCCAACGGCTTCCATCGCTTCCCCTCTGCCCGGCTCAGCTCTCGCCCGCTATACTCACGACGCGAGCGAAGCTCTCGTCTTCCCATCAACCCTCAGCTCTGCATCAAAAACCATATTAACCTTCTTTAGTATTTCATCCCTGGAAGAAATTCTTTGGATCTAACTTTAGAAAAGACTTCCCCGCAGCGATTTCTTTCCATGAATTTTTTTCTCCGTATTTGTTATCGAGAGAAATGGTAGTCATACAGCATCCAACCAGCTAAAGAGGATAGAATTTGATAAAGTGTTTTTTCCCCTTTTGGAGAGCAAGGATTTTACATGGGAATGAAAGGCAGTGGGAATGGCAAAGCTTTTTGAGCTCTGAGAGCGAGTTGTCTGGGCTGTCATTCAGAGGAGAGTCCTTTCGTATTTTTTCTACGAGGAAGTATTTCCGTCCAAGTTTGCTCTCTCTTGAGACGCAACCTGTAAAAAGCCTTGCTCTGTATTTTGGGCGACGGCAGTTTCAGTCGGCGGGGCCGTTTTCTCGTCAAGGTAGAGTTGCACTTGTAAGAGGCGCCCCCGGTAGCGGAAGGGACCCGGGGCAGGCGCTGAGCCCCGCGGACCTGTTAGCAGCCCCGCGTGGAGCTGCGCGGAGCCGGGCGGAGCTGCCTGGGTAAACTGCTTGTGTATTTCACATTATCATCCCGCTATCTGCAGGCAATGTAGATTTTCTAAAGATCTAATGAATAAACAACCAGCAAGTGCTGGCGGTGTAATTTACATTGTTAATGCCTACATGTGTATAATAAATATGCATTTGTATGTCTTCAAATAAACTCTTTTTAGTTTCTAACCTGTGGTGATTTTTTAAAAAGCTATCTTTTCCAAGAAACCAATTTTCTTTTTCGTTTCCTGAGCTGGTAGGGATGGAACAGACCTAGCAAAGCGCTTCACATCTGCTTTTCGGTGACGGTGGGGGCTGCGCGGGCCCGGGCTCTGCCTGCCCGCTGCAGCGCGTCCCGGGGCGCGCCAGGCGCAACCACCGCCCGCTCCCCCGGCGCGGGATGGAGGCCGCGGCCAGGCAGCGGCAGACAACTCGTTTCTCAGCGCAACTTGCCACGCTTTTAACAGCAGAACAATTTAAATGTACAATATTAGCTCACAGTATTAGTCTGGAGGTGCAAAGAACAATCCATTCAGAGACCGAGCTTCAAAGGCACCGGATTCCCCTCAAGGAAAAGTTTACAAATGTGGCTGCTCCCTCCCTCTTCTCTGCCTCCCCCTCCTCCCCTCCCTCGCCGGAGACAAACGGTTTTCCCCGAACGTTTCTGTAGAGGGCATCCCTGACCAGATTTCTCCCACCTCGCCGTGCGCAGCCCGCTCCCCCCGCTCTGAACTGCGGAGCGCGGGTGCTCCGTGCGCGGCTCCGCCGCCCGCGAACGGGCTCCGCGCCGCCCTCACGGGTCGCGCACTGGCAGCAGTGGTTGAAGGCGAAGCTGTCGCTTTCAGATCTTCAGGCTGAAAAGCCTGGCGCTTCTAAGCCCCTGCTGACTTCACCTTGGGAGGGATAAAGATTTTCTCCTCATTTTTCGCTACAAACCAGGTGCCACTTTCTTACACCGCTTGATGGCAAATGTCTCGTCTTCAGCGAGCTGGATCTGGCATACATTATTTTAATTAAGTCTATGGCGATTTACTTTCCTCTGAGATCCATTCCACGGTGCAATTAGGAACGTATTGGTGCTAGCACATATGAATATTCAGGAGAGTGTCAATTAATTAGCAGACAGAGGAATCTCATTATGGTGCTCAAAACCCTTTTAGTGCTAAGCAGAATTAAGGGGGCATTTGCCAATGTGCTGGATTAGTGAATATTTTACTGCGCGCTCATTTAACTTCATTATCATAGCACTTACGCTACTCTCTGATTTTATTAATTAAATTGCTCATTAATTTGTCCAGAAAGGGGGATAAAAAGTTTTATGACGCCACAGCACTCGCGTGGACGCCCCAAAGAGCGAAGGAAAGCGTTTCCCCGGGGCCGGCGGGAGGCCGGGCAGCGGCAGCGCACCCGTCCCGCGCCCCTCAGCCAGGTGCATTTTTATCTCCCCTCATCCCAGAGATAAGTGTAATGCGGCAATTAGTGCTGCTGCAGCAAAGGGAAAAAGGGTATCGCTGGGAATTTGAAGCGTAGACTTCGAGTTTCATCTCTTTTTTTACTTAAATCTTTTCTCAGCATCTGGGGAGCGGGAAAGCCCACGATGCGATTTACCCCTTAATCTCTGCGCAGGAAAAAAAACTGCAGAAAGAAGAGGCATAATCTCATCTTTCCTAGTACTGTGGACAAAATCGAATGCGATCGCTTTCCGACAGAGACAGAAGCGTAACCTGAACGCTTTGCTGGGGAGGAGCGCGAGTGCTTCCCGGGGCCAGGAGCAGCCAAGCGCGGGGCGCGCTGGCAGCGGGCTCGCAGTTTCTCGGCGCATTCAGGAGAACTGCGAACATCAGAAGCCAGCGATCAGGATTACGCTCATTTTCTAATTAGGCAATACTTCAATTCTCATAATTTTTCCAAGGAGCATTGTATTAAGAGCAGCTATTTAAATAAAATGTCCGTGGGATATTGTGCTTTGCAAAAAACAAACAAAAATTCCCTCAGAAATGTTTAATATTAAATATTAATCGGATTTAAATTCAATAGCCGTATCCTGCGACAGTTATAGATGTACAGGAAGCTATAGATAATCAGCCCTTGCTCATCTTCACACAGGAGGGATCGACCCGGTGTCAGCAAAGGCTCCGCAGAGGAAAGGGAGACCGATGGAAATGTGTTTTAAAAGTCACCTCCATTTCAGCACCGAGCGCCGAATTTGCCCAAAAAGGTTAGAAAGACAAATATTAAATCTGCCTTCACAAAGGGAGCCGCTAAATAGATCTGAAATTAATATGCATGTAAAATTAATTAGCTGCATTTCATGACATCAAAATAAGTACCTGGGAAACAAGAACACCTTCTGGGCATTTGGCACCATATGCTAGAATTACAGTTAATTGACTAATTACATAAATTAGGCATTAATTTTACAACACATCAAGTATAAAAGATATCTCAATTACTTGTGGAGGGCGAAGGAGGAGGTTAAAGGGGAGGCCGGCGGTCCGGCCGGGCCGGGCGCTGCGGGCAGGGAGCGCGGCCGGAGCCGCCGCCGACTTGGGGCGGTCGTTAGCGCGCGGAGCAGCCGGCCGCGCTCATTAGAATCAATTACAGCGCGGAGATTGATTAGCGCCTGTCAGGGCGCGGCGGCCCTGCCGAGACCGGCCCGGAGCCGCCCAGAGCAAGGTACGGCCCGGGACCGGGATTGGGATGCGCTCTCTGCGCTGACTGCTCCGTTCCGTGGAGCATCCTGCCCTCCCCCGCCCCCCTGAATATTTCATTCTGGGAGGAAAAAACAGCTCTGTGATTTTTCAGGCACTGGGTTGGGGTGCTTTCCAGTGGAGCTAGTCAGATTTTCCTATTACTTTGCTACAGTGGGAACGAGTTTCAAATAACGTTAACAATTTTAGGTAGCCAGAGCCACGGCACTTGATTTTGGTGCCTTGGAGGTGTGAGGGGATGTCCTCTATAGGTCCAGCACCCTGGAGCCTTCTCACCAGTGAGAGGCTACCTGACAAGATTCTTTCCTCCCCCTCAGAATAAAATGAGTGTCCCGTTTGTACCTGACTGTACCCAAAAAGGTGCCAGACTGTCTGCATTTACTTTGTAGCTTTCAGATTAAGCACCAGGGAGGCAGTGTTAAAATGCGGGAAGGATTTTTAGCTGATGGGAATAATTATATCTTCCAAGCTAAAATGGCAAAATTCAAACCAGCATGGGAGGCTCGGGGTCTGAAAGCAGCCCAGGTCGTGCAGCAGGTAGTGGAAAGACTATCACACTAAGAGTATTTGGGGAGGAACCAGTAAGTGGTCTCCATTTACCCTGGAATTTGCTGAACACCACAAAATAAACAAGTCCTACTCGGCAGCTTTTGGCAAGGTGGCTCGTGAAGCTGGGACTGGACCTGCCCCAGCAGAACAGGAGGCAGCAGGCAGGCTGGAGGGTGGGGTCCCTTCTGCCTTTGTGGGGAAGGGTGGGGGTTCTTGTTTTTTCTGTGAGTCTGCCTTACTAATATGAACAAAATTTGGCTTCCCTCCCCATTTGTAAATAAATATTCCATAGGAATAGACCACTGTCTGGTTGCATTGGTGACATTACAGGCTGACTGTTGATGAGCTAGAAAACAGATGAAACCCTGCCACACGTCTATCTTTTTATTGAGACAAAATGTTCATTTTGATGTAGCAGTTTTGTGCTGTTGCCAGATGCTGAAGGTACTTGAGGGAGATGTTGACAAGTGGATAATTGTCAACAGAACTAAAACAGACACTTTGTTTACAGTTGAGCATGATTAATTGAGAGTAAATAAAACAACAGCTCTGTTCATGAAGTCTCTCAGCATCTCAAGTTCACAAGCAGGCTCCAGAAAGGAAGGCACTGAACCTGCTCATGTGCACAGTAACAGAGCTTGATAATGAGAACAGCCTGTGCAGCTTGGGCATCACCCTCTAGGTTTCAGACCAAGTAGTTTCCTGCTTACTTTTTCTTTCTGTTGGTTTCTTTTCTTTCTTTTTTTTTTTTTTTTTTTTTTTTTCTTTTTTTCCCCCTTTAATTTTGGCTTGCATGGCTGGATCCACAAAGGATTACAGATCACACACTAATTCAAAATAAAGGGTTGTGCATCCCAATGCTGGATATAGTTACTCAGGTAAAATGATGGGACACAAGTGGGCTAGAATGCTTAATCAACAGTAAAATAGGAAGTGATGCAGCAGTCTTTCTTCCCACATTGTAACTTAGAAGTTGTTATAGAATATTTCATGCTTTAAACCAGTAGTGAGGGGCACAAATTAGTAGTGTATACTATGTATACAGGAATATGCTTCATTTTTTTGGGTTGTTGCTGGTTTGGTTTTCTGTTTTTTATAATTAAGATATGTTTCTATTTGTATCTCATGTAGCAGTGTATATTTACCCAGACTTGTACAGAAGGTGGCATAGTTAGTATCTAAGTGGTATTCATGCTGCTCAGACTAGACAGATGCTGCAGCTCAGTTGGAGGGTGGAGAGGAACTAGAATTTACTGATCCACAGTTCCCAAATGTGAGGTTTGTGCGTATCTTTTTCAAAATTATAATTTTCTATCTTCTTTGTGCTTTGATCCACTCTGAAGCCACTTCCTGTGGATTATTCTTTCTTTAATGGACAGGAGCCCTAGTAAGATGCTGTTGCAGCAGCTGGTTCAGCCTCCCCCATGTGCAGCACACTTATAAGTTCTGATCCTGTTAATCTGTATTCAAACTTTCTACCTTGGTCCTGTCCTCGGGTGACTGGACGTTTAAGGACAGCCTGTCTGTGTCTGTGCCTGTTGTCAGTGGGCATTCAAACAGCTGGAAGGGCTCTGCAGCCATTCCAGCCTGTGAATGAGATGTGCTTGCCCCATCAGTGCTGAAGGAGGGGCAGGCTCTCTTACTGATGACTGTTGTGTATTTCTTCTCGAGTCAGTTTATTGCAGCTTGCAGGTTTGGGAGTGTTTTTTGTCTTTTGTACTAACTCTGTCTTGCTGTCACTGACTTCAGCAGTGCCAGCTTCCAAGGCCTATGAGAATATCACTCAGCCTCATGCCTACAGTTCTTGGTGGCTGTGTTCTAAACAGTCCTTGAGCAGTGATTGGGTGCTAGTCATCTATTACAGCTGTAGCTGCTTAGAGGGAGGGGAAGACTGTCAGGAATTGATAAGGGTTTGCATAGTAATACACATTTACCTGTCATTTCAACACAAGTAACCTTAGGGCATTGTTTTGCACTCTGAGGGCCAGTCATGCCATCAGCCTCCTGTCCAGAGGTGTCACTGGCCCCGAGGGTGCTCCAGGGCAGTGAGTGTTGTGATGTGGCTCCATCACCCTTGCTCAGGAGCTGGGATGTTTCTGGCATTGCATGGCTGCTGGCTGGCTGCTGGGCTCCTGTCCATGTGGGACCGTGGGTCTTGGAGCCATGCCTAAGGGTATTTATTCTGATCATCAGTAGCTTGTCAGTTAGATTATTGATTAGTTTATATTTTGTTTACACCATCACAGCCAAGATGATTGCAGTTTTTTGCCTTGAAGCCTCCTGTATCCTTAGTATTTCTCCAGTTCCTTTGAAAACATTTCTCCTTTATTTTATCTGTGATCAAAACTTTGCTCATCCCTCATCTAGAATGTGCCTCTTCCTCTGGAGCATATGCTTGTCTAAGCTGCAGCAGTTGTTGCTTGCCTGTGCAGCTCAGAAGCGCCCCAGGATGCTCCCCAAAGGCTGCTGCACTTCAAAGGAGGAGCTGCAGGCTCAGAGCAGCCAGAAAACAGGAGCCTGTGGGCCTCAAAGCCCCAAAGGTGGCTGTTGGCATGGATGTAAGAGGAAAAGCTCCTTTCAAGGAGCAGCTTTGGAGTTTCCTTCTGTAGGGGAGCACTGGGCACTTCAGAGACAAGGCAGCCAGCCAGGATCCTCGATGCAGATTGTGAAGATCTTCCCAGAAGCTAGAGCAGCTGTCTGGGGAACTCCTGTGCCAGTCAAAGCACCTGGGGGAGCATGCTGGGGAGAATTGTTTCCCTGGTGGAGAGGTGAGAGCATGGGCTGTTCAGCTGTCGGTAAGCTCTCAGCCCCCAAGTCATGGATGTCTTGTACCTATCTGAAGGCCACTGTGTTACTTGTTTGGATGGTGGTAGGTGTCAGCTCTCCAAAACAGAAGGCCCTACTTTATTTGCAAGACAGAAGGGAAAAAATGGTTTCCATACTTATGTCTACTTTGCTTTTCATCTGAATGATGTCAGAGGGTAAAAACTTTGGAGATAACATCCTTCTGAGCCTAACTTACCTAGCACATTTTAAGGACAAGTTTTCCAGTGGAGTTCTATAACTTTAAAAATAGGCCCAAGGGCAGGAGGTTCTGCTACATTTGACATCAGTGGAATTGGTGTATTTTGCAGATGGTGATGGACATCTGAATTGTACATGACTTCTGAGTGTTCAGTTTCTTTATGATCCAGACACTGTGATGCATGGACATAGAGGAATGTCTGTCAAAATCACCATAAATATTATTGACTCTGTAGCCTAGAGCAAATCCTGAGAATGCTTCTGTGTAACTGGCCCAGGGAGATGTGCCTGGATTTCTTGCTGCCCTGTCAATATAATGCCCTGGGGCATTCAGGGTGTAGGCTGCAGATGGATGTAGGATATACTTTTCTCATGGTCAAAGATTGCTAGTGGATCCTGCTCTGGGCACAAAACTCAAATCACTTGCTGCTTCATTATCTTGAAAGACCTTGAGTTGGAGTCAAAATTGAAATAATGAGCCAGACTGATGAAGGTGAATGCATTTGCAACTGACAGGAGTGGACACATGCTGGTAACCATCTGCTGGGATCCCTTGCAGGTAGCTGTGGAAGTGCACTTTCATGTTTAGGCTGTGAATGCCATGTGTGTGATTTACTTTATGTGCATATGCTGTCCAACTAAATACTTGCATGGATGCTAAAGCTATTTAAAGTGATATGTAAAGTGATTGTCTTATGTGCTCTTTGGGAAGAGACTGTCTGATTATCCATTAAATATTTTCTTCTGAAAAAAAGAATGCCTCTTTTATTGAGTGTTTGTACATGAAAATCTGGAGATGGAGTAGTTCTGTGCTGTGTATGTAAAGTTTGTATGCATTTGCAAAGTAGAACTTTGTTTAACTTGGTTGTCATTAATGGTCAGAGATGCCGTGGCACTGGTATTTCAGAAGTCAATTAAACATAAAACATTGTAACAGGATTATTAAAGAGTACTGAATGCTGGAGAATAGATGTGTTACAGGAAGGGGCACAGAATTGCTGTGTACTTAGCGTGTATAATGCAGCTTGCTCAATTTCTTCCTGGCTATTCATAGGAGAGTACATTTTCTCTTTTTAATTGCACAAGATGACAAGACCTTTTAATTAAGGTGGCATCTATAGTATTCATATACTGCAAAACCCACAAATGACTAAAACTTAATAGCATCGTAAAAACTATGGTTAAAGCTTTTACCAACACTGCCATCACAGCAAAGGGTCTTAAATCAACTACATCAGCAGTGAACTTATGCCTGCACTGAGCCTACTGACTCAGAGAGCAGGAACTGATTTCCTTTCATGCAGAAATAATGTCTTTGTGGGGTTTTTATGGTTGTAGTAAACTGGTAAGTGGTCCTTTTGTCTCTTCATGTGTACCTGCCCTCCCATTTCTAATTTCTGCAACCTCTGAAACATTCTGTGTTCAGTCAGAAGATACTTTTTGGGGAAAAAGATAAAATTTCACTTCTTCACTGGAAAGTTTCTTGCAGGCTTCAGTGGGACAAAAGGGCAGGGAATGAGAATTGCATATGGAAGATGTGGGGAATCAGACAGACAGGGCTGGATCCACAGGAGCAGAGCAGGAAAGCCTCGGTGCTGCTCAGCTTTGATACTGACTCAAGGTCTCACTTGGAGAGCCACATCCTCCAGCTCAGGGATCACAGGACTGCAGCAGGATCACTGCTGCAACACGGGATGTTAATCATTTATGAGTGAAGTCCTGGCAAGGAGATTTATGCACAGGCAGATTATTTTCTGTCTTCCCCTTTTTCTTATAATGACAGCCTTACATGTGTTGGGCTGGTGTTTGTGGGGGGATGGACCTTCACCATAGGATACTATCCTGTGGCATCCCAGGAACCTCTAGAGGTGCATCTTACTCCAGAGGTGGGTGAGGTATGTGGCAGCTGAACAGTGGCAGCTTTTGCCTCCTTAACACTAGTAAAAGTGGGAATGGCTCTGGGTCACTTTTGTAAGGTGTTGGGATTTTTTCTCTCTTATTCTGCAGAATGTAAAGGAACATTTTGCAGAGGCTGAAGGTACAGCACTTATTTTTGGCTAGAGCATTCTGCGTTTCTCATCAACTTTTTGTGTGTGTAACAGTTACTGCAGGGGGCTTTTGTGGGCATTTCTTTTCTCACAAAATTAGAAATTTAACAGTTTGGTTTTAATCATAAAGCCCTGATGCTCAGAGTTTCTTCAGCACGCCTTCTATCGACTAAGAAATAAACCAGTTTGTATAGTCCAACATTTCCCTTGGGATTGGCTCAGAAAGCAACATGATTTTTACTTTATTGCTAAAAATACTGTGTTGTTTACCAGATGAGTATTTAAATAATTTAAGGATGCTATTCTAAAGAGAGACCTTGTTAGAAAGAAAAGTGCTTTATCATGAGAACCTCTAGCAAAAGAGAGGAGGACAGAGTAAACAGGCAGAGGAGAAGGGACCTTGGGATGTATTAACATATAGCAACACTAAAATTAATTGACTTAATCATGTCTGGTCTTATATTAGGGAATTATGATAATCAAGTGTATTTTCTCTATGGTCAGGTTTAGAGTGAGGATTATAAATTTGTGGGTGTGGAATCAGTCATTTGGGGATTGCTCTCTGCAAAGCTTTGTGACCACTGGGGTTGTTCAGTGCCCAGAATGCTGGACTCTTCAATTCTCTTTATATCCCCAGCTCAGCACCAAGGGCCCTGAGCAGCAGAAGTCAATCAGCTGAGTGGGTAAATAGTATACAGTCTTCCCAGTGCCATTTTCTAGACTGTCATGTTAGGTGTGGATTTCAAGGCATATGGAAAGCTGTGTATCCTTCTCTTCAGCCCTTCACCCCAACCATCCACCTTCTGTTCTGTGTCCTCTTACCTGGGAAGCTGCAAGGCCTTTCTTTAGCACGTGGCTGGTTCATCCAGCAAAGGGGCTGGAGCTGGGACCACTGTCGTGTTCTGACAGAAGTTTATATAGCTCTAAAAGTCAAGGGATCAAAAGTAATGTCAAGCTGCTAAAGCCTATCTTACTTTGGTCCTCAGTCACTAAAAGAACTTGAATTGGGCTTATCTGGTTCATCTGTTCAATGGCTGGCAAACACATGCTTAAATTTAATCCTGAAGATGAAAACATTTGGTAAATACTGTTCTAAATGGAGTTATGTTCTTAAATGTCCTTTGTGCATTGTTGTAAGCAGACAGTTTGTGATGATTGAGGGTGGGGCTGGCCCAGCCTCATCCCCAGTGGGTACAGCTGTGAGCAGCAGGTGAGCAGCACTGCCAGCAATGAGCCATGGGGCTCTGACCAACCACCAAAGAGAACAGAGGGCACACAGGTGCAGTGCATCAACATGAGGGGTGTAAAAGGCTGGGCTGAAGAACAAGAGGGGCAGCTGCTGGCAGCCTTCTGCAGTGACAGGGTGTTACTCTGGGTGGGCAGATGCCTGAAGCCTTCTGATGAGGTGTGGTGTGTCTGTGTATGGGTGAGTGCTTAAAGCCTGCTGGAATTGTATGGGGATACTCTGTGCATCGTCGCTGTCTCAACAGTGACATGTTTTCACATTGCTTAGGAGCTTCCTTTTTCTGCAGTAAGAGAAAAATAATTAAAGTACAGTCAGAAACAGAAGTTTGGCTGTAGCTGTACAGATCTGAGAGCTATGGTAGGACAAGATTTGTAGGTGGGGGTTGTAATTTAATTGGGCTCTGTGGTATCAATGGAAAATGTAGCTAAATTTTCGGTCCCATAATAATTCCCTTGTAAATTACGTATTCTTTCTATGTTTCTGTACTCAGCACATTAGCATGTCAACAGTTGGAAAATAATATTGCTCATTACATTAGCTTTGGGAAGTTGTCAGGTTGAGGGAGAGTCAGTTTGTCTAAACCACTCCTGTGCTGAGTGGTCCAAAGAGTTTGGAAACATGAGAATGATATTGTTTTTTAATATCCAGCTGATCCTGAGTGTTTTAAGCAATGAAACTTGCCTCTCTAATGCTGCTTTTAGGCTTGTCAGTATTTGTGGGTGTAGGCAGGCTGGGTGTATGTCTGTTCCCATTCAGGGTGCAGAGACACTCCCTGGATGATTTGTGGCTGCCTTTGTGTGGTGATTTTGCACTGGTAGAAACAGGGTTTGGTTGTGTACAGTGCTCCCAAACTGGCAGAGAGCTCTGCTGACTGTCCCCCCTTTACTGAAAGGAGCTGGGGACAGGGTGAGGAAAAAGCTGCTTGGGATTAGTTCCCTGACTCTTTGACTCATGGAGCTTGGAGTTCAGCCTCAGGGCACATCTCAAGGGGAAGTTTATGCTCGGGGTCAGGTCTGCCAGCACTGCTACTGCAGCACTTGCACAAGGTGAGTCTCAAATGGCCTGGAAGTTTGTGGCACAGAGCGTGGCTCAAGGATCTGTGTGTGTGTTCTCTGCTTTGGCTGTGTTTCAGTGAATGTGCTGCAGATCCAGCCCCTGATCCTGCTGTGCAGATTCCACAGGAACACACACAGTCTTGAAAACAGCGCATTGAACGTTAATTCATGGGAATTTTGTAAGCCAGCTTTATGGATGTAGCAGTTGTAATAAACATGTTTTACAAAATATTAGAAAACATATTTAGAGGTTTGCTGATTTGTTTGGGGCTTTTTTAAAATGATTACTGCAGATGTTATACTGTTTTGAGACAGTTGCTTGATAAAAAGAGAAGAAAGAATAAAATAGGAGCGCTCAGTAAAGTCAACACCCTCTGAAGCTTGAAAGCATTAGCAGTATACAAGTCCTTAAATGTCAACAGTTTAAAGGCAGGGAAAAAAGTTTGTGTATTTCCCTTTCCAAAGAGCAGATATGGATTTAAATAGAAAAATCATTTCCAGATATTTCCTGTGGAGTTCTAAAGATGCAAAGAATGAGATCAAAGGAAAACTGAAAATACAGGCTATTTCTGGTGCTTGCTCCATATCCCTAAATTCAGATGATTGGACAGAACCTGTCAAAGACTCAGTTTTAATTACCTGCTTCTGATCACGGGCTGTGGAAACAAGGAAGTCAAAGTGCTGTCTAGTGTGACCCTGTGCATTGGTGCTCAAGCTCTTAACCTCTGTGACCATGGCAATGTCACTTTTCTGTCCTGATGTCTGCCATTCTGTCCCTCTCCCTGCCTGTCAGAGACCCCATCAGGGACAGCAGAGCAGGAGCAGAGTGAGCAACCAGCCCCGGACAGAGAGGGAGTAGGGGAAGTACCCAAGGGAAATCTGATCTCCAGGTGGGACCTCGAGGCATTAGTGACATCGGGGAGAGAGTGGAGTCATGGCATGTGTTCAGCACTGGGGGAGGAGCCCAAAAGCTCCAGAGGGGCTGTTCTGCTCAGCCTGGAAACCAGAGTGGTGACACAGATGGGCTGCTTTGAGCTGCTTTGCTGTGGGGAAGCTTTTTGCATTCCAGGACACAGGATCACCTCCCACCTGTGCCAGAATCCTGATGATGATGAAACTGGCAGCACTGATAAATATCTCGTCTATAACTCCTATGCACTACTTAGTTACAATTTTAAAAATTATTATTATTTTAAATAAAGGGTCACCTTAAACTTGATGAACTTTCACAGCCTGAACAAGCAGAAGGGACCATGTGGAGAGCATTGTCTCTGGGGATGTACTTTTCAGTGAGTAAGTTCACTCGAGGCAGGAGTCTCAGGTAGATTTGATTGCATTTACAAATAGAAAATCTGTCAACAGTAAAGACACCTTCACTGTTTAATCTTCCACTAGAGGGGAAAAAAAAAGAAAATCAAAATACTTTTTTCTTTCCCAGAACAGCTATCTTGCAGAAAACTTGAAAAATGTGAATCCCCTTCCTTGATACGAAGTCACTTTGTTGATGAACAGTGCTCCCAGCAAAAACTAGGAATGATACCATACAAAGGATGCCCAGCATCATTATCTGCATTATATATCAATAGTTGTGCTTCCTTGCTTATGAAGTGTATAACCTTGTGTGTCCTTAAAGTGTAAAAACAAAACACCCACCACCCTAAGGACACCTGGGACTGCACTTCTAAGAAGCCAAGAGAAAGAAAAAGATTTTATTAAAATATTATGAATTATTGTTAACATATATTTACATAATTTAATTCATCTCAGGAAACATCTAAAAGAATGAGATTCTATCCACATATGGTCATGAAGCCATCCTTTAATGTCATCATTTTCCTCTAAAACCCATCAGTACACTAGATCCATATTTGAGGGGATTTGCTTATTTTATCTAATAAGAAGACAATTTATGGGGCTGTTATCCCTCAGATGGGATACTTGCCTGGCTGTCTTAGCCTAGTCCTGAACTGGGGAGACAGTGCCTCTCAAAGATCCTGGTTTTTTGAGTGAAGAGTTCAAAATGCTACAGCTTTGGGCTAAGCAAACTGAGTCAATGGTGTTACTTGAAAATTATTGCTGTTAGTAACTGACATTTAAGGCTTTGATATTTCTATTACAACCTTTTCTTCTTGGGAGTGCTTAACTTGTAATTAATTTTATTAGGTTGAATGTCATTAAAAAAGAAAATTCAAGCATCCTTAGGCTTCTTGTATATAGAAGCAATTTCTCTTCAAGGCCTTGTCTTTAGAAGCTGTTCCTCTTTTAGTCTGAGACAGCTTTTTGTAGTATTTTTGAAATTAATGGTTGCCACTTCAATAAGGACTTCTGGCATTCTTGGTCAATTGTTCACACAATCACAATTTTAAATAGAAAACAGCTAAGAATCTGATTATACTGATGGAAGTGAAGAGAGAAACAAGGCTGAGGAAGGTGATCTGGTGTTAATAGTCTCTTCTAGAAAAATTAACTTATTGAAGGACCCATTATTAGAAGTAAAATCTTAGTGAATGCTGGGGCATTCAGAAGGCAGACGGACACCATGAGGGACACCAGCCTTGTGTTTGCTGTGTGCAAGTGATGAGGCTTCTGGGAAAATGTCTGTATTTAATCACAGAGTAGTCTTACTTGCAAAACCATGTGTATAAACAAAATCTTCTGGTTTAGAGCAAAAATAGGGCTAATTGTGTGGCTGCCAAACAAATCTGCTTGACAGCATGTCCATTAAAAGGGCATTATGCTGGTGAGGACATGCACTGAGGGATCCTGGAAACTGTTTGTCAGGAAGCTGAGCACTGTTGGGGTGACCAGATGCCTGTGAACCACAGGTGCATTGTTTTAATTTCTTGTGGTTTTTAATCTCTGTGGTTTGAAATCCAGGAACTCCTGTATCTCTGGACCATTTCTGCTGCTTTGCCATCTCTATTTCCCCCTCTGTCAGCAGTTGGCTACCAGACAGGCTTTAGATGAATAGCATTCACCTTACTTCAGAGTTGTTTTATGATGCTGGTTAGATGAAATAGTTCCAGCAGATACTCTCAATAAGCAGAGGCCTGTACTCTCTGCAGTTCATTGAACCCATATGGATGGGAACAGCTGCAAAGATGGGTTTGCTACCTGAGGCCAATGTTTGTGTTGCCAAGCGCGACTCCAGCTTGCTGACCCTTGTATAATTCATTGCAGTTGAGGAAATGTTGCTCACACTATTCCATTTTGTGATGAATGGCATTACTTAAAACTGATAGTCTTGTAAAGCAGTGGTGACTTCCCATGTCTGACAGATGTGAACAAAGAATACAGTCAATAAATATTGCTATGTTCTAAAGGAAGATTCACTGCTCACAGTTGAGGGGGAGGAATTTCAGTGCAAAGAGAAAACAGGTGGAAAAGAGGTTGGTATAAAATGACAATTTAGAGGTTGTGCTTAAGGATGGATCTTTGTGGGGATTCGTGCATTGCAGGTCTCTGAATCATCCAGGTGTGGTGTTGCAGGCACATATTTCAATCTAGCCTCATGGAACAGTTACTGCTTCACTGACCCTCTTACAGAGGCCAGGCAAATCATTTCAGTGACCTTGCTGAGCTTAGACTTCCATGGAATTTGCCCAGAAAGGGAAAAATGCCTCAGGAAGGCCATATCTGGATAATAACATTTTCTACTTAGTACTATTGCGTTATGGGAATGTTTTTCATCCAGTTGTTTCCTGGTGTATTTTTATTGACTATTTTTTTCAAAACGGAGGTTGAGTGTTTTCTTGTTTGTGTGAAAGAGCACCTGACCTCCTAACCACTGTCTCTGAACTCTGTGGGAAATGCTTGTAGTCTTTGCTGTTGGCCTCTGCAGGCAGCAGCCCTAGGTTCTGCTGAGACAGAGATGAGAGCCAGCTGATTGTATCGGTGGTAAGAAGAACAAAAAAGTAGATTCTTTGAAAGGTCAGGAATATCCATGAGTAGCCATTAAGCAAAGGGAGAAGAGAGACATAGGAGTGTTTTAGCAGGTTTCTGTGAGAGACTTGGCCAGAAGTTTTTATGGTCTGAGAGATGAGCATGGAGCCTGGGGAGGTGGAGTTAGGCAGATCTCTGAGTGGTTTAGAGCCACAAGGGGAGCAGGACATGGGTTTCAATGAGGAACAAATAGAGGTGAGTGGTGGAAATGGTGAGAAGTGAGAAGATTCCTTTAATGTGAACCCTTCTTTCACAGAGCTGGTGTCCCTATGCTTTTAAGGTATATGAGCAAAAATAACATCATTGATCATATTTAGGTAAGAATAAACAGGGCACAAAATCACCTGGTATTTGCCCACATTCACTTTGTGATAGGTGTGCAATTATTTCACAGTCTTCTGCCTAATTTCTTGCCACTTCATGGAGTATGAAGATACTCCAAAGAGACAAAATCCAGTTACTACTCTACAGTTCTTCATCCTCAGCCCTAAAGCTTGCTACAGCACAGAGATCAGACCATAGAAGTGTGTGCAATAATGTCAGAAATGACTGATACTCATCCTGCATGCAATAGCAGGCAAAGGCCTCTCACCCACGGGCTGAGCAGCACAGCAGTGTGAGGCTTTGCACCCAGTTCTGGGGCTGTGCTGTGCCTCAGCCCTGGGTGGGCCAGCAGGGGATGCTCCTGAAGTTCCAGGTCTAATTGAAGCAGCTCTGACCAAGTAGATCAGATGGTTGTGGGCACAGGTGTGTTTGCAGTTAGGCTGAGAAAAGGATTTTTGCTTTGCTTTGTTGTCACTAATGTTATATCTACTGAAATCAAAGCTTCAGCACTGAAATGCAATCAGTAGTGATTGCTGCAGTTCTCTCTTTTTGCTTTGCATGGTGGTGTCTAGTCACAAGGGTCTGAATTAGAGATGTCAAGGCAGCTTTTCTGGGCTTAACTTTGCAATTAAGCTGCTTTAAAAGATTTCCCAATTAAAATGCAAGTAAATCAGCCACAATAAAAGGTAAAATCTCGTGAAACTAAATTGATATTAATTTGGAGAGTAGCAATTCCTTTAAATTTGTTGTATAGATCTGCACACCTTGAGTTTTCAGACTAGCAAAACAATGGCTGTCTTTTATCTTCCATGTGAACTGGCCAAAACAGTAGGAGAAGAAATTTTATTATTAATACTGTCTTGGGGTTTCACAGTTGTTTGTGGTAAAGGAATAGAGAGCTGAGGACTCCTGATCTGACCTGCAGCTGCTGTGCAGAGGTGTTCTCCAAGGATGCCCAGCCAGCAGTGTTGTGCCTCTGGATTTTCTTGCCTGTACCACTTTCTTTGGCTTCACCAGGGTGACCTTTTCATTTTTCTTTGTTTCCTGGAATTGGCAGCCTAGCTGGAATTCCTGCACAATAAATCTGGAAGCAATCTGGAAATCTTGGTCACTTTCCAGAGAGTGCAGTGGGCATGAGGCTGAACAGAACTTCACTGACCTTTGGTACCCTCACAGAGTGTAACTGAGACACAGCAAACGCTTCCTCCTGTGGGCAGCTGAGCCCAGGGAAGGGAGAAAGGAGAATGCAGAGGTGACAGAGAGCGGTGAGTGGAAGCAAAAGAGTGGGGAGGTGAATTGGTGGGGCCAGGAGTTTCTCTGCTTATCTTCTTCCCTCTCCCCAAACAAGCTGAGGACGCCACTGCCTTTATCTGCAGTGTTTATCTGGCCTCGGTTGAGGAGTGGTCGAGGCCAGAAGTCCCGCGCTGAGCAGGGAGCGGTGTTCGCTCCCCGCTTTGTGGGTCAGGGCTACGTTCAGTTGCAGCATTGGCTGCTGCAGCTCCTTTGGTGGATAGGGAACCCGTGCTGGGAGCTCCAGGAGCTCGAGCAAGCTGCCAAATTGCCTTTGCAGAGCTAGCGAGAAGGGGGAAACCGTGGTGCTCCTCTTTATCTCTCGGCCAAAACTGGATGGGATTTCATGAGACAAAGGAAGGGCACTTCACCACCTGCGGGGCTGCTTATCAAAGGCCTTCTACACACAAGGGAGGTGTGAGAACTTTTGAAAAGTGAGGTCACAGATGTTCTCTAAAACTGAAAGGATTGAGCAATCTAGATAGAAAAGCCATTTATCAGGTTCCTGGAAATATCGTTATATGCACTTGTGGGTATATAAATGTGTACATAGGTGTGTATAAGTATCTCTGTGCTGAGATAGAATGTCCACAGATGGGCTGTTGTGACATCAAAGGGCACAGCCCCTGACCATGCTTATCTAGACAGAAGCAACAGCAGAAATGGATATGAAAACCAGACCAACATTCTTTAAGATAACTGAAAGTCTTCTATTTATATATTGCATTTTGCATTTCACTTCCTCTGTCTGTTTTGTCTTTTGTCATTTTGTCATGTCTCTATTCAGATGCTGAAGTCCTTAGGGAAGGCTGTGTTTTCATGGCAGTGTGACACAGTGCACTTTTGAAAGTCAATGACTACTGTGAGAAATAAATATTCTGTGAAATGGCATTTTCACGATTGAAGGTTCTGTTAGCAGTGACACCATCAGCAAACAGAAAGAAGTCCTAGGGTTCTGGATGTGCTCTCACGAGCCTCGGAAATGCACCCACAGAACCTGTGGGGGGAGGACCTTACTCTTCCCTTAGAAAATCAAAGGAGGGGATCCTTCAGGGACACACCTCTGTTGTTTGTGTGGATACAGACCTGACACCTCAACTGAGAAATATTTTACAAATGTCTCTGTATTTGATTTGCTTCATGTATTGAAGTGCATTTCAAGTGTGATATTCATAATTTGGGAACTGTATTCAGTATCATGGTTCCAGTGATATCCTGGTATCTGATACTGAAACTTAGGAGTTCAAGTACAAACACTGATTTTACTTCATAAAGCCAGATGGAGACTAATTGATTTCTATGTTGCAGAGCAATTCAGCTGCACAGTTCTGTGTAACAAAACATGACCTGGGACAGTGTATCTGGAGCAATCTATCTAACACCAAGTAAAGGCAGGAATGTGTCAGTAGCCATAAGAAACTATTTTCATTTGGAAATATAAAATTATACCTGACACCTAGCAGAGGCGTAGCTGTGGCTGGAGCTGAGCAAAGGAATGCCTTTTAATATAAAATAATAAAACTTCATTTGAAGAGCAATCTTTTTGAGTAGACCAATAAAATTACTTATTTTGCTGTCAATGCTGACAGAATATCTGTACAAATGGCCACGGGTCACTGAGTGTCACTTATAATCATTTTAGATCACTATTCAGTGGCTTTTAGGATTTATTTTTGGTGAATCTTAAAAACAGCAGGAAGATAAGCAGTCCCTACAGACAATCACTAGATCATCTGGTATTCCTGGGATGGATGTAAAGAACTTTTGATGTTACTATAGTTTCTGACCTTGTTGATTATTTGTTGAATTGGTTGAAATGGCAATTTTTGTCGTAACCTTTCTAATATTTTGGCTTTTTCCACAGACAAGAGAAAAATATTTTCATTTTTTCCAGCAGTGGGATTTCAGATCTAATCTGTAAGTGGGTAGGGTAATAAACACTGACTTGTGATGGTGATGCTGTGACTGTGACCCCAACACTTGCAGTGCTTCACTGGATGTGACATTCTCCCATAATGTGTAGCAGAGTCTCTTTTTTTCCCACTCATAAGAGCTCTGAGAAATAGGGACCCCCAGTTAGTGGGGGGTGACTGACACCAGAGCATGTGCTCAGAAAGCAGCCTGTGGCTGGAGCAGGGATGGCTGAATTGTAACTCCCATGAATTCCCAAGACACTGTATGGTGTCAGATGGGAGGAAGGTCGAGGAAAGGACTGCAAAAGGGAATTTGGAATACAAAGTGAACAAAGGAAAACCCCCGACTTGTGTGAGAAGAAAAGAAAGAATGTAGAAAAGGGATATTTTGATATAAAATAAAAGTGAGGGATGCTGTCAGTGTTTTGCCCCTAGTTAGTGTTAGTGTTATGCACTGCTTAAGGATGCCAGGAGCATCCTATGGCACAAGTCTCAGCCCAAGTTTAGAGTTCCATGAGAGAGAGGGGAGTGGTGCAGTGCAGTAAGCAGGGACAGGGCGCCTGTTGGGAGCTGTGTGGCACTGGCATGGCTCCAGGGAGTGGGATCCCTCCCACATAAAAAGCAGAGTTGCTGTTATGAACAAAAAAAGGGTTACCCTTTTTTTTCCCCAAAAGTTGTAGAATTACAAGTTTAACCAGTTCTGGCAGAGGAGTGCTTTTGTTAGCTGCTTGTTATAATCACCTGTTAGTTATCGGGTCGTTAGCCATCTATGGTTGAGAATTCACTCTCTTGTATCAGCATCACCCTGCTTGTGGCCAGGTGAGAGGATGGCATCCCCCCCAGACGGTAGAGGGGAGGGAACCAGGAGTTGATATGCAGATAAGTTTAGAGCCAAAATGCAATGGGGCAAGCCCCTATTCCAAACGCAATTAATAAACCCCTAAACCAGCGAGCCAGTATGGAATTCAGAGATTAAAGTGGTCTCTAGACATCAGGGTGAGGTGAGAAGCCAGCAGAGACTCTGAAAACCTTAATGGCCCCTCACCACAACTTAAGACGTTGTTAGTTGGAGTCAGGAGCCGAGGCTGCCAACTCAGAATCGGGATTCAGGGGTTGTAGACCCCCACCCGCTCTCATGAGGCTGGACCCCCACCTCTGCCCCCTGATGGACAAAGCTGCATTTGCCTCCTCCTCCGAGTCACTCCAAGGAGGTGCGACGGCGAACCCGCGGAACCGTCGGGTCTCCCAACCTTGAGCTGATCAGTTTTAATAAAGGCATCAAAAAGGAGAGACATCTCCTGCCCTGTTTATTTCAGTTGCCTCTGCAAAACAATAAACAACAAGCAAATGCCTTGTTCCAACCTGTGCACTGTTTTGAGAGGGCTGTGCCCTCTGTAGGGAAGGGGAGTTCCTAATCTGTGTCTGTTTGCCATTAAAATGTAGGAATGGCCACATACATACAGGGGCCTGCACAGGATGGAGTCCTTGTGGTTTAAACAGTAGCTAATAGCTGAGAATAATCTCAGCAAGTGAGGTTAGGGGAAAGGTATTGATTTTGTGTCATAGAAATGTAGGTAGAACATCTAAGCATTAAATAATGTTCCCAGGGCACTTTTCAGTCTGACTGGCTGAAAGAGAAAAGCACAACTTATTTAATGATCTGTAGAACGCAGCGTCCTTGGGGTCAATAATGTGTACTTAACCTTTAGGTTTTCCATGTTGTCTGCTTGTCCAGTTGGTTTATGAAGTGTATGCCAGCATGGCTGGGGATTTAAGGCGGTGATAACTTGATCTCTCAAACGTTCTCTGCTGTTGCATGTGGATGTTGGACAAATCCATTGTGAATTCTGCTGAGCTTTCCCTGGCACTGCCTGCAGCAACTGCTGCTGCTCAGTCACAGCCTTGTGCTCTGAATGCAAGTCAATAGTGTTTATAATGTGAACACTACAATTGCTGGAATCCAGCAATCTTAACCCAGTTGTACTTGCCTCCAAAATTTAAAATTAAAATAACCTCTTCTAGCCTTCAGCTTTTATCAAGAGATGTGTGCTTATTTGGTGGCTCAAATAAGGATTAATTTTAGAGAAGAAGTCTGATAAGAAAAGCAGAACTTGAGTTGGCAGCAAGCATACCTCATTTAAGAAAAGAGTAAAGATTGTTACAAAGTTATCCTTATTAGACACTAAAATCTAATGCCACAATTCTGTAGAGTTTTACTTCTCTGGGAAATCAGAGAATATCATTCTTACAGGAGAGCCACAGTTAAAATATTGAGCTGGCAGTCAATAGTCTGCAAGTTCTGTTTCCAGCTCTGCCAGAAGGTTCTGTGTGTGTGGCAAAACCTCAGTCTGATTCAGCAGAGCACTGAAGGATGTGTCTTCACTTAAGCAGCTGACAGTCACCCCCATTTGCATAGAACTGCTGCATTGTTTGGGAAATGCCAGAGTTCTTGGCTGGCTAAGGGCCCATCATGGAGCACAGAACTAGAAATTTCACAGGTGCACTTGCTTCTGAAGTAAACTGATGGCGATAATTTTGTATTTCCAGCAAAATGTCTTATCTTCCCAGCTCCAAATGGTGGGGCAGCACAGGAAGTAATGACAATGTTATCGAAATTCATCCTGATATCTAAAATATTCCATACAAGCATTGTGCTTCCCCTCATTTCTTAATTGGAGCATTGTCTCCCTGGATTGCTTTCTGAATGGTTTGGATCAAAGTAGTTAAAATTTTAAGGGTTTTTCAGAACACAGATCAAATTAGTATGATCTCATTTTTCTATTCATTTTCTTTTTTATGTTCTTTATGAGTCATCTAATATTTATGTTTATTAGTAAATGACTATTAGATATTTTTTCAAACAAAATCTGCAGTGGAATCTGAGTGTTTGATAACTTGTTGGAAATGAGGTTATGATCCTATGAAAACTTTTGCCTGAAGCAATGACTGTTTCCATCTGTGTGGTTCTGTCGATTTATTCTTGTATAGAAACATATGAAGGCTAGATCTCAGTTATATTGTATGTACATGATGCTGAGTCTTTCAGGGGGATTTCTCTCACAGGAAGACAATACTTTGCCTCAGTGACATTTCCCCCTACAAGTAATCTGTCACTGTATAATTAAATGGGAAAGTAAATAATGTTATTATTTCTGAGCATGGACACGGCGCACACAGTAACAAATCGGATTCAAAGAATAGCTGATGAGGGGATTTGTGGAGATCTTTGATGCAAAGTTTTAAGTGCAGTGCAACCAGATACCTAGTCTAAATTGGCTGCCACTGTAATTAAAAGTATAAATGTTTCAAGCTGAATACATCCTATTAGTAAGATTTTAGGAAACAAAAATTTAATTTATTCACATTTGATATGGTCTGTAAATGCCACCATTATATGCTTTCCTCTGGCCTTTGATTAGCTATGGATTAATAAAACTTTTATACCTTCTTTGTCAGCCTCATTTTGAACTCTGTTTTTGCATACTGCTACTATTAAATAAATGAATTAGTGTCCAGAAATGTGTCATGCATATTACCTAGCAGCAGGAAGCATAATACAGTGGTCAGCTCCCCAGGAGCATTATAAATCCTAACACGCTCAGTAACCTGCTCATGTGGACCTATTAAAAGCTTGATGATTTAGTGAAGCAGTATTTGTGCTTAACAATGGAATTTTAGTTAATTCAAAACAAAGTAAATCATTTCCAATTACAGTATTTGAATATTCACAGCAGCTGCATAAGGGTGTGCAATGCTGCCAAGAAAAAGAAAGAAAAGGAATTATAAAGGTTGGCTGGAGTTTAGCGTTTGGAGTGGTCGTGGTACCTCAGCATCAGATGAACACCACTGTTTGTAAAACGTATTTATTTGACATAGCTGCTTCACTGGAGAGACTATGAAGCTATAGTTTAGAATGGGCAAAACTTCCCAGAGACTGTGAAGACTTCAGTGACCAAAAAGACTCCTGAAGGTGAGGCAGCAGCAGGAACAGCAGAGGCACCCAGCCCAGGGAGCATTCAAATGGAGCCGGGCTGTCGGCAGAGATTTGGGATCAATTCAACGGCACCTCTGGTATCTGTGCCTACACACACCTCTGCAGGGCTTGCAGGGCTCTAGAGCTGCAGCTCTTGGGGGAACTGGGTGAGAGCATCTGCCAAATTATCCTGGGACTCTGTTGCAGGAAGATGAGGGATTGATGGGAAGGGTCAAATGCCATGAAATGTCTTTGCAGCTTCTGTCACGTGTAGCAAATGTGCTGTGTGCATACACACAGATGTGTGGAAGATTAGGCTGCTCCTTTTGAAGACAGGTCAATGTTTTCCAAATCTGTGTTTTCAATCCAGGTTTAGAGTTGTGGCTATGCCTTAAAATGCTGATATGCTTCAAGAAAGGCACTAGTTTATGTCTATGAAAACACAATTTCTTAAGGCAAGTAGAATATAGCCAAATAAACATCATAGGAAAGCACAGAACTGCATGAAGAGGACTTATTAACTCTTTCTCTGCTCAGCTGACTTGCACTATATGGTGCAGACAGAAGGTGGGGGAATAGGTGAAATGCCAACCTCCAGACAGATTTTATATCTTCATTTGTTCTCATTACTTTTTAAAAAATTATTCTGACAATGTTTTCCTTTATGGGTGACATTTGTTATCTTCAGATACAGTTATATAAACCTGTTGCTGTTAATTGGGATTGCATTATTCCTACAAGTGTCTCTCTGACTCTTGCAGTTTTCAGGCCTTAATTTCCATTAATAATCTTAAAAATATCAGTATTTGCTCCTTGTGGCTTATTGGTCTCAGCATAATGACTTCTATTTGAAGATGATGGCAGTCATGTGATATCACCTACTTATTAAAAAGTCCTGAGGGGACAGGCTCGGGAATGGATTTATCATTAAAACTAATGCGTTCCTACTGAAGGCTGAAATACAAAGTATCATCCAGTATCCTCAGAAGCTTTCTCAGTTCCTTTTGGCTGTTACAGTACCGGATGCAGCCACGTGCTGCAGGGCAAATTAACAATCCTGGAGCTGCAGAACCGATCCCTGGAAGATGATGTACGATTTAGAGGAATAAATTAGGACAATAAGCCATGACTATAGGGATGTTATAGATTATAAAACCTGAGGTGATGATCACTGGTTTAAAAACCTATTTATATGCCATGGAAAAGTTCTGTGGAGGTTCCAGCTGCCTTGTCGGTGTCTCAAAGATAAGGACTGTCACCTGATGCTCGGGGTGCTCAAGGGGCTGCTGATTGCATTTGCAAGTAATTGTCAGCATTTGTGACAACTGCTGTGACATCATAGGCATTTAGAAGACAAAGGTGATCTAATTAGCATTCAAAACAAATTTCAGAAAGTTTGTAAAAGTCTTTTTTGCTCTATTCTCACCACCCATTTTAGGCTGGGGGGGGGGGGGGGAGTGTGTTTAATTTTTCTCTACCTTGAAGCCATCCACTTAAACAGAGCAATGACTTGGAGCAGTCTGTTTAGAGATGATGCTAAGGGGAGAGCAAGGAGAGGGTACTAATGTGGAATCACATTTCTGGGATACACCTGGTGGGTGGGAGATCGCCTGGGTTCGCTGGCAGGTGAGGATCCGGAGGCAGCCCGGAATCAAGAGCTGCAGCAGGAGCTTGTCCCCCCCTGGAGCCAGCATCTGTCTGCCACATGGCAAGGGCGTGGGGGGAAACTGTCCCCACCTCAGGGGGAAGCACTTCCCAGCCATCAGGGAATATTTGCATGGATACAGTCCTCAGGGCCGAGGAGACATTCCCTTTGAGACAACTTTGAGGCCTTGGTTGGAGGCAGAGGGTGAGTAACTTTTGGTTTAGAATTAAGACTGAAACTCGGGTGTGTTTCTGAGACTGAGCCTATGCCTGAGTGGTCGTTAAGCAGTTGTCTGGGACTAAAGTTGCCTAAAATCTACTGCCAGAAATTCGGAGAGCTCCTGGAATGTTTATGAAGTATCTGCCTTTTATTCCTTGATGCATGTGGCCTGTCATGCTGTATGCTTTCTGCACTGTGCTCTCATCTCCTCTGATTACAAGCCACAGGCCATAAGGAAAGGGAGGAAAAGGTGACCAGTACTGGTGTGGTGGGGGGAAATCTCTGTTGTGACTCCAACAAGAACTGCTTACTGTGTGTAGCTCTGTTTTTCCTTTACAAGTGTTATATTTATGGACCAGTCTTAATCAGTTCTTAGCATTCATGATCAGTCACATAAGTTGATGTGAATGTTGAAATTCAAATAAGTTTTAAAGCTTTTGTTGAGGCTTGTTTGCTCCTTCAAAACAGGAAATTACCTGGCCTGAAACCTGCTGAAGAATATGCAGGATGCTTTGCAGGAATATGTATGATCCTTTTTCATTTTAATGAAACTTTACTAACATATGGTTGAAGGAAACAAACACAAATAGGTTCACCCTGGCCAAATGCATTAAATCAAATATAGCAAGTGTGCTCATTATCCATTCATTGTTGTTCCAGAGTTACTCTTGATTGCCTAAGAAATCTTGCAAATTAGAAAATCCATCAGTTGGTGCAAAACATGAATAAAATATATAAATAAGAATACAGAATGTATTTCAAGCCCTTAATTTCTTCCTCTTGTGAGAGCAAAGCAAAAGGACTTGCTATGCAAATAAAATAAAGTAAATTGCAGTTTAGTTAAAATATGGTTGATGTGGTATATAGGATTTTGGAGTCCGAGTTCAGTGATAAAGCTCAATGAAAAAGGCTCTTAGGGTTTATAACTACTAAAGCAACAATTTTGTCTCTACACAGTACATGTTATTAAGCCAGTATTAAGTTTGTTCTACTGAACTGAATTTTTAAATAATGTTCATGTCAGGACTTTGCTCTAGCAGTGTTTATTCTGGACGACATATCATGCATCCACACCCCTCCAGGCATATGCAGGATTTTTCATAGAAAGCATAAAACTGAGAGCAGGAATCTGGTCTGAACATTATCTTATGTATTCTGGCAACTTTGACAGAACTGTGGAGATGGAGATCCTCCCAAAATGCCAATGCAGAGATCCAGCCCTGGTGATTGTGGACATAGGACTCTGAAATTAAATAGATTCCCATCCTCTAAGAAGTGTTCTTTTTATAGGTATGCAAAAGCTAAAATCTTTTTTAAAGTTTCATAAGGTAATAAAGCTAATAAAAAATAAAGTCCTACCTGCAGGGTTCTTTGATGTCAGATCATTGTGCACTCTGAAGTTCTTGTCCAGCTCATTCATCAAGCAGCTCTTCCATATCTGAACAATCTGGGGACACGTTTCACTTCTCAAAAAAAGGGAATGTGCTGTATCTTCAGCAGGAACTGACTTCAGAAACTCTGGAAAGTTCCAGACATTTCCATTTGACATCTTTCAACAGGATGTGAAGGGAAAACTATTTGTAAACTAGTTAATGAGTTGTTTATATATGTCAACAAAGTTAATAAGCTTTAATTCGTCTTTGCATTTGCTTAAACCCAGTGATGCACATTTCTGCACCCACCTGTGAAATTTGTGTGGTTTTTATCTTTGACTTGTGTTCAAGAAAATGGGAGATGTCCACACTTAGTGCTCTCCAAACAGAGTTTGTTTAAACCCACTTTTCATGGAGTATATAGACATAAATTTTTTTCTTCTTCATACCTTCTGTCTACCTAGGTATGTCTTTGTGCATGTGGATGAGCACTTTGTTCCCAATAGTACAAGGAACATCTGTAAAAGGACATATTTCACTGACAGTGGCAGTGTGCCAGGAATATGCCCCAACTCCTGCTCTCAAGGACACAAGTTTGTGCCATAGCTCAGACACAGTGTTCAGGGGAGGAAAATGTAACCCAATTTAATGCATATTTACAAGATCCCTGTTTTCTCCAGTGTGGTGTAATGAGTACCCATGTGCAGTTTGTATTACTGTTAAAGCAGCACTGGTGGAAACACCAAATGAATGAACATGCTAAAATATTGTAATCTATCCCACAGGGTGCTGTTCTTCAAGGCCTTGGTGATTAGAGGTTTTGTTTTCATGCAGCAAATGTTCCTTATTCACATAGAAGTCCTGCAGAGACACTGAGGGACTTACACAGGCTGTGCTTGCTCAGGAGATGGGGCTGGGCAGGGTTATGTCTTCCAGGAAGAGGCCCATCACTGAAAGGTTTGGGAACTTCTTCAGGCTTTGTACCATGGCTCTGCTTTTGATCATTTGCATAAATAGGTGTTGTGCAGAGTGGTTGACTTAATTCAGTCAATTTGATTGATAATTAGAACTGACAAATATGAGATCAATGCAAATCATGAGGATAAAAACATCTGGGACTGTGAACCCCCTCAGTGGTAACCACACATGTACAAACCAGAATTCACATTGGTTTCTCAGTGTAGACCTTGTGGGTTTGCAGTGCCTTTCCAGGCTGGAATTTGGGCTGAGCAGTGATGCAGTGGGGGGAAAGAAGTTGGGCACTGAGCTTAGGCACAGGGCTGGGTGCAATTCCTGCAGCTTTCTTGGCTGGCTTCTGCTCCTGTCCAGACCTGGATGAATGCTTTTCTAGTGTTTGAAGGGCTCCAATGAGATGCTCTTGGATTTTTTGTGGCTGGTTTTTTCCCCCTCCAAGCAGCTAATCAAAGAAAGAAAAAATTAAATGCTTCAAATGAAACATTTGATAGAATTTGCAGGCATTTTGTGAGAAATTCAAATTGCAATTAATGGAAACTTGTTTTCACTGTTGAATTTTTTTCCTTAAATATATCTTTTTTCAGGTGCATTCCATTTCATACAGTGAAGAGCACTGAAAAACAAGGTAGTTGGGTTTTTGCATGTTTTTTCTTTCCTTCTTCCTTCTTTCTCCTCTGAAAGTGTAATGTCTCTGCAGTTAGGAAAATGGACTGCTGTCAGGAGATAATTTATCAGACAGAGGAGATAATCCTGAAGGGTTTGAGGTTAAATGTCTTCAATTTCAGGGCATTATTTTTCTTTAGACAATCCCTCTGCCTGGTATGTTGGCAGCTTGGCTTGCTGCTTCTGCTCTTGTGCCTTCTTAAATGTTTGTTTAGGAGTAAGTGCAGCTCTCCTTATATACAAATTTTCCTTTGGTTTAGCTTATTAATAAATGCCTTTTGTCACCTTTTGAAATGAAAAACAAAGTTAAAAAGGAAAATTTCTCTCTTAACCTAGAGAAAGTAAGAACACTGTTCTAGTGTCAATTGCTGGAGTGTAAAAATCAAAAGTCAGGAATAAAATTCTGAGAGACAATGTCCTCAGTTTTATCACTAATATAAAATCACATTATCTATTAAAAGTGCAAATTTGTGTCTTGCAGACTTAAAACTGCTGGATACTGCAACAAAAATCGTGCGTGTTGGTTTTTATTATTAACTCTAGCTTTGAATTAGAATTCCCTACATTACAGCTTGGAGCTAAACTCTGTTTACAAAACAGTATTTACACTTGACTAATTTTGCAGATCAAACTAATTAAATCAATTAAACTGGTGATTAACCAAATGAAGGCTGATTGCAAAAATTAGTGGGTTTATTTTGGAGGACTGGAAGTAAGCTAATTACTGCAGTGATTACTTGAACCTGGAGTACTCTAAATGTGGTATAAATTGAAACCTCATAGTGAATTAGACTGGGAATTCATTACAGTTTAAAGCACTGTTAATACTATTCAGGCTGCTACTCCTGTGTGAAAATTTCACTCAGTATTTTGTGTACTGATAAACAATCATTTAGTCTGTGTCCTTTTAAATAACACCAAGCAATTTCACACAGTATTTTTCCCTGAAGCCGAGTCACAAGACTGTTTTTATGAAAACAAAGTTACTAAAACTGTCAATCCTATTCCTACACTGTGCATGATGGGAGATGTAGTAAAACCAAGTCTCCCTCCATCACCATGAACCAAATGTTCTATTCTGGCTTCACATGGTTGCCACAGCATTTTTGGCGTTGATGTCTCACCCCGTGTTTGCCACCTCCAGCTGTTGGCTTGGTGCACAGAAGAAATGGGGGTTGGGTTTTCTTGCCCTGCTCATCACTTAACAGTTGGCACAGCACAGAATGATCTGCACTAATCCTAATTTGTTGCATTTCACGCTCATACTTGGGAATGTGGTGCTGTAGAAGGATTTCCTAAAATCCTTCTACAGCACCAGATCTGGGAGATTACTCGCTCATTTTGTTTGCCAATGCAAGCTGTTCCCTGTAGGATACTGCCCAGGCTATTTCGTCCCTCCTTGCTTCGCCAATTAACAACGGAATATAAATGTCTACTAAAAATGACCTATATTATAGAGTTCCTTCAAGCACCTCTCCTTGCAAGGGGGTTAATGAAATTGCACAGAATAAAAATAGAAAGACCTCAAAGAGCTGGAATATTTTGTAGTTTGTGCTTATTGCCTATTATCCTTATGACTATTGTAAACACGCTTTGTTTTAAGCTTGTTTTGTAGGATCTTTCATTACATCCCTCATCCAGGGAGGGGTTTGGTTTCAGTCCTCTTTGCTTCTGTGAATGCAGACACTTGAGACTTATGCTGCATAAGAGGCTTTTATAATGTATGTTTTTTCAGGTTTGGATTATTTTCTCATGCACATAAACACAGGTCCCACTTGTTTAAAAACCAATTTCTGTAGACCAAAATGCAGATCTTATCCCTTCATTTTGTTGTCCTGTAGGCTATGTCCCACTCTAAGCAAGGCCACATGTAGGCCTTTTGCAGCATTCCCTTCAGAAACTGTTTGCTGGGGATAAGGAAATAGCTACTTAAAAAAAAAAAAAAAAAAAAAAAAATTAAAAGCACAACCTGTACTTTTAAATCCCCTATGGCTGCTTAATTGGGAACTGTTCATTTTACTGCTGACATTGCTGGGGGCATTTTATCAAGGGAACTTCAGGCATAAAGCAAAGTATCTAAATCTAAAGCTGTTAGAAAAGGTAGAAGGTGCCAAGGAAGCCATTTTGCTAGGCAAGTAAACTGAACTGAGAGTACTTATGGGACTGGCTGAGGAAAAGGTGGTGATCAGCCAAGGGATGGGACAGAAAACCTGGGGGGCCATTGCAAAGGCTCAGCATGAGGCAGTAGTGATGGAAGGCAGCAGTGGGAAGGATGTTGGCTATTTTTGAGTAGATCTGGAGTGTAAGAGCTGCAGATATTGCCCTCTGTGTGCACAGAGCACCAGGCAGGGCCTGGCTCTACAAGGAGCAGAGTGCTCAGCACTTGGTTATCAGAGAGCTGTGAGATGAGAGAGCAGTGAGGGGTGGGAACCTCTCAGCAGAGAACTGCCACCTGCCATGAAAGGGATGGCAGCTCTGAGTGGTGAGCTCTGGCTGAAGGCTGCTGCTCTGTGGAGACTGGAGCTGAGATGTGCTCACAAGCCTTTAGGAGCTCTTAGCACGGGGACAGAACAGGCTGTGTTCAGTGTTGTACTGGAGCAGAGTGCACAGCAGAGTCACCACACTGAACAAAAGGGAATGTCCAGGGAGGCTCCCTCAGCCCCAGCCAAGCAGTGGGGCAGTGGGCAGGCAGCTTCAGCCTTCCTGCTGGTGGGCAGAGGGAACTCAGGGCCTCTTGTGCTCTTCTCAAGTGTTGGAGAGCACCTGGTAGCAAAAGTACTGAAAGGACACAGGAAGGTGGGCTTTTCACTGACATACCAGCTTTAGGGTTTTATCTGAGTGTGTACAAGTAAACCTTCTAAAAAGAGATGTAGGAATATCAAGATGATCCATATCACCATGTATAGACAGTTTAAAAAGAAAAGTAAGTTCTCTTGCAGGGTACTCCCTTCTTGAGCAGATTTCTACTCACATAGAAATCACCTTCTCCAAAACCAGTCAGATACCTGAGTTTGTATGTGAAAGTCACATGAAAAATAAGCCTGTTTTTTCCCCCTCTTTTTTAGCAAATATATAATTTTCTATAACTGCCATTGCAAGCCTCAAATTTTCTTTCTTGGAAACAGGAGTTTTGTTTATTTGTAATGGAATTAAAATCCATAAATGCAGATTACTAGCTGAATGCTTTAAGTGAAGAAGCCATATGTGTGAAGTACAAGGAAATGCCAATGCTTGATTGAACACTGTATCAAAATCCAGCACTTTCTCATGCTCTGTGCTCATTAAAAATTCCTTATAAAGCTCTCCAAAGCAAAGAAATCTAAATGGTAGTTTGTTTTTATAAACTAAGTCAATGTAACTTGTCATTATTTGAATAGATTCATGTAACTATCAACTTTTTATTTTTTGATGCAGTTTTTTAGAAGTTAAATTCCACAGTATCAATCTGAAGCAAGTTTGCTAGTCTTGGGGAGGTTAGACTGCAATAAGTTTGCCCCACAATGTCAATTTTCAACTATTCTCCATTATTTAATGCTAGAGCAGAAAGAGAATCTCTTTCTGGGAGCTTCAAATGGTGATTATTCATTTATATTGTGTTACCACCTGGAGTGCTCATCTAGGCTGTATATATGTGGGATTTCCACAAGAGCTTAGGAGACAAGTGTGTGGAAAGAGAGGAAGCTGAAGGAAAGCATTCATTAGCAACATGACAAAGGTCTATGAAGTAGCTCCAGTAACCCTGTCTAGAGTAAAATTGGTTAAGAAAGAGGTGTGTGCACTCTTAACAAATTCATCATGTAAAAAATGCATTATTTTTCTCAAGGAGATAGCAATATTATTCAAAACATGCTAAAGTGGGCAGGATATCCCAGGAGTAATTGTGAATTATTAGGTCATAGGGACCTCATTGCAAACTATTTGCAAAACTTAATTGGTGTAATAAATAAAATATGCATGCAAATTAGACTACTTTCTGAATTAAAGGAATCTGTTATCCAGCATTGCAAAGATTCATCCTAATTTAATAGGTTTTATATACAGTTTGAGATGGCCATGTTTCATATTTGTCCTGAAAAAAATAGATGGTATTTAACTAAGCCTGAACCAGCCAACTAGTGGCATCTGAAAAATGTCAGTGTGTAATGCAGGGTATCACTGGCAGGGTGACACCAGACTCCAGTGTGAGTGTAACAGTATCTTATTTAATTTACTGCTCAGAACAAAGTGGCTAAGCAAGGTGACAAAATTAACAGTCCTATTTGCTTTATTCTGTTGAAAAAGACTTCTTCAGTACTGAGGCTAAAAATATTAGTAGCTTTGAAAGTTCTCTTTGAAGCTCTGTTATTTATTGATTTATTTTCTATTCATATTAGAATTCTAGTAGTGGAAAGAAAAGAACCAATGAGTGTAGCTGATTTCATTACCCTAGATAGAAAATAGGGAGTCTGTAGTCATGGTAGTCCTGTAATGACTTTGTGTCCTAAAGCAAAATCTGAAAGAATCAAAGTGAAGAATCTCTTAGAATAAATATAAATAGATGGATATAAAGAAGCAGTTAACATTCTCTGTCTAATATCATTGCTAGACTCAATAACACTGTCTTGTCATCAACCCCAAATCAAGTATTGCATCTGCTTTTTTAAAGCAGTTGATTGAATGAATACAAATGTCTTGCTGTTGTCACTTGGGATAGCACTTCATACATCCCATTTTCTAGCCTCTAATTATTCCATTTGTAGACATGAATGCCATTTAGATGTAAGCTAATTCAGCATGGTAACTCAATTAGATTTGTACTGACTAGGATTTATGAAACATCAATGGATTCTTGGTGAGACCAATGGGACTACCAGTTATTTATCCCTAAGTCTTACTGATACTGCCTCTCAGGAGCTCAATTAAACACGCCAGTGATGAGAATATTTTGTAACAGTAGTCTTTCACAATTAGTCTAAGATTTTTGTAAAGCATATCACATGTAAGGCAGGGCATCATGTATTATGCAATACAAAGTTCTCATCTGACTAGTTCATGACGTTAAAGGGTAAAAGAAATTCCCATCATTGTGTTGTTGTTGTAATTATAGAAACAAAACTCAAACTGAGTTCATAGAAAGTAGGATGAAAATTCTGCTTTGCTGATTGAAAAAGTAAAACTAACACTATATTTATAAAATAGTATCTGCATCTTGCAGGCTACAAACAGGTTTCTCTGCTAATGCAGATCCCCCTGGAAACCATGAGTTCCTTGTGTGGGTTTAGAGCTCTCATTGCGCTTGGTCCTGGAATCATTTTTTTGTTCCAGTAGCAGAGTCTGCAGTTAGCAAAGAGACTGTTGGAGAGTATTATTTTATTATTGCTGAGGTCTCAAATTCTGGCAGAAGAGGTGTTTGGGACACACTTTGCTTTCCACACTGTTCTGTAGAGTGAGAAAGTGAACTGCTGCAAGATTGGGATTTTATGTCAGCACATGGGAGGAGTGGGCAGTGGCATCTAAAATTGGTGTACTGGGGGTTAAAAGTCTTGGCAGCTTTGCGTGGAGGGATGGACTGTAGTTCTTGTAAATGCAGACTGAAAAACTTGATCAGCCAGCTGTGCTGCACAGCTATGGACACCAGCAGGCTAAAGGCAGGTTTGTGCATGGCCAAAAACCAGATTTATGTTGACTGGTGTCATGGCTTAACCCCAGCAGATAGCCTGGCACCCACAGCCACTGCGCCCCCAGTAGAGTGTGGGAGTCAATTGGAAGGACAAAAGTGTGAGAATTTGTGGGTTGAGATAAAGATAATTGAATAGGTCAAGCAAAAGCTGCCCAAGCAAGCAACACAAAGTAAAGAATCCATTCGCTACCTCCTGTCAGCAGGCATATATTCACATATTCCAGGGAAGCAGGGTGTCCTCACATGTAACTGTTACTTGGGAACACAGGTGCCAGCACTCTGGAAGTGCCCCTTGCCTTCTTCTTTGCCCCAGTTTTGCTGCTGAGCATGATGTTGTAGAGTATGGAATATGCCTCCACTCACCTGGGGTCAGCTGTCCGGACTGTGTCCCTGCCCAAGTTCTTGCCCACCCCCAGCCTCCTCACTGCAGGGGCAGAGTGAGAAATGGAGAAAGCTTGGACACTGTGTGAGCTCTGCTCAGCAGTAGCTAAAACATCTGTGTGGTATCAGCACTGCTTGGTGACAAATCCAAAGCATAGCACTGCACAGCTGCTGTGAAGAAAATTAACTCTATTCCAGACAAAACCAGTCCAGCTGGGACTTGGGGATATGGCTGGTGCTGTCTGGCATTGTTAGAGTCCCTTTGCTTCGCCTCTTGTTTATGCTGGGAAGTGGGATGGAGGGAATGCCTGGCAGTGTTGCTGCCCAACTTACCTTAGAAATCTTCTCCCACTTGGCACCCACTGAAAAGCAGAGCAGTGCTAACTTCAAGTCTATATTAAAGCTTCTGTACCTCTCTTGAATGCACTCAGCTTTTGCTGAATAGTGCAGGAAAACCAGCATGGGGATTTTTGCCTAAACATTTTCCTTCTAGTAGGTAAATTGCATATTCTTCCTGCAGATTAGACACTGACTAATCAATGTGCATTGATATGGCCCAAGTATCTCCAAAATCATCTGTGTGTCTTCAAACACTAAACCACTGGGCAGCAGGCTCTGTCTGGTGGGCTGTAGGGTTTTGCAGGTGTAATGTCAAGGATAATGAAGCAATATTTAGGCATTGCAGTATACATCACATGAGGAATGGATAGGTCACTCTAACCTATTAGCTGTGAAATCATATTGAATTCTATGTGCTGAAATGCTGTTTCACTTCTTCAGACTATTTTGTCCATATGATAAATTTGAGTCTGTATATTCCTAAAAGAGCTGTGCACAAATTTTCAAGTAATTTGTAGAAGGAAAATGTATTAGGGGACACTCAGATTCAAGCTGATTTGCTGTGCCAGGCACTCTTAGGCTCCCTGACTCGGAGTCCTTGCTCCCACATTGGTCAGAATGCTGTAGCTGCTGATGGCTTGGAAGGTGGCTGAGGTCACTTTCCTCTAGGAAATAATGACACCCTGCAGGACTGAATCTTAATATGTCAGCTTATCTGACATTGTGGCTGAAAAATGGTCATATAAAAATCTTTTTTTACATAGAACTACTTCATGGGAGGGTGGTGTTTGGAGGGCTGATTGCTGAAGTGGCATTGTATGGATACTGATTTTCTGTACCATGTGCCATTTCTTTAATCACATTTACAATAATGTGATTACCCTGCTCTGTCACTCTGCAGTTCGTACTCTGAACACTGCACTTGTGCTCCTCAGTGCTAGTAGGATTCTGTATTTTCTACTTTTTCTGAAAGCTATACAGATTTGTGCTTAAAAACAGCTGGTTAGAAAGTGTCTTTCAATTTAAAAACATCCTGCTATTCAAATATTTTCAGCCTATCATTCTTAATGAATTTTTGTTTAAAAGCAATATAATAAAATAATTATTCACTTGCCAAATAGTTTTCAGAGGATCCTATCTGCTGTCTTAATTCTTGTTGCTGCTTTCACATAGTATCAGGTCAGTATCTTCTCACACAGGGAGAACTCATCATGGCTCCCCATCTAAGAACTAATTCATTACTACATTAATAATAGATTTCAGTTATAGTAATTTTTGTGCAAAATAAAGTACCACTAATCTTAGTACAGAATAGTAAAAATCTTCTAATAAATGTTTGGTATGTTGGAAGACATTTTTTATGGAAGTTTTTCTTCCAACAACTGTGCTCTTTTTAGTGGCGGATGCTTGGGAGAAGGGAGCTCTAATTAAAAACAAAAAAACCCCAAATACCACAAAACCAAGCAAAACAAATCTTGTCAAAATTGAATATTTGCATCTTCTTATTTTAAAATACTTCCTTTCATGAAAATAGAATTAGCTGGAGAACAAATAGTCAGCTGAAGCATTCTTTTTTTACACTTCAAATCAAACCTGTTTCAAAAATATCCCAAGTACATTTGAAAACATATATTTTGAGCAGAGAGGGAAGTGCTGGTGAGTCTCCAAAGTCACCTCAGTCACTTTTTCTGTTGGCAAACTCAGCAAAGAGGCTGGGCTCAGGCTTGGGACCTGAGCTGTGGTGCACAGATCAGCTCTGGATTTATGGGTGCAGCTCATGCCTGGGCAGCAATGCTTTCTGTCCCAGGCAGCCCACAGCAGTGCAAGAGGGGAACTGTTTGGAATTTTTCTTTGTCTTTACCTCAAGAGGTTCACTTTCTGAGGTGAACAGCACAAAGATAGGAGGAACAGAGACACCGAGGAATCCTTGGCCCTCTGTGTCCTGTTCACAAGGAAACTTTTGCTTCCTAACCCTTCCTCAGTCCCCTCCTTTGATTCCAACTCACTCCTCATCCTTTTCACTTCCATGTGTAATGGGAGTGATTTACATTCTTCTATTCAGCACCTATAATTTTATCTTCTTAGGGAGCTGAAGGCCTCATTTAAACACTGTAATTCCTCTGAATCCCAAAAACTGACCTCAAGTTTCTATTAGAAATTATTTAGTCATACTGATGGATTTGTAGTGCACAGGCACATACACAACCACAGCTTTTGCATAAAACTGAACACATTCTAGAATTACGACTGGGATGCCCAATGAAGACATGTAGCTTGTCTCTCTCGTAAGTCTGGATCAGTCCTACAGAAGTCATTCCTGACTGATTTTTGTCTACACTGCTTTTAAACCTAGATAATTAAAATGCACAACATATTCCAGTGCTAATGCTAATATTTAATTTTCCTGCTGAAGTACATGACTAGTTTTTCTTATTACCATCATCATGGATGTGGGGGAAAATAATTTCCTTAGTATCAGCCTTTAGCTCTGTCCTGTGAGAAACCTTTTCTATGGGACAAACAGAACCCCAGCTGTTTCAGTTTTCCCCAATGGGATCTGCTTGCTCTAATGATATATCTGCTTGTCTTCGTCTGGGTTTATGTGTTTTTTATCTGGTAAGATTACTTTGAATTCTACTCCTTGAGAGCATTCACAGTCCTTCCCACCTTGCAGTAGATTTATAGGCATGCTGTCTTGTGGTCCAAGTCAGTAGTGAAAGTATGGATTGATACTAATGCAGGAGGGAAGCATGGAGAGCCCGACCCCACAGTGGAGTTTGACACTGGAACACTAGGAATTGCTCTCAAGGGTGATTTTCTACCTGTTGTAGAGTTCACTCTTGTCCTGGTTTTGCCTCCTAGAGAGGGAGTTTTCTTCTTAGTAGCTGCTGCAGTGCTGTGCCTTGGATTCAGTACAAGAGTAATGTTGATAACACACAGATGTTTTAGTTGTTGCTGAGTAATGTCTGCACTAAATCAAGGACTTCCCAGTGCCTCGTGCTCTGCCAGTGAGCAGGTACACAATGTGTTGGGTGAGGTGCACAGCTGGAAGAGCTGACCTGAATTGGCAAAAGGGATGCTCCAAGGTGTGGAATGTCACACGCAAACTGGGGAGTGCTGATTGCTGCTCAGAGCAGGCTAGGTGTCAGCCAGTGGGTGGTGAGCAACTGTTCTGTACATCAGCTCTTTCTCTTGGGTTTTGTTTCTCTCTAGCCCTCCTTTTTGTTATGATTATCATGTTCTATAATAACATAATAATAATGGTTCTATAGTAAACCATTCTTAACTCATGAAGTTTGCCTTTCCTTTTTGATTCCCCCTCCCACGGGATGGTTATTCTGTTGCAGAAAGATGTTAGATTTGTGAAAGCAAATCATGTCAAGTTTTACACACAGCTTCTGTGTGTAAAACTGTAAAACTGCTGGTGATGGTCAGAGGAGTATAGCAGCAGTTGTGCTTTTCTGACTGCTACCATCATATCCTAGCTCAGAATCCACAGAATTCCATGGAGATGGCTCAGTATGAGCCCTGTATCTTTGGTCCTCAAACTGGGGCTTTGACCTGAGGACTCTTTAGATGCCTTTTGTCCTGTGTACCAGATATTGCACTCCCAGGAGCACAGGTAGCAATGAAATGGTGCTGCTTGTAGAGACAAGGAATGGGGATTAAGACCCAGTAGGAATTCTCCTCACCTGCTGCATAAAGTGACACCAAATTACCTGAAAAATTTTCTTCAATTGCTATTTCCCCTGCAAGCTGGGCCCACCCTCATATTGCAGCACTCCAGCAGTTTTAGGTGATTGTTGCTCCAATGAGGTGTTTCATGCCTGGAATTATTTCTTTGATGGAAGAAATAGAGAGCAGGACCAGTAACAGATGGTTGATAATGACATCTTAATTCTAGAGAGAATGAAAGTCCTATTTCATTATGGAGTGGTATATTTAAATTGCCTTCAGGTGTTAGTTTAAGAGAGTAGAGGAAGAAATAAAAGTTAAAAAGATTTTTAAGATTTAGTAAAAGGGATAGATTGGTACAAATCAGAGCTAGTAATAATGCCCTACAAACCTGTCAGATTGTAGTAATGTGACAAGTGCTTGCTAAAGGGAATCATTGCCCCATGTATGGTGATGGACTTGTTTCACTTTGATGAATCAACTGGTTTGAATGATTAGAAAAATGAAATGTTTGCCTTGGTTCAGAATTTCCAAATGCCCCTTCAGGATAAATGGACATGCTTTATGTCTTTTTAATAATTTGAGAATGAATTTTATGCTATGCAAAATACTCTCTCTTTAAAGCACTAACATACACTTTAAAACAAATTCATAATCCAACTGAGTTTGGTGACTAATAAGCTTCATTTAAGGAATTTCTTTCCTACTGCTAAACTTTCCTACAAACTGGACTTCTTTTAGTAAACATTTAATTCTAAAGGTTTATTATGACACTTTCAGTAAGCAGAATCCTGGCTGACAAAAATGTCGACATAAATTAGGATTAATCATTGTAATTCCTACGTGATTTTATGGTATCTCTATACGAAAGGATGGAAGACTACCTATTCAAGACCTGTGTGATAGAAAAGCCCCACACTGACATCTTTCTTTCTATGAAAGATGTCATTGAAGGGCTGTTATTCTGTTATATATGTCACCTGGAATGTGTGAAAGATGAATAGAGATCCATCTGCAAACACTTTTGATCTGTTTGTATGCATTTGAGGAAAAGCTCTCATAGATTTCTTAAAAATACACAAATTAATATTGCTTACTTTTCAGCAGGGGTAAATTAGGGTCTTTGAGACCTTCTTAGAACAGTCTGGAGTTAAATAATATGCATGTTTTTCATTTTACTATGATGAATGCAAAGCTATTAAACAACCTTTTAAAGAGTTGGTGTAATTATCTGTAAACAGTAATGTTACAAAAAAAGGTCAAGTTGTCCTGCCATTAGAAGTTTATGGATATAAACTGGATTTATGTTGCCATAAAATGGGCACCGACTAACTAGATTAATTCTACACAACTAAACCAACTGTAGTAATATTTAGAAACAATAAAGTGATACCAATTAAAGCAATTTTATTTTTTGTGTCATATTGATTAATGGTGCACTAAAATTAACCAAAGACCTTAAAATCAGAATGGTTGCAGGAGGCATCCACATCTCAGCATTATTACCAACAAGAAGGAGCAGTTAAGGGAGATGGCCCTGCAATAGTATGAATATTTAATTAATAATTAGTCATGTAATTTCTCCTCAGGAATTATTATCCCTCAAACTGGTTTGTGAATTTAATTATTAGCAGCCTTTTTGTTTCCATGTCCCCTCATTACTGTCAGGATTGATGTAACATAAACTTCATTAAAAATTAAAGCAAGAGTCTTAATTACAAGGCTACCCTGACTGAAGTCAGAATTAGCCAAGTCAGTGATGTGCAAATGAGTGCATTATTTAAGAAACATGCTGGAAGTAGTTATGCTAATGTGGAAGGTTCACAGTAGCAGACCTTTTCACTTGCAGTTGCATATTCATTAAATGCACTATGCAAATTTAATGTAGCAGCCTTAGTAATGCGTTGTTAATTTATTCAGATTTATTGAGTAGGACTTAAAAAAATGTACAAATTTAATTACTCTATCTGCTAGAATGATATTAGGAGAGATAGTGGAGGTTTAAAATGTGTTGATCTGGATTACTGCAGTTTGATGGAGGATGTAGTATCAAAGGACACAATTTTGATAACTAGGCTTGAAAGAATATTTGATTTACTTATAGAATGATCTAAGAAATCACTAAAATTGCACATGCTACTTCCCAATAGGAAAGTAAAAAAAAAGTCTCAGTTGTATTAACTTAAGAGCTAAAGCAGTGCTGAGTCCACAGTCTAATGGATGTAATGATCCTACTGAGACCAGTAAAGGTTATGTATGGAGATCTATGGGAAGCAAAGTGTCTTTGTGGAAAGTTCAGCGGTTGTTACGTATTCCTCATGATGCTGCTGCTCATCAAGTTTAACAACAGGAATCCTGTCACTTTGCAGCATTACTGGGAGCACATGGTCATTTGTTACCACTGGCTGATATGAAGATTAAATTTCTGGTTTTCTTTTTACTTTACAGTCTGCAGAAAAACCCAACACAAAGACTGCAAATTTACCATTGTGGAATAATTCTCTCTTAGTACGTTTTTTCTCTGCAAAAGCAATATGTATGGGAAAAACCCTATATGATTGCACTGCAGTATTCACTTTGAAACCTATCCAAAATTATTTGGTCTCTGGTGGAAAGACTCATGCCAGCAGGTGTGACCCTGTTACCACCGAGGAACAAAAAAGCTGAGCTAGAACAATTTGTTTTCAAGTGTCTTTGATTCTCCCTCATGTAACAGTTTCCATATTTTTATTTCCCACCTGATGTGTGGTTTCAGCAAAGTAATTGCTGCAAGTGTGTCTTGTGCTTTTTTAGTAATCGACTTCATAGCTGGGTATCTGTAAAAGTTCAGACAATTTTCAGACACTTGTAAGGGTGGAAGCCTGTGCTGCTTGTCTGGGCAATAAGAGTAGAAAGGACTCCCTCCTGCCAGGTGTGATAAATCCTTGCACACTCTCCCTGCTGTGGGGTTGCCTGCTTTGCTCACTTCTGGATTGTTGAGACATCCAGGCTGCATCAGGGCCACTGGCTTGATACTATGGATAAGTGACTTCTGCTCCCTTGCAAAGGTCTGATCCTGCCTCCCCTGTAAGGAAGCGTTGAACAGTCTACCTGTTTATCTCATTGTTAAAACTTAGAGTTTTCCTGGCTGCAAGTACCTGAGTCTTCAGGTCAAAGTGCTTGTGCTGGGCACAGCCAGGTCTGCATTATGAAACCTTTGGGTAAAGCTCATCTGAGAAGTTATTTTCTTTCTGCTCTTGCCTCTTGTTCCTGCTATGGTGAGGCTGCTGTCTCATCTGTCCTCTGAACAACACTGCAGAAATTAACTTGACTGTTCACTTTTGAATCATTAAAAATTAGCTGCTATTTGAAATAATGATAAAAATAATCTGACATACATTCTTAAGTCTGCATGGATTTGTTTTACAAAACCAACCCATTCCCTAACACCTTCCTCATCTTTTCACTTTCCCTGTGCTTTACTGGTCTGCAAGTGACTTATTTTCAGCCAAACTGATCCAGCTGAGAGATGCTCTGTTGCTGGGATATGAACTGGCACCCCAGGTTTGATGTTGAAGTCACTGGATAAGGGAGACAAGGGACTACTCTTTGTGCCATCCTCAGTGTATGCCATAGTGAAGCTTGAGAGGACAGCAGCCACTTGCTCAAGGGATGGAAAAAAGTCACAATGGCTGGACACAATGTCAGGAGGGTCCTTTTGTGGTGACTCTCCTGTCCAACATGGAATACAGCTTCTCTGCCTATGTCTTATGTTCCTTTCACTGCTGAATATTATAATTCAGACTCCCTGTCCATGTTTTTTAATCCATTCTGGAATCCATCCTGGTTTTGCCAGCTGGCTTGAGGAATCTGGAGAAATCTGTCAATCTCTTTCCTTCTGCTCTCCTCATAAACAATTGGATCTGCTAGGTTGGGGCAAAAAGCTGACTGCCCAACATATCAATTTTGATTTTCCCTCCATGCAGCAAACTCCTTTCAGATAAACTCTTTTCTCCAGAAAGTAGCAATCTTATGACTGCTACACAAAAAGGATCTATAGGAAAGTATTTCCCTCCTCTGCTGTCAGGCCTCTCCCCTGGATCACACAAGGCAAAGTGTAGCACTGTAGGTCACTTCCTCTGGTTTGAGATATTGCCTGGATGTGTGCACACACAGCCCAGGCTCTCTGGAAGTGTTCTGAGGAAAATATATCCTCTTTGCCCAAACAAGGATCTATGCAGTATCCTACACATTGCAGGAGTGTTATTTGAAGGGCATTCATGGTGTTGAAAGGCCTTTCTTAGTGTGGCCTCTGTAAGTCAGAAAAATCAAGAAGTGTGGGTGTGCTGCACCATAGAGAGATTCTCATTTCACACATGCTGTACTGGAAATTACTCTCTCAGTAAATTCAGATTCACTCTTCTTTTACATGTTTATCCAGTCATTGGAAATTTCTTTTTTTTGTGTTGAAAGCATAGGCTGGCTTATTTGAAATAGTTTGATTGCAGTGAAGTCTTAGAGTGCCTTCATTGTGTGGGTGGGGAGATTAAATGATACGCGGTGTATTCTTGGAATAGTTGAATGATTAGGCACTTACATCTGTTTAATTAAACAATGAGCTTCAAACTCTGTTTAATTAAGGCCCAGCTCATTTCAGTTGTGGTCACATGCTGGGAGTTTTAACACTTCTGTAATTCAAATCCAAGGCTAGAATAGAAATAGACTGGTCTCCTTTCAATCCTTAATAGCTAGTGGTGCACAGCACAAGGCAAAGAGATGATCTGCAGGTGAACAATGTAAGAGTTTCAGTGTTATCAGGGAAAAAGGTGTGTTTAAGGTAAGAATTGGGTTAGTGTGAAATCCTGTCTGTTGAGTGACGGGGGAAGTGAAGGCTAACAAATATTATCCATCAACAGAATATATTTTAGTCTGGCTTTACCCCTGGAAAGTCTTGTTTCCTTAACATTATTGCCATAACTTAGTCTCTTAAGAACTTCACCACAAGGCTGAGAAAAAATAGTATTTGAGACACAGAGGCTGGAGTTAAGATTTGAGAACCTTGCTGTATCCCATTTAGCAGAATTCACAAAAGAATTTGGGGCTGATCTGGTTTCCTGTGCTCTGGGATTGCCTGCCAGGCAGTGGACCTTCCTTTCTCTGTCTCAATTATTTGAGGCAGAATTTGAGACACAAACCTTGTTGTGTAGGGAAATTCAAACCAGTGTTAATCAAGAGGCAAAGAAGCAGCAGCTGAACAGAGTGTTGTGTAGTGTTCTTTCAGTACTGAGCTGGGAAAAGGAAAGACATTTGCATGGAAATATAAGAAATATAGGAAGCATTACAGAAAGGGATTCAGAAAAGCAATTCTTGTCATCAGACTTACAGGTCTAAGTATTCAGTTCAGATTGGTTGGGAATTCCAGCTTCCTTGTGACTTGTTACCTTGACTTGTCCCTAAGGAAGAAGCACAAAGAGATGATGCTGCAGTGAGTAAATGTGACTGTCTCCACTTTATTATCATGAACCTATCCTGGAATATTTGGGGAAATAGGATTAACTTTCAAACAAACATTGAGTTTGCTCATCTTGTGTTTATCTTGCACATGTCTGAAGTCCTGGTGAGCCCAAAACCTGATCATCTTCCCCAAGCACCATATGAATAACTTCACAATTGCATCATGCTTAGGATTTACTCTATTCTGTGACTGGTAAGAAGGGAGGAACCCCTAAATGAGTAAAGCAAGTCTCAACTTGGACACTCAGGGTTTCCAAGGACTGCTGAGTTTCCAGCCTAAACAAGGCAGAGATCCTTAAGTGCCTGCATGTGCCTGTCCCCCAGCAGCTGCAACACACCTTGTGCAATGCCAGCCCCCTCCCCATCTGGCAGTGAGGAATCTTGTGGCAGTGCTTGGTACTTCTGCCTCCAGGAAAAGACAGGATTTTGGTGGATGCTTTTTCACAAATGTGCCAAGGTTCAGGCTTACTGAACTTGAATTTTGAAAGAAGCAGTTAGTTTGCAAGCAGCTAATTTTTACTAAGATAAAATACTATTCTTTTTAAAAACATTTTCATAATAAGCAATTTAATATGCATAGGTTTAATTTAGGTAAGTTGGTCTGTGTGTATATCTATATATATGTATATAATCGAAAGAGACCCTTTGGTTGGAGAATACCAATCATTCATCTCAAATGAGAGTTAAGGACTAAACACAGCAAGAATTTTGTCGGAGATGCTCCCATGTTCTGATGGCTACTGTAACTAATACAGTAGCTGAAGCATTGCTCTGAGTGGGTTTTTTCTGTATCTACTTGCTGTTTCTTCAGTCTGTCTCTGTTGATGAGTGGTGTCTGCTAACAGAGACAAGGAATAAGGTTATGTTGCCTTTTGCAGTGACACTGTGCATTTTGTTTGCTGCAGTTTTAGGAGCAGCAATTCAGGTGGTGCACGTGTGTAACCTGACCCCCTGCAGGAACAGCCACTGCCAGACCATCCCTATTGCTTTACAAAGATGATACACAGAATATTGCAGTTATTGGGTTGTGACAGCAGCACATGATTTTACTGAACCTTAAAAGAAAAAGGGATGTGGCTTTCTTGTCCAACAACTCTGTGTTTCAGCTTCTTGCTGCAACTTTAAAAGCACTGGGTTAGTCTGGGCAGGCAGAGCAGCTGAAGGCTGTATCCTCAGTGGGGATACTGAAGCCCAGTGAATAATGGCTCTGCTTCTGTGGGTCTTATTCTTTGTTGCAGATTAAATTAGTTTAATCAACCTCATGTGTTTGGGCAGCCTCTCATCTTCCTGCTTCTCTCTGCTCTCCATCCTCCACCTAGTACATTAACTGGAGGAAAAATTTATGATCTCATTAGTTTTGCATATTGGTTCACTTAGGAGCTTAAAAATGTCACTCATCTTCAACCTGTTATGAAAGCATTTAATCCATTGAAGGCTACTCAGGTGTTTCTGAGCCGTCTGACAACTCAGACATCCTGTAAAAGTTACATAAAAAATGGACATGGTACAGGTTCTTCTGATCACCAGGGTCACTGCAGGTTCTAAGCTGGGCTTCTGGAGGGGTGCTCTTGGCTGTGCCAAGGCTCACTCTGGGTGCATTCAGATGTGCTTCCCTGCAGATTCACAAATTCCATGAGACCAGGCTGGCATGGGGATGAGGTGAGGCAGTTTCTCCCTCTGTTTGCTCAGGCCCTGCCTGTTCCAGTTCTTGTTGTTCTGCATATTTTACAGCACTTTCTGCCAAGCATTGGCCATCCCTGCTTGAGTCTTACCCAGGTCATCCTCTGAACTCCTGCCACAGGGAGATCTGGAAGGTCACTGAAACCTGGTACCCCTGGTGACCCCTTCATGCACAGCAGACCTCAGCTTTCCATGGCACAGAGAGAGCTGTTGCTGGTGGAGCTGCAGCTTGTTTGGAAAAATCTGTGTTTCTAAACAATTTCAAGAGTTTGTTTAAATCTTCTGAGTGATCTTTTTATTACCTTGTACCAAATGTATCCTGAAAGAGGACTCTAAGGGACTTGCTGCAGGAATCAGGTATATCTTCCACTGTCAGCCTTTTCCCTACATGCCAACTCTGTATGTGAATTTTTAACTTGAGAGAAAGCCTTGTATAGATGGAGAATAATCTCCTGATGCAGTTCTTGACAGCACTAACAGGTTGGGATATTCTGGGATAATGCTGCACCTTACGCTTCCTGCTGTTTGAAGCAATTATTTTTCATGTAAGATGTGTTGGTGCTACTCAGGGATTTTTACAGGTGTCTTTGTATCCCATGGCAAAGATTTGAGGCCTGGTGCTACTTTTTCTATGTCATCCTCATAATTCCAACATATATAAGCTATTTTGGGGGCCCCTTTTCTGTCAAGTCTTTGGAATTTACAGTCTGTCTCCCTTGCCCTCTTTGTCACACACTAAGGCTCTGTTGCCTTAACTGAAGATGACTTGCCATATGGTAAAGTGGGTTTGTTCTCTATTAAATGTTTTTAATTGCAGTATGTTTACAAAGAGCTCTGTAAATACTTACATATCTGATGCAGCTAGAAATTGGCTTTATGCTGGGTTTTCCTGGGACTATTCCAAATGATGCTGTTCAGAGAAGTTAAATTGCATTTGCTGCCATTCACTGCTTAATGACAGCATGCCCAGCATGGGGCTGGATGGCATTGTGCTTGCCATGCATCCATAAATAAGACCTCAAAAGGATTACTTCAAATGATGTAGGTGAGCAAGCTCCCAGTGAGGTCTGGCAGGAATGCCTACTCTGGTAGCACTAGTGAAATTACTTGTATGATTTAAAGCCAGAGACTCAGCCAATGTAATTAATTTTAAACTCTGTGGATTGCAATAGGATTTTACATTCATTTTTTAAAGTTATCCTAGTATGACTTCTACACATAAACAGAGTCTGTCAGAGCTTTTTCTAAAGGTTGCTTACTGCCCACCATGAAAAGTTTAATTTGAGAGAGAGATTATTTTCTGCTCTTGGGAAGCCCAAAATCAAGCTTCAGACTTGCAGAAACAATGTTTATGTAAAGACCTGAGTCACTGTAATACTGATTTTTCACATAGAACTGGTGTGTAAAAGCCTACTAGGTATCTTAAATATCTACAGGTAAGTTACAGATGGGAAGTGTGTATATGTCAAGTCAGCACAAAGCAACCCCATCGAAGTAGCTGTATTATGTGAAGTGCAAAGAATTCTCAGCTGGATGAACTCAGAGAACAGGCTAAATTTGTTGGAATACACTTTGGGTAATTACACTTTTGTCAAAATATTTATTAATCATGTCTGAATCCTAGGAAAACCTTTTCTAAATGTTTTTGGTGGAAAACCAGAAAATCTCAAGTTACCCAGGGCAACTTACTCTCTGTAACAAGTAGAGAATATTCCACTTAAATTCCTATTCAACAGACTAAGTTCCATTTTGGCAGCCAAGTTATTTCCATGTTGTTCAGCCCAGGTCCAGGAATTTAGAATCATCTCTTTCAGAAGTGTCATCTGCATGGAAGGAAAACTTGTCCTCAGCAACATCATGAGAATCATACCTGCTATTCCTTCTTTGTCTTCACTGACCTGTTTTGAAATGCAAGTGAGACCAAATTCAGACTCTTGGGCAATGATGTCCTTGGCTTTAGCTGGCCCTCGAGCTCTCCTAAACTTCTCCATGAATATTCTTTAGAGACTGCAGGCATGAGAGACACTGTGGGCCTGTTTCGTGTTTCCTGAGAGCTTTGGAGTATCTATGCCCAGCAGCACCAAGGTGGGAAGGGCTACCAACAACTGGATAAAAGCTCTGCTGGGAAAGAGTTCAGCCTGCAGCCGTAAGTGTTGGAGTATGGTAAGGGAAAGTGTGTGAGAAACTGCCACTGCTGCTTTTGGAATCATTTTGTGTTGCTTCTTTTACATAAATAGAACTAAAGTGCACTGGATCCTCTGCAAACTGATTAAAGGTCTTTATTTGCAAAGGGAATGTGCTTTCCCTATATTCTTATTCTTGGACTTCAAATGTATCATATCAAGACAGGTAGTATTTAATGTAGTGAAATCTTTAATTTTTGTGTCTCTAGCCTGGAGAGGTCAGAGCAATGATGAATGATTTCAAAAAGCAGATTTAGGATTTTGTAGCTGCCACGTGTACTGGGCATAAATGGCCTGGGTGAGGAAGCCAGGGGATGCAGGAGCATCCCTGGTGGGAGCACTGGCATTAACTATGACAGCATGGCAGCACCTCACTGAGGAAATTCAGGAGGAAGAAGTTTGGCAGGAAGGATATTCAGAGCCAAATACTTTTCTGGTGTAAGTTACTTTAGCTGCCCTGGCAGGCTTGCGCAGTGGAGGGTGTGCTTGCACATTTGAGGATGTGTGCTTGTATCACAAGAGAATTTCTTCTCCCAGGATATCCAACTCTGAAATTTAGAATCAGGGCTGTAAAGCACCTTCATTCTCCAGCATTCTTTAAGTTTTAAATGTCTGTCTTTTGGGTATGGTCTTAATAGACTAGGGCTTTAGGACCAGTTTCTCTGAGAAGCAGTTCTGTTCAAGAAGGGCCCTTGACACCATTCTGGCTTAATGCTAGACACATCTGCTGCTACTTGGGCAAAATTGACACTGTCTAGAGAGCAAAGCAATCACCTGCTGTAGCATTACAGAGCATTTACACTTGAGCCATGTTACCAGGCAGTAAATCTTGACCTTTAGGAGTTCAGAGATTAGATTTCTTTGCTGCAAGCGCTCAAGATCTTGTTAGGCATTTGTTGCTATTCAAAGCAGATTTCAGGGGTTACCTATGGGTTTAAATCATAGCCTCAATCATATTTGGAAGGTTCTTTTAAAGCTGAGATAGCTTCAAATAAAAACTAGGATTACTTTTACATTTATTGTTAGTAGTTGTCAAGAAGCAAATGTGGGGGGAGGAGGGGGTTGTGGAGGTGAAGACATTGCTCTAAGTTTCAGTGTTTATTTCAATGTTTTTCAGTGTTTGGAGAAAAATGGATTCTTGGCAATGTAGACAAAGAGATGCACTTATTCCACTGGGATAATAAAGTAAAAGTTGTATTCAAAATAGGACTGAAGGCAGATGTAGCTTAAAAGAAACTGTTTTGAAAATAGGAACCCCTCAGATAACCATTGACTTAAATAGACAAAGCGTTAATAATTTGTTAATAATGAGGAATGCCTGAAAGCTTGTGCTTTATACTGTGTGCAAACCAAGCACTGCACAAGGGGAGTCAGGCAGATGCCAAAGAGGTCCATGAGCCCCCACTACTAACAGGAATCCTTTGTCCCCATTGCAGAAAAGCACTGATGATCAGGTTTGTGTAGGTGCACACAGCAGTTTACTGGGACTCCATCTTCTTTGACAACAAGATAGAAAATCAAAACTCATAAGACATCTTCTCCTTCCTTTCTCCCGTTTCCCCAAACCATTGCAGCGGGTCTCAAACCTTATTTCTCTCTTTTTTTTTTTCAATCCCAAGCTTATTTTTCCAAAATAAAAGGAGTTACAGTCATGAAAGAAATCCAAAGTTTTTAAAAAATAATGCATTTGTGAAATGTAAGTATAAACCCAGATATAAAATGGAAAGCTAATGACTGAGAAGCAATAAAGTAAGAGCCTGTTGTAACTGATACTACAAGCATGTTCTGCTTGGCCCTGGAGTTAAATGTGGTGGTAATTCTGGAATTAATTCAGAAAAGAATCAGCCAGAAGAATAAGGGATTTTTGCCCTTTGCTCAGGCCAATGTTCCAGAGCTGGATCATTCTCTAACCCTCTGGGCATTGTGCTAGAGAAGGATTGGAGATCACTTGGAGAGTACAGACAGGGAAACTTTCATTGAGAAAAGGAAGCACGATTAAAGTGATTAACTACCATGAAACAGTTCATTACAGAGTCCTTTAAAGTCCAAGTCTCCCAGCCCCCAGGGTTTCACTTTATTGCTTTTTTTAATCCTGTAAAGTAAAATAATGGTGATTTTTTTTTTTTTTCCTGTAGAAAGGAAGGGAAAGCTTAACAAATGGGAGGAGCTCAGAAGGGGGCAGAACTTTTGCCTCATTGCTCTTTGGAATCTATAATTGATATTGTAAAGCTTGCCAACGAAACACTTTTCCAGGCCTTCAGAGGCCAGAAACTCCAGAGTTATTTTGCTAAGCCTCACAGCTGCAAAGCATAAGAATGTGTTTGAACTGGTTGGACATCCTTCAGCTGAGCAGTTCCAGTCCTCTGTGCAGATGACAAACACCATCCTCACAAGTCCCAGGTCTTGTTCCCTGTTCTGTGATAACTAGGCATTAAAAACAACAGATGGAACCATAACTGGTTAGCTGAAGTTGTCTCTGTCTCTCTGGACACATTAGGTACCTCACAAGGTATTAGAGTTTGGCTTTGCACAGCTGGTCTTGCAGTTGTTGAAATCCTGACCAGTGGAAATAGATTTTGGCTTTAGGAGATAATGAATAAAGCTCTTGGTCAGTTCTGTAGGAGCAAAAAGGCTTCTCTGATGATGCTGGCTCAGGTGGCTTTAGGCAACTGAGCTGTCCCCAGTGAATCTCTGCTTCTGTTTTTCATGCTGGGGAAGATCTGAACTCCCTTGGTCTGTCTTTTGTAAGACATTTTTGGTCCTGGTTCCATGCCTATCTTTGTCATCTGTTGTGTGGTTCCACTGTGAGAATCTAAGGATGTCAGAGTCTACAGTGTGTTTGCAATAAAGCAGTTAGGGCAGTGCCACTTCCATTTTTATGGATGGGAAATTGTGTTCTGTGATTGGGTCCTCTGAGGAACTGGGATGAAACACAGCTAAATGTCTTTTGAGTGTCTGAGTTTAAATGGGAATTACATTGGTCTTCTGATACAGAGAGGAAAAGGAAAAAGCCAAACAACCCCAGGTTCCTCACATCTTCAGCTGCAGCCCAGCTTGCCTCAGCATTTTAAGGGAGATCAGAAGAATTGGGAGTATGTAAAGTGCTATTGTATGGAAAAGCACCAAAGGGCTTTGATACAATGCTGTGTGAAATGTTGACATACTATGTTGCATTTCTAAATTCTAAAATATTTGCTGCTTATTTGAAACACTATCTTTAATATGGATATGGTATTTTGATAAATAAAATACAGGGAAACATAAACTAGTTGTGCCTGACTATGCCAAAGCTCTGTGGAAGTTTTTGTTTTGACTTGTTTCCCTCCCACTTCTTCCCCACAGAAAGCTCACTGTTGGTGCCAGCAAATGCATGGTGTGCAGTGGTTGCTACAGTAATTATTTCTTGTAATGAGTTGGTGTTATAAATGGCTAGGATTTAATGAAGAGTTCCCTCAGGAAGATCCTGATCAGGTTGGTGATGCATCCCTGTGAGACATGCCAGGGTGCTGGGCATTCATCCACTGCAGCAGAACCAGGGGAGCTGTGGTGGTCCATCACTCCTGAAATCCCCCACGCTCTTCACAAGCTAATTCTGTAGCAAACACAAGTAAACAGTGCAGGACTTGCTGGGGCTGGCAATCTGCACAGATCTGCTGCTCTGTACCGAGGGGGCACTCACAGCAGCTTTATGCACAGTGCTGATTTACTGAAGGGGCAAGAAGGTTGTCACATTTACAAAAGCTGAAAGAATACTGCATCTTTTTAAAATAGAATGATTCCATCCTTGTGTATACAAGTAGTTTTTACTGTTCTGAAGGGTCCATGCACTGTCCAAAAGCAAGTGATAGCTTAATGTGGCAATTTGCAAACCTCAAATCATAAGTAAAATGTGAGTTTTTAAAATAATATTGTATGTAAGATCTTTATAGAGGCTCATCAGATTATGTTTTTAAAGCAGGTGTCTTTCCCAATTTGAATCTTAATGTCTTAATTTCATTTTGAGATCGTGGAGAACTGGTTAACTTGGTTCAGCAATCAGTAATGTGTTCCTTCCTGGAAATCCAGACTTAAATGAAGGCTGTCAAACAGTAATAAGGCTGCTACCAGATATGTTAGAAACCAGTGTACAGGTGGTTGTAATGCTCCATCAGACAGATAGAGGTTAAGGGACCAGTCATTTTATGAGGCCACATGTGGGTCCTCCTGCTGTTTTGCAAAACAGAAAATGACTTAGTCTGCTTAGCAGAGGAGATTTAATGTAGTGTTTATTTTTTGAAAATAGTGTATGGGAGAACTGAGATCAAAAAAGGGGGTTTAAAATGTCAAATACAGATATGGCTTTACTTGTGTTTTCCTTGGGGCAGTCTCTCTAAAGGCAGTTTGTAAGAACAGTCCATACCAAAAGGAAATATCCAAGCAGCTGCTCCTCTCTGAGGGCACACTAATTATTATGGCTCTGACCTGGGCTGCACCAAAATCTCACTAACTGCTGGTGTTTGTGGTTGGATTTTTCCAGATCAGGAGGTGAGATCAAACATAAAAGTTGCAGAAGTGGTGTGTTATGAGCTGGCATGAGACGTTAATTTCAAATAAATTAACATACAACAAATGGATTTAAAGTATCTAGGTCATGTGTAACATATTTCTGGCTATTCCACATGCCAAATTTAATATTTGGACTGGGTAATTAGGAAAAGAGTTTTTTTCCTAGACTTAGAAAGCTTTTCAGAAGTGATATATTTTATAGTGAGATTGTTTAGAATTTACTTTGTCTGAGCAGACACATTTTCATCTCAAGTATTTCAAAACGTGAGACTTTGTTAGACATGATCAGATTCTTTGGCTGTGTCTCACTCAGATAATCTCTGCTGCTCCCCTTTTACCAGAGGACCAAGGGTTCTTTTGTCGAGGGCCTTGTTTGTCAGACTGTGCTAATGCATCTTTAATCATTCTTCTTCCTCCTTCTTATGCATTTGCTGCATAGTTCTAGGTGGAATTGCCTCTTCAGATTTTTTCTGTCTTGCAGTGGCACATTCAGGCTCAAATTGTTGTGCTCAGTAGTGCCATTGTCACATTATAACCAGGAAGATGCTTCATCATGTGTTGTGAAATGAGCTGAAATCTTCTGTTAGGAGCTGAGGGATCATGTTGTAGAAAAACATTCATTTTTAAGCACCAAGTCGTTACACTGGAAAAGGACACATTAAAGCTGTCCAAGTATTTTCACTCTGTAATGCCAGGGTATCATGTTAACAAGTTGCAGGGCACGAGGTTTTCTGTGTTCTCATTTACAAAGGTGTACAATGCAGATGTTTTTAAATGGGCAGTTTTCCTCTGGGTTATGAGTTTGGCAGTGGCTAACAGAAAACTTTGGTTTTTAAATATTAGCAAATTAGATTATACTATTTGTCAAGTCTAATTAATGCAGTCAGTTCAAGCACTGCCTCTTTAAATGTTGCTGCTATGTAATTAGGATCTTAGATTCATCTCCAAATTTAATATTCCCATAGAAGGCAGCAAAGTAATATAGACCACCTCACTGTTAATCAAGTAGTTCTAGACTTTTGCTTATATGCTGGTCAGGAAAAGAAGAAAAGGTTTAAGTGAAAGATAGTGAGGTAAAGAGATATACCCAGGGACACAAAGACCATATTGCTGTCAGAAAAGAAAAAAGGTACCTGAGTTCAGCCAGCTGAAAGTTTGAATTACAAAAGTATGACAGTTCAAGTAAAATAAACCCCATGAAATTTTGAAAATATCTGCTTAAATAATCTTACTGTGATTGTTGGTACAAACAGTTTTGATATATTTACACAATCACAACCTATCTGTGAGTCCATTTCAGATCTAGTGGGAGCAGGAATGTGGGACATCTGTTGTTCAAACCCTTCCTGTGGAGCCAGGAGTGCTTGGTTACCACTTGGCTGGGTGAGCAAAGAAGTTGCAGCATTTGCTTTGCAGTCTCTGCTCCTGGGCTGTCTTGGTGAGTGTATCTGATTAACACACTAAGCACACAGGAGTCAGGCAATATCCAAAGACAGACCAGGCTGAAGAATCTTGAGGATACCAACGCAATCTTTGATAGCTGAAGAAGACGAAAGGGACAATTTCTGAGGTGAGATCAGAGAAGATACAGGCATTCTGCTGGGAGATAGGATCCCAGCAAATCCTTCCAGCTGGCTAATAGAAATGGGGGGCAAGGAGCAGGAAGGAAGGCACTGGAACTGGGAGCCTGTGATGTCTGAACATGTGAGATCAGAAAAGAGAAAGCAGCTCTCCTGCCAAGGAAGGAAGAAATAGGGCTTCCCTTTGTGCACCTCAAGGTACTCCTTCAGGGTCAGAGGAGCAGAAAGTGGACCAGAATAAGGATAATAATTAAGGGACAAGATTGAGGCTCCCTAGGAACACTGTAGGCACTAGTTGGTGGAAGAAAATTTCCTACAGAAAAGGGTCAGATATGGGTGGCAGCAGCCACAATTCACCAGTTTGATCAGCTAACAGACAAAGAACAATTAGAAGATCAGAACCATTAGAGTATTATATATTACTGTGTTCAGTATTATGGGAAGAATAGCCAGAGGACCAAATGGCAGTGAATCTTTACTGTATAGAGGAAACAGAAAAAGAGAAATTCCTATGATGTTGTCAGAATGTGTGCTGGAAATATGGAGAGAGCAGAGTTCATTTTTTAGATCACGTCCTGAAGAGACACATGTGGTGATATAATATTAATTGCCTAAATATAGTATGAAAAAAAATCCAACCCTTGTACATTTATCTTCCAGGCAAAACTAGATGCTGTAGAGAACGTGGCACTGATGCTAATGATGAGGGATTGTGCTGCTGACTGGTGACTCTCAAAGGATGGACTATATGCTACTTTTCACTTTCCAATATTGTGTCCCTCCTGTGTCAGACCTGTCAGAAGACATCAATCGGTCAGCAAAGAATCCCACTCGGTAGCAAACTAGACCATAAATAATGCCCTCTGCTAAGGCACAGACTGTTCTCCAGCTGATGAGACCAAAACAATACAGAGGTATTAATTGCCTCTTTAAGAGTATAAAACCACTCTGCTGCTTGGAGCAGTGCAGCTCTTTAGGATCTTTAGCTGCTAATGACCACTGGAATCTGAGGGGCTACAATTGTCTTCCCAATTATTTAAGAACCTGAAGCAGTCTCTGAGTGGTGAGTACTAAAAAGAAAAATCAAAGCAATGTGCTATATTGTGCACTAAAATGATTGGTTTATATTGTACTGTATTTTTATGTAATTTAATATTTAGAAAACTAAAGACAGGAATTTTTTTTATTATTTATTTAGCTATTTCCAAGTAAAAAATTGTTTTTATTATTATTTTGAAGGAATCCTTAAGGAGATTTCCCTCAGAAATGAGGAATATGCTGTTCCTTTATTTCTCTTTATGAGATATAAATTTTAAAAGGTTTGGCCAACTGTGGAGAAAAGCAGTGTTGAAGGACCTGTGCTGCTGTTTGTACAGACACATGAATGGAAATTCACGCTGAGCAGAACCAGTATTGCTGGTGCCTTGGCTTTGCTGAGTGGTGGCTGTGTCCTGACCCAATCCCAGCTGCTTGGTGAGTGGTTTCCCTGCCTGGCCCTGGGTATTCCTACCCAATCCCTCTTGCCCACAGCAGTCACATTCTGGAAAAAGATTTGTGACCTTCAACTGACTGGCTTATTTATACCTGTGACTTGCAAAAGGGCAGGTGCCCCTCCAGTGATACCAATTCCTCCAATAAACACAAAAAAACCCACATAATAATTCAAGGTGGGAGGAATCCTTGGAAGCAGGGCTGGATAGGGTTGTTCATGTCTGTGTTGAGCCCAGTTTTGAATATCTGCAGTGCTGGAGTCTCCACAGCCCTGAACTGCTGTGAGTTAGAAATTAGTAGCTGAGAGGGATGAGCAGTCTCCACACCAAAACACAGCTGGATACTTTCAGCCTGGCTGAAGGTTGAGAAGCTTTTGCTTGATTTTTGTCTGGGCAGGTGGAGGTAAAATACTTACTGAAGGCATAGTAGAGGAGAAGCAGTCTGAGCTCTCCAGCAGACCAAGAAAACAGCTTGGGTTGGGTTTAGCCCCAAGAAGGACCTGGAAAGGATTTTTTGTCTGAAATGGTTTTGAAGTTACAAATAAAGGGCACTGTCTTGGCATCTTTGTGCTTATAAAACTGAACTTCCCCCATTTTGTGCCTTTGCAGAGCTGCACTAAAATCCCTGATTCCAAACTGTGTCTGTTCATCACGAGTGTTTGTGATTTGCAACCACCATTGATTTCGGACAAACAAAGTAAAATTGATTGATAAATTGGATTCCTTTAGGCAGAGAAGTCTTGTGTTTTATCCTGTCATGCACAGAAAGGTCTAAGCAGCACTTTATTCTCCTCATGCTTTGGCAATTTTGAAGCTGAGCTTCTGACAGAAAGTGAACGTTGTTTAATCTGGGAGAATTGTTTGTCCTTGAGAATTCAGTAAATTATCTCTGTGTCTCTCTGACTTAGAGACCCAAAGAAAACTGAAACCAAGTATGCCAAAGAGGCACTAAGCAACAGTCTTGCTATGATTGAGATTTAGATTAATTAGGAAAGTAAGTATTTGAAGGGTTCCTTTACTTGGAAAGTGTGTGTGCTTCCAGCTCATTTCCCAGCAGTGACTTGCAGGAGTAATGTCTCTCAAAACTGTCACTAGATTTTAACATATTCTTGCAGTCTGCGCCAGCATTACATCCATGACAGATCTGTGCAAGTTAGTATTTGGATCCCTGGATGATGTGATGGAACATGGCAGAGAGATGGGATGGCTGGAACTGATGGAAACTGGCTGTTGGAATCATTTATCTGCATAAACATTTTTCCATTAAAAACTTTACTTATCCCTTATTTTCTCTTCTAATTCCATTGTAATTTGAAGGAGGTTTCTGCCTAGCTAGTACATGTTTGATTTGTGGTCTTTTTTTAATTTGTTCTCATTTGATTCTTCACCAGGTCAGCATTAGGTGTTATGCAGAAAACTTGGGTGTTATGCCTTTTTCTGATTCATTATCCTCTACTTTTGTTTTTCACTAATCTTTGTTCCTGGTTTTTGCTATTCTGTGCTTCTCAGCTACAATCCATGATTCCCCAGCATTGAAGCAAGTTAGAAAAAAGACATGTTTTCAGTTGCAGCTGACATCCAATTATTTGGATGTCAAATAATTATTTGTAATGACCCTTGCTGTGGTTCCAAGGCCCATAAGTAGTTCTTGGTGTTTTATGGCTTTGGCTGTTCATCGAGCAAGGTCCATTCTGGTGGTGCTGTGTGCAGTTTATCTACCTTTCATAAGAAGACACTTGGTGCTGGTGCTAGAGCTGGGCAGCACCACAACACTGGCTCTTCCTTACTATGAACTGTCCTCTCTGAAGTTAGCCAGTTTTGGTTTAGGAGTTTACTGGAAGAAGCTATGGAAAGACCTTGTTTTCTACAGTAGAGATACTCCAGCTGACTGCAGCTGAGGATTTCTGGTTCAGAACATTGTACATACTTGTGCTGCACTTGCCTTAGTACTATTTTGTACAGGGTCCATCTTTCTGCTGTACTGCAGGCCAGCATTCCCACAGGAGGAAATTATCTTCCTTTTTGCTGGAGTTCAGTTTTGAGGGCTGTTTGTGCTTTTTCTCTGACATGTCATGCAAAACCCTTGCATGGCTGAGCACACTTTTTAACTTACCAGATAGCTGCTCTCTTCCAACTGGCATTCACATGCAACTCCCTTGTTTTTGATAAAGGTGTTGAACATGTCCTCTAGCAATAAAGCAAGCTACACAGGCCCAGTTACAGATACAAAACTGGACTAAAGATTGCACTGAGATGTTTTCCAGTGAGACAAGGATTTCTGCTTTCTGCCGAGGTGGCAGCAGCTGCCAGTGAAGATGAGGCAGATGCTTGTGAGCAGGTTAAGTGTGAAGGAAATGCAGGCTGGCTCCTCTTTTCCATTGAGGACAGTTTCCTCACATCTAATTGTGCCTCTTTCTGTATTTCATGTAGTACTGCTGCCATAGTTTTGAACATGCTTTTAATTTTCCTATCTTTTTTCCCCCTCTCCCTATGGTTACTTAGGAAAACTTCTGGATGATTAATTCACCTCATAAATATTCATCTTTAATTTTATATTTTCAGTATGGATATGTAGTACACTTGCTGAGAAGAGCTACCTACAATAAATAAGTAAGGCTGAGGATAAATTGAGCATTCAGAACTCCTGGAATTTGCCAGGGACTGACTTAAGTGCAAGTGGATGGTTTGAAATTCTAGTACCCACAGGTCTTTGTAAGCTGAAGTTCTCAGTCTCCATGTTCAAGGAATGAGGCTGTAATGAAAACACTTTGATATTCAGGAAAAAAATTAAAGCTTCACAACACTTCAGCTGAAAAGATCAAAGTAGTCTTTGAATAAATGTGACTGCATTTTGCGTTTCAGGGACTGATCTGTCTTCCCTAAGATGATTCCTTCCCTTCTCATGGGATTCTCCCTTCATGTTTGTGGGCTCTGCTTCTAGAACATGATTTTTGTTTACTCTAGTGCTGTAGTCTGATGGCTATTAAATGGCTTGCTGGAGAAAGGACAGATTGTGCAACCTTTTTTTTTTTTTTTTTGCAAATGCTGTGAATAATTCCAGTGACTTTCAATTAGTTGCCTTTTCAAGAGTTTGACAGGTTTAACTGCTGTTAATAGTCCTGGAATTAAGCTGTCTTGAGCCAGGTCAATATGACAGAAGCAACCTAAAACTTTATGGCATACCTTTCCTGAATAACTAGGGAAACTCTGCCATTGATTAAGAAAAACAGGGAAATACACAATATTTGAAATAAGTTTTGGTAAGATCTCATGCTGCTTATTTACAAAGGCTCTTGTGGTAAAATGGAGATACTTCATGTGTAGGTGGGATGAACCTGGACAATCCAGAGCACCTGTAATTTAGCTTGCAGGTCAAATGGTTTAATGCTGCTGGAGAAGTTAGAAAGACTTTCCAGAAGACAGAGAAGGCAGATATTTAACCTGTCCCAGGTTCCCCAGAGAAGCTGGGTACTTCAGGGCAATCAGCACAGTGCAGTTTTCATATTTACATGCCCCAGGGGAAAGTGGAAATGTTTTTCCACTCTATCTATAGGAGATAGCTAAGTGTAACTCCAAAAGTTCCCAACCCTCTTAGTGACCCCTCCAAATCCTTTCTTTAAGTATTTATACTCTAATAAAACAAATGAGGAGTGGGTTACTGAGGTCCACAGGCAGATGGTCAGGGGGAAGCAGAGTAATGGCACCAATCTTAAAATCTTCTATTTGTGTTGAGCACTGATGAAGAGTCATCCAAGACAACCCTGCAGGTTCCAGCATGAACCTCACTGCAGTGCCTGCCCAGTGTTCCCAGCAGGCAGGATGTTTCCAGGAAGGCTCACTTGCTGCTCTCTCCTTTGGACTGCATTTCCAAGCAAACCCTGCTTGGAAACCCATTTCAAAAGCATACAATGCAGATATCTTTTAGGAAGGAAATTGAGCATGCAAAGAATTAAGGTAGTGCATTGATGAGACTGAAGCTATTTTGAATAAGAACAAACACCCTTAGGCTTTTGGGATTTTAATACAGAATTTTGAAAAAACATCAAAGGGGGAAAAGTAAATACTGGTTTTGCAGCTATTGACACTTCAAATTTTATTTAACAACAGCAATATCAATTGCATGTTTCACACAGTGTGATTTCCTTAGCAAGATGAGCCAGATTTTCTTTTGAATGTAGAATCAGACTTTTTGCATGGAATTGCAGGATAGTCTTGTTTTAACCAAGTAACTATATTTAGAGTGTTTGCCTCTCCTGTACCTGTCTTAAAGCTTCAGTTACACAAGAGATGTATGACCTGGGAGCTCAAGCTATTGCAATCAATAGCTAGTAAACTGATGTAGACTTAGAGTGCCAAATGCTTTTGAGAACTGTTTGTACTTCATTGTGTGTTTGTGTAAGTGCAATGTAGCAAATGAAATTTTAGCCACCTGTGATTCATGTTTCATACCTTTTAAAAATATACAGGGTTTTTAAACTGTAAATATTATCAGCTACTTTTTGTCCTGATCAATAACGAAATATTTTGTATCTGTTAACAGGGTTTGACAAGGTTCCTCATTTTGCCTCCCTTTTTTATCACTCTGGTCATTTTCCGTACAGAAGTCACTGCTCCTCCAGTGTCTGGAAACCAGCATACTAAAAAACAGTGACACTGGTGGGCAATGCCATTCATGTCAGAATGGAAATGTTACTACTATAACTGTTGTCTCTGAAGTGGTTTGGAGAAGCAAATCACCAAAGATTTCCAAAACTCTCTGGTGTGGTTTCAGCAATGAATGACACCAAAGAAATTGTTCTGTGAAGCTGCTGCTGGTTGGTTTTGTCCCTTGTGTTTGTCAAGATTCAGCCAGGTCCTCACTGCTCCCTCAGCTCTGTCCATGAATCTGTCTCTCTCTAGTTCATCCTTGCTCCCCCAGCTCTCTGGGTGCTGGTACAAGCCGGTGTCACCTGCGGAGCCGGGCTCTGGCCCCGCGCAATCACTGGCGAGCGGGTGTGGATGTGTAATGGATGTGTGCCAGCATCTGCTCCTGGGACAGCCCGAGATGAGGGAGGTACTCTGAACTTATAAGGAATTAATTGCAGGATTATTGTCTACTTAACTCTTGTTTCAGACTTACAGGATGACAGCTTTTTAGTCAGGCTCAGGGTTCTGGGAGGCCCATCACAGTAATTACCCTGCAGAAATACCCAGACCGGGACAGCGCTTGTTTGGTCTGGTTTTTGTATACCATGTAAGCATTACATACAGTAATAGAGTACTGGTATTTCATAATGAAATACCCCTTTTATTACTGAACTGGCCTATAAAAAAGCTAAACACAGTTGGGATAAATACTTTTAAATAAAATCAAATCCAGGGAATAGTTAAGTTATGCAAAGCTTGGACGTTTTAAAGAGAGGTATGAGTCGTTTGATGAATAGGAAATGTGTTAGGAAATTCTGATTAATTATTAATCTATTGAAAAAGGAGCTAGAAAAATTAATATTTTATATCACAGATATATTTATATAAAATAATTCTGTAGTTGGCTAGTTAGCTGGTTAGAGTACAGCTTCAAACAATCTATAGAAACAAGTGAATCCTCCTTTATCTCAAATATAATTAGCCATTTAAATGTCTTGGGTCAATTTATTAACACTTTATTCATCGGGGTGTAACTTTTATTAGGCTTTATTACTATCAGAAATTATATCCTACACAAATACAATAGAGATTTAAATGTTCTGTAGAATGAGCCAATGCTTCCTGACTTTATTGCACAGTATTGTAATGAACCTTGACCAGCTGTAGATTTGATAAGTGTAAAATATTGCTGCTTGCTGCTAATTTTGTTCCTTTTTAATGACTGATAATCCATGTCGATTTAGTGTGATAGTCAGAATCCAATACTGTTTTCCTGCTATAAATGTGATTGTAACAGGAGCTATTAAGTGTGTCTATGTAATAAAATTAGTCAGGGAAGCTATGTATATTGTTTCCAGGTCTTTGGATTTTCATTATAGTAGTGGAACTTGTTAGACTGTAAAGCTTGATGGTTGCCAGCTCAGACAAGCTCTTTTCTACTTCTGTGCCAGGCAAAGGGGTAATGATGCTGCACTAAGAAGTCTGTTCTCACTGTTCTGGAAAATTCATCATATATAAACATAGGGGATCATTTTGGGGAGAGCAGGAAAGGTGTCACAGGGGAAGAAAGAGAGAAAACTCATCTGGGCAGCTACAACTGCACAAGAGTTGCTGAAAGAGACAAAACTGGCAGCTGAATATCTGTGTTTGGAAAGGTAGTTGTGACATCTCTTAGCAGTTGGACAGCCCTGGTAAATCAAATGTTCATGTTTGTCAGGATGCCAAACAGTACAAAAGGATCTCAGTGAGGAAGCCTCGGCAGAAGACTCTTTTCCTTTGGCTCTGTTCAGCAGCTGATGCCACTTTTAGACAAAGAACTGTTGCATCTGACTTGTTCTGAGAAACACACTTCCTCATAGACTTGCTTTTGGTCTCACTTGATCTTGTCTAACCTGAAAAGTTAGTTCCATTTCAGTTCTTGGGCTTCTAGGTTTGAAGTGGAGATAGTTTTGCAAGAGTAGTTGAAGTCCCAACTGGGAGAATAATCAAAAAGCAGTTCCTGTAGCTTAATATATATCTATATATCTATATCTATCTATCTATATATATAGATATATTTTAAATGAGTTATGTGATCTCCATTGATATCTTGGCAGAATTGTAACTAAAAGCTGTACCCATATCTGGGTAGTATCTCAAAACAATTTATTCTGTGGTAAAGCAGATATCTGACACCTGAATGTCTCTTCCTACTTAAATAGGTAATGGGGAATTCTGCCACTGAGGTCAGTGTAGGCATGGTTTTGCCCACAGTAATTTTGTCTGGAGAAGCCAGACAGTCTGGCTCTCATGGTGTGAAAGCTTTGCTATGCTCTCTATCTGCTCACATGGAATGAGCTGTACTGACTGCTGGGGTAGGACAAGAACTTTTTGCACACATCCACTGATGATGTTGGCTCAATAAAGGCTTCTATCAACAGCTTATAAGGGGTAGTTTATAAATTTTCACAGACTAAATAACAGTTCATCCCTTTCAATACAGTGCAGGAATAAACCTAAAGATTCATAACCTTCTACATTATTTATTTGCAGCATTTCCTCCAACACTTGGAAAAGCTCCCCAAGAAAAAAAATGCAGAAAGCTGACAGGTACATGAAGAGAGAACTGTATTAGCCTAAGGTTTACTGGAGCGTGTTTGCATTTTGGTGGCTGTGTGGTAGAAGGTCTGAGGCCCTTCTAACCTTTGAGTTTATGTTTACATGGATGTTTAAATGTCATTGCTCAGTCTGTGCATTATCCAGACCTACTGTACTGGAGACCATTCAGATGTCCATTCCAGATGCCTGCAGTTTCTATGAAGGCTCTCAATGCAGAGTTGTAGCACCATAAAGCAGTGGTGTAAAATACATCTAGCATGAGCCTTTCTACAGGCATTTCCAGGCTGCCTTTATGGCTGACATGCACTCCTTTGCAGAGGAATTCTGCAACTATTCCTAGGAATCAAAGGGATTTCTGCTTTGCTGGCCCAATCTGCTATGCAGCAATACTTGCATAAGGCTCTCTGCAGCAGTTTTGGGAGATGCTGGCTGGTCAGGGCTGCTTCCTGTCACAATGCTGAGGCTGGTCAGCAGGTAACAGCAGCTGAAACCCTGCCAGCATCATTCAGAGGTTAAGGGGTAGTCAGTGCACCTGCAAATTAGTGCATCCATCCACAATCAGCACCATTTCATCAGTATTCCTTGGAGAATCAGTATTCTCTGTGGGAGAAGTCCAGTAACTGCCTCCTTTATGCCTCTACAGCAAAAGGAATTTTGAACAGGGGAAGACATTTCCCCTGTTCAGACAGAGGAAATAAAGAAAAGGGAACTTACTTCACCAATTTATAATTCAAGTTATTGGAATAAGTTCCTAGTGTCCCATTCATTTTTTGCCAGACGAAGATGTCCCATATAGATTTAACTGTGGGCTTTTGCTCTAGCTCAGCTTGCACACTAATACAAAGGGTATTCCTTGCAAATAAACACTAGACAGATACAAAGAAACACTGAGCAAAACCTAAGCCATGCAATGAGCTTCAGAAAGATCAGATCCACAGATGTGCTGACTGAAGTTTAAGAGACAACTTAACAGATGTACAAAGCTGTAGATCAGAGGGGATATAAAACAGTTAAACTTGCTTAAAGGCACAATGTGTCACAATCTAACGATCCCATGCATCCTCAGCCCGACAGAAGAGGGAACATACGCTCAGCTCGGTGCTCTGGCTGTAGGCATGCCAAGAAGATTATAAAAATGCCATGCTGTGATATGTTGCCCTCCTGCCTGAAAGGCTACCATTAAGCTGCTTATTTACTGCACCTATTCAGGCAGCAGTGCTGTTCAGAGTGCTACCTGTCTCCTTGTTGGATAAATTAGTTGTGGATATCACAGGACTGTTGCTGCCCATTGTTCAGTCTGGTGAAGGTGGGAAGAGATGAAAGGCACAGATATGACCTTGTAATGTTTTGTGTAAAATAGGAGATGCTTTTTCTTCATAGTGTGTCATAGTTGATCTTGGTAGAACTGACTGTGTTAGCAAGTTTGGAGTTAAATTTAAAAGGCTAACATAGTAATGAAGGCAATATTCTTTTTTCAATCATATACATATATATATATATATATAAAATATATATATTGGGGGGATATGGAGGTGTGGAGGAAAGTGCATATCATTAGAGCTTTTTGCTCTCTGTAAATCAGCACTGTTTGAAATTAAATCATCAAGAGAAGACACAGGAAAACTGAGACACCCCCTCAATGTAAAACATTGTGTTGTTGTTGCTGTTGGTTGAGGTTTTTTTTAATATATAGAAATTGTTGAGCCCTCATATTTTTATGATATATGGAGCTGTGAACTTTAAATTAGTGATAATAGAAATTGACAAGTACAGCATTAAAAACTAAACCATGCAGCCCTACAGGCTTAATTATGAAGTGAGCAGGAAGATAGACACAGAAAATCCTGTTTCAAAATTTTACCTCACATAATATAAATAAAAGATTATGTCTTCCACTGGTAGCCTAAGATCAAAAGGATAATATAAAATGACTAGCCTGTATTTATTTTGCCTTTATTATGTGTATAGATAAACTATACATTTCTCATTTCCTTGTGTCTTTTAGCTATACACAGAGACACTTAGATATAGATTTAATTATAGATAAATAGCTATAAATTAATATATGTAATTATTTTTAATTTTTCATTTAGTCATTAGAAAGAGGCGTTTTCTTTGTCAAAACTTAAAAATAGAACATTTTTGAATAGTTTTCTAGCTGATAGTTGAATACAAATCAGGCAAATAAAAAATATTGATTGGAATTTAATTTAGAAAATGTGGTTCTGAACATAAGGATGTTTTAGATAATCACTGACAGAGACAAGTTATGACAGTATTTACTGTGTAGATGTATTTCCATCATAATGTAAACAGGATATGTTCACCACTTAGCTATCCTATGTGCTGAACTGATAATTTTCACTGTTGTTTTAAAAAACCCTCCTAAGTTTGCATTAGGCACTGGAGAAGGTTTTCTTCTTCCTGATGAACCATTACTAAATCAAAACATTTTACATCGCTTTGGTATAGCAAGTTAGTGGCAAAAAAAAAAAAAAAAAAAAAAAAAAAGAAGGAAAGAATCTCAAAGAAGCAGGTGCAATGTTCTCCTTCCTTCCTTGAGCTGCCTACTCGATCGTTTTTGGATGCCAGTATAAAAACTGCCTGAATAGCAATCAATGTGCAGCCAGTAAGGTTTTGTAACATTCAGGGTTGGATGTATTGTGACACAAAATCAGACTCACAGGAAGAGCGAAGAAACCCGAACACCTTGTTCTAATGGTTTCCTAAAAGGGCACATCAGTATTTTCCTTGTCCTGGAGTGCACAGCCCCTGGGTGTGAGACTGTCAGGAGTGCCAGGCCCTAATACCCAGGCTTGCTCTCTGTAACTGTTTCCATATCTGCTTGCCCATGGCTTAGAACCATTTCATACAAAGCCTTAGTTTGTGCAGGTCGCCCTGTTAACAGATGCTGGCTGAAGCTGAGCTTTTCTGATGCTGCCTTACAGCACTGAGTCCTCTTGGAGTGGTATTTTAACTGGCAATTATTGTATTTGATTATGATCAATCAGGATGAAAATTGACTTGACTCCTAAAAGTCTAAATCTCTTTTTATCATTATTAACCTGGCATTTTCTTCATTCTGTCTCTGCCTCATTAATCCTCCTCCTCATGCATTTGCTGAATAAAGATAGCCCTTTGCAGAAATTAAAGGAAAATGTCATATTGTGAACAGTCCTAGATTTAATTTAATATAGAAGATAGAGGATAAAAAAATACTGTTTTAACTTGTCATTTTTCAGTATGTTTGGAGTTGGTAATATTTCAAAAACTTTTATAAAGAAGGAGACATTTGCAGTTATGCTAACTTTCATGGAAGGACCTAAGTCACTGCAGTTGCAATTAATGGTAATCACTGGCAAATCTGTCTTAAATGTCTAATTAATCCTAAGCATGTAAGTAGTGTGACTGTTGTAAATGGAACTGCTCAGACACTCGTGTACTGACATGCACAAAATTAGTCAGGCACTTGGCTCCTCCAGTAGGTCCGGATGGAAATGCAAAACTCTTGTGCTAAATCACTCGGGCTCAAGAGAGTGGTGCAGTTTAATTATCTCCAGCCAGGGTTAAAGAGGGCTGGAAGTATTCTTTTGTGCCAGAGAAAATCACCCAGATGTCATTTGTAATGGCAGCAAGGACCAGCTCCAGGGAGCCAGCACCGGAGAGGTTTTGTTGCGTGGTTGTTACTTGTGAAGGGAAACTACATTAGGATATTAATGCAAGCCCAGTAATCAGCCTGAGATGAGCTTGAGATGCTTCATTCAAGTTTAGAGATTTCTTCCTGTTTGAAAGTGTTGATGGGAAAATTATCTAGGTCATGTAAATGAGAGTAGGGATCATTTGGGGAAACTTCAGGTACTGCAGTACTAATGGGCAATATTGAAGCAGACTTTTCATTTTTCATGTGTACCAATCACCTGAACTATCAACTGGTTGCACATTCCTAAAACTAAAGGATGTTGTAAGGGGGAAAGGTGGGAAAAATCCTAGAGCTGTATTAGCTAGAACAAATTTAGAACTGGGAAAAATTCAGGATAATTGGTGAACAGGAAGATGAAGAAGTATAGCTGTGAGTTTTGCAGCACTGAGTATCAAAGTTGCTTTATCCCACACCTGCTAAAACTGCATGGTCCCAGACAGAGGCCAACACTCTTCAGTCACTGTTACTGACAAAAAGGCTTCCAGGAAGAAGAATGTAATCATTAAGATCTTGGGAGGTGGGAGTAGAGCAGAATGTTTATCAGAATTAAAAATTATTAAGAAAATTGGAATTTGATGTGGATTTGGTATGTGACAACCCAACAGAAATTTTTCCCCAGTTCTAACAGCACTTACATGGCTAAGTAAAACATAAATTTATTGTTTGGTCATTGTGTTGGACAGTTAAGCCTTGAGAATATTTTTGTGTTTAGTACAGACTGTAACAGTCTTTATTTACTATATAAATCTATTCCATATAATTTATGATGTAAAAATAGAAGTGCATGGCAATCTGCAGTTCCAGCAGTGGTTACTGCTTCAATAAACATCTAATTCTGGTTCAACAGTCAGTAGTTCTGGCGAAGGATTGAACCACTGTCATGTGGGGTACATTTACAAAATAAACAAAAATTGCTGTGATACTGAGCTAAAGATTATTTACAGGTTAGTTTTCTTTGAAGGGAAGCTCCATGAGGCTTTGTTGTACAGAACACCCTTCTCCAAATCATAGTGATTTACTGTATATACAGCATTTTTGATGGAATTTCTTTCATATGTGTATTTGCAGATGATGAGTTTGTGAAACCTCCACAAAAGACATTCAGGATATTTAGGTTTTATAGAATCCTGAGGTTAATTGCAGATGTTTTGGATAGTTTTATTTTGTCCTACTTTGTGTTAACCATGATTTGGTATTTAGTCCTGGGCCAGAAGGATTTTTTGATTGTTTGGAACTTCAAGAAAGGAAATATTTTTGTTCAGAAATTTTGCAAAGCTTGTCAGATGTTACGGCTCCTCTCACAACATCCAGCAGATGACCAACTGGTATCTTGTGCATAACCAACACCTTGTGCACTTCAGTCCAAATCCAGAAGAGTGCATACAGATGTAAGGAAAACACCTGGCTTTCACCATGATCCAAACCAGTTTCATTTTTAAGTGGCTTTTTTATCCAGTCAGTGCAAGTCTGGTGTTCTGAGGTGCCCCAAGAGCTCTGTCTTTCTGACAGGACTGCTCTGGGCTGGCTGTTGCTGAGCTGCAGCACAAGGTTTATGTGCCCAGAAAGAAAAATGGAGATGTGAGCTCAGATTGGCTTCAGCCTGGTGATGCTTTGTCAATATTGGATTGGCAATGCTGTTATTATAAGAAACAAGGACATCATGTAGCTGTTAGGAGCTAGAAAATAGATTGTTTACTATGTTCCATGCCATCAATCAGTTTTGTGAGAAAACTTGAGCTCTGGCTGACTGGCATAACTTCTTTTAAAAGCCCCGAGTGTCTCTGTTGCTTAATATTTATTGAGATTCAATTAACAGTAAATTAAAATTATTCAATTTTTTATGGAAAATAATTTAGAATATTAAAACAGTTTTGTGAATCAAATTATTTTAATTCTAATCACAGTAATAAAATTGACTTGATGTTTTAAAAGTGGCTGCATAGTTGTTGCAGGAAAGTCATACCAATCAATGTGTATAGATTGCTAATTTACTTCAAACTGGAGATTGGTAGTATAATTAGAAATTACTTCTTTAGTAAGGGATTTGTCAGTAAAATAATGCAAAAGGCCAAATTAAGAGATAACGGTTAGTTTCCTTGAAATATTCCTCTTTTGTATGCAGTCTATCTGCAGACTAAAAGTATTTTGTGTTTTATGTCACTCAGTATTAGACCAAGTCTTCCACATTCTTAATGCTTGTTTAACTATGCAAATTCAAAGTTTTGAAAGCTGTTGCCTTCCAAGTCTTCTGTATATAATTATATACATAAGCATCTATATAAAAGAAGGATTTAAGAAGTCCCACTTTCCAAGAAGAGTCCCTTCTGGTCAGCTGGCATAGCATAAATTGAAGCCAAAATATTTAAATTCCATCCTGGAAAGAAAACTTCTAGGACCTACAAAATGCCATTTTTAAAAGCTCACTGTGTGGAATGACCTTCATAGTTAAGTGACATCCTCCATTTTAACAGCAGGATAATTGCATCATGTATCAAATGTTTGCATTGAAAACCAGAATATTTTAAAATGGGACCATGGATCAGCTTGACACATCCCAGTAAGAAAGAAAAATGAGACATGCAGTAGAGAGGAGCAAGTGTGAAGCTGGGCCTTCCTTCCTGCCCACCTCATGCAATCACTCATGTTACTGTTTTGGAGCCTTAGAGGTTTGATACTGGCCATGGTCTAATTCAAGCTCTAGTGAAGTTTATCAAGTGCCTCACCTGGAAAATGAAATGAAAAAAAAAAAAGGGGGGGGGGAAGCTGAAAACTGGTCAGATTTAGAAGAAAATGTGTAATGGATTATGAAACAAAAACAAGACTAGGAGCTGAATACTTTGCCCTCAATGAAGTCAGGGTATTTTATCCCTAAGTTGCTCAGTTCTCTGCACTTTCACATTCCTGTCCTTCCAAAGAGACACAAGCACAGGTACCTGAGGCAGCCTCCAAATTTGAAGGACATCCTTCCCCTTCCAAGGTGAATACATTGTGGAACTGGACAGTTCCATTTGGTGTCCTGGTGTTGGACTGGTGACATTGCACACACCTGTTAGCCAAGCTAGTGTGTCAGAAGCAAGGAAACTTCTCCAAGTTAGAGCTGTACAGTGCAGTCTTCCTCTTAATTTTAATTCTAATGTGGTAAGTCATGATCTCTTCTCCAAAGTTTACCCAGCCTAATCCCTTCCTGGGATCTGACAGCATGCAGCCATGCAGGTATTTTTTTAGGTGGGTGCACAGGCACAACTGCCTGTTGTTCAGTGTCTGTTCATAAGTGCTCTTCAAACTACTTGACCTGGAAGTGGATATGAAAACTACCTTCTCAGGGCAGAGTCAAATGTTCCCATGGTGTAAAGCTGTCTACACTTATCTAAACACATCCCTAACTGATATTCAACCTTAAAAAATGTCTTTCATTAAAAATATAATTTGACGAAGTAATTGACTTGCATTTGATTAAGTCACAATCTGTTGGATTAACATGATTAATAGATAAAATTATAATCAAACAGAGCAGTACAAAAGGTGAATTAAGTCATGGGTCACAATAAAATACTAAATTTAAGAAAGATTGATATGGCAGGAATATTCATTTCACAGTAGGTATCAGGCTGTTCCCTTACACTGATGTAATTCAGATGGATTTGGGTTGTCAGAATCAGGGCTGCTTCAAAGGGCTTTGAGGCTGGTGAGAGTTATGCCAGAGATCTGTTTACAGTACATAACCCCCACGGTGTAAATATTCACTGCTCCCATATTGATAGCAAAATGTGGGGTTACTATTAGAAGAATTAATTCTGAACTGCAGAGGGGAAAAAATAGCTTAATGATCTTAGAATCAAAAAACCACTTAGCCAAAGAACTGCTCTAAGACTTCCTGTTCCACAGCACTGGAATACAGTGTAGCATTTCATTATATATATCTATTAGGAAGATAAAATTTGCTATAAATTTTGACCCACCAATACATAGGGCACTGCATTGACTGAAAAAAGGTTACTCAGAATAAAAAGTCTAGTATTAAAACTATAGTTTTTCTTTTAAGTGAACAAGTAACAACAGGGCAACAGACAGCAACCACATCTTAAGACAACCATAAAGCCGCAGGTAAACCATTAAAGCTGCATGGTCCCCACCTGGATGAACTGTCAGCATTAATGTGTGTATCTGGCTTGTACTTTACTTTGAAAAAACAAAATGAATGAATGAATTTTTGTCTAGCAACTAGAGTAATCCTTTTCTGAAGCTGAATGTTTTCCTTCTGTGCCCACAATGGCATGTAATTTCAGTGCTCCCCTTTTAGGAGTGCCAAGCTAACAGAATGGTCTGTGGTGCATTAAAGTAGTCATGGCTTGAAATGCATGAAATACCAGTGGGTGGGGTGGGCAGCTAGCTGCACCCTGATATTGGAATTATCTAAAGATAATGTTTTCTCTCAGCCTCTGTTTCATTTCAAAAGGATAAAGCTAGTGGAAATAACTATACCTACAGTTACCTAACCTTCCTAGACTGACAGCTTGTCAGTAATTAGATCAGATTAGTTAGCAATTAGATCAGCACTTGGTCTGCTACTGAAGTTTGTGTGTGTGTGGGATCTGCTAAGTTCTTTGAAACAAAAAATTGATGGCTAAATTGAAAATACTGGTAAAACATAAGCAGAAAATTCCCACTATGGGATGACAGACTGTTTCAAATTCAATTTGCAATAGTCATGTTCATTGAGGGACCTGTAAGATAAGGAGAAACAGGTGAATTACAGACTTTATTACAAGCATCTGAGTTCAGGAAGCTATAAATCTTTAAGGTAGCTTCAGCATTGTCTCAGGATTCATTGAAACAGAATCTGAGTCCAGTAAATATATTGAGCATCTCAACAAGTTCAAAGTACCCAGGGAGTTGTGGGATCTAGTTGCCTACGGAGCCCATCCAGGGAGTGCCTTTGTGTTTAAAATCATGATTGCTTCAGCCTAGTCAAGTGGGGGATGGTGATGCCAAAGCAATGTGGAAAAGCTCTCACTGCAAGTAGCTTTCTACTGGTTGGCTCCCAGTATCCCAAATACAGAGACAAATGAGAATGCTTGTTGCCTAAAGGAGAATTTCTTGTAATCTAAGTTCACATGCTCTAATAAAAGGGAGTGCAAAAAGACTGCCAGATATTTTCCTGACTGTTCCAGCAGATGCCAAATGATTTAGTAGTGAAACATAGCTGTATTTAACATCCTCTAAATCATTCCACAAGTAAAAAAGTGCTATTGTACCAGTGACACCACACACCAGAAAACCTGCAGTAGGTTGGCAGTGCTCATTATACCTCTGCAGAGAGTCCCAGCTCAGATGGCACAGGTCCCACTGCATTTGTGCCTTTTTTTGCATTTCTTTCTTTTTCTTTTAGTTAGAATCAACTCAAGTGCTGTTCTGAAAGGAAATGGGCTTTTTTATTTTTCTTAACTGAGGATTCTGTAATTGCCACCATTTAGTGGCTGCTGCCTCTGATAGACTGGATTTCTAAAATCAGGAAATTGGAATTACAGAAATGGCACAAATAATGCTCCATTTCTCCACAACAGCTTCTGCTGCCTCAAGAGCCTACTTCAACCATTCTGTAATTTAGGCTTTAAAAGAGCCACCAAAAGCAGAAGAGTTACTATTGTTTGGTCATTCTTGTTCAGAATCAGACAGCATGGCTCAGCCATATGTGTATTTGCCTATTAGAAGACCAAAAAAAAAAAAAAAGTCTCATTTCACTTCCAAGTTTACTTGAAATCTCTTGAATAGTTGGCACATGATATCAGTGTTTTAGTGCCAAAGGTAATAAATTTTGTGGTCCTTATGACATGTTTGGGAATAGCTTTAGCATTGGAAATGGAAGGGCTAAGCTGGATTCTTTGCTCTATACTAGGATAGTCAGTTAACAAAAATTAAGAAATCAATAGAATTTAGCAGATGTATTTTTCAGTAATTTCACTATTGTTTTCTGGATACCCTGAATTTCAGAATCTTTTACCTCTCTCATTAAGCATAGTAAGTGACCTAACTCATTACGCATAGTACTTGCCAAGGTCAACTCCAAATTAAAATAAAAATTAAGTTAAAAATCAAAATTAAATTTAAAGCTATGCTTTTGTACAATGCAAAATGGAAGAAAACTAAAGAAAAAGGAATACTGTGCTATTTCCTATGTCATTAAACTTAGGACACTTTACATAACTTTAAACTGTTGTTTTGAAACCACTTGGTTTGTTTACTGCAGAAACAGGGTTTTGTTATGGGTGAACTTAGCAATAACCGACTAGGGATCCCTGTATATTGATTTTTTTGTTTTATTTAAGAATAAATTTAGATGGATAGATGAATTTGGAATGCTGTTGCTTCGTCTTTATCCCTAATTGAGATACTACCATGGATTGTAAGGCTCTGGAGTATAATGATTTGTCAGCACAGGACACAGAGTGGACCAATTTAATAGTTGCTAGAGGGGTTAGGATTCCTACCGCCTTTGATGAAATCTTTTTTAGGTCAGTAACATTTAGAGATATAGAAAAAAAAAGAGAAGTAATTGGAGAGAAACCAGATGGTTTGTGGCTAATTTGGAAAAGTACAGATTATTGTTGTGCAGCATCTTATTCATTAAATGAAAAGGCCTTAACATTTTATAAGGCATAGATTAATATTGGTATCACATTATGATTCACACTGTTTAGTGTGCAAACATCAGCCATCCCTTATGTTTTTCTGCCCATGCTCAGTGCTATCACTGAAGCCACTGTATGAGGAATTACCATGGTGAGTCAGTAGATGACAGCCTTACATGTACATTTTTCATTTATGTTTTTCTACTACAGGAAAAACATTTGCACACTGTAAAACAGAAATTCAAATATTACAGAAGCAGCCAAATGTGTGCTTATCATGGAAATGCCATGGGTGAGTGAAGTGTCACAAGCATAAGCTGATCTCTGCATTCCCTGCCATTTTTTCAGAGCATCTTGCTTTGCAATTTGCACAGGCTTCTCTTCATTACAATTACATCATTAAATATATGTTAATTTTAAAGTTTCTTTATTGTTCCATTCTGAAGTAATACAGGCACACCAGCTAGGAATTGAGGTGTACTTATTTTAGGATGATAAAGGTAAAATGTTCACCCATCTCTAACCGGGTAAATACTATTTTACTCAGATTTATTACAATAATGCCCTGGAACTCTGAATGAAATTGCTGAGCAGTTCATACGTACTGCAAGGGGCAATCTTTGCCTCAGACATTTTGCAGCAAAAATAAGCAAGACAGAAAAAAAGATGAGAGTGCACAAACAGCCTGGGAAGTGACTCTATTAGAGAGGCTTTATAAGAGAGATGGAATGCTTAGGAACAGTGTCTGCTGACTGAGCTGAGAGATGCTGATCATACACAAGAAGGGCCTCCATGTCCCAACAGATATGCAAGTGAAGTATTTTTAATTGAGGAGCATGTATCATATAATAAATATTTAATGCATTAATATATTTTGTATTTGTGTATTGATATATATCTGTGTCTAATTTTGTCATATTTCAAGACGTCATTACCAATTGTTCATAGTATATTGCAACTGGTATAGAGGATTTTTTGGTTCCCATTAGCTAACATAGTGTTCTTAAGGCCTTAACCTTCTGTTGTGGGATGAAGAGATTTAAACTTCACAGCCTCTTGCTGTCACTTGCTGGCATCATTGAGAATATTGTCTGAGATTTTTGGAGAATCCTTTCCATTTGGCAGAGATGTTTGGATACGCTTGTTAGGAACTGAACACTACAAAATAGATGGTCAGCTCTGGAGGGGATTCTTCAACAAGGGACTAGCTGTAAGAAAACAGTGCCAAACAAGCAGCATTTTGCTGAGAGGTTTTCAGAATAACATTCTTGACTTAGAGCCCATTATCTAACAGATGTGTATTGATTTAATAAGCCTCCCTACTGTTTCACTGTAAGCACTTAGTTCTCTCATCTTCAGTGGAGGATGTGAAACAGGAATCTATTAATAAAAATCTCTTATTCCAGCAAAACATGTTGGTGCCCATATTTGTCAAGGACAGTTAAGTATTTCAAAGCAAATTAAAACTTCATTTTTTTGATTGGGACACTGTGGGCAAGGCCCTCAGCTGGATATAGTGCCTGGTATATACACTGATGTCCTTTTGCTTGACCAATAAATAACAATTTCATCTACACTATTTTTTTCCTGGTATACCTCAAAACGATCTTACAAAACAATATGATTTTCTGTATCTACAGAAGAAAGTACTTCACAACTTGCCACTGTCAAGTTGTTAATTCATTCTCATTTCTTTTTCTAGATGCATTTAAAATATTTTTCCTATATGATTTTTACTAACCAAGAGCAAATAAACAGGAAAGGTTTAAGTAAGTGTGATTTGGCACAAAATCTGTTGAAAGAATGCATAAGTGTGGGAGGGAAGAGGGAGGGCCAGCTCTACAGCAGCTGAGAGCTCTGTCAGGTTTAGCAACAGATGTGGTTTCTGTGACAAGGCTTTGGTAGTGGGAGGCTCCAGGAATGGTGTCTGTGAGAAGGTGCCAGAAGCTTGCCCCGTGTCTGACAGAGCCAATGGCAGTCAGCTCCAGGACAGACCCTCTGCTGGCCAGGGCTGAGCCCATCAGCAATAGTGGATGGGATACAATTTATTCCAGAAGCAGAGAAAACCTGCACAACAGCCATTGCAGCTGGGGAGATGAGTGAGACTACAGGAGAGAAATTCTGCTGACACCAAGTTCAGTGGAGAAGGGGAGGGAGGAGGTGCTCAAGCCACCAGAGCAGATTTTCCTGCAGCCCACGGAAGTCCATGGTGGAGCAGAAATCCACCTGCAGCCCCTGGAGGGAGACCATGTCAGAGCAGGGTGCCTGAAGGAGGCCATGACTCCATGGGAAATCAGGACCAGCCTGTCAAGACCTATGGAGAAGAGCCCATGCTGGAGCAGGTTTGGTGGCAGTACTTGGGACTCTGTGGGGACCCACACTGGAGCAGGATGTGAAGAACTGCAGCCTTGGGACTGGACTCACACTGGAGAAGTTTGTGCAGGACTGTGTTCTAGGGAAGGGACCCTGTGCTGGAGCAAGGGAGAAGAGTATGAGGAGTGGTCCCCCTGAGGAGAAGGAGTTGCAGAGACAGAGGTGTCTGTCTCCTCAGCCTCTTGAAGAGTACTCTTAACGTTTCCCCATGTGCATCCCAAAGTCACAAGTCACTTTGGAAAATCTTGTTCAAATGTTAAATCCTTTCTTACAGATGCCTCAGTTAAAACCACTGGATTTGCATTCCTGTATTTCGTATTTCTGTCATGCACCCAATGGAAAGCACCCTAAGTCCAACACAGGAAGCATTCTATACAACACAGCTCTTTGCAGGTAAGGAAAGCCTGTGTGAGTAGTTCAGCAGCTCTTTTGAACATCGTATCTTTTCATTCATAATCTATTACTACTTTTTGTAAAGTTTCAAGTAAATTGCTTCTCTGAACCAGGCTATAAAGCTTTTAACAGTAAAACTGATCTCCTCATAAAGTACAGATGTTCTCATGCTGTAATTACCTGAGGCCTGATCTACCAGCCTTGACAGCTGAAGTAATCTGTACTCATGTGTCTAATCTTTGTGATTGGATACAGGGAGAGTCAAGTGATTCCAGAATATCTACTAGGTCTCTACTCAACTTTCCTAAATCATATTTTGTTTTCACATAGATAAGTGATCTAAGTGAAGGGTTAACAATGTTCTGTCTCTCTTAATTTGAGATTTGGAAGACAATTATAATTCAAAATGTTTCTTCTAGTTGAGACTCCTTAGGAAAGACACATACATAGCCTAGAGCTAGAAGTCCAACTTTGCTTTTAAATGCAAATATTTTAACAAGTATAACACACAGAAGCATGAACTATCAATTATTACTACTAGGCATATGTAAAACATCTTGTTTATCACAAAGAGACCAAATTAGGCTAAAAATAAAATAGAAATTTGTAATTGAAATGTTGCCTGTTCTCCTTTAAAACTGCCCCTTGTTCTTACCAGAAGTAGCCTTCAGGTTGTCTTGATGCATCTAAATAGATCTTTCAATAAGAAAAGACGGGGAACTGCCAGTGTTGGCAGACTGTTTGTCATGCAATGAGACTTCCTGGGAACGGTGTTAGAACAGTGCATTATTTACAGCACCAGCCTGTCATTTAAGAGTTAAGCCTTTGTTTCCCCTTACTTTCATTCTCTAGAGGTCTTACTGGTACTTACAGAATGACAGGAGGAAGTTTCAAGTCGGTGAGAGGGCATTTCCCAGCTGACCTACTAACACAGGAATGTAGACAAAAGCCCATGGAAATTTTGAAAGTGTTAACTTCAGCAGATATTTTGAATCCAAATTTAACAGCATTCAATTGAAGATGAAACAAGTGCAAGTTTCAACAAATGTTGGATTTTTTCAGTATAGTACTGTCTCAGCCTCAGTCAAGTTAAATTCTACTGTCTGTCTCCATCCCCCAGAAGACCTTGTTCTGAGACAGTAATACCTTAGGGGTTTGCCTGATTTGTTTGTTTTTCTAGGCTACTACTAATCTTTTAGGCTTATGGCTGGATTGAGTCCTAGAGGTGATTTAGTGGCATCACTTTGTAGACATGACAGTTTTTACCAATACTTTCCCCTTCTCCAGGGTCGCTGGTAGGTTTTGACCAGAAGATAACTGTCTTAAGCACCCTCAGTGCACCTTCAGGATGTGCCCTTGAACAGGAGTCCCAGGACAGCTGGACTGTGCATGGCACAGTGCTGTGACTCGCGTGCTCAGGGAGCAGGGCCTGAGGAGTTATCCCTGCAACCATTCTGGGAAGCCAATGCTGCAGTGCAGCAGGCTGTTACTTCCTCTGTCCCCATGTCTGTGGAGCTACTCTGGGACTGGAACTCTCTAATCACTCTTGGTTAATGGATTGTCTTGTTTTGTCCTCTTTAGGTTTTGCTACAAATTTTCATATGTTGGCCTCACTATGGAGTAAATTCAGAGCTCCCTGTCGCTACTGGGGTTCTGTATATCACACCAGGCCCCCTGAATTGCTTGAGGTATTTATAGAGGTTATTTCTATTATATCAGATACAGTTTCACCTTGGAATTTACAGTGGTCATAATTGAATCTATTTAATGTTGACAAGATTGATATTGTTGTTTAATACCTATTTCACAAAACAGTATGTCTAAGTACTATTATTTAAAGATGTACTGTCTGCATTGTTTCACAGTCTCTTCTCTCTTACTGATGACTTCTATGCTTTTTCAGGTTCTGAGGGTTCAGATATCAGAACACAAACTTTTTTCCACTCTAGATTTGTTGGAATAAAAGGAAGGCTACCTCTTAACAAGGCTGTCTCAAAAAGTTACAACATTTTTGTTTAGTGTATTACCCCCCCATCATCAGCTGCTTCTAATTTCTCTAAGAGCATACAAGGAGATTTGGCTCAGCTGCAGAGACTTTCACTTCAACTCATTACATTAATAACAGCCCCAATAATATTTACCTCTGTCAAAATAATAGGTCCTCTACTACGTGGTGTTACATATTTCTGGTGGTTTTATATATATACACAGCTACTTCTGTATTTACCAGACACCTTGTACATGTATATAAAGCATCTGATTTTGCATTTTAGTACAGTCCAAGAGTAGAAGTCAGACCATACCCTTTGTGTCACTCCAACTTCAAAAGCACATAAAATAGTCCTCACATTTCCATATCACTACCCAAAGTCTCTTCTTTTTTATTTGGCTTCTTGCACCAGAGAGAAAGGAGTGTACCTGAGGCAGTCAGTTGTTTCTTGTCTCTGTATTGTTTGATGTGTGATGAGCTATCAGATCTCAGTGTGCAACCAAATATGGCTTCACTTGCTACAGAAAGCGCTTACCTACAAGGAGACAAATATGCCCTCTACTGACTTCATCTGTGGCTAGAGTTTAAAAGCTGCTGTCAGAGAGTACACAAAGGAACTGTTTGCAAATAAAGCAAATTAAAATAAACATCTTTTATCATAAGAAAGCAATTAGTGTTGACTCACAGTTTCACTTGGTTTTTCTTTCCTGACCTTGACTACATTGTGATGGTTTTGTGCTTCCTCGGACAGTTTCTACTTGCATCTGCATTGATTAAACCTTGATCTCATTTATTATCTCAGGAAATGGTCTCAAGGTCACAGGGCTGGAAATTTAATTATGGTGGCAGTATATTAAGTGGCACATTTAAAGATGCTGAATCGTAGTAATTAATTTTTTGGATGGTGGTCTCTAGGGGACAGGTTTTCTCTACACTGGGTGTTTAGACATCCATCATAGCCATTCAGCTTGGCAGCTGTCTTTTAGCTTTAAACTGCATCATTATTCATCTTTTATGACTGACTTTAAAAACACTAGACAACTATATCCTTTTTTATTGTAATATATGTCAGATGCTTGTATTAAGCTATACTTCACCTTTGCTATAAAACATTAACAGAGGTTGCTAGCAGCTACCTAGGCTGGCCTCTAAATTGAGACAACAATTACCCTTCGCTGACATCTAGTGTCAAGACATGAGATATAGCTGGAGTGCCGAATCCATTGGCCTGGAAATCCTGCACTTCCCCACTGATTCAGGCTCACCCAAGAAGCTGCAGCACTGGACATAATTAGTGGACACGAGGGATTAACTTGGCACACAATGTTGACTTTGTAGCAGCACTAGGTTATAGGATGAAATGCAGCATTGTCAAGGTCTTAAAAAGCTTGTAATGTTTAATGAAGGAATGGTCATTAAACTTGCTGGATCAAATATTAGGCAAGATGGAACTGGGAGGTATTTAATAAAGAGGCCTGAAAATATGAACTAAATCACATATATTCATTTAAACTGCTGGCTAAAGCCCAACATATTTCAAAATAATTCACTGCTGGCTTAAGCTAGATGGTATGAACTGGGAAGGAGAAGAGTAAGCAGGTTTTAGCTTTCTGCATAACTTTACAGATTTGGTTTTTTCTACTGTAGATTTATTTTTCTTAAATTAAATACTTTCAAGTTCACATATTCTGTTGGGACTGCAAAAAAATAAGTTCTCTAGGGAATGGGTGTTAGAGTTCTCAAAGTGAACAAGATTTTCAAGTGAGGCCTTTCATACCCTTTGTCAAGCTGAATCTTCCAGGATTGATACCAAAATATTAAGCAGTGGATTTTTAAAATACTGTTACAAGAGTTGGTCCTCATACCAGTATATTAATAACTCTATTTTTTACAGGCTGAGGTGAAGGTGATCTCTTAAAGCAGCTGGGACAGTTGGAGAATGGAATTAAATCCTAGGTCGAGAATACTGGGTGTAGCATTCCTCCTGCACCTTGTCACCTCCTGAATCTCACTAGACATAGTTTTTCAGCTGTAAAAGCCTTTGAGCTTGAAGTATTTGATTTGACCTTCTCTTTAAATTTATGTTGGGAACCCATCTAGTTCTTTGTGCTATTTGGCCTTTCTAGAACAGTAATCTTCTGGAGAGATGAGCTAGATCTCCTTTTTGTGCTGTGTTTTGTGATTAGAATTATGTGATTGTGGGTGAGATGTTTAAATGCAGTGGAGCTGAGAAAGACTCATCTTCCTAGGTGTCATCTGAGTACACCTTACTTCCCTGGGCAGTTCCATCTGCTCAGCCTCAGGCTCTTGTTAATTCAGAGGGTTTGTAGGCAGTATTTGTAAATGCTGAGCATGTCATTCCTTCACCTGTGGTCTGTGTTCCCACAGTTTGAGAGGAAAACAGCAGGAAGAACAGCAGGATTACAGGGAGAGGAGTGGATGATGGATCTCTGAAGTGAGATATATGATGGCACCCAGAATTTCTCAGCTTTACTTGGGTTTGTTCACAGAATGACTGCAGAGGTCATCTCCCAGCAGCGTCACACAACATAGATGGTCTCAAGGCTGGAGAGCGAGCACAGTAAATAATTTGGATCAGGTCAATCAAGTCACAGACAAGCCTACTTAGAAATGGAAATGAGTGATACCACAGTGAATTCTTACAGAGCTGCATATGGAGTTTTGGAGGTGTTCACATTTCATTGAATTGGAGAGGTGCAGAGAGGTGGGAGATGCCCAATATCTAGTCAAGAGTCGATTTAAACAGGAAATGTTTGCAAGTATAGTGTTCAGTCTGGTTTCCATCTACATGTAGCTGAAAATTCCTTGGTAATTCCCTTATAAACAGAGTGTAAGCTTGTAAATTAGCTCTCTCCTACTTTTAAATATTGCAACAGAACATAGAAATGGGGATAAGGTATCCTGATCACTCCCGTGGATCATCATGGTTATGTTCTAAGTGCCCTAGTCTGTTCTAAATTATTAAAATTGGATAAATTGCATGTATGTATGGCTGCACATATAGCTGAGCAAATCAGGGCTAGCTATAGCTGCAAAAACAGGGTAATTAAACCAGCTTTTTCTTCCCCCATGGGTTTCTGAAGAACCCCCTTTGTTCAGAATCCACTGGATTTTGTGAAGAAACAAACAAATCACAAGATAAGAAATATGGTGGAATCACAGTATTTGATGGATATTGGTGGGTACTGATACCAGGAGCATAGTAAGTACCAAAAAAATTCAAGAGGATATATATTATTTTTCTCAAGTTTGTTATCTATCTTCTTGTAACCTATTTTAACAAAGACTATGTAGATATTTGGGTTGTAACTCTCTATGCTATTGGCCCATTCACAAATGGTTTGAATATATCTGCATGTAAATATATCTGCATTGCTGTCCATATGTACATATGTGAGCATTCACAATGGAGTGGGGACCAGGTCTTGAGAAAGTTTGAATTTTGGAGCATGTAGAAGAGATAAAATCAGTGTAACTGAGGCAGCAATGTTGGAAGAGTGATAGTTGTATAATAAATAATCCATAGGTTAAGGTAAATTAATGCAACTAATAAGATGAGTAGCTTTGCACAACAAATGGAGAAACAGAATAAAAAAACCCATTTATGCTAACTTCAGAAGAGGCTCATGGTACCAAATCACATATTCACCATGAACTGCTTCTTCTGCTGCAGTCATGACATACATTCTATTCAGATTACCTTACTGGTATTAAGTCACTAGCATTGTTATTGAAATCAAGATAGCAAATATTTCCATAATTCATTTGCAATTTATGAATAGCAAAATTAGTCTGTTTTGTTGGGTTTTATGTCAAAAAGCTCAATAAAACCACTTATTTCTCCTGTCTGGAGACTTTTTTACCTAAAATGCTACAGCAGAAGAGCAGCAGTGATAGAAAATTGTTGCACTTCAGCACCTTTTGCAACAGACTTGCAGATGTTTGGTAAATTAGAACTTCTACTGCTGAAAGGTTGGATTTATAACCAGTCATGGAAGGTTTGGATCCAATCTGTTGTAAATCATCAGAACTTTCAAATGACATATCAGGGTTTTTCCTCTGCTTTTAAAGCCTCTCTTACATTAAAATAAGATGAAAAAACACCATGTTATTCTCGTATTGACTTCTAGCAAATGTCTTGTTGGAGCAAAGATTTTTTAAAAATATTTAAAGCCATTGCTCAGTATACTTGCTTTACTTCTATGATAGTTCTGAATGCCACAGTTTTATCCCTTATCAGAGGAAGTTCCTTTCAGATGAGGTAGGCAATAATTGGATTTCTATGTATACTAACTATCTTTCAAAACTGTTTCGGTGCATACTCACATGACTGATATCCTCATAACCATCCACCCTGAACTACATTCAACTTTCCTAAATGAGATTTTATTGGAACTGATTATGATTAGATAAATGGGTGACTTCACTAATGTATAATACACTTTTCAATTATAGAGTATGTATGATAATTTACATTTCTTGTTTGATAGTATGATATTTATGTGACATATTCTGGATGAGATCTGCTGCTGTTTATATAATGGCATTACTTTTCTTTTAAATTAAATCTGCTTTCAACTTCTTTCAATATATTTAATTTTTTAAGATAAACAAAGACATTACAAATCCACCTTAATTTACCCTTCAGTGGAACTAAATCTCTTGGTGGATAAATTCTGGTCCCCAAATTTGTTGCATGTGGAGATAAATTCTAACATCAGATGAACATAATGTGGCTTGGAAGATCCCCAGTGAAGTGACTGCAGAATCAAGCAGCCATTATCAAACTAACAGCTGAGAGACTGTTAGAGAAAAATGGAATTTGATGGAGAAACAGGGTTTCTTCTTTCTTGCAATAAATCTCATTTTTGACTCCTAGGTTAACAGTTTACTTTACATGTAGAATGCATTGCTAATTTTGAGGTAGGTGAGACTCAGAGCATCTTCCCTGGCAAAGAACCTCTAGGCAGGGGAAATAAAAAAAGTATTTAATGTACTTTTTTTTTTTTTTCTGCTGATAGCCTTTAGAAGTTTTTATTTGGGGTGAACACCCAAAGAAATAGCATTCAGTTAGAAAAGAGACATTGTCTACAGATATATCAATAAATTGTATTGCTAAATAGTTTTTAAACTTTGTTTAAAAAAAAAAAGAAAAAAGCTAGCATTGTGGTTCATATCTGTAACAAATAAAGAATTTTGAAAATTATAATTTCACCAGATTTAATTTTAAAGTGGTCAAGATTCTAGAGGAATATATTTCTCTAATATAATATAATCTCTCAGAATGTTTTCAGGAGTTTGCTGATGACATAAGGCTGGGAGGAGCAGCTGATCCCCCCAGAGAGCTGGGAGGGACCAGCTACAGCCTTGGGAGAGACCTGGACAGGCTGGGCAGGGTGGCTGAAGTTCATCAAGGGTAAGTGCAGGGTCCTGCACGTGGGGAGGAACAACCCCAGGCAGCAGCACAGGTTGGGGCTGACCTGCAGGGAGGCAGCTCTGCCGAGAAGGACCCGGGGCTCCTGGTGGAAAACAAGCTGTCCCCGAGCCAGCAGTGCCCTGTGGGCCAAGGAGGCCAACAGAATCCTGAGTGTCTCAGGAAGAGCAGTGCCAGCAGAGCAGGGAGGTGATCCTGTCCCTCTCCTCAGCCCTGGTGAGGCCACTCTGGAGTGCTGTGCCCAGTTCTGGGCTCCTCAGGACAGAGAGACGTGGAGCACCTGGAGAGGGTTCAGTGGAGGGCACAAAGTGATGATGAGACTGATGCACAGCAAGTTCCACCTCAACATGAGGAAGAATTTCTTCACTGTGCAGTGACTGAGCACTGAACATGCATCCCAGAGAGGGAGTGGAGTCTCTATCATGGGAGATATTCCAGAACTCTCTGGACACAATCCTGTGCCATGTGCTCTGGGATGATCCAGTTTGAACAGAGAGGTAGGACAGATAACCCACTGTGGTCCCCTCCAACATTTAAACATTCTGTGGCCAACAAGATTTCTTGAAAGAAAATCATTCAGGATGTAATAGAAGTATAAGAAAGTTCAGGATAGAAGCTGATATGTCAGAAATCCATGAATGCCCCACAGTAGCCTTCCCAAAATAAGAAAACCCAAAAAACCAGATAAGCTGTGCAGTTGTAGTGAGGTGATCCCTTTGTGTTCCATTGCTCAGTACTGGTTTCTTTTGGAAGTGATAGTTTTTCCAGTCAGGCACTATGGCCAGTTGCTTAGGTGGGACAATACCGATACTGATAATCACTCTGTGTGTGTATATTTATAAATCTATATGTAGCATATGTATATACTGTGCATATATTTACACACACATAACAGAGTCCTAAAAACTGATAGTTTTTAGGATGCTGATTCCAGCATCTCTGTAACATATACAATGAATTCATGTTTAGTCAGTATGGAACTGACATATGATACCAATACTTGGCTTTTAATTCACTAAAGGGTTTAAAAAAACCCCAAACCTGATGCTTTTGCAGAAGCTTTGCAAAGAACTGAGAATTCACAGATGTGTCTTTATGAAAATTTGAAGACTCTGACATTTTTCTTTTTCTCCCCCCTCCTTTCATGGCAACCAACAGAGGCAATTGGTATTAGACCTATTTCACATTCCAAATTTTCAATTGTTTTGACTGTCCTTCTACTTTAATCATTCCTGGCACAAGTCCACTGGACTTAAGAGAAGGAACAAGGCCAGCTCTGGGGTAAGCTCAACAGGGGCATTTGAATATGAGCACTGAAATTTCTAAGGTTAAGAGTTTGTTAATAAAACATAATTGTGTGTACTTTTTGCTTCCATAAAATGTTTTATAACTTTATTCCAGTTAATATCCTTGTTGTGAGATTGCTGTCGTGGGTCTGTAACTTGTGAAAATATGTGAGTTGATGAACAACTTTCACTTGGCTTTTGCCAAGTTACTGAATTATATTAATAGCTGATTGCAGCCTAGTGTTTTATTAGGACAGTATTTTCTTAGCTATTGACAGATACATTAATGACAGTGATGAACAACTAGCAGTTTTAGATTGAACTTATGAATTATTTTTATAGTGGAAATTATTTTTTTCCCAATTTAAAGTTTTGTAAGCATAATGGTTTTAAACTAAAAGAGGGTTGATTCAGGCCTGATATATGGAAGAAATTCTTTATGATGAGGATGGTGAAGAACCAGAGCACATTTATCAGAGAGGTAGTAGATGCCCCATCCCTGGAAACATTCAAGATCAAGTTGGATGGGGCTTTGCGCTACCTGATCTGGTAGAAGATAACCCAGTTCACTTGGAGGGGTGTTGGGCTAGATCTATGAATGTCTTCTCCAACCCAAACTCTTCTATGACTCTAACTCCCCATAAGTAATTTGAAGGAAGATATCCATATCAAGCTTTTTGTTAAAGAGGGAGGAGCAAGATAAATACTTTGGGATTTCTATTTAACTCGCACAGCTCTTTGAGGAGGGGCATCCTCTTCCTTCTGTTTCTTAAAGTTCCCAGAAGTGTGAGGACAAAGCACAGCCAAAGAAGTGTCCTTGTCTTAAAACCAATGAAGCACACCAGCTATGTAGTTGGTAATCCCTGAAATGCTTCATTATGTAGGATTGGGAAGCAGGAGCTACAAAATGTTCAGCTAGAGGGCAAGCTGTGCTATAAAATGCTGTTTTGGAGGCAGCCTGCATCTGAGTTAGGGTGACTATTACATCTGCAAGTCCCTCACTTGAAGGTCAGAAGGAGGAGCCGGTGACTCCAAGCTCCTCTGGTGTGATGTGTGGATGCTGCCCTCCAGGGAAGAAACAGCAGGTTAATGATCCAGATGGTGGTTTGAGAAGCCCCATGGAAAGCTTACAAGAGAAGGCTGGATCCCATCTCTGTTTCTCACTGTAAGACAAATCAAATGGCAGAAATGATGTCATTTTAAACTTCAGTGAGTAAGCACATGTAGGCTGGAAAAACTACAGTTTCATGCATGATGCCATTTGTACAGTTAGAAATGGTAGTTCAGAGGAGGGAAAGCAGACCAGGTTGCTCAGAGTCCCACCCAACAAGGCCTTGAACACTTCTAGGGATGGGGTACTGTTGTGGTGTGAAGCTCTGCTTTCTCCTTGTTTCCCCCCTGCCCTCTTCCTAATGGCAGTCTGTCCAGTTCCACATTCCAGCTAGGGCATCGTGTGATTGGCAGAAGTTCAAAAGATGCTTTTCAGACCTGGAGTCATTGGCCTGTCCAGGAGTCATTGTCCCCTGAGACCCTCCCCCTCCCACCTGGTTGGTGGCTTACCTATCCTCTCCATCCCACCTCCCTGTGAGTTTAAAAGGTGCTGGAACCATGCAGTCAGGGTCTGTCGGAGCTGTACTGAGATTCAGAACTGTGTCACCTTGGAATAAACTCTGGATTTAACTCTCCGGCAGAACCCGCTCTTTTTCTCTTCACCATGGCCTGAACTTTTTCCACTAGAGGTAAACCAAGTTCCTACTTCGTGTGGGTCTGTTCCGAGTGCCTGCCTGCAACTGCCTGCGAGCTAAAGGTGTCTCTGAGGAGAAGTATCCCCAGCAGTCATCTCTAGCACAGTGCAATCAATAGGGCATCTCTGGGCAACCTGTGCCAGGGCCTCATTACCCTCACAGGGAGAATTTCTTCCTAATATCTACTCTAACCCTGCCCACTTTCAGCTTGAACCCATTTCCCTTCTCTCTCCGCGTCCTTCTCTGGCAGCCCTTTTGTGACCTGAATCTGACTCCTCTCTCTAAATCACTTCTCTGCCTTTCAGTAGCAAACTACTGAAAATGCAGGCAATTTGATTAGGAAAAAAGCAACCCTTGTGTAAAAGTAGACTATACACATAAACTTGTATGAGGCAGAGCAGCTATAAACATAATTCTCCTCCTTTAACAGGACACCACCTGCTATTTAAGTCACTAACTATTCTGATTATTTTAGACAAATTTCAGTGTGCATTTTCTTGTGTCTCAGTAACAAGGAATGTGTTTGCTCTAAAATCACCCTACTACAGCTAAATGTGAGAGCATGTGTATTTGATTCATATTGGGCTTGGAGTTCTGTTACTGAAACAGAACAGGAATACTCCCAATAAGTAAATACTTAAATAAACAATAATGCTGATGCAAATAAGAGGAATGCTGAGTCTACAGAATACATTATGAGCAGAGTGTTAGTACTCACATTGGCTGAGACATGTAAATAGCTGTGCATGCTGTAAATAACTCTCTGGCTGTCAAAATAGTAGTGCACAAGACAATTGAGCCCAGTGCAGGCAAAATGGCATAGCCACTTTATTTTCTTTTAAAATCATGACTCATTTATTAATCAGTAGACAGCTCTTAGATTTTAACGATCTGTTAAAGCCATTGGCCAAATTCCTTTTCTCTGGAAGATTACTGATGACCTCTGGTCCTGTTGGTCTCATCTCAACTGGGGAGTGTGTATATACATATATGAGGCCTTTATCATACCTTTACATTTCTTTTTAAAGATTTCAAAGTGTAGTTGCTTTGCCCCACTGACTTTAATATTGTTCTTGTGCTCTTCCACAAAAATAACTTCTCTAGCCTATTTTGGACTCTACAAGAACTTCCTAAGGAGCAACCAAAAAGAAATTTGCTTCAAATTAAAATTTTTGAATTCAGGTATGATTCATGCAAACAACAGGCAGAATTTATTTAACCTTCAGCCAGCTGCTTAACCAAGTTGAAATTATTGATAGCCCATCAGCAATGATCAAGATAGAGAACCTAAATGAAGAGGTGCCTTTTCTTTTTCTTTTCCAGCCTTCCCTGCATTCCCCTCCCCCTCCCTCCTTTTTTTTTTTTTCTAAATAAGAGAACCATTGAGCTGGTAACAAGACTTGAAATTCCATGTCAGCTCAGCCAGCGTGGTCAAGGAGCTCAGCTGTAGAAGGGAAATAAAACTGTTAAGTTATGACTGCCCTCCAATCAGTCACAGGGGTAATGATGTTTGGCTTTAGTCAGGTTACATGTCAGTAAATATACATCTCTCAGACAGCCTTTAAGACAGCCTTAAGATCATGCTTATTGTTTTATATAGATAGGGGTCGGATGCTGATATATGGTGGTCATAGGCCAATGAAATAAATTTCACAGCATTCAGCAGGTAAAGTTAATCTCAGTAGAACAGAATGTGGCAGCAGTTTTGATGGAATATTCATTCAACAGTGATGGGGCATTTTTTCTCTGTTAGGTTTTGTGCAAATCACTCAAATGGATATTCCCCCCCACCTTTGATTCTAAATTTGCTGCTACCTGAAGTGCCCATTTCCATTTGGTCTTTAGTGTGGAGCTGTGGCAAGATCAAAAATTCCAGTTTATAAACAACACCATGTTCACCCTATTCACTGTATTCTGTTCATCCTGCTCATATATAAATCACTTGCAAAGGTAAGGAAATCTCAGCATTCCATGTTCTGCCAAAGAAATATCTGTCATGTTTGGGTGATAACAGGAACTTTTGTCTCAGGAGCAAAGGACTGAGACAAGACCTTGCCTAGAGAGACATTCTAGACTTACAGAACTAAAATTTTACTATAGACTTAGACAAAAAATTATTACCATATTCTTTCTGATAATGATATTTAAGTTTTCACTTATGCTTACTGCTAAGGACTTCATATTTGCAAATATTGGATTATACCTTTCATTCCTGTAGCTTGACATTGGACATTAAATTTGCCAAGTCTTTCCACAGCATTTTTAATAAATGTTTTATAACCATTCATGTTATAAAAAGGAGAAGGTTCCCATTACACCAGCTTCTGCTCTCATACTATTATTCAGCATTACTATTACACAGATTAAGAAAATGTAAAAATACAGCCTACATGCATTTCATGTAACAGCACTGCAATTAGCCCAGCATTTGAAAAATCCATGTGAAATACTTAGACCCTAAGTAAAATGTGCTTTGGGTTTTAGAGTATAATGCAGTGTCCAGTTTTAAATTCAACAAAATTATGGCTGTAGGCCTAAGGTTAAACTGAAGCATCAAGCTGCCCTTTGTTGTTGGAGCCTTTAATCCACATCTAGAATAACAAAACTGTTTTAGTTTAATTTAGTAGGATTTATCAGAGCAATGGCTTAATCCTAAAGTTTTATTTTGTGTTTAAATTGTCAAATATCAATTAAATTAATGGAAGATTGGTCTGGGTAAAGACAAAAGTGGTAAAACAACAGGCAATGTCTATAACTGAAGGCGGATGCTGTTGATAAGTTGACTGTACATCAGGCTTTCAATGTTAACCTTTGCTAGTGTTGTTTCACCAGGTTTTTTTGAAGCTGTTGCAGTCAATGAGTAAGTTAAACTCAGAAACTGTAATATTCATACTATAGCTGTTTATATTTGCTAAATGCTGATCCAGGTCCTAAGAGAAAATTATTATAATGCCAGTATAAACATACCAGATTTTACCTTTTAAATCTGTCAGGAGACTTTTTATGAGACTCTGAAATACTAAAAAGCTTTTTTCTCCTCTTAGATGGTATTAACTAGTCTATATTCACAAATTCTAAAATTTCTTTCCTAATATCTGATTTTATTTTAAAGAAGATACTCTAATATTCAGGGCTTGTGCAGCCCTTTTTAGACAGGTACTGCAGATATCACTGAATGATGCTTCATAAGCTTCTTGATACGAATGTCATCAGCTGAAAAATTCTCACTATTACCAGAATCCCATAGTTCAATGAAATCCTTGACATGTGAAAACTGAGTAAGAAGTGAGAGTTCATGTTGTCTGAACTATAACTAGGCATGAAATTATTCAGAGACTTTCCATGTGATCATCACATGTTAACTTTCAGTTAAGGGAAAGTTAACACTTGCAGGGAAGTGCTTAGGCAGGTATTTCAAGCTATCAGCTACTGTAAACTGTGATTAAGAGCTTTCCTCAGAGTGACCCTAATTATCATTCTCATGTCTTAAATACGGTAGGCTATGTCTGCAGACCGACTTAATTTGGGGAATATAGGCTCAGCTTTTCAAATTAACATATTAAAGTTTTGTGTTTTCCTCATTTAGCATATTAAGTTCCTTCAGAGAAAGAAAAACATTTTAAACGATTTTTGAACTCTTCTTCCTCTCCTAATCTAGTTTAAAATACATTAAGTTCCAGGTTTCTGAATATTCTGTTACAGATTTACTGGCCAATTCTGACTGTTCTTCTGCTCAGTATTTGATCAGTGTGTGGAAAGGCACTGACCTGAAGAGATCATATGATCAGTAATGAGTTTGATACTTCCTGTCTTGCTGAGAGTTGGCTCTCTTGTAGCAATGTTTGAAAGGCTATGAAATCACTTCTGTGTTTTGCAGTAGTACACCTTAGATTGAGTTTCAAAAGCTTCAAGTCCTTATGGTTACCATCACTGTTATTTATTTTTATTTACCTTTTTTACATGTGTACTATCACCCAGTACCATAACCAGTTCTCCTAAAAGCTCATTTTTCAGATTTCGCTTTTCCTTGTTTTTCTGGTATTTTTTTTAAAGCACATTAAAATAATTCAGATAATCAAAGCAGGTCTTATTTAGGATGTCTCTAGCTGAAAAGAAATTTAAAAGCTTCTACATTTTTATAATGATTTAATGAGAAGTCGAATGTTTCCTTGATGTGGATAGGGATCAGTATGATTTGTTTTACACTGATAAAACAAATTCTCATGAAGGAAACACAAATCCTTCAAGGTATTTAAAAGCACTTTTTAAATCACTGTACTTTCATTTATGCCAATTTTTTTGCTGGCATTATATCAGAAAACAAGTCACAGCCTTTTGTGTAACGACCTTGGTGTGACTGGTCAGTATCAATCATTACTTCTTTTCTGTTACAGATTCTTCATTGCAGCCTAGTGATCTGTAGAGACCCATGGAAATAAATATTTGCTTTGTTTCACACAACTTCTTTTTCAAGAAAAAACCAAAAACTTTTCCAGCTGTTTTCTCAAAGTATAGTCTTTTCTAGCCCAAATATACCCTCAAGACTTACTAACATAATTCTGTAACAACTAATCTAATTGTTAAAACTCCTAATGTAATTGTTTAACATTTCATAATAGGCTACCCAAGAACTACACTGATGCCCAGAAAATTGAAAGCAAATGGTCATGTAGTAAATTACTAAGTTTACATAAATGATCTGGTAGTAAAAGTTCAAATCCATGCAAAAATTATTATTGCAGCATTTTAGTTAGGCTGATAAAGGGATTTTAGCAAAATTGTATATGGGATTCTGAATTAAGCTTTTTCTACTTATATCTTCACTGAACAGATTTTCAGTGAAGATATAAGTAGATAAATAAAACTATACTATATGTTCAGAATACTTGTACATAAAGTATATTTTTCTTATTTTTCTTCCCAGGGCTTAACAAACTACAGCTTCTTCCCATATGGGAGATGGGGAGGAGGGGGGAAGAAAAAGTATTTTATTACTGCACTGCATATCCAGTGTTCAGACACCCTTTAAAATGATGTGATGTTTTTTGTGTTCATGCAACTAAGGCAGACTTTATGCCAAGACTGGAAGGTACTCTGGGAATAAGTTTTCATAGTCTCTACTTCCAAACTCGCAGAAGATAGGAATTTGTTAGCTAATTAACACAGAAATTAATCAAATCACAGCTGGCTGGAGCCAAGACAGATATGCCAATGTTCTTTTGCCGAGCTGTCCATTGCAAATGCAGTGACTGATATATCTTATGCCTACGGAGATCATCAGCTGCAGCATTAAAAGGAGGTATTTCCATCAGTTACTCCACAAACTCAGTGTGATTGGTTTTAATACATTCCCTGCACTGAATGCTTCTGCAGTCACTGCTGAAGAATAAATGATGAAGGTTGGTTGATGATTCTCAGCAATCCCTTCCTAGGCTATCTTTGCAATGAGAGTTAACTGTGCTACAAGACACAATTTTTGATTTTTCCTTTTAATGTCTAGTGGTCCATGGCAACTGGCATGAATTTGGCTTTGAAAAAACACTATTAAAACATTTCAAATGGAGCACTGAAAAATAAAAGTAAATGTAAACTGCAGTCTTTAATCACGTGGCCATCAATGTGCACACAAATAATCTGTAGGAATTTAGTGGTTTTCTAGAACTGACCTCTATTTTTCTTGTACTTGGTTGCTGAAACATAGAAGTATTTCTCTTAATTAAGACAAATTATTCTGATATTTTCCATAGGCACAATTTCTGAAGGCAATATAGCATTAATTTGTCCAGATATTTGTCTTGTCTTATAGAAGGTGTTTCATCATTCTCAGAGAAGCTCCCTGTGTAGCTGCCAATGAAACTTCACAGACATTTAAATCCCCTACTGGAGGGGAGATGGACTTAACTGTGAGACAACATACTTTTTAAACCTCACTACAAAAAAAAGAATACCAAAAAAAAAACAAAACAAAAAAAACCAAAAAAACCCCCAAACCATAGAAAAACCCCACCCACAACTATTTTTAATCAGCTCTGCTCCTGAGTATGATTAACAGGAAGATTTCTCTTACAGCATTACAAGGAATAATTAAGCTGTAAATGTAGTCTCTGTTTGCCAAGTGGGAAACAATATTTTTACCACAGGCTTCCCCAACCTCAACTTTATCTATCTAGATAAACATAATTAAGTAGTGGATGATGGTTTGTTAGCATTTTATTATATGTGTTTGCAAGGGCATTAAGAATAATCATAAAATGCACAACAAATGTTATAGGTATTGAGGTTTTCAGCAGTAGAAAACGTGACTTTTTAAAATCTGCACTGGAAACATGTACTCCAACAAATTAACTAATTCCTCTATGCAGAACAGCCATTGAGATGCTGCTGTCTTGGTTGATTTACATACACTAATTGCTAGTTCCTATTAAGCACTGAGTAGTCACCTGCTCAATAATATAAATAGATTCATATTTTCAGATAGCAGTTATTCACAAGTAGTATGAAACACTAAATTTGCTTTAGATTTTAGCAATGGAATCAGATTTTCCTTTTGTTAAGGATCCTGTTTGCTGCTTTGTTATTCAAATGAAATAACCTAGTGAGGCTGTCAAAATTTGCATTATTTTGTATGTGTATATTATGTAAATGTATGTGTATGTATATAGTTATATAATGCTGAAAATTTCAAATAGGGATGGAATTTTTTTTCCTGCACTTTGGTGAAATCACATGATCTTAATGTCTGTACCTGAGTCATTTGTCTGGCTGAACCTTGAAAGTGAATAGAATTTTCTACAGACAGAACCTACAGGAACAATTCATATTTACAGCTCCATGAGCTCAAAGGAAGACCTGACCTGGCATGTGTAAAATTCCTCACAGCTGAACTTTCCCCAGAATCCGTTGAACAGCTTAGGTCAGTGGCTCATCTGTACCTGAATCACTGCACAGCTGACGAATCAGGAGACAAGAGGCTGGCAGAGGGACCTTGCTGAAAATGCTCATCGAAGTGGCACAACCTGTCTGGCCTTCCCAACAGCGCCACAGCAAATCCTCAGAACTGCCTTGGCCTCCACAGCCAGGGAGTGGAAGCACAGCCAGACCCTTCTACTTCTGACTGGCTTACTCCAGTAGATGTTACATTGAGCTGAGGCCTTTCTGTGGGATGACTTTGGGCCCTATTTGCCCAAGAGGTATCCCCAGTTACTTGTAGTAAAAACCCCTCAGTTTTCCAGCACACTGACACTTTCTGAAGCCCTGGCTCTTTTACTCTCTGCTAGGTTTGGTAAAAACACTTCAAGTCCAAGACACACAACCCTTGGAGATCTGAGTGCAACTTCTGGTTCATGCTGAAAAAACATACAGGAATTCCATATGCTGCTTTAGTGATAGTGTAGAGGGACTGTTCTGGGAAAACAAGTTCCTCAGTTTTAGAGATTCAGTTCTCTACCAGACTTCTGAAGATAGTTTTATTTTGGGTTGTTTGCTCTGTTATAACTACACTTGCCACTTAAAAATGTCCTGATCTTTCAAAACTAAAATACCACAGCCACCACAGTGCCTTTCTTTTATGGAATTCTTGATTCTCTAAATAGGTAATTTAATTTTCTAGAAAATTAAAAAACTAGCAAGAGAAAGAGGTGTTTTACCTCTGTTTAATTCTTTGTGTTTTGAGGAGTATGTTCAGAGACAAGAGGACCTTTGTGCTCTTGCTGAAGGTACGAGTATATAACATAGGATGGAAAGTAGCATCAATAGCCTGCCATAGGAAGGTGACAAATACAGACCTCAGAAAATGCTTTTAAAGTCAATCATTACTTCTGTTAAACCATTGAGGAGACATAGAACTGCCACTACTGGAATTTCAAGTGAACCCTCCATCTACTCCTGGAAGTTACTGATTTTCAGTCTCATGTGCAGCCTAAGGTCCTGAATTCTGCTTGTGTTGTATTTCTACTGATCCCACTGAGGACACACTGGAATACAAGAGCCCATAATTAAGGAGAAAATGCAAAGGACAGAAGCACTCTGAATTTAGGACATTATTGTCGAGTATTTCTGCTTGGTTTTGATGATAAATATTGTCCTGCCTAAAGCAAAATAGTCGATAATTCAATCTGATGGACATAATTAGGTCTTTTTACTCTATGTGTGTGTCTTTCTAACAGTTATTTGTTCATTACAGTGATACTTCTAATGTTTGTTACTAATAATTATTAGCTTGAACGGCACTTCATCCCAAAAAGGTGTGTAAAAGTTGGTGCATTGATGTTGTCCTTTTGAAATGCTTATCTGATAGTGTAAAGGCTATAAATCATTCCTGTGAGCCAAAATATAATTTGCTACTGTCAGAAGGCAAGTTAACAGTATTACAACTTTGCTGAAATTTGAATACATTCCACATTCAATTTTTTTTAATAAGAACTGTAAATAACAGGCCATTTTGAAGTATAATAAATGATCCTTTCCAAAGCCTAATGATAGCTTACTTTAGTTATAGCCATTCTTTTATAGCAATAGACAGCTTTAAAAAATCATTCTTGCCACATACACATAATTTTAAGGAGCTGGCATAAAGTTTTGGAGTTAGTCCATTCATTTAATTTACACAGGTATAGTAAGTACTAGGAGTATCTTGGATGACCTAAATCTCATCTTATACAGAAAGCTGCCTTAACTTCTGGGTTTTGCACATAGTATTTTCTTCCCAGATATTTCATATGCTGGAGATTTCCCTTCTGCTTAGGGTATTGCTTATCCTCATTGATCAAACTCATCAATCAGAGGCTAAAGATTTAGTGTGCCTCTGATCAGGCATGTTTAAAAAAATAAGATTAAAAAATTAAGGAAGTATCTATTAAAAATTTCCTCTGAATTAGCAATCTCTGAAGAATATATTTTCCAGATATTAACTGGAATCCTAAAGAGTAATACTTTTTTTTTTTTTTAAATGAAGTAAAGCACCAATTCCAAATTAATCACTCAGATTTGGAAGTTGCAAATTTAAAAAAACAGCAAGATTCATTATATTACTGAGATGTCAAAACAATGCAGCATATTATTAGCATTAACTACAGTGTTATAGCATCCTTTACCTACAAAATAGCAGATAGCTTTTTCAATTGAACTGAGCTTCAGATGTTCTGGAAAAAAAGTAGAGTAGAAAAACCAAGCTGCCTTCAAAGAAATACATGTATTTTTTTGGCTGTGGTGTGGCTGTGATTTTGTTGCTTGAAAGCAAAAAGACAAAAATTACTACACATAGTAATGCATGATGAAAAGAAATGATAGTATAAACTTCAGTTGGAAACCACAACTATCTGGTATGGAAGAAGAACACAAATGTTTTTTTACTATAATGTTTTGACTGCTTGTTGGTCCTGTTCTTACTACAGATAACAATGCCCCATCACCACAATATGTGAACACATTATATGGAGACTATGGCCATGGAAAACTCTCCAATTGGAATTGTGTCTGAGGAAAAAAGGAATGAAAATTATTTGTTTTGAGTGGGTATTTTTTTTCCTTCAAATTTTGTTGGTGGCCACATTTATTCTTAAAGAAAAAGATATGACCACCTTGCTTCCCACCTTTGTTCTACAGGTCAGTGATCAGCTGGCACAACCTTTATTGTCCTTTCTGCACCACTTTATTTTTTTACAAAGTGTAAATTTCATGGTAGTTGAAAAGATGAAAAGCTGTTTCTGCAATAAACAGCAACACAAACCAGCCAATTCTGCACAGCATAATGGGATTTTAATGTATTCCTCTTGTTGGCATAGTGTATTTCTGTGATAATTTTATGTGACAGCATAATTAAACTGGAAAACAATTCCCATTTCCTATGTATTTTATCTATTTATCATAATTTATTTCTTTACTTTCTCGCTCTGCTATAAATATTATTGTAAGGAGAGTTAAATAAGTTAAACCAATGCAATTACTTTTACAGATTGAAATTAACTTCATATATCAATTTATACTGGTTTGTATACAGCACCTACTATTTGCCCTGTACAAATAAATGCATTTGTTGCAGTATATTTATAGTGTCACTATGGTTTCCATGTTTGCACTCCTTTTGACTAATGTTCTAGATGTTAAAACTTGACATTTTAACAGTATTTTCAAACAATTTCATTCATTATCAAATAACCATTTATTACATTGTGGCAATTTCAAACCATTTACTGGACCCTCTAGACATTGCTAAACAATGATTTATCAAGGAGCGTGCAAATTTTACTGCTTATCACAGCAAATACAAAAAGTAACATTAAATACTGACTTGACAACAGCCCTGGGTAAATTATTTTCCTTTTTTAGTCTTGATGAGTCATAGTTAGTCATAGCAGTTTGTAAATGCACTGGAAATTGAGGCCAGTATTCTAGATTGCTCCATTACATGAGGTTCTTTCTGGTTTGCTCAAGTCTTTTGCAAGCCTGAGGGATAAACTTGACAACTGTAGTACACAACAGGTGCATCTCTTACTGCCTTTTTATTTCCTAATGGTGCTTATGATGCCCCACCATTGTCCTGTGTGACAGTGCTTTTCACATTTCATGTGACCATGTCTAACAAAATTCACCTCTAGCCAAATCTGTATTGATTTTTGCTTACCTAGAGTGAATAGCAAAAGATTTTCAGTCCTGTTTTCAGGAAAAATCTCCTCCTTCCAAATATTCTAGCCATTAAGTAGGACTGATTGAATTGTCTATGTGGACACTTGGCTGCAAAATGCTGCACTTTTAACAGCATTCCTTGTCTCCCCTATTTCTAGAATTTGAGATCCACTCCATGTCTGTGAGAGAACTGATACCCACAAATGAAAATTAGGTCTCTGCAAGCACTTAGGTGTAAACCTTACAAGAAACAGCATTTGATGGAGACATCCCCATTCTCAGATCTCATTAATTGCAGAGCTCACACATGCAGCTCTACACAAAGTAAATTGAAAGGCTTAAATATTCCAAAGGATATTCACAGAAGGGGTTTCAAGGACTTGGGAGTATTCCTCATTTGTGGGGTTCATACACAGAGTAAAGCTGAACAAATATTATTAAGACTGAATTTAAATGATCCCTATGATCCCTAAATCAATAGTGTGGCATTGTTGGTTGAAGCTACAGTAACATTAAATAGCTCCAGAGAAAGCCAAGGCTTCACTGTGCAAAACTAACAGCTTAAATCATCCTCCACAGAAGAATTTATAGCCTACACTGTTTGTTTGTAAATTGACGTAATAAGGAACCACAGAGTAGATTGTGATCTTCTTGGGCCGAGGTCATGAAAGGAGCAGAACTGAAAACTACACACAGATTTTCTACATGTCACTCTTAATTTCAAAGGCATCCAAAAGGTTTTGATTCATTGTCTCCAATTCAGGAGTGGTTATGAGGAACCCTTGTTCTGTTACTGCTTCCATACCAGAAGCAGCAAAGACAGCTTTTACTCATTAACCTAATAATGTAGTCATTTAATTTAAATTGCCACAGCTGTGGGCTGGTTGTGGTAAGTCAGGCTGGAAAATGTGGTAGAGGAGAAGTAGCCAACTTTCTGCTCTACACCCCATGTCACAGGAGGGCAACCTCTGCCAGAAAGGTGCAGATGGGCTGGGGCACTTTGACAGTCAGTGCTGCAACAGCCAAAGTGCAGCACGAACTGGGGCCTTCACAGCCGTGGAAAGGTGAAATCTTGTTTGCTTGTTGAAGGTCATCCACCCCTCAGCATAAATTACTTCAGTTCTTTAATTTTACCCACATGTATCTGGTATGTTTAGCCCTAGCACCTCACAGCTTGGGTGTTTTCCTATGATGTCAGTAAGTAATGTTTGGGGGTTGGTTGGGGGGGTGGGGTGGACTGCTTTCTTGAGGTTTTGTTTGCTTGGGTTTTGGTCACCAGTTCCACTAATGTTCTCTGGGGTATGTTTACACAGTACACAAGGAATGTTCATCCAAAAGCAGTAAAAATGATAATTAATTTTGCCTCAGCAGAACTGCTTACTTGTCTTCTCAAGTTTAACAGATAATTTCTAAAACTGATTAATCTATTCCCAAATTTTAGTAATTTTAAACACGCTACTACTTTAAACAAAACTGCCACTGAATTCAGGGAGACCAGATCAGACACAAAAAGAAATTTTGACTTTAATCAATCGTTTAAGTGATATCATATGAAGCCAGAATAAATGAACCATTACATCAATGTCCCTGCCTATTAAAAAAATCCAAAAAAGTTGTCTTAGGAAATGAAAGTGTCTGACGACCCTGAGCAGCCAGGAGTAAGCATTTAATCACTGGACAAACTGAAGCTGAGTTCAATCCCAGGACAGAGCAGAAGGGCTGCTCAGAACCAGGTACCTGACATTATAGCACTTTGGGCACAGATGTATCTATAACCCCACTCCAGTGACCCTAATATAAGTACAAGTGTATTTACTTTCTTTCATTTTGGTCTGTCTAAATGACAAACTCCTAGGATTTTCAGGTACTTTCAGATCCAAGTCTTGTTGATCCAGGAATTGATCCTAAGATGACTGATCTTGTTAATCCATTTCCAGCCTCCTTTTCTCCACTACTTTGCCTACTGGAGGTTACTATTTCTTCTTTTCCACTGGTCAGATTAATCATATGACTTATTTTCACCTATCCCTATGAAATCAAGCTTGAGGGGGATTTTTGAGTGGGTTTGGTTTTGTTTTGGTTTTTGGTTTTATTACATTTTGTGGTAGACTTTGTACATTACAATCTTCAGCAACCATCAGCTATCAAGTGCCAGAGATAAGGCCTGATTAAGGGAAAAATGGTTTTTAATATAATCAGGGTTAACAGCACTCCCTCTTGGAATGCAGAAATGGAAAAAGAGTTATTCTCTGTGGCCAGCAGCCTGGGCATGAGGAAGGAAGTCATCAAGGCAAGCTCTTCCCTCACTTAAGGAGATATTATACAAAACATTAAACCCAATGAGAGTATCTGTCAAAATCTAAGAGATTTCATCTCTGCTGTTATCTACCTTCCATTATGGATTAATTTGACACTAATTGCAAAAATGATTTAATTTAGCTAACCTTCAAAAAATACTGTTAGAAAATTAAAATTAATGGCCAGGATAAAATCCAAGTATTCTACCTGAATAAAAGCTTGGACACGAAGGGCCTGATGCAGAAAGCTTAGATAGAAATTACGTCAAAAATTGAATTTAATACATGAAGCAACAGAGAGCTAAAACTTAATTTAAAGAAGAACATGATAGGTATCAGTGGAGGAAAAGTCAAAGCTGTGTACCAATGGAGAAGGATGGCAAAAATCAAATTTGGAGCATTTTATCTCTAAAAAGAACTTTAGTACTGTATTTTTTTAGACCTAAAAAATGTCAAGAAATTACACACTTTTAATTCCACAGTTATCCAAATAGCAGAACCTAGTAAATCAAGTACTTATTAACTGTGTGTTGGACAAACCAGAGGATGCGATTTTTAGTAATAGTTTTGTAGTTCAAAAGTCAAATTTGTACCAGCAAACTCATCACAGCCTTGTGATGTTCTTCCAAATTCTCTTTCTGATAAAGGCACTGTGTAACATGATAGACTCTCATCTGTACCAGATGGCACAAGTCCCTGAAGAATCATGTGCCAGCTGTTCGCAGGCAGAACACAACACACTCCAAGCACACTTGCTCTTTCCTCTCACAGCCTTGCTGTGCTGGCACTGGGGCTGGTGAGCATTCAGAGCAGCAGAACCTGTGTGTCACTGGCTCTCTGTGTAGCACATGTGTGACAGGTGACAGTTCCATAATTTGTGCTCCTACTATGAGTTTATTCTTCTGCGCTGCTTTCCCCTGTTAAGTTGAGCCAAGACAGGCCTGCCTTGTCCAGAGGGTCACCAGCACACACAGAGTGTGATTTCCTTCCTCCTGTTTGCATTAAATGAAGGGGTGCCATTCCAACATCTTCCCAGTGCCACCAGACTTGCCTTGCTCTACAGTACAGTGGGAAACACAACTGCCCCAGCCTGCTTCCCTTGTGCTCCTGTGTGCCTGCTTAATGTGATCAGCAATGTGTACAGCTTGCAAGGGAGAAGAAGGTTGACTCTAGCACATGGTTAATTAAGACATTACAGTTAGCTATTTGCTAGGCAGGCTCAGGGGAGTAGTAATAGGATATGGAGTCTTTCACCTTAAGTTCAGCCATTCTTACCCCCAAATTCCCAGGTAGTGATCAGTAATTTCTCATTAACCCTGACACAAGCTGAATCCGACTCCACTCAGGCATGTGGATGAGTTCTGAGCACGTCTGCCAACAAGGAGTGTCAGTATCTCTGGTAATTAAATTTCAAAGTGACTAACCCCACTGCTCTAAGTGAGCAGCAGAAGTTGATGTTTCCCTGTGGCATTATTTTAACTCCTCTGTTGTTGTTGTTGTCTCCAAACTCAACAGCTATCATAAGCTGTCATAATATCAGTAGATAGAGATTTAGGTTTTGAAGGCTACAAAGTGAATATTGTTCTTAGGTTCCCCAGAAAGACAAACAATTAATAGTGATACCACATAAAAGTTGTGAAAACATAGTTTAAAAAATATCCAATGCAACGCCTAAATTATAATGAATCTCCAAGAGGCCCCTAATTTCCTGATCCTACCTGCTCTGCCAAGAATGTAAAGAATCATTGGCTCTTGACATCAATCTCTTGCCAAAGGGCAATTACCTATTCTGTATGCATTGCCTTAATCATGTCAAGTTGTGTCCCATAAATTTGCATGTCTCCCAAGGAAGAACAGTGCATTGCCAGCAGCCTGATAGGCCAGATCAAAACAATTTCCTGGTGTGTGTTTACATCATCTCTTGGCTTCTGAGCTGCTTTAGCTGTAGTTGCTCTGCAAAACAGCACAAATTCCCTCTCTCTGAACTGAGCTGCATCAGGGGCAGAGGGGGGAGTAAGCAGAATCTGGATGGATGCATCATCCTTCCCAGAACTGAGCAAAGCCTTCTAGATTAATGAACTGCAAATCAGCTACAGAAATGAAACCACATGCTAGAGATAAACACAGTCCTCTGAGATGGGCTTGTTGTCACAGTCAGAGAGGGAGAAGGAGAGAGAGCACACACACATGTGTGACTAGGGGCGTAATGAATGTCAGCTTCCCTCCTGCCTCTCTGGGATATGTGAGAATGACAAACTCTCTGAGGAACAATTCCTTTGACTGGCTCGTTGAGGAAAGGAAACTTGTCATGCTGCCAAGAATAAAACTGCTCCTGGGCTTAGTTTTGAATTTTATAAAGTGAATAAGTGAAAAATGTATACACATTCACTTCAGACCCAAGTCATGAATAATTAAAAGAATATATAATTGTACCCGGTTTTCCCCTCAAGCTCAAGCAGCAAAGATACCTTCTGTCCGTGTAACAGGGCACTTCATGTGTTCTGTGTTTCTCTGCAGGAGCTGTTGGAAGTGAGCTGAAGCTGAACTGAATGCATCCTGCATGCAGGTAGGAATTACAGCCTGACCATCACAGCACACAGAAACACAAATTCAGAACTCAACTGTTTTGTATCAAGGAAGCTGCAGATTTTTTGATTATGCTCAATGTTTTTCTGGTGTGAGTCATTCACAATTAATACTGGATTTAAACCACAATATGATAAAAATTATATTAACACAGCATTATTGTAGACTTTAGAACTGTGAATGGCAAAGGTCAGACATTTTTTATACGGCACAGGAAGGTAAGAATGTTTACCATATCAAAAATAAATATGCAGAAAATAACCTCAGAAAACAAAAGTTATCTGTATCTGACTCTTTTCTGAGACAGGCACACTTCCTAGTACAAATTTAGGACTGTTGAATTAATGGTATACAACCACACACTGGTCAGCAATTCTATTGCTGTACTGGAATTATACAGTGGTACCTACCTGGAAGGAGATGCAAGAGATCTATTGCTTTTATTTTTAGGCATTATTACCACAATTAACAGGTTCCCCAATTTTCAGCCAAAAAGAAATTCAGGATTAATATTCACTTTTCTTGAGGGCATAGAAGTTAGCAAATATGATGTGAATAGTCATGTATTTAGTACCTTTCACTTGCAATACAGAAATGTTATTTAAAGACATTAACAAATTCTGTAAACAAAACGATCATTATACATCCCCCTCCCTTCCAAACACAGACAGGAAGTTTCTCATGGGTCGCAAGCTGGCTCTTTCTTCCTCTCACAGTAGTATGGCTGTTTGTAGCCAACACACTGTGATGCTCTCTGTTTGAGAAAAAGATATAAAACCCCCTGAAAATCATACACAGAGCAGATGAGTAGGCTGTATGTAGGTAACAGCTACATCCTTGAACTAGCAAATGTGTGGGATTTTGTTTGACTCTTAGAAGGATGCACATTCTATTTTTGTACTTCTGCAGCTGAATTCCAAACACAAGTTCTTCATGTAGACCTGGCTTAGAACTTGGCTTCTTTTCAACAACCATGCATTTGTCCAGAGATGGAAAATACAAAACACCAGAGGGGTGTGTTAGGGGATGTGAAGTGAAAATGTGCTTAAAAACTACTCCACTACAGCATCGTGAGCTGTACCTGAAGTAGCTCAGGAAGCTTGGGAAGAGAGAACACAGGGACACAGACTTTTGTATCAGTAACTTACCTCATGATATGCAAAGACTGTGAAACTCAGCTGTCATTGCAGTGGGACAACTGAGTGCAACAGAATGGCTTTAAACAGGAGATGACAGAAATATCAGAAGTAAAGCAGAATATTATATACCACCTACCTCTTATCCATGTATCTGAAAGCTGCTAACATGTTGATCTTGTCATTTCATGTCACTGTTGTCCAAGGCAGGAGCCAAAATATTTTTATGGGCTACAGAAGCAAAGTAAACTAAAACCCAAAAACCTTACCATCAAAAAAAGGGCAAAATAAAGCTGCAAAAAACCCACACTGAAGTATCTGGATCTCCTGTATAGGGAAAATGGCAAGGAGGAATTCTGTGCAAATGCAGTCTCCACATCCACCCCCACTGGGACAGATTTTCAAATTAATGTTTTCAAGTTCCAACATTTCTGAGCTGTTGATTGAACCACTTGAAAGGGAGACATTTCCCATCTAGTTGATGGGGTTTTTTTACATTACTAGAAAATATTTTTCTAATATGTAAAATGGGAAAGGACTATTAAAAAAGGGGAATGTTTTGTATTCTGCTATTTTGGATGACTAATTTCTATTTAAAGGTTAATTGTCAATTATGTCAGACCCCAAAATTGTGTAACAGTTGATTTTCCCCACGCACAGGACAAAATGCATACAACAGAGCCTTATTCCTTCAAGCCTGTTCTCTTTGGTAATACTTTAATGTCAGAAACTGCTTATATTTGCAATTATCTGTTGTTTAAAAATATAATTATTCAACATTCCCCAGTAGTTGGCTCTGACCTTTTGTTTGCTTATTTTCTCGGTTCAATTTGAACACTTGACGGATTTCCAGCTATCTTGTGCCACCCCGTGTAAGAGACGGGAAATTACACGACTTTGTGACCTGAGTTTGGCATTGGAGTCCTGCAGATGATGTTTCTGCATTTTGAATACACTTTTCAGTTTATCAGCAACTGAAGCACATTTTAAAAAATACTGAAAGTATTTAATACGACAATTTTCTTAACACATGATTTCTTTATACTTAAGCTAGCTCTACCTTTACATTTGGAACTTACATATGATAATGTATACAGCCCTCAGGCCATCTGCTGTGCATGATACTAGTTCTTTATGAATATATTTTCAATATTCTAATTAATATACCTTCATGACTGTGCTTTCCCCCTGTTATTTATAATGTTTTAATTTGCTGATTGGTGGTGCTTGCTTTTTCTTTAGTGGTAATTTCCTTTCTCCCTTTTTCCTCCATGCATTTTCTGTACCCTTATATCCCTTTTTAATTCCTTCTACACTTCTGCGTATCAGTCACATTCACTCAAAGTTCATTTAGTACCCTACAATAAAACAAATTTTGCTGCTATTATTGTGACTATTGGGCAATAGATCAGCTGTGATCAAGTCGGTAGCTGTCTGTATATTATGTGTAAGTAGAAAGTTCTAAACCTTAGCCAAAACTTTAATTCTAGTTCTAAACCTAGTACTATTACAATTTGGCACGTGGAAGAGATAAAAGAAATTAGATTTATCTACCTTCCCATGATTTTACTGTGATGAAGGTCTGCATTTCAGATGCTGTATTTATACAGGCGAAATTGTAGCAGCAAATGGTGTGGCGATTCTGAGGTTTTCCTCAGTACTTCGGCTACCGCTGTGTTAGTGTTTGTATTACCTGTGCTCTTTTCCCTCCTGCAGAAGATTCCCCTCGTGCTTTTGACACTCATCTCACACCTTCTTGGGCTCCTGAAGCATCAGGCACGGCACTCCAGCCCTGCACGCCCAACTCCCCTAGTGGATCTGACTTTCTCCATCCCGCGTTCCGCGGGGGGCGACCCAGGACTCGAGCTCTCGGGTCAGCCCTGCGACAAGCGGCACGGGCAGCGGGGGAAGGCGGTACCGAGCGCAGGGACAGCAGCTAATTAGCATTAATCACCGCCAGCCGAGAGCTGCCCGGTGCACGGCCCGTCCCCGCCGCGCTCCCGGGCGATGGCAGCGCCCCTCGGCCCGGCACCGTGCCTCAGCACTGCAGGGGCGGCCGAGGGCACTTGGCCAGCTCAGCCTGGAGACTGACGGGCGAGCTCACTCGGACTGCAGTTCTCTCCCGAGGGACAGTGCAGGGCCAGGCACTGACCTCTGCTCTGTGGCCGGGGACACGGCCCGAGCGAACGGCTGGGGCAGGGCGGGGCAGGGCTCGGAAAAGGCTTTCACCCAGAGGGTGGTCGGGCACTGAACGGCCTCCCCAAGGCAGTGCTCACAGCAGCAAGGCTGACAGAGTTCCAGGAGCGTTTGGACAAAGCTATCAGGCACGCGAGGTGACTCTCACGGCGACCGCGAGCCTCTCCTGGGGACCCCTCTGATCCCGCCCTCACGGCGGCTGCTCTGAGGCGCTGCGTGCCCGCCCTCACGGCGGCGCGCGCCCCGCCCCGCGCTGCTCACGCATGCGCGCGAGTGTCCGAGCGCCGCTCGGCTCGGGCTGTCACGTGACTCAGGAGGCGGATGCGGTTCCGGGTGAGCGCGGGCGCGCAGCGCGGCCCCGAGCGCGGCCCGGCCCCGGCCCCGCTCCCGCCAGGTACGGCCGCGGAGGGGCGGGAGCGCCGGGCCGGGAGCCGCAAGCCGGGGCCGGGCTGCGCGGGGCGGGCGCGGGGTGAGGTGGGGCCGCGGCCCGGCCGCGGCCCGACCGCAGGTGTGCAGGGGGCGGCGGGTTCAGCGCTGTGGCCTGGCCGGGGCAGCGGCGCTGAGCAGGGACCCCGCGGCCGGGCAGCTCCTCGGCCCCGCTCGGCCGCGCCCGCCGCTCCCCCGCGCCGCTGCCGCCGCACAGGGAAGGGCTGTGAACGCGTAAATCTCCGAGGGGAAAATCCCCTGCCCTGCCCTGCCTTGCCCTGCCCCGCCCCGCAGGATTTCGCGTAGCGCGGCTGTTCCGCTGCAGGCGTAGCGAACGCGCAGTACGGAGCCGTGTCGCGGAAGTCAGAGTTGCTTTCCAGTGCCTTTTGTCTTGGTTCCTCCTGATTTCCTGCTATTAATGCACTGCGCTAAATAGTGGTTAATTATTTCTGGTTGACTTGTATGCGTGTTTAAGTCTTACAAAGGACTGTCTGGGCAGGGTATAAATTCTTTGGGATTGCTTTGAGAAGTTAGTGTTTACCTTTAAATAAGCTTGAGTGGCACAGACAACAGATCCTTCTGTTGCTCTAGATGAGGAGTTTAAAGTAGTATCCTCGGGAGGAAAGCAAGAGTTTTCAGAAGTTTTCTCTTTTAGCTGTCTGACTTTTCTGTGCTTTGATGCTTAGAGAAAGGAGTAAAAGAGACAATTGATCTGTTATTAACTCTAGTCCTTGCATCGTCCCATTTTGCAAACTTGCAAGTGGTAAAGTCTGGAGGGCCATCTTCAGGTTTGGGAAACCTGTCCTGGATTTATGGCTAATCTGGCCATGTTCTAAAGATCACTGAAATCATAGAAACATTTAGAAAGTGCAGTGAGCTGCATCCTGTGGGTTTGTGTACTAGATGTGTCTGTTCCTTGCTTTAGGCTTGCTGTAAAATCAAATGTGAAAATTGCTCTTTAAAGCATTTCTTTAATGCCTGAAACCTGGAATTAATTAGGCCTGAAACCTGGAATTAACTTGACACTTGGTTAATGTTTCTGTTGACACAATAAAGGTGAAACATGGTGGGGAGAATGTAGGCTAACCTTGTTTTGAGGTCGATTTTGACTTTTTGAGATAGAAACCACTTTCTCTTTTTTGCCTGTAAGGTACCTCGTTCATCAAAAATGCTTGACATTGTAATTGTCCTGCAAAGTTAAACTTTGTGTTTATTCTATTATAGATGTGGGGGTGCTGATCAAGTACTGAATATGGGTGGTAGTATTGGATAGGCAGATGTGACCATGGAAATGTCTGGCTTATAATTTTTTGTGTGTTTGCCTGAGAACTCAGAGGTGTAAACCTAAATAATAATTTTTGCAAGCAGCCTTTAACTTCATTAATAAAATGATCTCATGCTTTCTGTTGTCCTTCTGTCCCACCGCTACTGCCACCCCTTTTTTTAGGTATTTGGGACAGACCTGAATCTCTGTTTAGCTCTACTGTAAGTTTTTATAAATGGCAATTTTTAACAGGCTTCTTAACACTGTTGTACTTGATATTCCAAAACCTACCAGCTAAGGCAGCTCCGTATTAATGAGAGAACTCTGAAAATTATCTATTTTTCTAGGAAAAAAGGATGAAAGCACTGATGTTTGACCTCTGGTGCAAGCAGTGACATTGTTCAGATGCAAACTTAACTAGGTTTAACCTGCTGTTCTGGAATGGAAATTTGTTCATTAGCTGTAGTGAAAGAGCAGTGGGTTTGAGTGATGTGTTCCCTTTTTGCAATACCATAACTTGCCTGTTGAGATACTTAAAATTATAAAAGGCGTTGTAGAGTACTACAGTCCAGTAAGAGAGCAGAACCTCCTGGCAACCCTGCATCCAGGGTTTGCACCCATTCTTTGATGTGTTGAAGTTTCTGACCTTTAGATAACTCTCCATCTTCCATTTCTTTACGCAAAATAGAAAGTAATGAGCAATGGAGGATAAGACCAGGCTTGCTGTTCTTAGAAACCAAACCTTTTTGAACTGGCTATGAAGTGTGCTAGGATCAGGTAGAAATTATTTGCTTTTTTTCTACATGACTGATAAGTACTTGCATTATTAAAATTTACACTTTCCAAGTTACATTTTTAGATTTTAGATTTACAGCTGAATTAAAAAGGCTTTGGCGTTTTAAAAACATGTCAGCAGTGCCACAGGAGGAGTAGAAAGAGTATTCTAAACTCAGCTTTAGTTTGCATAAGCAGAAGTAGATTTTTTTTTGCCTGCTAGTAAGCATTTATATTAGTTGATGTAAAATAACTCTGTAGTCATCACTTTCCTAATTTGCTTGTAAAGATTGCCCTTCCTTCTTAATTTCTCATTCTTCTAGTTGACAAATTATAGTGCTTTTATAGGTGAGACTTGAGGTCAAAACATCCAAACCAGCTGCTTAGTCCAGGTGTCGAGTCGGATGCTGAAAACCTACATTCAGTCTTATCTGAAGCTGAACTCCAAGCTTGCCTTGTAAATTGTTTTCAGGTGTCCTGTGTGGTACTTAGCAAATGATTGCTTTATAATCTACTTTAATGAGAAGCTGCTGATGAGAATTCTGTAAGTAGTGTGAGCAGAGTGCCACGAAAGCACCTTAAGCTTAGATAACAGCACCAGTAGTTTTTAAACTCCTGTCTTAGTACAACAGGTTTATCCCAGTGGGATGAAGTAAGGGCAGGTAGAAATGCTTCTACACTGAAAGGCTGTCCATTTGGAATTTACAGGTGTTACTTGGTGTTTGGTATTCTTCAAAAGTATGGGAAGAAAACTGTTCAAGTCTTGGAGCAAACCCCTGCTTTCAAGTGTCTGAGAGCTGTCATATTTGCATCAGCTGTTTCATTCCATGCTGCTGGTAACCACTGCCTTCTCCTGACTGCTGAGGGCCTCTGGGGAAACTCCTTGGGCTTCATCTCAGTGTCCTGAAACAAATGTATAGAGAGCTCTGCACACATCCACTGTTACTGCTGATCCAAATGTGACCTTCCCTCTGAGCAAATATTTAAAACCCACTGTTGCAGCCAGCAGGTTGGTGGCCAGGAGTATCCACACCTTGTATGCTCACAACTTCAACAGCTTGGTGAGAGGCAGGACTTGTTTCCAAGCAGTGCTTTAGACAGGACAAACAGGGAGAGCTGGGAGGGCACTCACTGGGGCAACCTCTCCACACTGCTGAAGAACAACTGAGACGTTCAGGTGCTGAATGTCTCAAATAGGGAGAGTCTGGCCCTGAAGAGGAACTAGGTTCCTACCTTCTAGAAATTTTATTTAAATATTCTGGGTGAGGGAAGCAGGAAAATGTCAGTAAAACAGGCTTAAATTGAGATCATTAGTGTTTAATTTGTAGCACTGCAGCTTTACAAAAAGATCACTATTTTGCTTTATTAATCAACTTGCGTAGCATAGCTTTAAGCATTGCAGGACAATTTAAAATCAGGTCAGGAGGAGAAAAAATTTGATTTGTCATGAAAGGAAATCTGGTCCTACAGAACAGTAAGTGTAATTTGGTTTTCAGCCATGTAAAAAAAAATATCTCTGGGTTAATAAGCAGAATTGGTTACATTCAAACTTTGTCCTTACTGCTGTTCTGTGTTGATAGGTTCTTTGCAAAATACCATGGTTTCTTGTTTTGATGGATGTTGGTTTTCTTAATACCTTCATTGATAAGTTTACCTGTTTCTACCAATCTTTAGACAAGCCAAGAGCTTCAACTGGTTTGGACTTTGATGTCAGCAGAGTGGTTTACCATGTTCTATTGTTGGGGATTCCTCGTTGCTGGTGATGGGTGAGCCTGAAAAACTACAGCTTTACTTGCACATCATAGGGTGAGTGCTCCAAAAACACTGCCTTAAATAGTTATCTTTAAAGTGTTTGGGTTGTTTGGGGTTTTTTTCTTTTTAAATGGCTTGTAGTTGAGATCTGACTGTCTGGACTTTTTCTCAAAATACACACTTATTAATTATCTCCTATAGAATCTAGGCATGTGTCAGGTTTCTTACATTTTGGAGTGAACTGGTGTAATCATAAATGACAGAACAGGTTGCTCAAGGCCTTAATTTTAACTGAGGGGTTGATTCTCCTTGACTGCATTAAATCCCTTCCAACCTAAACTATTGTATGTTCAGCCATTCCACAAGGAGTTGTGTATGGGAAAAAACAAAAGTAAAATGGAAACAAACAAAAAACTTTTCCCTGTATTGTTTTGTTTTTATTCTGCATAATACCTCAACTAGATGATGATAAGTTAAGGGATATGTTGCAAGTATGGGAATTACCACAGTATTGAACTAACACCCTCTGTTATGTTCCTGCAGCTCTTCTTTAGCCCATTGTGCTGAAGACCAGAGGTTCTGCCTGATCAGGAGTCTCTGTTAGCAATTGAAGTTAGCTGGAGAATGGAAGGGGTTGAGTTTAAGGAAGAGTGGCAGGATGAAGATTTTCCAAGGTTTTGAATTCTTTTTTAAAGTAATTTGGATCAAACACATAACATTAGCAATAAGCTACCTCTTGGTCTTCCTGTTGAACTAATACTCAGTAATAATCTTGAAGTGATTTCCATTAATATAGCAGTTTTGAAAAGGTTTTGTGGCATATTTCTTCAGGGTTACCACTGCTGACATTTCCAGTGTTTCTAAAATGAAGATTTGTAAGCTTGGCTTTGTTTATTTCCTGTGAAAATATTTTGCAACTACATTGTTTGCATATTACTCCCAGTGCCTCATGGCCCAAATATTTCATTAAGCAAAATTTCTGAGAAAGTCTTTAAAAGTTAATGCTGCTACTGATGCTTGGGCCTACAAAAAAAATTAAATCAGATTTAGATGCATTCTATGATAACATGATTAAACTACTTCTGTAATTTATTTCAGATCAAATTTTGTCAACCAAGAGTACGACAAGTTTTCTTAAGGATGACACACTGGTAGTAGTCAGTGTTTTGGTATTTGTCACAGGATGGGATGGTCACTTGAATGCTGGAAAGGAATTTTCTGCTGCCTTGGTGTTTGTTGACTGAAAGCTTGAACTTAGGCTATAAGTAAAGTTAATTCAGTACTAACTTTACAGTGGGTTTTTGTAGTAATATATAAGTCTTAATATATGAAATTTAAAAAAATGTCAAAGCAGGTTTGTAGCAATAATTTCTTTGTGTCCCAGGCCCCTACCAGAGGATGATCCTGTTGAATCTGATGCATTGGCTGCAGCTGGAACAGAAAATGAAGCTGGTAAGAACATTCCACTCCAGTCTAGCTGACTGCTTCCAACTTAAAGCTCCTACTGACTGCTTCCTACTTTAAAGCTCCTTGGTGTGGGGGGATTTTATTGCTTGTTTTGTTTTGGGGGTTTTGGGTTTTGGTTTTTTGGTTTTGTTTCATTGATTGGAATTTTGGAGGTTTTTGCATTTGAAATTTGTTTGGATTTTGTCTGCTTTACTTGCAGCATTTCCAGTGCTGGATTGGTAATCTGATTTTATCCCTTGCTTTCAACTCCTGTCTAAATCATGCCAGTATTCGCCTTGTACCTCGAAGCATTCTGTGTATTCACAGAACAGAAGCAAGTGCTAGGGACGTGAATCTGTTGTATTATGTACAAGATTTATTCACTGTAATATCTGGAGCAGCTCCTGGGACACTTGGGCAGGGGTAGTAGTGTCTGCCACCCTGCTCAGACTGTGTGCAATGGGCAACTTGGTAACTTTTACCTGCTGTTCTTTCCATCCCCTATTCAAGTCTTACTCCAAAGATACCTTGCTTAAATTAAGGGCATTAATTTATAATGCATTATGAGAAAGAACTGTGCTCTTCTGTCTTGGTAATGTGCTTATCTAAACTTGCTTTAGATTTGAAAAGAAATAATTTTCTTTCTTTAGATACAGAGGGTAATGGAACCAAACTGAGAAAGAAACTAATGGCTCCAGATATTAGCTTAACTTTGGATCCCAGTGAGGAATCTGTTTTGTCTGATGACTTGGATGAGAGTGGAGAGATTGATTTGGATGATTTAGATACTCCTTCAGAAAACAGCAATGAATTTGAATGGGAAGGTGAGTACTTTGTTCTTTTGTCTGATGCAGGTTCTTAAGTGCAGGTTTGACTGTTTCTTTAGTGAGGCAGAGCTATGATTCAATAGTGCAAGAGGAGAAATACAAAGGTAGTGATCGTATTAGGAGTTAGAAATAGGTGCAGTGACTTTTTAAAGAGCAAATCAGATCTCATCTGATCAATAAACAGGCAAACAGATACTAGCTGTAACTGCAGGTAAACTTAGGTGAAGATCATCTACATATGCATCTATAAGGCTTGAAGTTATGCAAATTCCTCTATTGCAGTAAGTTTTCAAGAACCACCCAACAGAAAAAAGTACCCAAGGTATTTTACATGTGTTAGAAATTAGTTTTAAATGGAGGGAGCCAAACAAAAGAATAGAGATTAGCTACTCAGAAATCGATGAATTTCAATTTAAGGAGGACTGAATAGTATTTTTAAAAATACTAAGTAATACCTGATCTCAAATATTCCTGTGGTGACAGTGACAAAAGCTCAGTAGCCTTAGAGTATGCATATTTCCAGACTGACTGGAGGCAGCAGAAGGGCCTCTATTTTATGTCAAGAATTCTGAAATTACTTCATAGGAATTTCAAGTAGCTATAGCCACACTAGTAATGATCTCAGTTTTCAGACATTAACAGGTGTTATGTCTTATAGGCAAAACTTGGAGATTCTAACAAATTTTATTTGATATAAATGTTTTGTGTAGGACTTAAAGCACAAATTTCAAACTTGGAGTTTAATGATGTCTTAAGGCCCTCTTTATGGAAGCCAAGAACAGTTGTTTTGGGCAAATTGTTGGAGTCTCTAACATGTGTAAACTTCATGGTTTAGGAATGTCTCTAATAAGTAAATATGTAAACTCATTTATTATTTTCTCATCCTGAATATAAAATAAATTCCTGAATAAACAGGAAGTTCTCTTTTCACTGTTACATTTGAAACACTACCTGTGGAGAAAGAAACACTCTTGAGAATAAGGGGGTGGTTTTGGTTTTTAAATAGCTAAAGGCATACTGCAGTGGAAGTTTCCTTAACAGAGACTGTGTGTTTAAATTTGTAAAAGGATTTTCACTGCTTTAAAGAAGAAGAATTGGTATTTATGGTTGCTTTTGCAGTGATGCGAAGGAAATGTTCCAGATGTTTGTGTCTTGTTTTTAAAAGTGGCTGAAAAGGGTTTCTGTCTTTTCTTCCTTTAATGCTGCTGCCTTCATTTTCCTGGAAGGATAATTTCAATTAACAGCTTTGTTTCGGGAACAGACAACTAACTTGCAGTAGGTTTTTCTCACTTTGGGTAAGGTCCATGCAACAAAGTCAAGAATCATAATTTCATTGGAGCAAATTGTCTTACAGATTCCTGTCAGCACAAATTTCATCTATTTTGATTGCACACATGAATTAGATTTAATTTCCAATAGATTTGTCTGCATGTTTGCTTGCAAGGTACCTCAATGTTTTGAATCATGCTTCATGTAAATCTGTGATCAACCTCTGTAATTCTCTGTAATTGGAGTTAACCACTTTGTCTATTTTGGTGAAATTCATTGAGGTCTGTGTTCTGAGTGCCTACAATTAATTAGGCTTCTCCATGAATGGAAATTTTTCACGTACTTGTAATAGAGAACATTACAGTCAACAGATAACTGCCTACATGAGTATGTTAATTAAAATATCCATGACATCAGCTGGTGTGTCTGACTGGCTGAAGAATACCAAAATAGATTAGATAGCAAAGTGGTTAACTTGTGTTGTAGCTGATTGTCACTATGCATGGTATTCATAATGGGTCTTCAACATGTTCTCATTTTGGCAGATGATCTTCCAAAACCAAAAACTACTGATGTCATTAGGAAAGGCTCCCTGGCTGAGTACACTGTGGCAGAGGAGAAGGATGACGGTCGCCGCTGGCGAATGTTCCGGATCGGAGAACAGGACCACAGGGTGGACATGAAGGCAATTGAACCATACAAGAAAGTTATCAGTCATGGTGGTAAGGATTGGTGCTCTGGGGAACTGCTGAGCAGCTGCTTCTTTAAGCTGACGTGGGGGGGGCAGAGGAAGAGCTTTGGGCATGAGGTTTTGTGGTAATTCAATTGTTGCAGTGTTAAGACATGGTTGATAAAATAATTTTTTATCTATTAAACTAAAGTTCCAAAATGTGCACATGGTCACGTGCACTAAAATACACCTGTGTAATAATGTATATTTATCCTACAGTGTCACTGCTACCTAATTTTTTTGGTTTCTACACTATTGAAAACATTAACTATCGATCTAGTAAGGCAGAAATCAATTCATTAGTCTTTCCAACAGTCTGTGAAGTTTAGGTTGGAAGAAAAGTTGATTAAACTTTAAGAGCATAAGATATTATTAAATGTACTGAGGTCCTACACTGAAATGTTGGTTATAGATACAGTGTTTGATTGACATCAGCTTCAGTTGTTGCTTTAGAAGTCAACAAACTTGAAAAAGATACCTTGATGTTTTCTGTAACTGTATGAATGTGTCCATATGGATGTGTGTACATCTCTTGAAGAAAAATAATGAAAAAGCTTACTGAATGTGCTTGACTTTGTGTAATTGTAGTCAGTGTATTGTCACCTTTGTCACTACTGCTGCTTATTTCTTTTTAGGTTATTATGGTGATGGGTTAAATGCCATTGTTGTGTTTGCTGTTTGCTTCATGCCTGAGAGCAGCCAGCCTAACTACAGATACCTAATGGACAATCTATTTAAGTAAGTAATCCTCTGCCTTTCTGGGTTTTTGTTATTTTTAATATATTTGAGCACTACTAGGAATTACTTTCAGATGAAGATTGTGTGGATATTAAAGTTTTCTTTGCTTTTCTCTCCAGGTATGTAATTGGCACTTTAGAGCTGTTAGTAGCAGAGAACTATATGATAGTTTACCTGAATGGTGCAACAACACGGAGAAAAATGCCAAGTTTAGGCTGGCTTAGGAAATGTTACCAGCAAATTGATAGAAGGTAAGAAGCTCTGCAGTATTTTCTTATAATAGTCACATGCCTAGAGATTTACATATTTTGGAAAAACTGCTGTTTGATGTGGTGTCTGATCCCTTCTGGTTAAGATTTGATGAAGGAAATTGGTGTACTGAAAACCTCTTCCTAAACTAGGCAATGTGGGATGATGCTACAAGCAGGCCTGTGTAGTGTTTTGTGGTGGATTTTTTTGGTTGGTTGGGGATTTTGTGTATGCTTTTTGTTGCTCTTGTTGCCAAGGTGTTTTTTTAGTGAAAACAGTCCTCTTAGAATACTGAATACTGTTATCCTGTAGAATATCCTAACAACTGAATGTAGTAGTGTAAGGTTAATAAGAGAGGTGCTTTGTGAACCACTTTATCATTAGTTCTGTAAAGAAATTCAAAGGAGCTTCTCCTTGGAATATTACTTCCTTGTCAAATTGATACTGAATCTTTAGTTTTTATTTTACAGTTGTATAGTATTTTTCCCTCTCATGGAGGTTGACTTCTAATAATGGGATGTCAGAATACTTTGTTGATGTGACAATTGTGCTTCTAAAAACATACTTCTTACATATTCCAAACCCTGGTCATGCTGCCTTTTTGTTCTAGTAATTATCCATTGTTTAAATCCTTCAGGTTAAGGAAAAATCTGAAATCATTGATCATAGTTCATCCTTCCTGGTTCATCAGAACTCTCCTGGCCATCACAAAACCTTTTATTAGGTAATGCTCTGGAAACTTTTTCATAAATAATTCTGACAACTGTTTGCTTTGAACTTACAAGACTTTTCTAATATTGACCTAGTGAAAAATGTTTAGAGTTGTAACTGTACCTTGCATTTGTTCTTCCACAGCTCAAAATTCAGCCAAAAAATTAGGTATGTCTTTACCCTGGCAGAACTAGCTGAACTCATCCCCATGGAATACGTTGGCATCCCAGAATGCATAAAACAGTACGTTTTCTTATTCCAACATCTTCTACATTGATCATGGTTTGGGATGTTGTAATCAGTGTTTGCTTTGAATGTAACACTTGGCACATAATGCCTTAACTGAGATTATTGCTCTCTTGGAGGAGTGTCCATGTTTGACCTCATTGCTAAAGGCAGTTTGGAATGGAGTAGCATGGACAGCCAGAATGTTGATGTAAAGTAATTTTCACAGTGAGCTTTGTGCAATTGCTAAGTTGTGGTGTGTGAATTAAGCCTTCTAGAGAAGGTCTCATTCTAGTTGTTCTGCACCTTAGTATGTATATTAAACTGGCTTCTGAGTGAGAAATTGTGGGCATGTTGATACTGAGGTTAGTTACAATGTCTTCTAAAGCATTTAAATTTAAATGTGGAACAAGTTAAGTGCTGAAATATCACTTGGATTGGGTTTTCATTGGAAAGAAAAGCAGTGATGGGAAAATACTGAATCCCTACCCACTACAGTTCTAAACTACTTTGGTAAAGAAGTGAAGACAGCATCAGTGTAATTTTTTTTCCTTCCCATCCAGATAAAAATAGCCATTTTAACATCAGCACAATTCTGCTGTCAAACAAGATGATGATCCTTTTGTCAGAAGCTTTTATGAATGCAGTTATAGAGAGTAGAAACCATAAACTTGGGTCTTAAGAAAACCAGATGAAAACACTAACAATCCTGATGACAGCCTATTAGAGGGTGTGACACACAAACCCTGTGTTGTCTGCATCGTAATAGGTGACACAAACTGGGGGAAGGTGGCACTGAGGGCACAGCCGTGCTGGACAAAGCCTCGTGCCCCCTGCAGATGGCTGGTTATTTCAGTAGACATCCAGCTGCTGTCAGTTCCACAATTTAACTCTGTAAGACAGATAAACAGTTTTCATGGGGTGGGAGTGAAACACATGACAAAGCTGAGGCAGTCTTGTGCTGTCTTTAGAATTTTTTTGCCTGGGGCTTTATGGGTGTGTTATGAATATTCAGTCTGTTATTCTGAGTTTTAAAAGATTTCTCTCTGTATTGATGAACATTTAACTGTTCTGCAAAGTCTGGACATGGTTAACTTAAAGAGTTAATTCTCAGATTTCTGTGGAGGATTACATCTGGCTTCAAACTGTTATGGATGCAGGCTTTAAATTTTATTGATGAATGCTAACACTTACAAGAAGTCGTATTGTATTCATTTGTTATGTCGTAGTAAGTAAATCTTAATGGTTTTTGTTTACTGCTAATAAATGTTGGAGGTACGCTGGGGTTTTTTCTTAATTATGTCAGTTTCAAAATTAAGTTTCTGCAGACTATTGACACTAATATTGGTTTGCAGCTTCTGTTGATTTTGGCCTTTATATGTTATATTTACTGAAATAAAACTTTTCCTCACCAAGGTATGAAGAAGAAAAGTTTAGAAAGAAACAGAAAAGGTATTCATCTTTTGATTAGGGTTGCATCTAGATAAGTCAATTTGCACTGCAACTAACTCCCAGTTGATTGGCTTGCATAAAGGAATAAGCATTTGTAAATATAAACATGCACTAGTGCCCAAGTATTACTGCATGACAGCAGCTATACTGTACTTGCAGGCAGTAGGGAATCTGTAAGAACTCACCCTGGGTGTTCAGATAGCTGTTTGCAAATAGTTTCTATTACACTTTTATGTGAGATGCTCACTTTTAAGGGGATACACGGGTTCTCAACTTGAAGAGGCAAAAGTAGTGCTTCTGTATGAACCCATGAAAGCAAATGTCATTGTTTCTAACAGGAACTGATCTCTGGAGATGAGCTGTATTTAGGTGCTAAGCTGTAGCTATGCATTAGCAGAGATGCAACCCTGTAAGAAGTTCTAATACTGAATCTTGTATTTTTGGTATTTGCTACTTTTATAGTTATTAACTTGGATAGATCCAACTAAATTAGTATTTTAGTGCTGTTTGTATTTGCAGTGCCTACGTTCCTTCCTAATAAATACTTTGTTAATATCCAGTCTCCTGCTAACTATTCAAGCTATTCCACAACTGATGAATTTTTTGAATGGATACGTTATTTTTTCACTCACTAACAAATAGGCTGAAATATTTTGCTACTAACTTTGCAGTTTTTTTAATTACTTTTCCTTTGTGTGCCTAACTATTAAGGAAGGCTTATTGTCTAAATTGGGTAGGGGAACACTTGAGATTGAAGTAAAAGGAATTTAAATTATTTCTGAAAGCTCACACGTAAACTTAGTCATGTGTTGAACATTCTTCAGGAATTTCTCCCATTAAGTGATAATTTTAAAAATCTCCAGTAGAACAAGCAATTTTTAGTGTCCCTGTTGATAACTTCACCTCTACTACCATCACTTTTGTAAAAAGCAATATGTTCTTCAGTGAAAATTAGCTATAGAGATCACAGGCAGAATTGGATACTGAGCCTTCAGTCAGGTAGAAAGCAGCTCCTTTGCATGGATTCGTGGCCCAAAGGAGCTGTCTCTGTTTCTGTCATTTTGAAAATCTGGCTGGTTATAGTTTGAGAGACTGGACAGGTATGTTAGATAGATTGTTAGAGGTAGTCTCTCACTTTAGAACTGCTGTTGATTTTAAAATTAATTTACCTCCATGCAGAACTGATTTGCCAGAAGATGTTATCAAGACTGTAGCTTGTCCTTACTATAAAGAGGAGAAGTACATTTTGTGCAGGGTTTGCAATCCTATCATCCCCTGGTTTCTGCAAAGCAGCATTTTGTTTGCTGGTCCCAAGGCAGATAGTAAAAAATAAGGTACAAAATCAAACCCACTTTGATCATCAAGATGGTGAATTTTTCCAGCGTAATTGCAAGAGTCTTTGAACATCATAGAAAAATTATTGCAGTTAAGGAGCCTTTTCATTTTTGTTAATTCAACTAGTGCTGTTACCTTTAATATTATATTAATTAAGCCAAGAAGGTAATTCAGTGCTTATGAATTCATCAGTGGTAGTGCTTGCCAGTATTGTCATGTTACCTGTACTGTATTTCTGCTTGCATTTGTTATTATGAGCACAGGCCATGCTTTTTTTCTTCTGCAGTCAAACTTGACTTGCACTTTTTAAATGCTTCCTCTCAAGTGCTGTAGTTACTTAAATGGTTTCCTAACAATTTTAATTAATTTCTAGGGGGTGGTAGGAAAATAGATATCTAAAAGAACCCAAACATCATGACTACATTAAATAAAAACCTTAATTTAATATTTATTTACTAAAACTATTCCCATATAAAAGCTTTGTGTTTTCCTGTTAAGGTTAATCATTTTTTCTTAATAATATGAGCTATCAAACTATGTTAACATAGTTTCATCTTACTACTTTCTATGCTAAGCAGAGTTGACCAAGAGCTGAACAGAAAACAAGAGCAGAAAAGTGATGAGTAAGTTTGGAGTCCAAACAAGACTGAAGAATACACAGATGGAAGGATGCTGTTTGTGCTCCATTACAGTGCATTCTCTGTATGTATGTATTATATAATCTGTTGCAAAAGGTGCTTTGGACTAGCACACCATGAACTGCTTACTGCTGTATTGGTTTGTCTTGACTTTAATTGCTGTTTATGTAATCCTTTTATACTGCTAAATGGCAAAGAACCCTATGTTTTCAGAGGATGTTCTTGCAACTGTTTATCTAAATGATGCATGTTCTTCAGTAAAATATTTATATACCTAAATGTTAAAGGAAAGAGATAATATATATATTTTTATGACTGAACAATATATTGTGTGTACCTGCTGAAGGAATTCATTTGCAGGTAGTCAAGGCCATAAGTTACTTGTTGTTATTGTATAAATCTGTTTTGCTGTAAATGGTCAAGTGCATTTCTTTGTTGTCATGAAAACTTGTTTGGATATTAACAATCATTATTAACTTGGCTTTCACAAATATAGAGATCCTTATTTTTGTTCATTTACCTTACACAAGCTCACTCCTTTGCCTCACTAGAGTGAGCTTCAACTTTGGTGTCTTTCAGTCCATCATTCCAGGATGCAGAACTGCAGTTCTATGGGTGGCAGTTTGTTGGCCAGGAGGTTTTAGCCTAAGCCACAAAAGCTGAACTGTCTCCTGGTAAGATACCAGACCTTTTTCAGTTGAAGTTGTGAATTTAGATTCTGCTTCAGTGTGTCAAGACTGTCTCAGCTAGCAGTAGGAAATGAGTTCATTGCAGTTCTTTGTGGGTGAATTTTGATGGTTACTGGTGGGAACTCTGGTCATGCTCAGTAAAACCTGGGAGCCACACAGGTATTCTATTCACAACACCATTTTTGGGGCAGAAATATAAGAAGTTTTATGCTACCTGTGTCATTTTTGTAGATGAAACATAAATTTCTAAAGCTGTCCGGCACATGATACCAGCACTAATTTATCTTTTAAGAAGTGTTTTAGAGGTTGGGGTGTTTTCACTCCCCGGAGTGGTGGTAAATCTGTGTCTGCAAGAGGTTTTCTTGGACACATAACAAATGTGTCTAGGCTTACTGGGACAACAGTGATGCACTGGTTGAGACATTGTAAAAGTTTGTAACATCTTTTGATAAACATTGCATTTTCCATGTAAGGGCAGGTGTATGCAAATAAATTCATTCAGGAGTTGAGCAATATAATGTTGTAGCAAGTATATTAAATCTTTGCTTTTGGTGTTTATTGTGCTCACAATTTTGTCTTAATGCTAAAAAATATCACTTTTAAACTCTATTTAATGTTACTGAGTTACCTTATTAAAAAAAAAAAAGTTATGTTCAACCAGATTATTACACAACACTGATAAATAGCAGTTGTGAGATATTCCCTGGTCAAGACTTACCAAGTAACAATTAATCCACTGTCTCCAGTGATACCTGCATAGACTCTGAGAGCATTTGGATGTCAGGTGAGGGAAAACTGCTCATGTCTCTGGAGGTTTACTTAAGTCTGCAGTTCAGATACTTTCATCTCAAGATCTAAGTCCTTTTGTTCCAGTAGTTTCTGTATCAGAGTTTCAAAGAGATTGATAGGCAGGATGTATTCACACAACAATAATATCACTGCCAAGTTGCCATGCCTCCACTCCATCAGGTTTGGATCTTACTCTGAAAGCAGAACACAAATGCACTTTCTTTGGGGCTGTCTTATCTCCTGCTTCAGTTTTGATGTTGACACAGATGACTGTAAAGTTCAAGTCAGTACATGGAGCTCTTGCAGCCTGTTTACTTCTGATACTTTCACAGTGTGGTCTGTACGACCATGCAAATCGGATTTTTACTGGGTTTGCATGTGCCCTAAGCTAAACAGGAAGCCTTCTGATTATCTCATTTCCACTTTTTCCTAATTGATAAAAGGATTAGTCTCAGTAAAATTATATTTTTTGTGGAGGGATTGTAGTTCTCTGTGTCCTGTGGCTTCCTGTATGTACAGTGCAGTACAGAGTAGCCATTGCTCTGTACATGCCACATTTACCAAATGATGGGATTGTTATTGTGCTTCCTGGTGGCCAAGGATTCTACAGTTTCATGCTGCAGTAGTGTGATTTCTGTTGGAAATGTGTATGTGCTTATAAATGGTTTATTTCTCTAGTATAAGTTGTGAATGAGTATACAGCACAGCAGTTGTTCTGTCTCTAAAGATATGCAGCTTGAGAAAGAAGTGTACTAAAGAATTATTCCCCTCTGCCTCCTTGCAGCTCATCATTCAGTGGTGAGGTGGATGTTTACAAAAAGCAAAGTGGTCCCAAAAGCTATGGATAATGTTTTGTCAAACTTAACTTTTTTTAAATCTATAATATAATGTAATATATTTTAATATTTAAAAACCTGAAAAGTTGGAATGTCATACTTAAATAAAAATTATTTCAAAACTTGAATCACTTTGTGATAAGATACAGTATTAGAGGGAATTCACCTTTCAATGGCACTTCCTTCTAAAAGTAAGAGTAATTTTGCTAGAATTTAGTGAGCCCTGTCAAGAAAAAATTTCATGAGTCACTGATTTGCCTCTGATTTGGAGGTCTCTTTTATTTATATATGTAGTAGTAAGTCATTACCTTTCTCATTATTGCTCTGCACAGCTGAATGAGAGATGTTGGGGCCAGTGGCCTCTTGATGTCACATTTCTTAATGATTTCTGCAACGGGGTAAATTCAGAAGTGGCAAAGAGATTCTGGAGAAAGTGTCATTAAAAACTGTTGAGTAGACTCTGGATTTGCTTGAATGTTCTTGATCTGTGTAAAATGGCAGAGCCATGTTCTGGTGGAGGGTAACAGGAAAGGATTTAGTGCTGAAGCAGACTGAAGAACTTTAACTTCCAAAAAGAGTAGAACTAGCTAGAATAATATGTAACCTTGTTCATAACAACAGGTTTGGCATATTTTTTCCTTTACTTTCAGTAAACAGGCAAAGAACAGCCCCGGTTGCTGTGAGGAATGTTGTCCTGGGAGACAGCAGCTACACTCCAAACTGCAGCCCACTAGGATACTAGAGCCTGTGTCTGTGTCAGCAGCTTTGCTGCATCATACCCCAAGTGCTCTAATGACAGTTTAAAACTTCCAGCAGTTAATTGTGTCATACTTCAAGGTTAGATTACATGTGATAGTAATGGAATCTTTTATGAAGGACCACCAAGTGTGTCATGGGCAGGAGATGATGTTGTTGGTCATGTCAGCTTCACTGATTCTGTCTGCTGAAATGTCTGTAGTTGACTGAAAAATAGTGAACTACATTGTGAATAGGCACTTTATTAACTGAATCTGTCACAAGGTAGAAAGTTTCTTGGTTAAAAGCATATTTCAGTCTCGCTTTTGTCAGTGTATCCTACAGATTTATACAGTATCTAGTATCTAGAAAGGTGGTTTAAACTCATGTCTGCTCAAAGGCTGTTGTCTTTGGAAAGGACTTGAATTCTCGAGTCATTCCAGTCTCCCTCACAAACCTCACGTGAGGGATGGAGAGGAGAGGGATAACAGCTTGCAAGCTTTTTGTAACCACAGAAGCCTTACAAATCTTGCAGTCAAAATTCTCGCTCAGTCCTTGTTGGATGCAGGTCATTGTCAAGAGGATTTGTTTCACACTTGAAACAAGTGCTTTAATTATACTTTTTAAGGACACTTTCTTTAAGTCAGAGTAACACTCTGAAATGTAAGGAATATTTAAATATTCATATTCTGAAAGACATCTTGCAGCTTTCCTAGCTTCAAAATTCTATGTTTCTTTTATCAGATCTCATTACCCATATTAAACTAACAGGAAAAAAGAGCATTTGTCAGGAGGGTGCAGTCATGTTAGTTTTTCATCATTCCCTTCAAGCATGACTGAGGTCAGTGAAATTAAAGCCATTCTTTGCTCAGCTAGATTTTTTTATTCAGTTTTGCAATTTGAACTGCCCAGATTACTCTGATTTACGTGAATTTTTTTAGTATTGAAAATGATCTGAAGAGAAGCTGTCAGAGTTCTTTCCAGAAGTCCTTATCTTACCATATTCCTTACTCTAGCTTGCTCAACTGCTAGGTAATACTGGTAAGATTGAATTCCAGGTTAATAATTACAAATAAACCTTCACGGAGGACAGATGCTTAGTTTTACCAGTGGCTCTGCAGTTCTGCAATGTTTCTTTTCATTAACAACCTTTTTATGAACAAGAACGACCTGAGCAGTAAGGTGCTCTAATGGCTGAACGGTAGATTGAAGGGTTAAGATTGAATGATTACGCTGTCAATTAGTGTCTGTAAACTTTATTGTGGAGATAATGGGAATCGTGCAGTGTTTAACAAAGTGAAGCTGTAGTAATCATGCAAAAGCACAGGTTGTGAGTCGTGGATAATAGAACTGGCTTCACTGGGCTAATAGCACTCTTCACAGATGTGACTGTTTTCCTTTGTCCCTCTAATAGAAAAAATGTAAGTAGAAGACTCTTCACCTACCTCTTGAGAATATTACCATCCTTTCTTTTTAAATGAGCTTGTTTTCTGCGTTCCGAGGGGTCTCGGGGCAGTGCGATGAGCACGTGTGCGGCCGCGGGTCGTTACCGCCGGCTGTTTGGACCGAGCGCAGGCCTCGGCCGGAGCTGCGAGGGCGCCGCTGGGCCCGGCCCCGCCCCGTTCCGCTTCCGGCCCGGGCGGGGCCGCGCTTCCGGCCGCGCGCGGTGAGGGCCGATGGCGGCGCTGGGCCGGGGCCTGGGCCGCTTCCCCGGGAGCGGCGGCGGGGCCGGGGCTGGGACCGGGACTGGGTGGGGCTCGGCGGGGCCGCGCGGTGCCCGGCTCCGGCCGGGATGGCTCCCGTAGCCGGGCCGGGCTGTCGGTTGTGCGGCGCCGGCGCCGGGAGCGCGCCCGAGGGTCGGGCGGTGTTGCGGGGTGGTCGCTGTGGTGTGCGTGCCCGGCCGTGCGTGCCCGGCGGGCCGGGCCGTGGGGCGTGGAGGGTTTTATTGTTACCTTTGTTTGTTTTCGATGAGAGCGAGGACAGCCCGGGCGCGCAGCCGTGGATGAGCAGGACGTGTCCAGCCCTCGCAGGGAACCATGGCGTACCAGCTGTATAGGAACACCACGCTGGGCAACAGCCTTCAGGAGAGTCTGGATGAGCTCATACAGGTCGGGGCCTGGGGTCTGGGCGAGTAGTTTAATAAAGACAGAAGTTTTTATCCAGACTGCTTTGTCGTTCCTGTGTCGGGGTGCTTATGGCCAAGGTTTGGGAAACTTCCTGACTGAGATCATAAGGATTTGGTGCTCTATTCGCTTGTGATATTTTTTGCTTTGCATTCTAGGTAAAGGAAAATGTTTTATGTAAGTGGCATAGTCTCATGTGGCTCAGTAAATTAACAGCCAGCTTAAGCTGGAACATTACAGTAAATTTGCTGTTCTTCTGTTTATTTCCAGTAAATATTTATTATAAGAGATCTTTGTGTAGTACAGGATTGAAATACAAAAATGGAAATAAATACAGGAACATAATTGTTTTGTAGATTGTTCTTTTAGAGAGCTGCTTCATTGAAGTGAACTTTGTTTTGATGTTTTTAACTTAAACTATTTGAGCTTACTTTGAAACAACTCAAAACGTGTTTTGTTTTCTTTTCAACTACTTCAGTCACAGCAAATCACACCTCAGTTGGCCCTTCAGGTGCTACTTCAGTTTGATAAAGCTATAAATTCAGCACTGGCACAGCGAGTCAGGAACAGAGTCAATTTCAGGGTAAGGAAATGGTATCTTAAAGTTTTACATGAGAAACAGCAACTAAGTGTTGATGCAGAATGGCATTTAAAGCTGTGTGCTCTAAGCAAGAACTTAAGAGGGTTCATTTTGGCTCTGCTAATGGCTATTTACATGTATATTCTGTATACAGCTGTAAGGCTCATTGCCTTGTTCTGCCAGGGATCTTTTGAATGAATGCAACAATTAGATGATGAAAACAGGGAAGAGGGAATTGCTTTTTTGGTGGATAACATTGCCATCCTCAGTGTCTTGCAGATGAGGAGGGAGACTTCTGCTTCTCGCAGCTGTCCCTAGCAAAAGTGAGATGAGGCCAGATTTTCAGCCACATGAGTAATGTGAAGAGAGACTAGAGAGTTTTAGATCCACCCTTTCACTGGATCATTTTGTAGCTATTTTCTGTAGGTATCATAGAAAAATAAGTTGGGGGGTGTTCCCAGTTAGCCACCCTAATTAATGTTAGATAGCCAGCAAGTTGTTGAATGTCAGCTTGAATGAAAAAAAACCACAAAACCCAGCTTCATGTTAACTTTTGTTGTAATACTTCTTCACAGTCTATGTAGAACATACTCACAGTGTGGGTTCCTAAAAGACTAGTTTTTAAAACAATATAGAGATGTTAAAAATGTATAATTTCTCTAGCACACTTAAATTGTTTTGCATATGTAGCATGGTATAAAAAGCAGTTTAGCATGTGTTTAGTGGGTAAATTTAAAAAAATGTTATTTGGAGCTTAAGTTCTAGGTTGAAGAATGTCAGTTTAAAATATGTAAAAGTGAAGGTCAGAAGTTTTCCCTATTGACATCCTCAGTAATACGTCAAATAGGAGGGATACCCCTTTATGTCACATATGTCAGTTTTGTCACGATTTTTTATTTAAGCTGCCACTTTGTTTAAGCAATATCAGAATTCACATATTGTTATGATCATTGCTGTATCTGATTTTTCTAATGGCCCAGTATTTTAAGAAATGTTTCCTGCTACTGTTCCTTTGTATACATTGGAAAAATTGTAAAACTTCTTTGCCTACCTGAGGAGCCTCCCCTTGGATATCCTGTAATGTCACTCCGTGGTCTTGAGAATTTCATCCACTGGAGGGCATTTAAACTCCAGTTTTCCTCAGAACTGCTTGCTTGCCAGTTTCTATGCATTCAGGTCCACTGTTGGCTTTGTAGCAAACTCTTCTAGAGGGGACTGAGTTCAGTAGATGCTCATCATATTTTCTGTTGCTTTTGAGATGCGTCCTCTAGCAAATGTCTCTTGTCTTTTTCTAGGGGTCTCTGAACACATACAGGTTCTGTGACAATGTATGGACATTTGTACTCAATGACGTGGAATTTAGGGAGGTCACCGAACTCGTGAAAGTGGATAAAGTGAAAATTGTAGCATGTGATGGAAAAAGTAAGTATGAAATATGATATAAATTGAGGCTGAGACATGAGACTTGATTGTTTTTAGAAGGCTTTGACCAAATGTCTTACTAAAGCCAGGTTGACTGTATGACTTAGACAGAAGTAGGGCTCTGTATTCCCTTTTACATCTGATGAGAGATGAAACAAAAGCCAGCTGAATGCTTCCCTGACTCACTGAGGTAGAACCATGTTAGGGACTGCTGTGCACCTGTTGCTGGGAAGTACATAATACTAGAGCAATTAGAAAGTCAGAAGTAATCTTTATTTTCTGTGTGGTGAGTTTTCTAGTACTAACCTATTTCTTAGGATAGCACCATATTTTACTGAATCTGAAGAGTGCTTCATCTGAGCATGGAACTGTCTGAGAAAAGTGTCTAAGCAGTCATTCTCTGGATTTGATAGTTGGGGACACAAACCCAAGAAAAGCTTTTGTGTGCATTTGCAATTCATAAGACTTATTTGTTGTCTAACAGACCCTCTGTTTGTAGACTGCTTGTGGGAGTTTACAGTCCATATCTGCTTGACTGGATTACTTATGTCCATGTCCCTTGAGATTCTTTACATGAAAAAGTAATTCAGTGACTTTTGTGGCAAGCTGCTTTATAAGTTTTAAAACCATCAATGTAGCAGAATATTGCTAAAGCTGTGTGAAATGGTGCTGCTTGTTTCATCCTGAGAGAGTAATGCTAAAAGCAGGAACTGAGCATGGAAAAGGCTTTATTTAAATGCACCACAGACCTCTGAAACAGGTTCTTCATGGCTTCCTGACCCTGGCATGCTTACAATAGTCCCTTCAAGTTGTAGTTCTAAAGAGCTGACAGAATTTATTGTTTTCTCAACTTCTGGTATTAGCCAAGCATATAATCTTACTGCTTGGTTTTTGTGTGCTTATTATAGCTAGTGGAGGAAACCTCACTTTCCAAGTATTAATCATTTTCATTCCTGATAAATTGTGCAGATAAGATTTAAACAACTGGCTGACTTGAAGTTGCTATTAACATTACATTATTTTTTTTTCCCACGAGAAGCTGACTTGTTGAAGGAACAGTACTCTAAAACACTGGCTTACTGTTGTCCATATTTAAGTTACATACTTTTTCCTCAACTCTAAAAACAAGAAAGTAGTAATGGTAGTGTATCAAAAACTGCACTGGCATTAATTGGTGATTCTGACAAAAGGTCAGAACAGAGAATTGGTCTGAGGTGTTTTGTGAAGATCATGCTCATTCTTGCATCTCTTTCAAAATACACGATAAGCTACAGCCCATACTCCACCAGAGCTTATGGTGCTGGATTTGAAGAAACATTTTTCCTTAGTAGACGATAGCCAGATGTGTTTATGGCTGACTGCAGTAAAGGGTTTGTGTATTGTTACGTGTTAGAGCAAAGCTTTTAATATTTTTAGTATTAATACAGCGCTGGAGTTTTGTGCTGGCTTTTCTCAGTGTTGCTAATGGAGGTGAAACAGCATAAGCAGTTCATGCATGGCATTGAGAGCAGTAGAGACAATAGGGTAGGTACAGAACATGTTCTAAAATGCTTGAGGAATGCTTTAGAACTTGGGGAAGATACTTGAGAAAGTTCTTGGTTCTCTGTTTTCAGTGGGGATGTGTATTTGTCTCACTCTCTCTTTTCTTTCCTAGACACTGGTTCCAATACTGCAGAATGAATAGACCTGTGGTTTGTCTGCAATATTTTCTGTTAATATGCAGCACTTTCTGGAGAGAAGCATGGAAAGGGACTGATGATACTCAATTCCTGTGATGCAGATGTGAGTTAATCCATACTAGAAGGCGTCGCAGAATAACAGCGGAAGAAATACCTGTAGCATTTCTTCATTTCACCTTATAGGGCATGAATATAATGTTACCTTTTTTTTAATTACAAGAGATACTGTTGTCTTTTTTTTTTTTTTTTTGTTCAAAATAAATCCTGTAATAAACTTTTATTTAAAAACTTTTGAAAGAGTGATCATTGGAAAACTTTGTTTAAAACTAGCATTAACATGCCATATTTCCTCAAAACTTTCTAAGTGTGTTTAGAGAAATGTTGCAAATTAAAAAGTCTTTCAGTTACAGGGTAACTGTGGTTGCACTGTTAGGTATTGCAAGAAATGTCTGTTACAGAATGATGGAGGAGCACATCAGCAAAAGCTTAGCAGCTCTTGCTGGGCAGCCTGTTTGTGTGTTTGTGACTGCAGCTTTCTGTCTAAATAGCTCTGCTACGTGCCCTTGGCTGCACACTGCAGATGGGTAAGTAACCATTTTTGAAACTAAAAGAGCAGACAAGTTACTTTTATTTCAATTGCGCAGCAAGTATCTGTTTTTGTCTTAAGGGATGTAAATGTGTATCTGTACCATGGTCTTGTTCTACATCAGACTCAATCTTCTAGGTTTAAACTTTTTTTTGTTCTCTAATAATCATGCAGTAACTGAATCTCAACCCATACAAGTATAAAAACTTGCTCTTCCAACCTCCAACCACTTGTAATCTCTTCCTGTCTCTTGACAGACTTCTCCATTTCAAGTTCTCTGTAGCCTTTTGACTCTCCTAATGCAAATTTTATCTTTTATTTTGTTCCAATTAAGTGTGCATTAGAATCATAGAATGGCTAGGGTTGGAAGGGACCTTAAGGATGATCTCGTTCCAGCCCCCTGCTGTGGGCAGGGACACTTTCCACTATCTCAGGTTGCCCTGTCCAACTTGGCTTTGAGCAGTTCCAGGAATGGGACAGCCACAGCTTCTCTGGGCAACCTCTTCTAGTGTCTCATCAGCCTCACAAGGAAGAATTTCTTCCTATTATCTAAACCTTCCATCTTTCCATTTGAAGGCATTCCCTCTGGTCCTCTTGCTCCAGACTTGAACCATTTTTCTGGGATGGTGTTTGCCCAGGTGCTGGATCTGCTCCTTCTGTGGAGGTTGTTTCAGTTCATGGAGCAGGGAGCAAAGGGAAGTTAAGGCAGTCTGGTGCCAGTATTCTTTCTGCTTTTTGTTGTTTTTCTCCATAACTTTCTTGCCACTTGCTATTCTTTTGTGTTTAAATTTCAGATAATCCTGCAAAGTTCATGTGATTAATGTACTTTTTGGTCTTGGAAGATTTAATTTACAACTAAAAGTATCAACTGCTCTTCTGCTGTACTAAACTATTGTAATATCCAGTGGAAGACACATCATTTCACTTACTAGAGCATCAGCATACTTGCTGCTGTCTATTTGGTTCTTCTTTGCCTGTAGTGTTCTGTTTATTGATTTAATTGTTGATTTCATTTTAATTGCTTCTCAGCAGCAGAGAGAAATTAAAATATATCTTTGCATCTTGCCATTGAACTGGAATAGATGTTTCTATTTAGAAAGTAAATTAACTTAAAGAAATTGCAGGGAAGAGTAAATACCAGTGCAGAACTGGCCGTGGATGACTGCCTGTTTAAACATGGTTTCCAAGAAAAAGGATTTTGTCAATTCCATAGGTGTGCAAACCAGGATGTTATCTGATGTAAGCTGTTTGCACAGCCAAGGATGTCAATACCTGTCTTCAAATGTTATCAGAGAGGCCAAATTTAAAGTGCAGAGGAGGAAGAATTTATGATGAATTTCCAGAAGAAGTTTAATCAGGATCATTATGTACCTCTGCACGATGACTAGGCACAGTGAGGTAGAGGAAAGTTACTCAAAGCACAGGTACTTGTGTTTAAGGATTTTGGCAGCTTAGGGGGTAGGATTGTTCCTACTGACCTGGGTTTGCTTTGCTGTAGTCAGAAATTTTGGGGTGGGGAGGAAAGTAGGAGCATGTTACAAAGTACTTTAGTAAGACTGTACTGGGAGATGTGAACTTTGTTTTTGCTGTAACCTAAAGGGTGGTTTGTTAGGATTGGCCATTGTGGACTAGGGGTAGTAATTTACACGTGTATTAACGTTTTGGTTTGCATCTTGGGCTAAAAGAACCTGCGCTGTTCAAGGAAGTGGAATATTGTTCACTGAGGCTAGTTAACATTTAATGGTCATTGCTGTTGCAGTCAGAGGAAAAAGAACACCCTAACCCTGCTCCCTGAATCAGTTTTACTCATGAGTGCAGATACCTTTATTGTATCTGCAGTCATGAGTAAAACTGATTCAGGGAGCAGGCTTTATTGTGTTCATATTGTTCATGTTTACTTTTTGTTTCTTACCTGTTTTCCTCCAAATTCATTTTCATTGACCCATCTCTTTATTATAGGGCATCTCAGAGGTGATCATATAAACTATCAAATGTGAAGCAAGAAAGAAATAAATCCTCCTAACCAAAGCTAAAAAAGAGCTGTTACAGACCTGTTGTGTAAGTATGTAATAAGCCACATTGTTCTTGTAAAAATAAAGTGAAAACCAATTGGAAATAAAACATAAAGACAGGTTTAAACCAGAAAAATAAATCTGTTATTAAATCTCAGAATTATAGTTTCATCTGCACTTCTTGAAAGGTGAATTTGCAGCATATTACCTCAAACAACTGGTGGCTTATCTAGAGTTCAAGTTGTTAGTTAACGATTGTAGACAGAAGTGTCAGAAGTAGATTTTTTACTACACAAAGTTAATACTTCTGATATTACTTCCAATTGGACAGCCCATGATTTTACTAATGAGTTTCATATGGGGTTTAACTGTTCATCATAATTATATGCTGAATTTCATATGGTTCTATTAGATTCTGTTAGATGTCATTCTATTACTTTGGGCTGGTCTTACTGTATTCCAAATTCATTCTTTTTTCAGTTCTACAACTAAATGGCAAGTTACATGATTTCTGTGCTCTGTTGCCAACTTTCTAAGATGCCAGCTATCTGATATCTAACATCCTTTGAGATCTCTGGAAGGCAAAAGTTCTGTATTAGAGTTGAGTGGTGGCTTTTACTGCCATTTCTAATGGCAGAGACACACCACTGTTTTGATGTATGACTGCACTCATAAATATGACATTCCTAATGTCTTTGAAAAAGGATATGCTGAGAACATGCCTTTGTAAGAATCTTTTTGTCTCAGTTCACCTTAAGCATTTGGGAGTAGGCTCATTCTTTCAGAAGAAATTAGGTCACTACTAAAAGAAGTGATTTGAAAATAAATTTGCACAAGATAGCCTTTGTTTTTGCAACCAAGTCATCTGAGAGGAGTTCTGGATAGTAACACCATTAGAAACAGGAAATTTTGTTTGGATCAAGAAAATTGGATGTTGAGGTTTGCAAGTTGTCTGTCTCTGCAGGTAATTAATAGTGCCAGAACAGTCATTTTCATCCAAAGCAGTGATCTCTGAACAGGAGGGCTGCCTAGGCTGTGTTGTTAGATAACTGCTGTCCCTCCTACTGAGTAACCAAACTGGCTTATGGTATGCTGACTTCCCTTGATGCTTTCATATTCTATGAACTCTTTCTAATCTGAATAAATGCTTAGATTCTCATCTAACTGGGAAGGGCAAAGATTGCAGTGAGTAACATTAAAAGAAAAGATATTTTGACTTTGCTAAGAGGCTTACCACGGAACAGATTTCAAGTGGCACTTTGCGCTCCTATTGTAAATTCTTGTCTCTCTCTCTCTGTTTGTAACATTTTTGTGTCTGGCAACAAATGAAACACTGTTATTACAGTGTGTACCAGCAACACTTCATGTTTCTGAGAGAAGGAAGAGCTGAAGAAGTTAAACATATATACAAAGTCAAGGGGATTAAAATTACTGTTGACAAGTCTGTAAGTAAGTTGTAAGTATGTATCTTCCTCTACAGGTATATTTGCAAAATACTAGAGAGTGCCCTCATTCAATAATCTTTCACTATTTCAAGCTGGGATTCCTTCCAGCCCCCCCAAACACCTTTGTTCTTTAAGAAATAAAGTATTTAGTTTTTACAAACATCCATTTCATGGATGGATTTGGGTTTGATGCAATTTCTTAAAACTGTTAAGTATGGGGATTTTTTGTCTACAGGAATATGCACATGTTCTTCCATTTTCTAAGGGAAAAAGACAACACTTTGCCACAGTTAGCAACATGGTGACCCTTCTCTGCCTGGTTCAGTCCAGAAATGTGAATGTATCCCAGCCCCCCAATGAACCCCTTGGCACTAGTTTGCCATTTTGAACTAATATGTATTAAGTTAAAGTAAGCAAAAGAGTTCTAAGAAGCAAAATCAGGTTAGGCAGCAGTGGTTTGATGCAGTCTTCTATGGTGGGAGACTTGAGTTCTTACCCTAAGTCACCAGAGAAGTTTTGTTTGTTCTAAAAGAATGTACTAGACATGGAGATAATTTCTATTTAATGTTGAATTTGCTGCTGAAACCATTTCAAAAACTTGCATGTTACCATCAGGTTAGCGCAAAGCTTTAATCTCTTCAGCAAATGCTTGCTTACGTAAGTTGGAAACAGCTCCCCTCTGGATCAGTAATTCTATTCATTTGCTCTTTTTTCATAAACAAATGCCCTATGATACATTGGGTATTTATGTTTGAGACCTTTTCTTCCCAGTACTTGCTGTTGTTGTCTGTGAAATCATCATGGCATTTTAAAAATCACTATTTTACAACCAAGTTCACTTTAAAATGTCTAACAAAATTGCAATGACACACCTTTTCCAGTCATTTACTTCATCTTCTCATCCTATTTAAATCAATGTTTCAAAAATCCATGTGACTGCAGTCATAACTTCATCTAAATGTAGCCAAGTGTTATGGAATTGCTTCAGATGTTTGTATAATGCTAATTCTCCGCTATAGACCTTAAATTTGTAAAGGTGAGTGTTTACTTACAAGAAAGTTACTTGTAGAGATTTTTCTTTTTAAATAAAGACAACAGCATTAATCTCTTAGCATTACAGGTAGTGAAAAGCTGTTGGATCCATGGAAAGTGGCAAGCTTTAATATGAGAAGGTGAGAAAAATAGAATTTTGCAAATCTTCCTTTCAGCTACTAGAAACTTTTAAAAACAATGTGTTAAGTGATTGGTTTGTTCATTGTCCAGTACTGGATGTGGTATTTACAGTACTGAAATATCACCAAAATATCTTTTTTTTTTTTTTTTTTTGGGGGGGGAGGGTTGTATTGGGAAGAGAGATGTAGATTTTGGAAAATGTAGGTTTGCATACCATTGTGTGCATCACTGTGCCTGTGTTTTAGACGGAGAAGTGGGTGCACAAAGGGTTAACTGGTGTAATGCTGCCTGCTTTTTTGCCAGGAGCAAAAACCATTCTCCTCAGAGGACATAGAACACCGAAGCGCTATGAATTTTACTATCTTGGATTTTATTGAAGGTTGGCTTTTAACCATTAACGAGTTTTGATTGAGTCAAAGTTTAAAGTGAGGCAGAAGCAGCAGCCAGATGTTCAGCTGAGCAGCGCTGCGGGTGCCACGAGCGGGCGGCGGCTGCCAGGTGCTCTGTGGAAAAACAAATTAATCCTTGTTTCAGCTCTGCCCCTAGCCGGACCTGGGGGCACCGTGGCTGGGCCTGCCTGTCTGCAGGCAGCAGCCCGGGGGTCGCCTTTGCCGATGGACTCGGGAAGGAGCTGTACAGCGCCCCGCCCGCCTCCTCCAGCGGCTCTGGGCGAGAGCGGCGCTCCCGCGCCCCGTGAGGGGACCCCGCGGGCCGGGGCGGGACGGGAGCCGAGCGGGACGGGGCTGAGCCTCCTCTCCCGTCCTTCCAGATCGGCCCTTCGCTCCGCCGGGCCGCCCCGTCCGTCTGTCCGTTCGTCCGACCCTCGGCGGTGCCGCAGCCCCGCGCCCGCCCGCGGGGCTTCTCCTCGGGGCGGTGCCGAGGGGTGGGGCCCTCAGGGGATCCTCTCCCGTCGTCCCCAAGGCGCCGTCGGCTGGAGTCGCCCACGGAAGGCAGCAGGCGCTGGCCAGAGTCTCCGCGGCTCTCCCTCAGAGCCCCCGGCCGTACAGGGCCTTGTGGCGCAGGTACTCCTCGAGACACTGGACGGCCGCATCGTCCACCTCGGGGTCGAACTTGTTGGCCAGGAGATGGTGTTGCTGCAGCATCCAGGGCACGTCGCCCACCCCGTAGATGCAGATGGAGCGCTGGTGGCGGCCGGTGCAGGGCGGGTAGGGCGCGCCCTTGCTCATGTCCCCCTCCAGGTACTCCCACTTGACCAGGCGGGGAAGGGCGGTCATGTCCGAGAGCTGGAACTTATCGCTGAGGGGCGTGCCCCCCGGCACGCCCGGCATGCGGTTCAGGGTGGCCCAGACGTACTCGTCAGGACTGTAGCTGTCCTTGGACCACTCGAGGAACTTTTGTGCTGTGGGGTTCTCGAAGATGTACCGCACGAAGTCCCGTGTGACGGCGTTGTACGCGCTGCCCGTGAACATGGGGTAGCTGTGGGGCGGGGGCAGTTTCTTCTGGGAAGTGCGAGAGATGGTCTCGCCCACCTCGTGGTGATACTGCCAGCGCTGCTGCTTGGCGGCCGAGGGCCTCTCGGACTCCATGGTGTTCTGGCCCTGCAGCAGCTGCAGCGCCCGGACCATCTCGGCGTTGGTCTTGATGGGGAAGTCGGTGCCGCAGGTGTTGATGAGGTAGCGCCATGGCACGGGGCTCTGCAGGAGGTCCTGCATGCAGTTGAGGTCGGCCTGCACCCGGGACCAGGAGGCATAGACCACGCTTTCCAGGCGGCTGGCCACGAAGACATTGGGGAAGCAGGCAGCAATGGCCCTCACGGCCTCCTGGAAGGCGGCCGGGGATTTGCTGTCTACATGGACGCAGTAAACGTTCTGGGGGGCGTAGACGGACCGCAGGAGCCGCTCAAACATGTCGATTTTGTGGTGGATGATCATGGAGTAGGCGATGGGGAACTCCTCCTCCTCCTGGCTGAGCGGGAACTCGATGTAGCGCCGGGTCTCCTTGAAGGCTCTGCAGTCACTCGTAATGTTCAGGTACTCGACGGGCGTCGGTGAAGCCCTTCTGTTGGCCACTTCCAGGTTGCTGAGCTGCGCCTCCTGGATGGCTCTCTGGTCCCCGCGGACGACCCCCGAGCAGTCGATGCTGAGGCTGGGGGAGAGCTCCAGCTCCCGGTAGAGGCGGGGGTGGTCGGCGGGGTCGGGGCGGGCGGTGCCGCGCAGCACCAGGGCGGCGGCGAGCAGCGCCAGCGGCCCGAGCAGCAGCGCCCAGCGCCGCCGCGCCGCCGGGGCCCGCTGCCAGCACTGCATCCCGCGCTGGGCTGCCCTGGCTCCGGGCTGCGCTTCCGCGAGGAGCCCGAGCCGCTGCCGCACCGAGCAGCCCGGCAGCTGGGCACCTGCTGCCTCTGGGAGGTGGGGAAGCAGTGCCCGGGCGGTCCCGGTGTGACCGCAGGTGAACAACAGTCCCCTCCCTCCCGGTGGCGTGGCTCTGTTGGGTTTTATCGACACTGGGGGTGGTTCTGTATCTTCTGTGTCTGGTTAAAAGATATTTCATCTTATCCCTATCCAGCACGTAATGCAAGGAAAATTTCTCTAGAACTCAACCCTCTGTAATGCACTTTTTTGAAAGACTTTACTAGATTACTTTGGTGTCTAACCTGCTTTTCCAGTGTTCTGATTGATAGGGAGGATGTGTGCTAATATCTTTATAAAAAATGCGATGGGAGAAGGTGTGCACCTTAATGGCTCTGCTAACTTCAAGCAGCAGGTTTGTTACAGAGTCCAGACAGTTCGACTCCTGAAAAGAGACAAAGGTCTGCACAACCTGAACTTTTGTGGTATAGGTAATGTGTCAGAGACATGTAGATATCCAGGTTTATAGGTAATAGGTAACCTAAACTCGTGGTGAATCAGCTTGCTGCCTCTCCCCAAAGTTATTTGGATTATTTAGATTAGATTAGTTATGTGAGAAATACCTAACCCTGCACGAGGCCTGTAAAATTAGTTTGCAGGCACACACCTAAAAATACTTAGGGCTGTCTTTGATCTTCCTTTAATTTTTGGTTATGTAATAAAGTATTATTTTGCAAAATTAGTGTACTGTCACTGACTGCTATTTAAGCAAAAATTTTCCTAGGTGTACTTTGTATGTAATTTGCTGTCAAGTACATATCTTATAGTAAGATACAGTATTCTCTTGTGAACCACTGTATTTCACTTTTTCTTTTGTGTTCACATAAGGAATGTTATTTTTGTCAAGTAGTAATGGCTCTTTTGAAAAGAACTGTTATTTTAAAAATCAGTTATTCCTTTGAACTATGGCAGAAATTGAGAAGAAATTACATTTCCATCTTCTTGGCTGTTCAGATTTTTTTTTAACACTCTCTGCTGGTATCGTGATACTTATCTAAAAGTATAAGTTTTGTCTTGGATGAAACAAGTGTTTGGCTTATAGTTTTGAGATTTATAGTTTTAAAATTACCGACAAACACTCAGAAAATTTCATTATAGCTTTCTCATTATGTATCTTCAGACACCAGAAGGTCAGTGTTCTTTTTATGTGGAGTATTTGGCACATACTCCAGAGTTGGAAGGTGAACAAAGCAAAGATGGGAAGTGAACAAGGAAGTATTGAGGTTTCAAAAAAGTAAACCTTCTGCAAATATAAGTATATTGTATATGTACACTTTATCTGTAAAACTTTAACATGATGAACCTTGTGCAGGTTCTGCTTTTTGAAACCGTCTGATTGTAGACTTCCCCTTCTGTTTGCTTCTATTTATTTTCAACTGAATTATGTGTCAAAGTCCTGTACTGTCTCACAGTTCAAACTGTCTTTACAAGCTGCTGAGATTGCAATTCCACAAGCAGAGTTTTGGGTCAGTTTGAGGACAAGATAGAGATCAAGTTCATCTTTGAAGAAACTGTTGGATGTTAATTTTCCTTTCAGAGTTTTGCTTCATTGCTGGTTTGCGACAAATGGTTTGAAAGCACTACATGCAGTACCTCTGAACCTGATTCAGAAAGGACATGAAAAGGTACCAGTAAAAAGCAGTAAGTAAAATATCAAGCCACAATAATTTTTGTAGCGTGCATACCAATTCCTGTTATTAAATTGAGCACTGCCTGATGCTATTCATCTTACAGCTGCAGACTCATTGCTTTGCTCTTTCTGGACCTCTGGTGCACTTTTACTGAAGTCAGAGGATTTCTGCTTTCATCCAAGACAAAACTGTGGACTGAAGAGCATAAGTGAGTACGACTTAGAAAAAAGCCAAAGCAGACAATCATAAATGACGTATAGTCTGTAGGGTAGTATTGGTTACCTGAAATTTTACACAACAGCTGAACACTGCTCATAAAGTATAATGAGTTTCCTCAATTACATTTTGTATAACAAAGCAAAATACGGTGATAAGGCTTTACTCACCTTATACAGATTGCTGAAGAGACTGATGAATAAATAGGATGATGCTGGTAAAGATATCTAAAAGAATTTCCTTTAAACCACTCTTAAGACTGGCACTGTTTCTGACTGTGGTGCCCAGCACTGTGAGCTGGACTGTGTCCTGGGGGAAGAAAACCTGTTTTTTTCTTGAAGGATGTCACACAAAGAAAACACAGTGATACTGGGGATCATAGTTGTATTAGCTCATACTGCATTGTTTCTACAAAAGGGTTGCTTCATACATCATGGGAAATATAAACAAAACAGAAAACAAAACTCTTTTAGACAGATGATAGAGGAGGTCAGGGCTGCAGGAATAAAGAACCAAAAAGAATGGATTTAATTTTGTGCATTTCCCACAATGAAAACCCCATTATACCTGTCCAATTGAAGAGATTGTTTCTTAAGAGATAAGGGACTTCCTGAAATAGACACAAGTGTTGCTGAGAAAGGTTTTTGTCTTTTACCCTTAAAAGCTTGTTAGTTTTATTTCTTGCCTTGTTTTCAGCTGTCTAAATAGCATTCTGAACTTTAGGTGTTTCTGTGCTGTGGTAGAACTTCTATCAATTTATCAATGTTCGGTGCAGTTTGATTTGGTCACAAGTGGAGAGTCTGCCATGATACACAGACACATGCACAGAGTGAGGGCTGACACACAGATTGTGTCCAAAACCTCTTTGTAATGGAGATTGTTGCTTTCATGTCTCTGTGGCTGCCCAGAAATATTTGAGTATGTTTAGACTTACAGCTGGTCTGGCTGCCTGTAGGCACCCAGTTTGTGGTGATTGGGAGTGGGGCTGTGGCCCAGCCTCATCCCCAATGGGCTCCAGCTGTGAGCAGCAGGTGAGCAGCACTGCCAGCAATGAGCCATGGAGTGCCCAGGGGCACTGATCAACCACCAAAGGGAGCAGAGGGCACACAGGTGCAGTGCATCAACGTGAGTGGAATAAAAGGTTGGGCTAAAGAGGAGATGCTTACAGCCTCCTGAAGTGGCATGTCATAACTCTGTGTGGGCAGATGCCTGAAGCCTTCTGATGTTACTCTGCGTGGGTTGAAGCTCTCTGGAATTGTATGGGGATGCTCTGTGTATTGTGGCCCTCTCAACTGTGACAGGTACTATGATGTGTCCTGTGACAGTTGCCCTTGAATGTCCCACAGTTGGCTAAGAATACTTTGGACTGGGACTTTATCCAGTTGCTGAATAGGTATTGCTGAGTTCAGAAAATTTTCCTTCTTTGCTTGGAGGGTTCACACAGAGCACTCCTTACCTTCACCCTCATAGAATACATTACAGGGGAAGGACAAGGGATCAGTGGGGGAAAGGTGATTGTCATCTGGAACTGTTGTTGTGGGCTATTCAGTTCTGTCTGAAGTTCTTGCCATCTGCTGCCCTTGTTCTGGCTGCAATTCTCTAAAGAAACCCAAGTATTTCATAATAGTTTGAGTGCCCTGCTTTTTCTGCCACATGTTCACAGTAAAAGTCAATATGAAACTATTTTGTAGGGGAAATTGCTGTTGTGGGGAGTGTAGTACAATTTTTTCCTTATTTCAGGTGTTCTATTTGCTTCATATTTTCATCCTCTAAAATTCTCCTATATACTTGGCACTTCTGCTTTCTTATACAAAGCTAGAAGAAACATTAGCTGCACTTATGTCAGAGAAAATCCTTAAGGTTTTCACTGCTTGTTGTTTCATTCTTTTCATGCTTATAACATGTCTCTACAGCTTGTCTGTCTGTGATGTTTTCACAGTGCTGTAAACTATCTCCAGAGAAAAAGTCAGCAATAGCAAAAAATAAGCTTTCTGTATAGCAGCTAAACAGCTGAGGTCTAGAACCACCGAGGTATTTGAGTGTCCCACCTCCAAGCAGTCAGTGCCTCAGTATGTGGATCTGTATTCTGGAAGAGTTCTGTGCTGCATCTGTGGTGCTGATGCAGCAGACAGCAATTGCATCTTTCTTCTGGCACCTATGATGTGCTGGTGTGTCCTGCCCCTGCAGAGGGGGGCAAAGAAGGAGCTGGGTTTTGAGGAGCATTTACTATCCAAAGACTGAAATATTGATTTAGCTGACTGGAGGTCGTGCTCCTCAGTGCGTGCAAATGAGTGCGGCTGGGCTTATCTTTGTGAACAAAGCTGGTTATGGTAGTGCTAGATGTCAGTAAATCAGAGATTGGCATATGTATTTCTACTTACTATTCTTACTAAAAAAATATACAAAACAACGCAAAAAACCCGATAGCTTCTAACCATCTGGCATGCATTTTCTGCCTATAAAGTGCTGCCATTCTCCATGGTGTTGGCACTTGATTCAGGCAAATTGTGTGCTTTGAAGGAGTATCAAAATGTAGGCCTGTGGTAAAACACCGTAATTACAAATTCAACAGTGGGAAGGGGAGTTGTTGTTCAGTCTGATAGAGACACGACAGTGGCATGTCCCTCTCTTCATGTTATTTTCAGTCCTAGATTTGGTTGAAGTCTTTTTTTCTACTACTTCTGTGTTTCAGCAGTGAGGGTGTTAGAAGTCCAGTTTATACAACAGTGGCAATAAATCTGAGTGGGAGTGTGTGAATTGAAGCACTCTTTGTCATTGAAATCAGATGGAGAGGAAGAAGAGAAGTGTATTTGTGTTTTACTTCATAGTTTTTACCTGAACCTTTGAGCTCAACTTTGTTCTGATATTAACTAAAAATGTGCAGTGTCTTAACTTCTCTTGTTGGAATAGTCCATATACCTGAATGAGAGAGTTTCAGTGATTTGCTGGTCTTTATGTTACTTCAGTATTGTCTAATGCTGCTGTTGTGAATAGCTGTTTCCAGGAAATTTCACCCACCTTTTTAAAGCAATTTTGCTGCTGTCACAAGTAGCTATTAATCACTTCATCTCTGGTCTCTGTTGGCAATTGAAAGTCATAGAGCCAATGTATTTATTATTATGAAATAAAAATAACTATTTGAATATTTGCATCTCTAGTTATTAGGCAACTTGCAGAAGAGTGACATGGTACTATAAAATATACTTTCAGTTAAAAAAAATGACTCAGGTAATTTTTATTAGCCACAACCGAGATGAAATTTTGTGGGTTGTTTCAGAGAAAAAACACTGGAATTGTCACTAAAACCATACCAGACTCCTGAGGTGTACATGGAAAAAGTGGTTAGGCTAGAAAGACTTTGCCACATGCTGGTGCATAAAAAATTAGAATGTTTGCAAAATGTGTATTTGACTAACTGTGCAACACTTATTGGACAATAAAGGCTGGATTCAACCAAGCTGGTAAGTTGCTACTGTTCTTCCCTCCCATCTTCCCCAGGCAAACTTAGAAAAACAAAGCCAAAAAAAGATGCCAAGAAAACTACCACCCTTTGCAAGGGTATATTTCAGCAAACAATAGATTCCATACTGAAACAAGGTGTTCTTTAAGAGCACTAATGTTCTTTTATTTCAGGAAGGTTATGGTTCATGATCTCCTGGAAACTACTTGGAAATGATACAGCAAAAAGGGCTACACTGTTTCACATTTAAAATGGTGAGATCCCAGCACTGAGGTGTAAATCCTGACTGATAGTGTGGCAGGATGCCCTGTGCTGTGCCAGTGTGGGACAGAGTTCCTAGAATACAGATGGCATTGCCCACTGGCTGCTGACACAAGGTATTAGCTTCCATTGCTAAAGCTAATGGGCAGGAGGAAATGCAGAGTATTGGCAATCAATTGCTTGGTGGTTTGTTGTTTCCTTTTAAAAAGATATATTTATGTATTTTTCTTATGGGAGTGTTAGTGTAACTGGAACCATAAATCTGACCATCATTATCGTTGTGTCTCTTTACTGCTGAGACTTGACAGGCACATGTATACTCACTAGTGTGAATGTTTAACATGTAGAAAAGAATTGGGCCAGGAAATGTGTTTGTGGTTGTGTTCATTTGAATAAAGAATACATATCACAGACTAAACTCTCTTCACCAAAAAGGAGCGAAAACCTTCGCACACAGGAGGATATGAGCTGCAGACTGGATAGTTTTGGCATTATTATCTGGGTAGTTTTGCCCTTTGAACCCAAACCATTCCATGGTTCTGTTACCTCTGAAACAGGTGTGGTGAGCTGAAAACTGAGTTAGAAAAATTCTTGTTTGAAACAAGGTACTAAAAACCAAGAACAAATGCTAAATACTTGGTAGTCCATAAAGTTTTCTAAGTAAGACTGAACAAAAGATTATCTTTTCTAGGATGATGGTAGAAGTCCATTTTTCTTTCCTTCCTCCATACGAGGATTGGTTTAAATTGCTTGTCCAATGTTTCGGTTTCCAGGTGTGTTTGGAGCTTCCATTAATGATTAATTTGGGATTATCTTCTGGCCATCAATTTTGTTCAGTACTAATACTTTGTGTGCACTTAAAACTGCCAATGTGGTGGAAAGCCTTCTAGATGGAGTGCCAAGTTTCAGCTGCAGATGTAAATAATACCTACAAAGTGTACAAGTTCCACTTTGCAACTCCAGCTTTTTTAGTGCAAGGTGAGTAAAGCTGAAGGGAGGATACAAGTCTTCAGGAAAAGAGAAAAAAACCCAACTGAAAAACAACCAAACCCAAGCAACTCTTTGTTTTCAAGTCACCTAAAAAGGAAAACTTGAAGCATATCATACTTGTAGGAAGCAATTCTTCTGTATTTCGGCATCATCTCAGCATTGTTTGCTTTTCTTTTCAACTTCAGAATCCATGAAAAATTGTCAGAATGCAGTGCTGGACTCTGCATCCCTCAACACCTAACTGTGGGACTAAATTAGACAAGCACTTGAAGCAGATATAGCCTTGCCAAATTACTGGGTGCATCAGCAGCACCTGTCTGACAGCTGACAGAGAGGATCTGGCAAATCCAGCATATTGCAGGATCTGCCTCTAACACTGTTCCACTCTCACCTTTTGTTTCTAACGAAACTGAAGTTAATTTACAGCTCAGAGAACTGGCTACATTCCATTGACTAGGCCTGTTCAACTCTGGGTGAAGAGTTCAACTGTATTTCAAATTCTTCTATTGTTTCCAGCAGATGATTCAAATAATGAGCGTGAGACATTCTGCCAGTAACTAATTCTGAACTTCAAGTTAATTGTGGTTATATTGTGTACATATAAAGATAATATGCCTCTTCTGAGCAGAGTCACGTGTGATAGTTGATAGATTTACACTTTTTTATGGTGAAAAAACTGTATGTGACTTATTAGTTAAATGTGAACTAGTTACTCCTTATGTTTCTTTATAGCTTGTCAGTGGTTTCCAGTGAGGAGCTGAGCAGTATCAACAGGAAGGCATTGTGAGGGAGAACTTTCATCCATAGTAACAAATCCTGTTCTCTCCCAGTAAAAGGGACTAGACACTGCCTCTGACACTGAAGGTATGTATAGCACATTGCCTGTTACCTTTTGTATATCCCTGAAGAGTCTCCCTCAGCTAGAAGTTACTGTTTCCTAAATATATATACTCCCATCTGCCTAAATCTCTATCCTACTGAGATACAGAATATGAATTTTAATGGGAATTTATAGGTTAGTGCTACTGGAAGCAAAAAGAAAAGGAAGTTGTTTTTTCTCAAGAGGAAAAAGGAATAAAACATGACTAAAATAATCACCAAGACCAGTACTGCTGGTTGGAAAGGAAGAACAATTTTGTGTCAAAACTCTCCTCAAACGTTACAGGTTCTGTGTGGGTTTATTTGGTTTGTACAGCACTGTTTTTGAATCAAATCACAAAGTAATGGTGACAAAGTGAACTTTATCTTTTAGGTTAAAAACTATTGTTTGCTGTATGTATGTTGTTCAAGCAATATCAGCTGTCTTTTCTCCTGCAGATTTCAAATTCATTTTATGAAATGACCAAGTTAATTTGTTTTTGTTACCTTGCAGAATCATAAATTACTACAGAATGAGTTTTATGTATTTAAAATAGGTGAATACAATGTTCTTGGGCAAGTGCCTGCTTAGTAATGCAAGAATAACTCAATGTCTCCTTCCTAAAGAGCACCAGAGCTTTTAACTCAGCACCTCTCTGGATGCAATAAACCCACTCACCTGGTGGTTAAAGGAGGGATGGCTCTGAGTTCCCTTGTCACTGCTAGCAGGATGACTGGAAAGAGAGCAGCCACATGAGAAAAGAGTCAAGATTTCACTTACTCACTTCCCTCTATCAGATCATTTCAGTGACCTAGAAGCTTTTTTTTAAAGGCATGAGACTGTCTTTTCTCTGCAGTCCTCATGCTTTCTTCCACAAGAATTTAACTAAACTCCAGAAAGGAATACATCAGAAATTCTTTTAATGGGAGCTCATCAGTTTATGCCTATACTTGGAAATTAATTCTTTTAAAGTTACTAGAATAACTAAAATGAAGTCATTTTCCAGACAAATTATGCATTCATTCAGTTCTTTCTTTGCCTTTTTTTTATACTTTGTGGTGCTTTTTATTAGAAAATAGAAAACTTTTGGATTAAAAAGGAGAAAGTGTGTTTGTGTGTGAGAGAGAGAAAAGGGAACACTTTCAGTTGCCTCTTCTGATGTTTATTTAGATAACTGTTACAAGTTCACATTAGTGACCAGTGTAAAACACAAATGTGCCTGTATGTAGGTAAAATCTGAACTTTTTGACAATCCAGAAGTTGTATATTTTTTGGTAAAAAGAAAAAATGCTTTTCAGATAATTTTTTTAGCCATGCTTTCTGACCTTGCTTTATCCTAGTTAATGACATAAATTTTGGTCATGCCATTTTTCAATTAGCCTACACATTTCACAGAATTTAATATTTGAGAAGAGGTGCAGTTTGGATAGAATCTGGGCATATATTTTAGTGTTCTTCCAGTGCTATTACTCTAACAATAAAGAAATAATATAAGCAAAAAGCGGAGAGACTGTTCCTGCCTCAGAGAAGACAAGGATGTTCAGAGTGCTAGCCTGGGAATAAGATTCATTTTCGTTTTTAGACTTTGCTTTGGTGAAAAGCAATGTAATGTAATTTTTTGATCTTCATTTTTGTACTCCTTTTGTGGAAGTGATCACCCGTGTCTCACAGGGCTTTTCCTAAGTTAAATATTTACTCTATTTAATCTCTTTTATAGTATGAGGTGCCATGTGAGTACGTAAGCCTTAATCATAAAGCTAATCTTCCTCTTCCTAGATTGGCATTTTAGCTCATGAATGTTCTTGGGCACCCAGAGGGATCAAGTCTGCAAATATATAAAATCTGCTGGAAAATGTGCACTTAGTATCTTCCCTGACTAGGACCTATTAACCTAATCAGAGTACTGGGTATGCAGTACATGCTTTGGAAATCTGCCTCCTACAGAATCTGGTGTCATCTCTATTGCACAGTCATAGAATTGTTTAGCTTGGAAAAGGCCTTTGAGCCCACAAGGTCTGACTGTCAGCCCAGCACTGCTCAGTCCACCACTAAACCATGTCCAAAAGGGCCACATCTTACTTTTACTGTACACATTTATTCTTTTATCTCCAGGGCTGAGCCACTTTCACTCAGCCACTTTCCTGGGGAGCCTGTTCTTGTGCTTGACAACACTTTTGGATGTCACTGTCTAAACCTCCTCTGGTGCAGCCTGGGGCCATTTCCTCTTCTTGTATGGCTAGTCACTGTTCTTTTCAGCCTTGTGCAAAGCACACACTGGCATGGAAATTGTGTCTTGTCTTCAGTGTTTCCTTGCTTGCTTTTTGACAGCTGTACCTTAGCCAGCAGATTTCTCAAGAGCAGCTTATCTGTCAGGTTATTTTTCCCCTGCTGTCTTGTGTTTGTTCTCAGGATGGGAGGATCCAGGAAAAGCACAAGTGCCACAGCCTGGCCTCTATTTGCTTTAATGTGCTGTGTGTAATTCCTTGAGGGTTGACCTAGACTTTGTCATGCAATGTTTTCTGACACAGCCTCTCTAAGATTGCAAGGCTGGGTCGCACCTGTATCCCTGCTGCTGTCCAGAATGGCCACAAGCATCATCCTGTGGTGGAGAAATTAAGTTAAATTCTCTGCTTGGAGGCTGATAATGAAATTAATAGCCTGGCTTCAAAAGAGAGCTGCCAGCAGTCATGCTCACAGGGCCACCAAGGTAACTTTGCCACAGCAGATTTTGGGGCTAGCAGATGCTGGGGTTCAGAGTGGGCTGCAGACCCTGTTCCTTGTTTCTCTTCAACCTGTCCCCTGCTCTGCCCCTGTCTGCAGCAGCATTGGAACAAAGAGGAGGGAGGCCAAATTTGCAACCAAGTCGGAAGAGCTTTGTTAGGAAAGGAAGTGAATGGAATGGGATTCTCATCCAGTTTAGATGTGAGGAATCTTACAAAGGACAGGTCTTGCTGAAATGTCTTCATCCTCCACCTCAGAGGAAGGGAAGCATGCTGAGCTAGGGAGGTGCCCTAGGCAGTACCCTGAGATGGAGATATTGACGGTGGCACTTCAGTAACCATAGTGGGTGGTTGCATTTGTGGGGATTTCAGTTTAGACTTGGCTTGGCAAAACACCTGTCTCAGCAAACCCTCCAGTGTAAACCTAATTTTGCCAGCACAGAAATACGTGGTCAGGTCAGCTCTCCCTATGGCACTTGAGGGGCTGACATAATAGTTCATTTCAGGATGGACTGCTTCCAGTACAGGCCAGCAGCTCTGCTGGTGTGGTGATCCAGGCCTTTCATAGTGCCACAGACCACGTGGTGTGCTGGGAAAGGCCTTGTAGTGCAGATGTGCCCTCAGTATTGATTCGTGGTTTCTGCTCATCCTCATGTGAAAAGATTTTCTTTACTTCCTGTGGGAACAGTATCAACCCAAAGAGGCTACATCACCGTTTAAGCTATTTAGTTACTCTATAGCTGCCTTATTCCATTGTATAAAGAATTTATATGGTGTAAGAGAAAAAATTTGACTGTAACTGGATTATTGATCTTCATTTTCTTCCATGAATAATCAAGCTATTTCTGGATTATTGTATTATAGACTTCCACTCTATCTCTTAGCAGCTCTGTTCATGTTTGTTTTTAAATTGTTGGCATATTTACTACACAATTCTGTTCAACACAGTGCAAGGGGGAAAGGGCACACTTGGTATCCCTTCTGGGCAGTTGGATTCCTGGTAAATCATGTCATACCTTTCTGACCCTGTCAGCTCAGTTTCTCTTTGCCAATCTGGCAGAGTTACAGACTTGACGACTGATTCTGGGGGTTTTGTTTAGAATAGTAAAAGGCTTGACAGCTAAATGTATAATACATATCCAAGAAATGTTTGTTCCTGTAATGAAAGTCACAAGTCCTGTCATTTCCTGGGGAAATTTTATCCCATGAATGTATTCAGAGTGAGAAGAATCTTCTCAGTTATCTTGGCTTTCAGGTCTTAGTTTTTAATGTATTAGTCACAGTCTCCCTGTGGGTGTGTTACTCAGCAGGTTTTTGTTTGGTTTTGGGGGGTTTTTAGGTTCACCTGGTGGGTAGCCATGGCTGGGTGGAGGTTCCTTTCCTGTGCAATGAAGGCGTGTGCTTTCCACGTGTTATCTCACATGCCTGAATAATTAAATAGTCTCTTTGACGTCTACTGCCTGATAGAAAATTCACCTTGTCTACATGGCTTACTCCTAGTGATACCTAACCAACACTTCCTTATTCTCATAGGCTTCAATGTATATTATGCAAAACTTGGGTTACGATCCCATTACTGATGATCATTAAAAAAATATTCTTAGTTTCTAGTTCTGCTGGTCGTGAACAAAGTAAGCTCAGGTCTTTCTATGCTGTGAATCTAGAACTGGAGAAGACATTTTGCTTTATATATCAGTGTAGGGGGGTAGAATATAAGAAAATAAAGATGGTGCAGAAAGTAATCTCACCCCAAAGGAGTTGCAGCTGGACCAATTATCACAGATTGGGAACAGGCCTGACTTTAACAGGCCACAGCTGTAACCAGTGAGAAAGAAGAGTGCTACACAAGAGTGGGGTGGCTGGTGGAGAAGGGAACTGGAGTCAGCTGGCTGCTTTGTGAGGAAGAAAGAGTCAGTGCTCTGAGGAGCTGCCCACAAGAAACACCAAGAAGGTTTGAAACTTTTGTGATAAGGAGACAGCAGTGTGGAACCCCTGTGAGAAGATGACAACATATCAGTTTAACTTAATTTGTAATGAATGGTTCATCGTACTCTTGTTAAATGTTTGACCAAAATTACTAAAATAAAAATCCACTCCTTCTTCACCACTAGTAAAGGCATCATACATACACTAAAACTTCCAAAACTTCACTGTTTTGGAACATGGCATAATTTTTAAATGTGTTTTTCCCTCTCAGCATCCCTCTGAGGCTGGAACTGCTAACAAACACTCCATGAACTTATTTCCAGATGGGAACTGAGGTGCAATGATGTTGAGAATTGTTTTTTGGGTTTGCTGAGTTACTCTGTCCTGCAGAGGAGGGAGCTGAATTTGCCTTTTCTGGAGAGCAAGAACAACATTCTGTCCACCCTGATCTGCAGTGGTCGGTCACTTCCCTCCTCCCTGAGCTCCCAAGTCCCAGAGCCTCAGGGAGGTCACAGCCATTTAGCAACCACTTTTCCCTCGGAGGACCAAATACTTCCTCCTCTTTGAAACAAATACCAAAGAAGTGAGTTAGTTATTGCCTCTAGGGCCAAAGTCAGCAATTTTGCCAAATACAAATCACAGCTCTCTTTGCTTGGCAGTGCTAAATTGTCTCTGGCTGTTGCTGGGGTGGGGAAGAGGCAGGGGACTAGCTGTGGATTTATGAATTATTTAAACTCTTGCACCATCTAGTGGCACATTTTCAAAATAGCCTCTCAATTATCTAAGATAAAAGCAGATAATCTATTTAACTTTCTATTTTAGATGCCAACTGCATGTATAATTAAAAGCAAGTAGCTGTGTAAAAGCGAATATTAAGCATCATCTTTCCCCTAAGAGGCCTGATGTTATATTCCTTAACATGTGTTTACATGTTTCTTGCAGAAAACATAACTGTTGGGTTTATGGCCTTAAGCAAAATGCTCTCAGTTGCAGAAGAGTTATCCTTCAGAGGAGAGAAACCAAGAACACTTTGTGCACAAAATAATATTTCTTTTTAGTCCAAAAGGCCAAATGTTCTCTTTAAAAGTATGACTTTTAAGAGAAGCTGGATTGCTACTCTGAAGAGTAAGAATATCTCCTGCATAGAAAGAGCAGTGACAGTGGCACTGCAAATTTTTTTCCATATAAAACTGCTGATGTGCCTTACATCTGCTCTGGGAAGATTCTGAGGAACAGTCAGCCATGAGGAATCGATGCATTATCTAGCTCCTGCCACTTAGGCAATCAGCTTAGATATTGTGAGCTTTTTTAAGAACAAAACAAACCCCCCCCAAATTTCTTGTATTATTTCTAGTTTTTTAGCCTGTAGGCTGCAGTCATTTCACACTTTCAAGCTTTTCTCAGGATGCAGGGGAGTGGAAATGTTTTAAAATAAAAATTAATGCTGAGTCTCAGACATGATTCCAGTAGCAGACTCTAAGCAAAGCACTAAAAATAGTGAGAGTCATGATAAAATTGCAAGAGCAGGAAGTGTTGCCTCTGAGAGGAGTGGGGAGGAATCTCAATTTGCATGCATTCATTAACTTGATGTCTGAAGTTAAGCTGCTTTTTCTAGGATGCTGCTTCTTTCTTTGCTGTAAGAATTTTTAAAACTTCCCAAACTCCTGGCTGAATGTTCTAAGGTAGTTTATACCCATTACAATAACATGCTATTTACAACACATCATCACAGATCTAGCACATAAATCCATTTATTTATGATTTCCTGGACAGCTTTGATTTTGCAGGTAGACTGAAGCTGTGTGCATGCTTAATTTTTTTTTGGATAAAATGTCATGGGAGCCAATCTCCAGTTAGTGGTAATGACCTGGGGCATGTTGGAAAGATAATTGCATTCTGGGCACAATGAACTCACTGGAACTGGTGATTGTGCTGCTTGATCTCCATTGCAATACCTATGGCTTCAAAGGATGCTGTATTAGTACTTCTGCAAAGAGATAAATCTGTATCTGGCAAGGTTCTGCTTATATGCAGCTATTTATGCTCACACTCCTTTAATTATCATTTAAATATAAAAGCTTTGTAATTGCTGCCAGGTGTAATGCAAATACAGTGCATTACATCTCACTTTGCAGAAAGGAGGCCACAGGGCAGCTCATAATTCTACAAAACAGTGTGAAAGGAGGTGTGAAAACAAATGGGATGGGCAGCTTGGTTTGGGGATTTGTTCTGCCCAGGGACTTTAGACTGACTAAGGACTGGGCCAGGTCCTTTCCACCTGTGAATTGGAATGGTTGATGATACCTTCTCTCTCAGGTAGTATGAATCTAACAATTATACCTTAGAAAGGAAATAGCCTTGGAAGTGGGAATGGCTGTAGCCAAGCTTGTGACACTTGGTACTGAAGGAAAAATGTCCCATCTTTACCATTAGCACTGGATGTTTAGTAAGTGCAGAAAGACAATTTTCTGGTTTTAATGACTAGAAACTTCTGCTCCTGAACAAACCCAGTATTTAAGCTTTTGAATAGTGATTTGTGTGGTATCTGTAGGAAGGTAGGTAACTTTTCTCACTGTGTATTTGTTGTAAACAAGGAAAGCATATTTACCTCTGCCCAGTGTAATACATGACCTTTCACATTTTGATTTTACTGTATCACACTTTAAATGTGGTCCTCATCAATACTTCAGTAGTCTTTTTAAAATTCAGTTTAATTTGTTACAGTTTCCTTTTGTGCTCTCATTTTGCTCAGTAATTCCATTCTCCTGTTGACTTGTTTGTGGTTGTACATAAAATACTATAAATTGTCTTAAATTTCACTAAGATTCTGACATTGAAAGATGAAGAGGCCGTTGTGTCAGTAATGGAGTTTTCTTGTTTGCTATAGTTTATTCTTTCCTAGACAGTAGTGAAGTGGTGTGTTGGTGGTAATGTTTTCAAGGGAGAAAGACTTTTCCTGCAGGCCCATCCTGGTGTTAGTGCACTGGGAAATTCTGAAGTAAATAATAATCACAGTCCTTTCTACATATCAGAAGTAGTTTGTGGAAACACTCTTTTATCTATTGCTGAATTGATTGGTTATACCTATTTTTTTATTATGTTTGAGTGAAATCCCAATAAGGCCAAAATGAAATCTAACAACCAACCATTTTCTAAATCTCAAAGTAATCCACAAGTATAGTGTCAACATTATCTTCAGCATTCTTGAGCAATGATTAACTTACATTAGCAGCTGATGAAATTGTCCATGCTTCCCTTTTCATTCCTCTTGGTACTAACTTGGAATTCGAATGTTTAAATTATTTGAATGTTTAAATTATTTAGTTTCATGTTATTTGAGTGTTTAAACAGATGAAAGTCCCATTATAGTCTGGAAAAATGTCTAGCTGTTGTAGTTTTAAAGCAATTATTGGAAATAAAACAGTGCCTCTCCCAACATGATGTCCAGTTTGAGTAAAGTTCAACTCCTGATACAAGTAATGTCAGGCATCACAAATATCTAAACAGGCCTTGTATTTGTATTTCTTTGGAGGAACTCAAATGCTCTGCACATTTCTTTATTTTGAGAGCTTTTAAAAAATCTCTATTCCAACATTTAAGTAACATTGACTAAATCTATTAGCTGGCCAGTGGCATCCTTGTTCCTGAAATAGCATGACAATCTATTTTCAATAGACTCCCAGCTACCTAAATGATTTGAGGAAGTAACCAAAATTGTAGGTTTGCTTTCCCAGGGATTTCAGGGGAGAGAGAGCAATGGAACTAGAGTTGCAAATACTTCTGATATTTTTTGAGGATTAATATTATTAATATTATGAATTCTTATTTAGTTCTTAGAATCAAGTCATCCTAATGGTAAGACACTGTTATTGGGGGCAGGAATGAAGCAAAGATTTAGTATAACCATGGTTTTGCTTCTAGAAATGCCCAAGATTGCATATAATTTTCTTGTCCTTTGTATCTGCCATTTTCAGAGTTAAATGTGTGCTTTTACTTGTGATGGCAACCCCATAGCAACACCATCTGTTTATTCAAATTGATGTTTCCTTACAAGTGAAACGTGGTAGTTAAATATAACTTGACAATTACCTGACATTTTCAGAATTTAGTTGTTTTTCATTGCCGCATAGTAAAAAAGCAAAACTGGAATTAATTTGGTTGTCAGACACTAACTGTATTGTAAATAATATTTCACAAAACCAAATACCCCCATTTTCTGTGAAGAAATGCTCTTATCTCTCACATTCACCCATTCACCCATGGCTTGCTTAGTGTGGGTGGCTGTATATCCAGATAATTGAGTAAGGACTGAGAGTGGGCAGTATAAATTCATAAATGTCAAAGTGCCTAGACCAGCTTTGGTTAGCTTTGGAAAACACATACCATAGTCTAGTGTGTCACAGGCTCAGTTTTACCCTCTCACGTTTGTTTGGATGAATGAGAACTGTGTTCATGTTACAGCTGTAGCTTTGCCCATTTGTAGGTGTGAGTTCACAAATGTCAAGGAATATCAATCAGCCTGAGAGTAACATTTTAGATCCCACCACCTCTTAAATTAGAGCTGTGCATAGGAGTTGGTTTAGCACTACTAGTCCTGAAGGATATACCATAATTTCTAGGAACTTTGGGGTTTACTTTTTTGTTTGGTTTTTTTTCCCCCCTCTTTAAGAATACTGTGTATTTCAGAGGCCTGCTTGCACACAGAGCTCATATCCCTGTGTTTAAGTATCCAAACCTAATTTAAGTTGGAGGCAGCTGCAGATGCTTAATGGAAATGTGTAATAGAGATATCTGTCCAAGGAGAGTTCCAGTCTCTGCCAAAACACATGGTAAGATAAACTGGTATAACCTTTAAATGATTAATGAAAAAACAATCTGGTGTGGTCACCTAGGATAAATGACATAACAGCCTTAATCATAGCCACAAGTGCAGTTACTCTGTTTGAGCAGGAGAGTAAAAATATCACAAATATCAAGCACTTCAGGCTTAGATTTGAAGGTCTATTTTGGGTGTGTTTAGTGCACAATTCAAAATGGAGATGTGGCCATTCTCATTTCTACAGCCTCCAGCATTGTAGGGAAGGAAGCAAGAGGAAAGAGAAAACAGGGTAATTCTGTCTTAAATCCTACTACTCTGTGGCAAGCAGAGTGGCATTACTGAGAGCTGTTCCTGTCTCTATTCCTTTTGTTGAGGCTTTAGAGACACCATAAATTGTTAAAGGCTGCTATCACAACAGCACAAGCACTGCCAGTGACAGCCAGTGGGGGCTTTTCTGCTTGTCCTACTTAGTCTTAGGTACATGGGGAGAGGCAGGGGAGAAGGCTGGAATGAAACTGTACAACTTCAGTTCATCAGCATGAAAGGAAAGGAGATTAAAATGAAATAAGAGGCATGAGTCATCAAATTGACATGCACCACTGGATTTAGCAGTCAGTATTGGTAGGGTTCCTGTAGGAAGACCTGGGGTATTTTTGGCTGTTGCTGTCAATAGCTGTCAGAAGAGTTGGACTGAGCAAACTGAGATAAGAAGGAAGACTGTAATACAGAAGGGAAGTTTTAAAAAGCAGCATATCTGCTTAATTAATTGCAGCCTACTTATATATTCATTAACTGATATTATGAGTCAATCTTTCTTTGCTTCAGATTTCCATTCTGAAGGTAGAAGCTAAAGAGCAAAGCAACTGTTCTCCAGCCACTTCCCAATACTGTTTTACATTTTGTCCCATTTTTGTACCTCTCATTTTAAATAATGAAGTACAATTTTGAGAAAAAGTTCCTAGGGGAGAAACCAGACTAGTGTTTCTACAGGAAGACTGTGCTACAGTTGAGATTCATGCAGTCATAATCTGAGAGTGCTTTTAAATAAGCAACTATCTATTTATTAGCAACATTATTAGAATTAGAATTGTGTGTATGTGGGAAATAAAACTGTCAAACCTGTAAACTTTTAAGTTGAGAAATGGATTTATTCCTCCCCCCTATCCCCAGTGCTGAAATAGTTTACTCTAAATCCTGGGGTTTTTGGTTTGGTTTGGTTTTTTGCTACTTCAAGCTACTTTTAAAAAAGGAAAATACATTTAAAAATGTAGAAATTCTATCATGGATTGCCTCAGATTGAGTTAAAGATTGAGTTACAAGTTGTAACAGAAAATATTCATGAAATAAGAAAAAGGCAATTTTAATAACTTGGTTTGGATAAAGTTCTCTCTTCCATCTTTTCTTCAAATACAGTTTTTCTTGCCAGTTGTTATTCTCTTACAAAATGTGCTTAAGCAGCTGGCATAGTATCCTAGAAAGGTCAATATAATAATCACAAGCCGCTTAACTTTAAAAATATTTTTCTTCAACACCCGTGGCTTGTTTACTTTGCATTTGCTGCTGTTAGGTTCCCTCACAGTGTTTTCAGCTGAGCCAAGCTTAGAGATGACACAGGACTTTTCCTGGCTTGTTAGAGCAGCATGTGCCTGAAGCAATCAAAACTGACAAAACAACTTTCTTCCTTCTTTCTTCTCCTTCGTGGAAGTCCTGAATCCTGGCAGAGAGCTGTAATTCTGACAAGTCATTCTCGAAGCCCTAGTAACTGTCCTTGGGGAGCACAACATGTCCTGGATGGTGCTGCTTCAGAGAGATTAATCTTACCCCACATAATACTGGGACAGGGCACATAACCAATGGAAGAGTCTGTTTCCCTTTGCTGTTTTCTTATGCAGAAGCAGGCAGAAGTCTTCCCTTTATGGCCCAGTATAGTTTCCTCCCATTGCACAGCCCTACAAAGTGGCCTCTGCTCCCTTCAGAAGTGCAAGTTTGTTATGACTGTGGTCCTGGTCAAGGCAGCTGTTACAGTGAGACCCTCCCCAGTCAGAGCATTACCTCAGGTCACTTAGTGAAGTCCTCCTGAATTACTTTTCCCTAAGCACAGACAGGGCTGGTGGCAGTCAGCACAAACCCAGCACTGCAGCCTGTAGGAGAGGAAGCATTTTTCTGTTGTGATTGCCACTGGGAAATACCTTAGGTACACTTTGGGCTGAAATGCTCCATTTCTGTGAGGTGCCTCACAGTGCACCCCTAAAACATTATAGGGAAAAGGAGTTTGAAGATTGCTGCCTCGAAAGTATTGACTAGAGACCTTCCTTAAAGATGTTCTGCAAAGTCAGGATTACTTAATCACAGAATTGAAGATTTAGCAAATTATGGAAATGTTCATAGGTGACAGTAAATCTCTGAAAGGCTAGATTGACACTGTGATCAGCCTGCAGGTCTGGTAATCTGGGATTGGATTTTTAGTGGTGCCAAGAGCCAGGGAAAGAACTTGACAGTGCCAAATTCAACTCATTGCAAAGACTCAGCCAACAAAGAGTTCTCAGGTCAAGAGACTTGGGTGGCTCCCCACCACAGGGGCAAAAAGAGCACCATAAACAGCAGCAAACTATCTTCTAGGAAGAGTAGAGAGTATGCTATTGCTGATGAGGTAAGTGCAAATAAAAGCAATTACTGTCTGGAAATTTGCAATTGGTTTGTATTAATATCTCAGTAAAGAGGCTGAAGAGACCATGAAGTGCTACCTGTCCAAAGCAGAGCTGCCAACCTACATCTGAAAGCTATATTTTCTTTTTATTATAATTTTAATTTGCAGCTAAGAAATAAAAACAGAAAAGGGATGAGGGGGAAGTCTGATTTAAAATGAGTTCCAAGCAGTTCAATTCCTTTGGCTTCAGCTGAGTATGTCTTTTTTTCTAGAATGTTTACAAGAAGTTTTGTGTTATTGTATATCTTTCCTCTTGGTGATGCTTATAAGGAAATTTACCTTGAAGCAGTTGTTTTGAAATCTGATCTGAATTGTCTGGTGTTGGCAGAGTGGGTATGTAACCATGGGTCTAATTATCTACTTTTAAAATGTTTTGGTGAGGTAGCTTTATGATTTCTCCTATTTTTCTTTAGTTTAAACTACTTGTAGCCAATCTTGCTGATAACAGGGAGTGGGATAAATGTGTTATATTGAAACCTGAAGATCACTGAGTCACATGGATAAATGTTGGAGTTGTTCTTTTTGTACCTGGACTTTGGCTTCTGTACAGTTCTCGCAAAATGAGTGCCTTTGCTTTAACAGTAGGTTTATTGTGTGCTGTATATACATACACAGATGAATGAGGTTTCTTTTCTATTTCTACGTTTACCACAGTAAAAAAGAAGGAAATTGCAGCTTTTTTTAAAGCCTAATGCTCACCTCAGTATGATATGCAGGGGTTTTTTGCACACAGTGCAAGTGTAGGCCTGCTGAAGTAACTGCTTGTCTTTCCACAATTTGAATATCTCACTAGCAAGTTGTGTCTAAAAATATAAAAATACAGTAAATTGCTGAAATTAATTCATTATTAGGATCTATTTCAGATTGGAGTAGTGATGAAAGGAACTATTATCTAAATTCTACTCCTCCAAGATTTACTGCAGAGAGCAAACTCCCTGCAGGGATACTGCACTGCTTCTGGTTTATGGGCATGAGACACACAGCAAAAGGCAGTGGTCCATAGGAAGCTCACAGGGGATCTGCTAGAGATAATTACTGCATCTGTTTTCTCTTCCCAAATTCATCTGTGGTACTAAACTAACTAATTATTCTGTTTTGCTTGATAATTGTGAGGAAGGTTATTTGACTGATAAAAGGTTCAGTCTTCCTCATTCAGACAGGTAAATTCATATTACATTGGGAAATGTCATGTGGATAGCAGGAAACAGGTTGCTATGAAATACTTCCTAATGCTCTGCCCTGAATGAAGGCTTATAAAATGTGTGACTTGGAGTTAGGGGTGTTGACCCCTGTGAGTGCACAGGGGAGGTTCTTGAGAAGCAGTGCAGCTGCCATACCTGGGAGGCTGATTTTTTTTTTTTTTTTTTTTTTTTTTTTTGAGATGATAAGCTCTATTAGCTCATGAGTATTAGGTGAATACTTAAAAACTTTCATATAATGAGTCAGAATCGATTCCATGCAAATCTGATTTCTCCCTTGCTCTTTTTCTAACTGTCAGAGAGGAGGAGGAGGAAAATTTTATAAAACGCTTTTTGCTTTAAGAGTAGAATTTCAGATGAGTTACATAATGCCCATGAAAACTGAGTGAAATGTACTATTTTGACCTTCACAGTCATCTGATAAGTGTTTTATAGCCATTTCAATTTTGTCTTCTTAGTATCATTAAATTCTAGAGAACTAAGTCTAGTCAATTAAGATTTACCCACTACTTTATCTAAGTTTAAAATGTGGTTTTGAAAAAGCTTTTGATGTTTTAATACTGAATGTATTTTCAGAACAGAGAAAGCTCCTAGCTCTATTTCCCATCCCAAAGAATATATTCCTTACGCCTCTCTTTCTTAAGAGTACATTCTCTTGGATGTCTGCCTTAGGCTTCTCCTCCTTTTGTAAATAATATCTGGGTTTGAGTCTATCTTGATCATGGCATTCCTGACAGTGAGTGTCAGTTTATAGAGTCACAGCCTACCTGGAGCTGGAGGGACCCACAGGAATCACTCGAGTGCAGCTCCTGGCCCTGCTCAGGAGCCCCACCCTGCGCCCAAGAGCCTCTGTGGGGCTGCTGCTGTCACCACTGCCCTGGGGAGCTGCTCCAGTGCCCCAGCACCCTCTGGGGGAAGAACCTTTCCCCAATGCCCAACCTAACCCTGCCTGACACAGCTTCAGGGCCTTTGCTCAGGCCCTGTCAGGTCAGCACAGAGCAGAGGTCAGTGCTGTACCTGCAGCAAGGGCTGCCCTCCGTCTCCTCCAGGTGCCCTTGGCCACTCCTTGCATGGCCTCCTCAGACCTTCCAGCATCTTTGCAGCCTCCCTTGGACACCCTCGTATAGCTTAATGTCTTTCTTATGCTCTGGTACCCAAAGCTGCTCTCATGACTTGAGGTGAGGCTGCCTGAGTCAGAACAGACAGCTATTGTTTGGGAATACTTTGGATTGGGAAGGAAGGGAATCATATATAAGCCTTTTTCCCACACCTGAAGTTACTTATTAACTTCATAGGAGTTACTATTACTACCAATGAAAAATTCTAATTTCATTATTTTTGTGCAAGAAATAAAAAGTCTGGGTGTAAGCACATGCTTTAGTTGCCTGGTAATTTTAATATAAAATAACAATGTGTTATGGTAAATTTAACATTAGACTTTGGTCAGCAAGCTGGACTAGCTACCTTCCTTCCAATCTTGATTCTTCTGTCACTTCTAAAACATTATCTGTGAACTGACATGAGTAAAAGGGACTAAGAATGACTGAAGCAGTTATTTATATTTATGTCCAGTTAAGTTTTAATTTTAGTGTGATTTTTTTGGAATTTGTTTTAGAGGCAGGAGAATGGAGAATCAATACAAGTCAACTCTAGAGAGTGTTTGAGTAGGTTTAGGATGATCATTTTAACAGAGATGGTTCACCTAAGCCAAATAACCCTCTTATTTAGGGGAATAGCTATTCTAAGTCTGTTAAATATAGATTAATGGTATAATTATATATAAAATATATATATTATATATAAACATCAAAATATAGACAAAATTGATCAAATTCTTTTTTCACATTCTGGTGTTCTTAACCTTAGTAACCTAAGAGATTTCTGTTATAAGTAGTTTGCACCTGATTGTCAGCATCAAACCAATGAAATGCAGAGTTCCTGCCCAGTGCATCAGCTGTATGGAATAGATTGCCTTCTGTAGAAGATGATGTTCATGCTTCCTTCTTCCCTCTGAGGTTCAGCAGAGCAAGACAGCCTTTATGACACTTACTGCATAGGTTTAATTAGGCCATATGAGGCGCTTTGGATCAAAGTAAGAGAGGAACCTGTAACTGCAGGTCCAATTTCTCAGTCCCAAAGGCCACTGGAACACTTCCTGTAGACAAATGTGAGAATGAAAGCATATTATAATTTAAAAGGTTTTTTTTTTCCTTGCAATAAAGGCTTAATCTTTTTGCTGAGTGCAGGGAAAGAAAGAATGCTGGTTCAGAAATAAAACTCTTGTTGAAGGTAGTGGTGTGTCTCATGGGCTGGTTTCAGTCTTCCTGCAGGGTTCCCACTTGGTATGTAAGATACATTGTGGATAAAAACTAGGTATAAGCACCATTGTGTTGTGTTTCTTTGTTTAAAATCAAGGTGAGAGTGTCTCTGACCCATCTACTGGAATAATGTGTGAAGTGTGTTTGACTGTTTATCCTGTGCCACGTGCTTTCTGCTCTTCAGGCTGTGAGCAATGTGCTGGTAAATCTCAGAGGAGTAACAGTAGCAGTCCCAGAAACAGAAAAGCCAAAATTAGGGAAGGCAAACTCGGCTGCAAGCTGATTTAATTCTATTCTGTTGTATGTTAATTGTAGCAGAATAATGATCTCTGGAAATAAAGCTTGTCCCCGTGGACAGCTCCAACCTACATCTCCAGACCTGTGTGCACCACAGTGATACACTTGCACCATATGTGCAGGAGCAAACCAGCATATGTCAAATGTGAAATGCTCAGTCTTTGTTGATAGTAATTCCTCTCGATTTAAAATTGGTGAAAATTACTCTTATCATATTTTATTGCAACCATAGAATCCAGGCTCACGGTGAACAGCTATACATTGCTGCGTATATGTGTCAGAAAGGAACATCCTTGCATGACAATAGAGGGGGAAAAACCCCAAAAAAACACACAACAGACATTGCTGTCACTCTACTATCTCTGTTCTACCTGTGTGTATACATATTTTGGTTTAATTATAAAATTTTCAGGCTTGCCAGTGCAAGTTCTGGCTGCAGTTATGTGAAAGAATTCTAGTTGATGGCAAAAATATATTTGCCCTAAGAAAGTTTTATTTTAAATGAAGTCAGTCTTAACGGATGTTGACAGACTGGAATCACCAAAGTGAATACATGTCTAATTACTTTCCATGAAGTGTCATCTATTAGAGCAGTGTCAGTCAGGAGGTGTCTCAGAGAAAACCCTCTTAAATTACCCAAGAACCATTTTCATGAAAATCTGTAGAGGCACAATGTCTGCTTTTCTGTAACAGAGATCCCTGAATTTTATATGTGCAAGAATCTTATTCATTTGAGAAATTAATCTTGTGCTATGTGAGGCTTTTGCTGTTGACTTCCCCACAGCCAGTGTCAGCCCTATCCATGTGCCTCTTGCATTTAGTTGCACGTACAACTGCGACTCACGTCTCAAAGGTCCTGCCTTGTATCTGAGGCAATCCATCTTGAATGCCGTCTTTTAGAAAATTAATTTTTCATTATGTTCCCTTTTATTTGTTTTCTCCCTTTGTGTTACTTGCTTTTCTTCTCTCCCATCAGCAGAGATGAGTTTTGGTTTTGGCACAGGAATGTTTTCAGTGGCTGCTATGGGAAGATCAGATGTAGTCTTTCAGCTTAAGCTGATCTGCAGCAGGAGAGAAACTTGGATATGTAACTGTCCTTCTGCCTTTTTCTTTCTTTCTGATTCTCAAACACCCTGAATACATCCTGAGTTTCTCCCAGAAATTTGAACAGTGTAATGTGAAGACTTGGTACTCCTGTTTCATTCTGCTTGAGCACCCTGATTAGAGCTGGAGCCTGGGCTGTGGCTCATTTGGGAGTATCTCACATACCAAATGTGCATGTGCAAGTAATGCCTCTGGCTTTGAGAGCAGTGTCTCCAGGAAGCATCCTGCCTCCTGAACATGTGCTTGGCAAAGTTCTGCACGTTGCAAGCCCTGAAAATGCTGCATGTGAGCTTCTCCTGTCATTAAACCCTGGAGTGACGTGTGGTGTCCACCCATCTGCCCAGGGATTCCTCCTGTCATTAAATCCTGTACTGATGTGTGGCATCCACCCATCTGCCCAGGGAGTGCTTGTTCGCTCAGTAGTGTCACAAAATTACTGTGGTGAGTCATAGCTGAGTGTCCTGAGGTAAACTCCAGACATACAGTGTGCTCTGTGCTCCCTTCAAATTGAAAACCCACAACTCAAAATCAGCACAAATGGGGTAACTGTTGAAAACTCACTTCTTCAGAGGATAAAATCTTATCTCAGATTCACAGACCCACTCTCAGTTAAGAATTTCTGCATTATCTGTAAGAGCAAACTGGATGAGTTCTGTGGTGTTTCCTTTCTATCAAACCTCTGATGGGACCTAACTCAGGTCTTTTCCTGGAGAAAAGGAAAAAAAAACCCCAACTATTTAATTAGGTCTTCTGTACTCTCAGCCAAAGCTGATTTTTTTTTTGGTGAGATTTTTTTTTTTTCCTAGATAACACTTGCAGTAAATTCTGTTGGTAGAAGCTGCCCACTTTTTAAAGTCTATACATGTGGGCTAAGCTCTACTGGATTTGGCAGCATCGGACAGTATGGAAAACTGGCCTGACAAAGGGGATGGGGCTAATGCTGTAGAATCTTTTGCTCAAATGTATTCTCTGATTGCTTTTAGTCAGCATGTGGCCTGTTCTTGCTTGAGGAGAAGGGAATAAGAACTGAGAAATGCAAGAGCAGCAATAAAGACTCAGGATTTTCCCTCTTACTGTCCAGTTTCTGAACTTCACTAGAGAACTGGATAAATGAGTCATTTTCAGCCTGGAGTAAACCCCACAGTAATGACTGGCCTTAGAAAGCATCCTGCCCTTCTGTGTTTTGAGATGCACATCAGGGTTTTTTTAAGAAACAGGTTTGTCTCCTTTGATATAAAGAACTTCCTGCTTGTTGTTTCTGTCCATAAAACCTTCCTTTCCTCTCCAGGGGCGAGTAATAGCCCTGTGCTGAGCCAAAGGGTAAACATAGACTTGTAATCAAGGAGGTGTTAGCAACTAAGAACTGGTCATTAACTGCCTGTTAGTACTCAGTCATTTGTTTGCAATTTTTTAATTTTCTTTTTTTAAATGTCTGGGAGGAGCAAGGAAGTGATGATTTCTATTTTCCGTTCTATTTGGGGAAAGAACTGAGCAGGAACATAAAGGCTGATTTAGGGACTGGTTACCACTGAAGAGTGGTTTTACAACATCTCTTATCTGAATAATACTTTTTTCTGTGGTTTTGAGTTTTATGGGGTAAAGCAAGAAACATTCTTTTACGAGCTGGTTTTGAAATGTGTAGCACCCTGCCATGGTTCTGGACCTTGAGATAACAGTTGCAAAACTAGCTCTATGTACACCATAATTTTGCACTTCTTGGGTTACCTTCCTTCTCTAAATGATGGGAAGAAGAGCAAACATGCTATTGCAATAGATGAATTTCTGATTGGGATGGTTAGTAATGAACTTTTTCATTTTTCTGTGGGCAAATTTTCCACCGTATTTAAAATATCAGGGGTTTTCCTATTATCTTGTTTTCATAGTTCCTGTAAAAACCACGACTGTTCACGTGACACGGGGCTGTGATATTTCATTGCTGTTGAGTGCACATACTTTAGTAGTTGTCAGTCACTAGTGTTGTCACAAACCTGCATGGGACAGGTTTCTATGCTGATCCTCAGCCGTTGCTTAGAAGGCTCTTTCAGAAATCCCATTCTCTTCCATGCTCCACTGACCTACATGCATGACACAGAGTGTACTTGGGTTCTTCTGCTCTGCCATGGAGCTGCAGTGCTTCCCTGCTGTCACGTTCTCCTCCTCGTGCGCACGTGGATGCAGGTGAGATACGTGGCAGATGCTCCAGGAAGGGATAAAGCATTTCCATGTCTTCTGGCTTTCTGTCCTTCACACTTCTTAATCTCATGACCTTGTTTTAAGTCTTTGCTGTAGAATCTGGTGATGAGACATCCCTGCAGGTCATGTTTCCAGGGAGCTGTTCTTTCCTTTTCAGTTGTATTCATTGGGAAGGGTGGGCCTGTAAAGCCTTGATGCAGGTATACACTGTGCCATTGTGCCATTACTCAAGTGTGAGGTGTTCTGTGGTTTTTCCTTTGGTACTTCCTCAGCCAGTGCTTTTTTCCTCCTGCAGAGTAAAAAAAAAAAAAAAAAGTATTTTGCTGCTAGTGGAAATGTAATAATTTATACTTAGTGTTTGCAGCAGCAGTACACTCAATGGAGAGTGGTAGGTTTAGGTTTGGGAGTCCTCTAAGGGCTCTGTGACTATAATGAGTGCAGGCTTCTAATTTGGACACCTGTATTAGATGGCACTAATGATCTCTGAAGAGATTAAGTTGTGTGTGTGGTTAACCATGGATCCATCCATGGCAGGAATGAAGTCCATATAGCCTCATTCCCAGTCCTGTCCATGCTCTGAAGCAGAGGATTCCTAGGGAATGGTATTGCTCCCTGTTAGCCCCTTGTTTCCAAAGGTAGGCTTTCAATTCTCTTCTGTGCCATGCCTTCATTTAATAGCAGTGTGTTCTCTCATGTTCTTCAGTGAATCAGTGTTGAAAACTTATTTTGTCCATCTAGGATGAAAAAATCAGATAATCTTTTTGCAACAATATTCACATAATGGGCCAGCTTTCCTCTCAGTGTGTTTGGTAACCACATCAATGTAGCAGGAGCTACACCTACATACAGGGAATAATGGTCTCCAAAATCCCTATGACAACTGCTAATTCTGTGTGACCAATGTAGAATTTCTGCTTCAAGCATGAAGTTACTGGACCATTAAGTTACTCTTACAGCCGTGCAGCTAAGGTGTTAAAAGGGAAGGGGAAGTATTGTAATTCCAGTCGCTGGGGTTCATTTTAATAAAATCCTCCTCTGGATTTCCCCACTGAGGATAACAGAAGCCCGCCACTGCTGTCCTATTAACTATATAGCTTGTAGTGCCTCTTCACATAGAAGTCTGCTCTTTCTTTACATCTTTCTGACTCTCTTCAGGTTCTGCTCATAGATAGCATTTTCAGCCTGAACACAATAATCCAAAAGAAAATTTACCTTTCAGTAGTAAAATATTTGACATTGCTACTACCTTTGAAAGACAGTGTTTTCTTTGCTCTTTGCAAGGCTCCTGCAAACTGAGCAGACTATCTCCCACTTTTAATCCGTAGGACTTGGTAAAAGCTTTTTGTTACTAAAATTTGTAGCTTGTTTCTTTTCAAACCAATTGTCACAAGTCTGCTAATTGGTTCTATGATTTTTTTTGGAACAGTATTGCTGTGCTTCTGCATAAATGTGAAAAATATATTAGGAGCTGGCAATTCAGGAGGAGTTGGGAATGCTAAGGGATTTTCTTTCACATTCATTCAGGAATTCTCAGGGATGCTGGTTTATCTGGTAAAAGAAAAGTCTCCTGTTTTACAGCAATATGGTAATGCAAGGGTAATGCTCTATTAAAGAAAGCTGAGATGATCTTCATTGCTGGATTATTGTCCATATCCAGAATTGACTGTTCCAAGTACTTGGTCATAGCACATAGGCAGTTATCTCCTACAAGTTCTGAATTTTCTACTGGAAGACCCCTCTGTTCATGGAGATCCAGTGGATTAAGAAGTTTACTCCACTCCTGAACTATCAGCCAAAAGTGTGGTCACGCACACAAAGCAAAACTTTCCCATATTATCTCTAAATCAGGAATGCTTACTGTGCTCCTTATGTATGCAGTGCTGACCTTTCAGCTACTCAACTTGATTTAGAAATAAGAAATAAAAAAATTCCAAGTGGAATGCCATGCCACCTTTGTCTGTGACAAACAACTTCCACATCTATGTTTCTCTACAGCAAACTGCAAAGGCATTGCAGATTTGGTGCAAGTTTCAGTGGAGAAGTGTCATGCCACGGTGATTCTGTTCTGTACCAGGTTTCACTGCAGAATTAACTCCAAAACATCTGTAGAACAAATCTTCTTGCATGCACATAAAAAAAATGTGTTGCTAATTGTGTGGGTGGCATTTATCAGTCTGCTTGTGAGTGTCAGGAACCATATTGTATTATTTTTAAAGTCTCTGAAGGCTGATTACAATCTGTCTTTAACTGTAAAATAGTAATCCGATGTAATGACAGGAGAAATAAACTTCCCAGCTGACCTGACAGAAAAATGTGTTCTTGTTGAATAGATATTTACAGAGTCAACAAGTCATAAAAGCAATTGGCTGGCAAGAAATACTGCTGATTTCAGTGACACTTAATAATAATGAGCTTTGAAAATCAAATTAATTAGGAAATAACATCTTCTTGGTCCCAGTCTCACAGGTTAGAAGGAAGAAGAGGTAACCAGTCTGATTTCTTGTCCTGCCGTATTCTGTCCTGGCCTGAGGTGTATGTGCTTTAAGCAGTGCAGGACCGAACAGCAAAGATTCTGATGATTTCTGTAAACATAAGGAGGGAAAGCAGCAACTCATAGTAACCCTATTTTTATGTACTACTAGCTACAACTACTCAAAAGCAGCTAAAAAAATAGTTATACCCCTCCTTTCTAGTTCAAATTAAATATTCATAACGTATGTCCTTCTTGCCTTTTTAACTGGCCTCATTGTGTCTGTGGTTTTATTTCTTTAAAGCTTTAATTTATATCTATAGTTAAAGAAGATTCTTCCTAAATCTTCAAGGAAATAATATTTTTGGTGGATATTGTACGTTAAAATAGAATAATACTTCTGATTAAGAGTAATTTCATTAGAAACTTTCCAGGTGCTACAGACCTACCATCAAATGTCACTAAGAGCTATTTCTCATGTAGCAACTACAAAAGATAGAGAGTTTCTCTTCTTGGGGACAGTTGACTGTGTCTTCACTGTATTAGACAGAGCTAGAGTTTCTGAACAACTTTCTGTTGGACTCTAAGCATAAATATCTCTTTATCTTGGTATGCAAGATGAAACTTTTGTCTGTCCATCTAGTACCTAATGGTCTTGCAGATGGGTATTTGTAGGCACACAGTTTGTGGGAATGGGCTCCAGCTGTGAGCAGCAGGTGAGCAGCATTGAAGGTAAGAGCCATGGAGTGCCCAGGGGCACTGACCAACCACCAAAGGGAGCAGAGGGCACACAGGTGCAATGCATCAACAGGAGGGTGTAAAAGGGTGGGCTGAAGAACAAGATAGGTAGATGCTGGCAGCCTTCTGAAGAGGTGTGGTGTTACTCTGAGTTGAAGCTTTCTGGACTTGTATGATGATACTCTGTGTATCGTGGCCATCTCAGCTGTGACAGGTATCAGCAGAAATAAGAGCACTGTATGTTGTGCTTACCATTTGTATTCACTATCAGTTGTAATGGGAAGAGATCCAATTTGCATTTCTGTTGGATATAGTTTAAACTGTGGTATATACCTTGGCTTTAACAGCTTTGCCCCAGTTTCTGTGTCTTCTGAAGGTGGAGATTGAAGTGGATGCTTCATTATATTAAAGACAAAAGACATGGAATAGAAACAAAGTTGTTTAATGAAGCCTGATTAGATACCCTATTTTTGTCATAGATATATGTATTTATATCTTTTTTTGTTAGCTGCAGCACATCTGTGGTCCTCTAAAGAACTTCCTGCATTCAGTGAAGTGTAGAAATGTGGATAGGCTGAAGAAAAAAGTATGATGGATGAAGAAAACATCAAAGTATGTCAAGGAGATATACAGCAAATGCTGTGGAGGAATCCCCATTCCCCAAGCTGAGGATTCAGCAGATTTTCATTTAAGCTCATTTTATCTGCTAAATGTTATTAATTCTGTGTTTTTATAATTTTCTACAAAATAACTCTTTCCTGTGAAATACTGTGAGCTACTACCACTTCCATGGAGGCAGAATATAATAGCCCCAAAGTATACTTCATCTAAGTCCAGCATCTCTACATTTTCACACTTAATCTGGGACTTTGTTAGAAATATGTTTGTTTTCCCATAATGGTGGTATAAAATAAAGTTTTGCTTGTAGGAAGAAAAGATGAAGAATGAGGAACTCTCAGGCCTCAAAGGATAGCCTCTTCTTGCATGTACCTGACCACCCTTTCTTTTGCTAAGCCCTTCAGACTTTTGCTGGCATCTCTGGCTTTGTTTGACAGACAACTGGCCACTTCCTTTGCAGTGACCATCTAAATGAGTCCCTGGCTCTGGGTCACCACTTGGCTAGCCAGAGCCTTCACACCCCATGTCTTTGAACATCTGCCGCTATGTGGCTTCTCTGACTACTTTTAGAGTATTTTTAGTTGTGGGAGAGCTAGAGCAGCCACCTGAGGGTCACATATTCACTAATTCATTTCCTTTTTAAGGAAAATGGACTAGAGTTTTCAGGAGAATTCTGCTAAACTGTTCTTTCTTTTACAGAGACAGCTCTTCCTGGCTGGGAATCACCTGTAGGACAATCTGAACAGGCAGGCACATAAAGGAAAAAAGTATGTCTTTCTGTAATTATGGTTATTTTTTGAGTATGTTATCCATACACTTCACAATTTATTTGCCACATTCAAAGAATGCTGGACTTTGCATTGGGGGTGGAGTAATCTTCAATCATGAGCATAAAGAATTTCTCTAAGGAGAATAGAGAACGTGAGGGGCAAACAATCAGAATTCATTTTGTGCAGGCCCAAAGCAGTGTTGGACAAAACTGTTTTGGTTTTTGCCTGTCATTTGCCAAAATCTAATAGCTCAGTGCATTTACAGCAAAAGGTTATGTATACAACTGTTGGGAACTTTTTCAAATGTTTTTTTCCTGTGCTGTTTTTTTTCCACATTAGCTGCAGAAGGAAATATTTTTCAAAGGTAAGGTGAGATTCTTTTGGGGCTTTCAACAATATTCTAAACTGATGTTGGGGTTCTATCACAGAACTAGATCTGGGTTTTTTTCCTAACCATCAACCCTCACTTGCTTATGATATGAAAATGCATATCTGCAAAACTGTCTTCATGTGTCACCAAATGTACTTCTCTGGATGTGTCGGTGCAAAATGTATTACATTGTTTACAGCTGGTGTTTCTTACCGATTCAGGGTTGCTGAATCTGTCACTGATTGTACATCATCTGTAGCAGGCTGATTTCAGGTGAGAATTCTTGGTATTTCTAGATAAGGAGGCCTTTCTTGAACAGAGATAGGTACACCTGTGATTTTTTTTCCCCCTTCTATCCCACATATTTTGCCTTGTTCTTAGTCTTGCATGTTTCTGGTTTTGTTATAGTAAGTGAAAAAAATTGAGTGCTTAGTTTTAGAGGTGTATTCCTTAATCCATTTCCTTTTCAACTCTAATGTTATTGGAAGAGTAACAGTGAAAGACTGCTTTGGTGTGGGGGAGGAAGATTTAACCGAATGAGACAGAACACACCTGTGTGCACAGTGGAATAGCTGGAACCAGGTTAGTTGAGAAGTTACCGTAACCTGGATTAGACTTTCATGTTGAAATAGAAGGCACACCTACAGCAGTAACTTACTGTAACGTACCCCACTCTGCAGTGGGCAAAACCGGGCACGGTGATTTCCAGAACGAGGATGGGAACGGAAAGGAAGCGACGCTTCCCATCTCCCCCTGCCGCGGGACATCGGGGGGCGGAGGAGCGCTCGCGGTGCAGGGGGCTGGGGCCGTTCCGGGCCGTGCTCTGCCGCCGGCATCGTCCGGGAGCGCCGAGGCCGCGCTCGCCCGGGGCCGTCGAGGAGGGAGGAAGGCGGCGGCCCCGCGGGCGGCCCGGGCAGGGCAGTGCCGGGGGCTCGGCGCGGCTGCCGCGGGGGCGGAGCGGGGCGGAGCGCGGCTCCCCGGGCCGCTGCGGGCAGCTGGGGGAGGGAGGGCCCTGCGGCCGGTGACTTCATGAGAAGGAGGCGGCGGCGGCGGGAGGTGGGTCTCGCTTTCCGTCTCCCGGTGCCGTCTGCAGGGCGGGCGAGAGGTGGCCGCTGCGCCGGGCAGCGCGGGCGGGGGACAGCGGTGACGGAAAGCGGCAGCTGGGGGGGGACGGCAGCGCTGGGTTGACTCCCTCCCCCCCTTCCCCCTCCCGGCCGGAGGAAGATGGAGCTCGGTTAGCGAGGGTTTGCGGGTGGAGCAGCGGGAGCAGGTAAGAGCTGCTACTCCACCTCCCGCGGCCGGGCTGCGAACGGCGGGCGGGCCGGTGCCGTCGGCACAGGTGGGCCCGGCCGCCGCCGTGTCCTTGCCCGCGGCGCCCCGGCCGCCGAAGTTCCCGCTGCGCGGAGCTGCCCGGGGGCAGCGCCCTCGGCCGCAGCCCGTAAGGGCAAAGCCGGGCGCTCAGAACCGCCGCCCGCCCCGTGCCTCGGGGTGTCGTGGCGGGGATGCGGGTAGGGCTGTCGGCTCTGCCCCCGCCCCGTCTCCCCCGGCTCATTGATGAGCTCCGGGAAGGGCTTCTGCATTGCAGACTCGCTTCGCTCCTGCATTCGCGGCTTCAGCCTCTACAAGGAGCCTGTTCCCTGGCCGGGTGGTTCGGTGCTGCTTGGGCAAGAGGCCGATTCGGGCAGGTGGGATGTCCTTCTGTGTTTCTTAGACCATGTCAGGACATTTGGGAGGATTGACCTCATTCGATAACTATTAGATGTACACATGATATTTGTTCTCCTTCTGAAACGGCTACAAAAGGGTACTGCCTGGATTTGTGGGAGTAATGCTCGTTAGGAGTTCACAGGGTGCGATATAGTGCAGTGAGATATAACGTGTATATAAAACATAATGCAGTGAGGCACACGACCTTACATAATCTAAATTTAAAAAGCTCACTACCCCTACGCTTACCCTGAAGGTTGTAGAATATGTCTGTTCTAAGCGCTTTCTGGAGACTCGTTCGGTACCTGTCTGCCATAAAGATGCCGCGTGCCCTCTGAGCCAGTGCTGAAAATAAAAGGATAAATTGCTGGCTACTTTTGCTGTAGTTCTGTCACAGTAAGTTCCTCAGTGCTGGTCAGTGTCTCGCACACACAGTGATATTCATGGCTATACAGCTCCCACAGCCAGAGGGAATGGTCTCTTCTGTTGTCCCTTGGATGTGCCTTTAAATTGATCAGCTAAAACACTGTCATATTTTAATAAACTCTTGAGGCTTCTCTCTCTAGGCCTGAATAGTGCTGCATTTTCTAGCATATGGATATAAATTTGATGTTAAAAGAAAGAAACCTTTCACACTTTTCATTTGACCTTCACCATCCTAGACAAATACTCAAAACATGATCAGGGAAAGTATTTTGGAGAGGCCTGGTTTAAAATATGTTGCTGGATGCAATGTATGCAACTTATACCATATCTAGGATGACACACAGTGTTCTGAGTTCTGTATCAAAGGGAACTAATGTCTGATAAATTTGGCCCACATTTTATTTTAACTCAGTCCTTACAGATGACATTGACTTAAATCTGTGCCATAGCAACCTTTATTAAAAGCAAATTGTATTAAGCTTCTGGAATTGAAACTGCTGTTGATAGGAAAAGTGTTGTTTTGTTATTTACAATCTCTTATTAAAATATGAGTGTGTTAGCTGTTCAGGCTGGATCTGGCTCTGTTTTCTGCTGTTGGTGTGAATTGACTAAATGGTCCCTTTCTATGGATGGAGGCCAGATTTTTCCCTGGTATGACTGTGCTGCTCACGCAGGGGCAAGCTAGACTTTTCCCATTTGAATCTGGAATATAGATGAATATCAGTGCCTGCCAGCCTCTGGAGCACTTTCTCTTGCAAGGCTTTTGCTAAAGCTGTAACGTTGGTGTGGAGTACAGAACCTCTGTGGGCTGTGCGTGCCCACACAGCAGCAGTCGTGGTATGACGTGGGGTAGCAATGGCACCTTTGTGAGTCTGGTTCTTTTGTGATACTACATGTCTGTAGTTTTTACAAGAAACTCAGTCATCTTCAGGACAGCTTAATTCAGGTGTAATATAACAACTGTTAAGGGAATTAGACTGGGTAGGGATCAGGTCTTATAGAGTCATATTTTTGTGTATGTATAGTGCAAAAGTAACTGTTTGCTTAATAATAATGTATCTGTGTTTGGAAGAGGTTGGTTTGGGGATTTTTTTGCCAATGGATTCTAGAAGACTTTAGTCTTGGTTTAATCAATACATATTCATGTAGAGGTGATGCTGGCTGGATGTTACAGACTCCAGGGAAGCGTATAATGAGCAGGTAGAAAGGTACTTAGTCCTCCCCTAGTAAGCCTCACTCTGCATCTTTCACTGCCCTGGCACATCCCTCTTATTGTCATGTTGGCAGACTCAGCAAAAAGGCCATTCAGTGAATGGGGCTCCAGGTAAGGCATTTCATAGAGCTGTGCACATGCAGGCTGTGAACATTGACTGATGCTACTGGTGCAACCATTGTGCTGATTGTTCTCATAGTTGCCCTTCTTGTTACTTATTTACAAATTAGGGAATCTATGTTTTAACCAGCACTATACATACAACATCTAATTTAATTTAAAACTGTATGTTTTAAATATAATCCCTGTGGCGTTTTCAGATCATTTAGAGTCTTGTATGAATTCATTATATCTGTGTTACTGGGGGGGGGGGGATGTTTTTATTGAATTTGTTATGTACTGTACAAACTCAAGAATTAAACAAACGTATATATCATTGTGCTGTCACATACTGTTATTTTGCCTGTTCTTGCCTTTGAATCCAGTAACCCTCTGTAGTCTTCATGGGAGGAGAAGAACACTTGCAAGGCATAATTTATGTATTGAGTTATATAGGAGAGAAAGTTGGACCTGAGAGAAGGAAAGGACCAAGGGAGAATGTTTGTGTCCAGATAGTCTGCTCTTCATATCTTGCAGTTTTTAATGAAGTCTTCTTCTATTTAATATTTTCTGCATTTCAAAAACGTAATGAAATCTGAAGCTCCTTTTGACTCAAATTTCCTAACATATCTTGGGATTCATATTAAGCAAAAATTAAACATAAAATTAAACATAAACTTTTAATTAAGCAAATGGTAAGCTTAAAATACCGGGTGCAACTGTTATTAAATTGAGGACTGAAAATAGAAAAGGCTTTGTTGTTGAAGATTTTTGTATTCTGCTGGTTAATTTATCACTGACATGACTATGTAAGCATTCATAGATATTTAGACTAAAACATGGAGCTAAATGGTCTGTGGTCCTTCTAAACAAATAAATCAGGTTGCCCTAATGAAAAAACTGGGAGATTAACCTGGCTGCTTAGATGGTCTGAAAATTCAGCTTTATAGACTTATACAAAAGTAGTTTACCAGTTGAGGTATGGTACAAATATTGCATGGATATTTTATTGCATTTTCCTGTATTTCTTTATCATTGTTTTCCTAAGGCAAACCATGACACAAAACACAAGTTGAGTAAGATGGCAGAACTCTTCTCAAATCCTAGGTGGTAATTGGTTTGCTTTATTTTGAGGGCAGATTAATTAGTATGTATGTGTAAATGTAACAGTACAACACTTTCACTGTCAAATATTTTCTATTTGTCCTTCCCCAGCTACTGACACAAGGGAGGAACTATAAATCTGGCAAGCATGGAGGTACTGGAGATATGAGAGACTTGACTTACTGTTCTGTTTTCATATTGTTCTCCCAACATCACTGTTTTTGTAATTATTTCTGAGTTGAAGCAGTTTGAAAAGACAAAGCTAATTGTGATGTATTTTAAGTCTCATTCTCAGTTTACTTAAGTTTCTTATTCCTCTATTTGAGGTTGGTGTTGTCTAGTTTAGGATGCTGTTATACCAGTGATTTTTAGCTATAGTGCTTTGCTTTAGTGTTTCACTGTGGATTATTGACATTATCTGTATTGACACAATATAGATATCAATACAATAACTGTGTTGACATTATCTATATTTATTTACTGTCACTTGGATGGACATTTTGAAAAGCTTTAGGCTTGAAATAGAGAATTTGTTCTGTTTGCTTGTTAGCTTTTATTAAAAGGGTTTATAAATTCATTTATTTAGAGTATCTCAGCCTTTTGAAATACACTTTCAGTAAAACAAAACAGAAATCTCAGGACAAAAGTATGAATTTGCTCTAAGTTTGAAAAATTATTTTCTTATGTATTTTATAGACGACATGAAGGATTGCTGTTGCTGGAAGTATTTTTCAATACTTGCAGGGCATTTTTCAGGCTGAGCATATTTGCAAATTCTTCATGATATATTTAGTAAAATTAGAATGCTTTCTGTTCTACATTGAAAATTCCTTTGGTCAGAACCCTGAGTTTTGCTGCTGTCTGCTCACGATTTCAATCCTGTGTGCAATGCTTCAATTTAGCCTGTACACAGAGCAAAGTGTGGGGGTTTTGTACAAAGGGTAAAAGTAGCTATTTTTATCTGTCAGTGTTTTGCAGATACTCAGTTCTCTACAGTGATTTTTTTTCTTTTTTTTTTTCATTTGCACATTCTCTTAGGATCTGCTGAGTAAACATTTGCATTGAGTAGTTAATCAAGGAAGAGGCAAAACCCATGCAGAAACTGAGCAAGCTGTGGAAGAATTTTGATTCTCATTCTGGTCACAATGGTTATATTTCCGCTATTGTTTTCAGAACTAGAGTAAGGAACACTGAGAACTTGTTCTTTAATTAGATGCTTGAAATATCACATTTCTAATCCTGATGTCTGCTGACATCAGTGGCCTCTGTCCTATGGAAATGTACAAAGTGGTTACTGCTGCATGTGCCTAGGAGATGTAATACTGTGATGTTATCAGAAATGTGTTCAAATGCCTTTGATTAAAAGGGCTAGCTGCCATGGTGATAGTGCCATAGAAACTGGTAAAATAATCAGTGCCTATTAGGAAATCTGAATGAAAAATTCTTCTCTAGTTTTCTCTTTTATGTTTCAGCACCTAAACAGGAATGAAACTCTGCTGATGTTGTATTTCTGATTGAAAAACATACTGAATGAAATCCTTTGTATTGCAGAGCAGACCAGGCTCAGGTTGTTGTATTGGTACTGCTGAAACACTAAATGGATGAGTGACTGACAATTCAGTCATTCCACAGATGACCTCTAGTCCCAAGAACCAGGGCACTGGGGTAGGAGACCTTTCTTACAGAGCTGATATTTGTTGTCAAGTCACTTTTACTTTTTTCCATTGTTTTTACTTTCCAAATAGTACAAGAAGTGTAATTTCTTTCAAAAGCACTCTTCAAGCAAAGAAGGGCTGTGACTGTGTCCCATAGCCAGTGCCTACATAGGCACAGCACTGTAGTGGAAGATCTTTAATTTGGGAGCCTGACTTTGTAAAGAGTTTTGTCTGACTCAAGCTATGCAAACCCTGAGTACAAGAATGCCCAATAACATCATACAACACTAATATCTTTACTGGCTCAGCTTTTCTCATCTCTTTAGAGATCTATTGCAACAAGAAAGAGTGCCTGGCTTGCATTGCTCTGCCTCTGGTTGGACTGAGTCATTTCACTATTCCTGGTTAGTGACTCTGTAGGGTACTTGCACCTCGTTGGGAATTGCTCAGCAAGGATATGGGGGGATGAACCCAGATGTATCTGTCTAGCTGTATACTGATTAAATTTCTGTGCAAACACTTAGATTGCCCACAGAGTTTCTGAAGTAGTGCAAAGGAGCTTTTATCCTGTGTTAAATAGTTTTCCCTCTTAGAGCTGAGATCAATGTAAAGGACAGTTGCTTGATGGTGGTGAGCTTGAGTTTATTGCTTAGATTCACCCTGTACTAAGCAGCAGACAGTAGAAGAAAACACAGACTATCAAGCTGTGTATATCTTTAGCTACAGAGATGGTAACACATTTTCTCTAATCAGAATAACATACTTACCTGAGAACAGAGCCCAGACCAAAGCATTGCAGATGGATGTGTCAGGAACAGTTTCAGATCTGCCATCCCTTAACATCTGCCCAGCTCTTACCTGAGAATATGTAATATCCCAGTAGCTTCTGTTTCAAGTCTTAGAGCTGTTAAATTGTCAGTTCTTATGAAGAGGAGGACATCCAAGTATATTAAATAGAATTATGGTAATGAGACAGGATTGTTTTAGTGTAAATAAAACATTGATTTAACAAACCATAATGAAGTGTGAAGCTATGAAATCACCTCCATGTCCCTCTAAATAACTCTTTACATATTTGTCTCTGGAAGAGTACAACTGGTTTAAAGCAAAGGCAGAGTATAAAGGGAAGGCAGATTTGTGTAATTTCAGCAGAAAGAATGACAGAGTGTACAACCTATAGAAAAAGTTCACATGTGGGAAAGATTCAGTTAGTATGGTGTGTTCATCTGTTCTGCCAAGTACAGCTGAGTTAAGAGCTGGAGACAAGCTTCCCTTCAGAACAAATTAACAGAAGAACATGTAATGGAGAAAGTCACAAGGATAAGGTTAAATAAAACCAGGTTGATACACTGCATTTGCTAAATTGAGGCTGCTTGCTGGTAAGAAATTGCCATTGAAAAGTAGTATCCTTTTTCATTACCCTGAGTAACATGCATTTACAAGAAGGGGATTAAAATTGGAGACTATGAAGTTAACCTGAAAATTCAGAATTTAAATGAAAAATCGTGGAGCTGAAATGGTTTGTATCAATATTAGTGTTTCATGTTTGGTTTTCCAACAATCATGAAGAGCAAGGTTCAAAAGAAAACTATGGGAAGGCATGCCAATATTAAGTCATTTAGGGTGGCGTTTCCAGGTTTTCCACAGAGGTTTGAGGCCCCATGAGCTACTCCTACAGCTTCTTATCATGTACAGTTTTGATATCTGAGGATGCAGGCAAAGGAAAATCAGATATTCTACTACTGGACTTTTTGCAGTAGTACTTCTGTATTGAAAGAAGACCTGCGTGAAGGAATGAATTTTTGAGCCTTGTAGTTGGGATTGTCTCAGTGGCTGATGAGAACTGTAGAAGCCAAGTGTTTCTTAGCAATAGACATCTATGCCTTCAGGCTTCTTTTTATGGATGCATATGAACCTCAGATATACAGGTTTATAATTGAAGTCTTCTTAGATGCTTGTGTTGTGGTTCAGTCCACTGCTCAGTTCTTCAAGACAGGGTTTCAAATTAAGTAGGAAAAGTTGCTTGCACTCATATGAGTAATCCTCCTTTTCTCAGAGGCACCCACAAGTGCTTTGCTGGTTTCCCCCTTCTCTCATATTTCTCTCACTGTGTGTAGTCACACTTGTATCTCTCTGCTCTGGCATTCCACCCTGAGCATGCTTAGTAGATAAGGAATGTATAACAGTTTTGGGCAGGAAATACAAAGGTAGCTATTCATTAGTGTATACTCAGGCTGTAAATACACAAAGCAGAATTTAGTCAGGATTATTAAAAGGATGTCTTTTCTTGGCAAGAATAAGAGGAAACAAAAGGCTGTGAAAAAATGTTATATGAAGGTTCTCTTAAGAAACCCCTTGTAGAGATCTGTATTGTCTCCTGGGCAACACAGTTTACATTTTTATAATTCTGCATTGTTCAAAATTTCTTCTGACATTGACAGATGAAAGCCCATGCAGAAGAAAGAGCAGCATCATAAATACAGAGCTGTGTTGTTTGTGACAATAATCACTACGTTGTCTCTCTCTGGGCTACATCATCTTTGTAACAGGAGATACCTGTTTCCTGTCCCTTAATCCATCCCAAATGCTGTTCTGTTCCTTTACCTTTCCAAGGGAAGATCCTTGTGATTGGCCGAGGAGGATGTGTCAAACAGTGGCTACTAATTGGAAATTGGATCTCAGTACTTGTGACTGGGAGAATTAATAAGAATTTTGTAGTAGGGTCCAGGTGTATTTGAACTGGTTTTGTGGTTAAAAGCACATGCTACAAACTATTAATTACTTATTACACATGAGGGAATCTTTGAAGCAAGCCTGTGGCACTCAGTGACACACGCCCCTCACTGCTGTGGTGTGTTGCTCATGAGGCTTGGTAGCACTCTGACTTCAAAAAGAGATGATATTCTGGTGTCTGCAGAGAAGCACTGTGTACTCACCCTGGAAAACCTGATGCATGTGCTTCCAGTTGAGGTATTGCTGGCTGCTCCCCCTCAGTGCTAATGCAGGTCAGGTGCTTGAGTATGAGCACACAAGGCTGCAAGTGTAGACCTCAATTAGCACAGGAATATAAATCATTATCTTTTGCTACCACCAGAGATGAATACTCCCTCAGCCTGAGCAGCTCAGATCTAAGTGTCTGGAGCTGATGACATGTTTGCATCTAGCTGATCATCTCTTGACTTTCTTTGATACAGAATTTGAAAAACAAAGCTGTTATCGTTTTCCTTCCTCCAGTTTTGTCTCCTAAAATATGCTTTACATGAGAAATGGCCCCTTCAAGAGCTATTCAGTTGTTAGGTTTCATTCCACATGCCTTTCATATTTAAGATTAAATATTTTCCTATCCAATATAAATAGAGAGATGTGCACTCATGAGAGAAGATGTCTCTGAAAACTTTTGGTTGTCATTAAATTTATCTTTACAGAAAGAAACATGTGAAATATCCTTCTTTGGATTTCATGATTAAGTTTACTTTCATAAAAAGTTTCTTTATTTTTGTGAGGTAAAGATTGGGAGAGCCATAATTTTGCTGTATATTTTGGGTAGAAATAGTCCTATGACTGGCTTTATATTCTTACAGAGGTTATAGTAACATGTGTATGTATGCTTTCTGTGCACCATTTTTCTTCTATATATCTGAGACTTACCAATGGAGGAGAAAATGATTCTGTAACAAATTCCTTGAGAGTTGAGTTGTCGTGGTCCTTAGGAACTGGAGAAAAAGAGGTCTGGGGCTTTAAAGATGCAAAATCCATCCACCTCTTCCAGGCCACTGAAATGGGCCTTCTCTCCTAGCAGAATAAGGCCAGAAAATAGCCTTTAAGTTGTGGAGTTCTGAGTATCTCTGGCAGAAAGTTACCTCAGAGGGAATCATTGTGGCAGTAAAATACATTTTGAGCTGAAATATTAAGAGTGGATGGACAACAAGTGGGTTTAGTTCACTGCTATTACCGTTACTCTGTTTAAATCATAAAACTGTCTTTTACTGTCAGAAAGCTGCAGATTAAGACCCAGATATTTTAAAACATGTCTCATGACTAATATCTATGAAAAAAAGTCTATTTTGAGCTGTTTGAAATGATGCCATGTCAGTATATTCACTTTTAAAGTGGGGCGAAATGTAACTGTATAAAATATTTTGCCACATAGGTGTGATTTCTGGTGATATTTTATCTCCAAGCCATATCTGTCTTGGATATGGCTATGGAAAATACATTATGTTTAGGGAGAGGTAGAAAAAAAGATTTTCATGAAACCTGAAACTTCATCACTATTGTGTATTTTGTGATCTTAAGAGCAGCCAATTTTAAAAGGGATTCAATGCTGTAGAGTGTAAAATGCTGAGATCTAGATCCAGAAATGTCTAGTAAGTCAAACTCTGATTATAGTATCTTGTGGTTATCTTATTTGTTTTTATTACTATACCATGATAAATTTAACCTGGTTTTAATTGTAGTTTTGTAATTTGAGATAATGAGCACTGCAGACAAGGGTTCACCGAGTGCTGTGAAGATGGAAATGCCAAAGCAGAACTTCCCTGTCTGCACAGCTGTTTATGCAAAGTGTGGCCTTTGTTTGATCTCCTAGCTTAAGTTACAAAGCAAATGAAATGCAGTAGCTGCAGATAGAAAAACTTTATGTTCACAGTTATAAGGGGCTTTCACTACTTTTGAAAGAAAAGGTTGTGGAAAAGGTAGTTGAAGACTTAGGGGTGTGTTCTTGAGGCGTGAGTTACTGTCCAATTGCAAAAATATTTGCTGAAAACCTGTAGAAAACTTTAAACCTTGTAAAATTATTTTGAAGAAGGAAATTAGCTAATCCCTGAGTAATTTGCCAGGGAAATTGTGTGGGGGTTTTTTTGGTTAGTTAGTTGGTTGGGGTTTTTTAATTTTAATTTTTAGAAATTCCTAAGCAGCTAGGTAAACAAAACTTATGGTCTGTTTAAGAAAATATCTGGGTGGAGGGAACTGCTAATAATATGCAGTTCTCCTTCTGTGTTCCTTTTTCGTGTTCCCACTGTTTGCTTGGCTGGAATGTAGTGCTGTTACATATTTGTAGATCCAGCAGCTCTTCTTCAAGCCTTGCAGTGTAAAATTGGGTCACTGCATATAATGCATGTTAAATAAGACCAAGAGGGTTTGTTGTACTTACAGAAAAAGTTAGCAGCAGGATCTCACAGTATTTACAGGAAACATATTTTGGTTAAGAATAAGCACATTTCCTTTAAATAAATTACTAGCCATTCACAGAGTGTATTCCTCTGGAATCTCTCTCTGTATGTAAGTGGCTCAGGATTTGCTAAAGTTGACCAAATGTAGCAAAAAAGCAGACTATAGCTCTAACATCCAGTGGCTTGATAGCTCTTTTGTTCATGTTTTGCAATAGCACATTTAAGTTTTGTGTGTGAATAGTTGAGATAAATCTGATTTGGGTTTTTTTTTTTCAGGCAGATTAAAATCAATTATTTTATATCAGTAGCCACACAGAGAAAATTGTTTCAGAAGTTTCCAATGCTCCTTGCCTCAGTTGAAAAGCTGACTACAGGTGCTTAAGAGATCACTTGACTTCTTTTAATTGGATTTAAGTTCCTAGATCCAATGAAGTCCTTTAAAAAAGTTCATTATTGTCCTGATGATTAAACTTCCAGAAAAAGTTGTAACTTCATTAATAGCCAATCCTTAAAACCTGAACTCAAAACACTGATTCTGTATCTGATAAAGTAGCCTTGCACCCAAGTCCCAAACCCTTGTGTGCTGTCTGTTCTTCAGTACTGTGCAAAAAGAAACGTTTTTCTAGCTCTAAGATGTGCCTGTTTAAAACTGAACCTGCAAGGGTGTAGTCTTTGGAAAGCTATGGCAGATATTTCAGCATTCCCTTCCAACCTTTCCCTTTCTGGAATCTTCCAGAACTGCTCCAAATTCATGTTTTCCTAGGAATCCCATGCTTGTCAATCAGAGGGCTGATATTGCTTTGTGAATGATGATCAGTCATAAAACAAAGTATCTAAAATATTAATTTTTCACTGCCTATTAAAAAACTCCTTCAAATGAAATGCCCAAAGAATGGAAAAATGCACTACTACTATCCAAATGTGCCTTATTGTTAATGGGACTAGGGCTTAAAAGTTATCTTTTTTATTTCAGAATGTAGTTTCTGTGTATCAAAGGGTAAATTCTTCAGAGAAGCATCTTTACATCTCTTGTGGGGATTTAGTATTTTGATGAAGAGATGTCTAGGAGGTGACTCGTTGGTTTGCTGAGGCTGGTGGGACATTGATGAGGTTTTATGGTCTGATCTCCTGACATCACTCCAGCTGTAGAACTCAGGAATGGAATTTCTTCTTCAAATTCTATGGGTCTTGTTGAACTCCAGCATCCTTTTCAGAAAAGACTCCCACTCCTGATTTATAGACTCTTAACTCATTAGATGAATATCATAAATCCATAAAAAGTAGCAGCCTTGGACACACAGGTTGTATCTTTGTTGTTCAAAGAAGCCCTTCTGTATCACCTTTCTTGTGACTAAGAGTGAAGTTGAGAGTTGGGGTTTAAAATGACTGAAAGAAAAGGATTTCCTTTTGTGTAGTAGCTGTGCTCGTGTTTCAGTTAAGCAGTAAGTGTATGAGGGTTTTAGAATTGTCATGACTTAAAAGATACAAAATAAGCATCCTGTATTTGTCAAAGTGATCACAGTGTGAAATGTTCTTTGCTAGGACTTCCTTTCTATCTACTTGCATTTTATAAATCTATCCTATGATAAAAGCTCCTGTTGGCTTTGCTGAGACCTTGGGTAGCTTCAGAGTCCTGTGTGCAAGTCAGGCTACAGAATCAAGGCCAGGATGGAGGAGCTGCTACTGCTGTTGCACATGTTGGCACTTGGAGTATTTTATATGTCCAGAATACTCCAGTGCCCAGGGTATCAAGTGTTTGGGGGAAAAAAACCTTCTTTCTTGGCAGAATAAGCTAAGACAGCTGTTAAATTTCATGCTTAGCTGCAGAGCTCATATGTGATCACTGAAGATGAGTATCTGCCTTAAATAAAGGAGTAGGTCATTAATCTTTTGAAAGCTGTGCATGCAGTCTTTGCAAATACAGAGGCCTTGGGGATAACATAACTTCAGTGGCAGAGCCTGCTAGCTCTTGTGTGTCAGGGTGGTGTTAATTGGAAGAGAATTAGAGTAAACTTGCATGCTTTCTAGCTGAGTTGTCACCAATCTGTTTAAAATATTTTAGTTTCCTTTTTCAGATCTTTACTGTTAATGAAATTACCTCTAAGATTTTATGCATCTAAAAAGATGCAATAACAGTGCCAGAAATTAAATTAATATGCCATGGGAGCTTTCCTAATGAAATTAATATGGTATTTATAACCTTTTTAAAGAGGCTTTTCACCAGTTACAGCATAAAATGAACTCCCAGGAGAATAAGATGCTCTTTGTTCAAGCTTTTATACTCCTGCCTGCTTCTTTCCATGATACATTAAATAGAAATCTTGAAATGAAAATTAATTCTTCCTTCAATGGATTCCTAACTTTTTTATTATTGATTGTGAACTTCACTTTTAGATTAGTATTTATTTTTTTAATCTGTTAGGCTGTTTCTTCCATGAGGTAGCAGCAACTATCAGTATAAAATTAATTATTTTTTGCTTTTGGGGAGTTAGCAGTGCTCACCCTGCTATACATCTAGGTTGGGAAGGTTGGGTAGAAAGTTACATTGATTTGTGGTGTGCCTCTCCTTGAAGTTACCAGTCTTGGAAAACGCTGGCCAGGGTTCCTGGGCATCCCCTGGCATTCATCTCCATTAATCTCTCATCTCTAGGATTTTCTCTTGTTGCCAGTCATGATCTTTGCTGCCTTCTTTCCTTGGCCTCTTCATTGTGAGACTGCTACTGCTTTCAGGGAACCCATATTTTCAACACTTCAGCTCTTGTTGTTCTCTGGGTGGAATAGTTCATGTGCAGAAACACCATGTGTGAGTAGCCGTTTAACTGCATGTTCTGCCTCTGTGCTGGTTGGAGGACTCAGAGTGTGACCCTTGTGTTTAGTCCAGGTGTCACTGAGGGTTACAAGCCACCTGTACAGACTGCAGGGAGCAAGCACCAGGCTTCTGCCTGAGAGTTCAGAATCCAGCTTCACTCTCCCACAGACCCCCACTGCTCTGCTGCCTGTTAGCATTTGCAGTTGAGCTGTTCTTCTCACTGATGCACTTATGCCAAAAGCTATGCTTGCTGCCACTAGGAAAACATTCACCTTGTCATAGCCTCTGACCTTCACTAATCTGAGTATCTTGCCTTTGCAGCATACTTCCACACAGAATTTCTAAGTTTATTTGGTTTGAAAGGAATCCAAATGTGGATTGGTGCTAGAACAGGAGGGACAACATATGAATGTCATTTTGCACCTCACACGACAGTTTCAAGGTTTAGTCTATGTGAAATGTGAGAACTCTAATGTGAGAACTTTCACATGCTGCAGTACCTGACATGATAAATTTCAGGTAGTGTTGCAGTCCTTTAACAATGCAAAAGATTCCCCTATTGACTGTGAGTGTAGAAACATACAGGTAAAATTGAAAAAAATTAAGGTGACTTAATAGTAGCAAGAAGATGTCTTTGTTCTTATTGCAAATTTTGATTATTCCTTTATATCCTTTCGTTTGTGATGATGGCCTTTTTCTCTGGTGCTTCTGACATAGTTAATGTGAGGGTGTCTGTGGGTTGGGGAAGGGTCACATTTCCCCTCACCTTGCAGAGTCAGGAGTCCAGCTGGATGCTCTCTCATGCCTGGAGGCAGTTGACCCCAGAAACAGAAAGTGTTTGGGGACAATCAAGGTCCAAAAGCATCACTTGTACATCTCACTGTTGGCTGTCCAAAATTTTTTTTCTGTTACTAAGGTGCTTATAAATTACAAAGAAATGTTAGTGGGCTTCCTTGATTGCATTGTAGAAGCAGCAGAGCACTTTCTCTGGCTGCTATTTTTATGCTTCAGGATATGTCGAGGAGAAAGCATTTGGAATATGAAGAACAGTTTCAGAGATGAGGAAACTTCTTATTTTCTCATGCCATAGGCCTTTCTAGGAGCAGATACTCATCTCATGTTCTTTCCTTGTAGTGTTTCTGCAGCTTTTGGTTCTGCTGAGCTGTTTTAATCAGAGGGTTATCAGCACGTCCAGTGTTCCCAAGAGAAAACAGTATGGAGCCTGATGGTTCTTCTGTTGGTTTAGCATCCTTTCTGCTGCTGAGTATCAAATTTAATGGGAAGGTTTCAGCCAGCTCCAAGAGCTGTGCTGCTGACTGAAGCCAAAGGAATAGTAGCAAAATGTGTGCTTGCCACAGCTCTATTCAAAAGCACTTCTGTGGTTTAACTCAGAAGGAAATTATAAAGTACTGCTTTGCTCTAATTCTGTGGTAGAACTGTAAGAGATGTCTTAGTTCTTTTTGAATTTATTTTTCATTTAATCAGTTAGAGAAAAGGGGTCAGGAGCACTTGGGGATGTAAAATACCAACCTTCATGCAAAGAAAAAATGCATTCTAGATGGTAAGCCTTCCCTGTATTTGTGGTGGAGAAAGATATTTACCACACAGGGGTTTATACACTGTTAGGATGGAATAAATATCTATACATATGTGTGTATATGCGTGTATTTATGTGTGCATGTACATCTAGAACACAATAGCTTCTGTTCCTGCTGGGCAGTGCAAGCTTTTTCCACAGGCCCTTCCTTTCTCCTTCACCTGTGTGTCCTGGGCTTGCAGCAGGGAATGCTGAGGGGTGTAGTGTGTAGGGGAGCTCTGGCCATGCTGGCTTCCCAAGGGAGCTGATTTGGGAGGCAGTGAGATTTTTAGGGAGTGAATGATGCAGGATTTTTAAAATGCTCTTCGGTATGGGTTTTCTTTGAATTTGGATTTGTTCTAATCTTGTACTGGGGGTGGATATATTTGATTTGGTTTTTTTTTTTTTTTTTCTTATCTCACATATGTGGCTTAATATAAAGATCATTAACAGCAAGGATTTGCAATGCCACATTATTATTTCATTCTTACATGACCTGGGATGCAATAATCTCACAGGTGCAAGACATGATTGAACTGTCACAGTCTGTTTCTACAGGACAGTGAATGTTATGTACAAAGTGTGTGAGGTTTGTTGCTGCAAACCTGGCACTGAAGGGGCAGTTGGGTTCCTGCTGAGTGGCTATGTGGTTATTGGCTCATCAAATAAGATCTCTTGTTATTAAAACACTTCCTGCCCCATGAAGAGCATTTGCAAAATGACATTATGATAATCACCATCTTGATGGATACATCAGGTGCTGAAGTGCAGACATGGAATATTAACAGCACATCTCTCCTCAGTCTGAGTTAGGGCCAGGTGCTGTAGCCAGGAGATGTAATGGTCCACTCAAAAGTACATATTTTGTGGTTGTCTTAAAAACTTCTCAAAGATACAGAAAAAAAGTAGAGTAAAAAAAAATTTTAAAATTACCCTTTAAAATCAGGAGTTGAGCTTCTCAAGTCTTATTAACCTGTCCTTGCATCTTCTGGCAGCACAATTCTGTAACTTCCAATCATTCTCAACTGTTGTTTACTAAATATTTGGAGATTAACACTCAGATTCTGAATTGTACTTCTTCCCTTGATAGATCACTTAACAGGGGCAGGGGGGGGAGTGAAGGAGTGTATAGAAGGCAGTTGCCAAATCTGTAAAAACTGAAGGGAACAGCTGCTTAATACATGTGTTGATCATCTGTATTACTGCCCATGGCAAGTGAAGAGGGTTTTTGATATTAAGAATACTATGAGCAAAGAGACCCCTGTGGCTGAGGCAAAACTTTTAACTTTAGGGAAAAATCAGTGTATAGAATACAGCAAATCATTATTTGTTAAACCTGGGCACTTGAACTTAGGGCATCAGCTTTGTGATTTGGGTTGGTTTTTTTCTTCACCCAATTGAGTAACTATACAGTTTCTTAAATAAACTGGAAGATACAGACTGTTGATCCCTTAGGCCATTTTAATTTTAGACACCTAAATTTAGAATTTGGACTCTCATTTAGAGCATTGGATTTGAGAGATTTGGACTGGAACCCAAGAGCTTTACCCTGTCCCTACTTACACTAGTGTCATCTCTCTGAACCTCTCCCTAATACTAAAATTAATAGCACTTCTTTCTTTCTTGAGACCTCCTCAAATTGCTTTGTTTATTTTTTTCACTCATTTTGCTTCAGAAGGTATGTGTATTGCAGTTCCTTTTATTGAAAGCAAAATTTGAAGCAGATATGGAATGCAGAGAGTTTTTTCGCTTATAATTAGAGATTTACAACTGTCTGCTTTAGGTGTAGCTTACCTTGGAGCTCTTCATATAGCTGTGCTATGTGTTCTATCATAAAATGAATTAATAGGTTATCCACAGAAAGGCTGCTTATTATGGTTTTTTAAGAGTTAACTAACGTGTTCCCATCATTGCCTGGATTGTAAAGTAAAAGTTACAATATATAGTGAATCTTTAGGATTCCATAATTAAGAAAACACTTCAATTACAAAAAAAAAATACATCCGTATAGAGGAGAGACGGACAGAGATGTTTGTGTTTTAGAAGGGAAAATAGTCTTTGATATCCTCAGCACAAGTGCATGTTCAACCTGTTACTGCAGTTCAGCTTTGGAAGTCAGGTCCAGCACATTCTGTGCTGGGAGTATTAAAATCAGATCAGTGCAGCTTTACACGAAACCAGTAGTCTCCAACTATATAGAAAATGTGTCCTAAAGTCCATCAGGCAGATTTCTGAGTTGGGGTGTACATCAGACACATGTTAGGGATGCTGATCTATTTATAGTGTTTCAGTATACTGCAAAACCAGTGTTGGAAGTGACACTGAATTCCTTTAATCAGTCTCTTTTATTCTCAGCAGCTCAGTGGAATTAAGCTTTGGGCCAGACAGTGACAGCTAGAAGCCATTTATGTGAGCTCTGCAGAAAGCAGACATCATGAAGGGTTCTTTATTTTTATGTGTAATTTGGGAAGAGAGTCGTGTTGTTTTCCAGTGGTGTGGAGAAACTAATATACATTTCATGAACCATTTTTGTTTCATGTTTCAATGCTATCCAAGTGCAAATGTCAGCAAAATCTCTCATCCCCCACCTTTCCAAAGCCATAAACAACCTCAGCAGTGCCAGTTCTCTGAGATTTGTTACTAATGCAGTCTTTTTCTTTTTAAATTACAAATATCAACAGCTGTAAAATTCTGCATAGTCATTAAGGCACAAAATGCGGAGATAAAAGTCTGTGACATTCATGAGCCCTCTCCTGAACAAGGCCCCAGAAGAAAGCAGCAGTCTTGTGTCAGAAGAGTGAAAGGTTAAGGAAGCATAGCCAGGGTATCACTTGGGGCCTGCAGGCATGTGCTGATTAACACAGTCACTACACATTTCCCACATTAAGAGAAGTAAGACAGTAATGAATATGCTCACAGTTCATCAGGGGTAAAAGCTTGCTTTTTTCCTTAAATCACTTATATCATTTTCATTTCTTCCAAATTATGAGAAGCGGTAGGGTTGTTACAAGTTCCAGCATGCTGCCTTTCACACAATTTTTTTATCATAGTTCTGATGAATATTTTTTTTGGCAGCAATATTTCACTTTTCTACATTTTAGAAAGTCCAAAGTAGCTTGACTTGCATGATTGGATGCAGCTTTATCTGAGGAATATGTTCTTCTGTCTAATCAGAAATGCTGTTAATGGTCTAGAGCTATTAGATGGCAGATGTAATATCCAATTTGGGTCGTGTTCTAGATAACAGAATAAATAGATTATGTAGAAAATTGTTTAGGACTAGATTAATGGTGTGTGTTTCATAGATGTTCCAGGTTTGGGTGGATACATGAAGACTCAGTTTGAATAGTTTATGTTTTTCATTAGGCTGGATTATACAATCCAAAAGAATTTCAAATACTGAGAACAAAAGGTTTTCTAATTCTGTTGGTGTGTTTTTCCTTTAGAAAGAGCTGAATTTGATGAGATGCCTTTCTGAAAGGCAATCAGATTTGGTATAGGAGATCCCGTGTATTGGAGAATGAAATGTGATAGTTAAGGCTAAGTGAGAATTGAATTCAACAGATATCCAAGGGAAAAATCTGTAAGTCAAAGCAGCTACAGAATGCAAGCCCTAGTACTGTAGCTTTCTGAAGGGATGCTGTACAAAAATAGTTGTAAAATGTATTTGTAGCAGCGGGAAACAAACATTTCAAATAAGCAAGTATAAATTCCTGACTGAATACTTTACCATCCCCTTTTCTCTGCGTTTCAAAACCTTCCATAGGTTTTGAAAATAAATTCTGGTTTGGTGTGTCATCCAGTTAAATTTAAACTTAATTTTATTATTCAAAAAAGAATCATTTTGTAATGCAACAGCTTAGACTGGGAGTTTGAGACGGAATTTACTGAATTTTCTATCTAGTGTACTACAGCAATCTGTGCAACTGGGTGGTTAAAGATGCTGTACAAATTCAATAATTAAATGATAACAGACTTATTTTTCCAAAAAGCTTGCTCATCTGTCAGAAATCATTATTTTCTTTTGCTTGGTACACATACACATTTGCCTACGGTGTGTGGGGGTGGTTTTGCTGTGGGTGTCTGAGAATGTGCCTTTGATTGATGAGCTAAGCTGTTTCTTCAGGTACTGAAGCAAATAACTTTGGATGCAGCACTCCAGAAAGTGCTGCTCCCAAAGAGAGAGGTGGGGAGAGAAGCTGCTCCCACAGTGCTCCTGCTCCTGACACAGGCTTGGCTTTGCTCTGGGAGCTGCCTTGGGGAAAATAGCTGCAGCTTTCCACTGCTGCACTCAGGACTGTCCCTCTCCAAATGCTGAGCCACGGCTGTGGGCAGTGAAAGATGGACAGAAGGAATAATTCTGAGCTTTGGGGACTCTAAAATGGGATCTTTTAGTAGGAAAGGGAATTGAGCAACTTAGTACCTAATAAAACACATTGCTGCAGTAGCTTTGATTTAGTAGCTGTTGTGTTTCAGGAAGTTTTTTGGATTTGTTTTCTCTCTAGGAATTGGATGGAGGATTTCCTATAAATAATAATTTATTATTATTTATAGGAAATAGGCTATTTCTATTAACTGTCACAAATTGACATAATCTCCCTTTTGCTGTTCTTTTGTTTTCTGTGTCTCAGAAGGATTTTCTCGATAATTTGGTTGATGGAACAAAGGCCAACAAGCTTTTGTGACTGTACACTGGTAACTTGGTTCACCAGCTTATCTTCAAGTAATATTTTTACCTCTGGCAACATATTCCCTGATTCTGTATGTGTTACTGGTTCACCAAGGCAGCAACTTTATTTCAATTTTACTGTAATTTTAGAAGGTGTTTTCTTGACTTCAAGCTTGAAACATATTTTGGCAGCTAATGTCACTCTAAATGAGAAAGCAGGAGAAACTGCAACATGGCAAAGAGCATAGCTGTAGCATGCTGTGTTGATTTTTGGAATATCAGAAGTCCAAGAAGCTTTTGACATGTTTTCTCCCTGAAGATGGGGGGGAAAGGCTTCTGGTAAGGGCCCAAAGAAATGAATGCTGTGTGTTTCCAAGGTTTTCAGCAAAGGAGCACATTAAGTATGTGAGTAGCCAGAAGACTCCTTGTTAATCCCTTTCCTGCCATCCAGTGTCTACAGGCTGGGGAGGGGGACTTGATTTGGTGCAAATTTTAGCAGAGCTGGTTTTCCTTGCATCAGTATATTCCTATTTGTGGAATACTTGTCACATGGCCCTATTACAATTTAAAGGAAAATAATTTAAATAATCCCTCCTATGAGCTATGATAATTAAATTAATTTTACACTAAAATATAAATTTCCCTGCAGGCTAAGGAACAGTTGACTTCACAGCTTTAGCAGTGGACAAGAGTGTCTGGAAGAGAGGCAGCTGAGTCTCCCAGATACAGTACAGTGTGCTAAATATTTTGTTGGACACTGGAAAACTCCTGTTAAACTTTCCTAAGTTTACTAGAAGGATTCCTGTTTGCAAAATATCTCATCATTTCTACAGTGTCTGTGGCATGACTTGAAGTTGCAGGTATTTTGCCCCATCAGTCATTGAGTAAAAAGACCTCTGCAAAAGAGGCATAAGCTGCTGTGCCTTTCATTTTGTCAATACCTGTGTTTGTTGGGGGGGTTTTGGGTGGTTTTTGCTTTTTTTGCCTTTTTTGGTTTTTTTTTTTCAGAGAGGCTGATGCTTTGAAGAATAGCTGGACTGGCTGTGGTAGGGACTCACTATTGGGTGTATATACAGCGTCAGTGTCTTCAGTGAGCAAAATCCTCCTTCTGTTCTTGTCATTTGTTAATATTTGAAAGCCAAATAACTTGCAGAGCCTGGGGTCTCACTCACCTCCTCTGGGTGCCAAAGCCTTTCTCTGCAGGATCAGTATGGTACCACTCGTGCAGGTGTCTGAAGAGCTTTGCTTCTGACATTGGAGTATCTCATCTAATGAGTCCTCCAGTTCTTCAGAGGAGTGGCCAGGAAATAAATAGATTTTTGTAAAAGGAATCAGCATTTCTCTTCCTCTTTGCAGTAGATGGTAGACAAAATATGTAGGCTGATTTTGTGAGATGGGAAGATGAGTGACTGCTGAGGTAGAGCTCTGCTAACAAATAGAACATAGCAGGGGTTTTTGTTGCCATTTTGGCTTCAGAGGAAGAAAACCAGACTAGGATCCATTTCACTGCTTGCTGGATGCCAGTGAACATAAGATTCCTTTTTGGACTTTAAACCCACTAATTGTACCCCTATATTTGGTTATCTGCTTCTATCAATAATTCCTATATAGATATAAAATTCTACATAAGACAAAATTTCTAGGGGCTTGGTAGAATCCTTTTTGAGATACAGATTTTTCATGAAGTTTTGTTGGGTTTTATTCCAATAACACAAAAAAATTGCAAATTTTCAGAACATACTTGATAATGAAAATTCACCTTACATTTCCAGCAGTTTGACTGAAAACTGCATTGCCTGGTGTCCACACAGCACAGTAAAAACTGTTCTGAAAGTCTGCATTAATTTATTTGTACAATAAGCAAACAATACAAAAATCCATACTGCAAGTGCTACCTTAGCACATGGCTGTGCTTGAAAATCCAATGACTAAGAAATTAGGAAGAGATAAAATTTATCTAGATCAGTGTCTTATGTTTACTTATTACAATGCAACCTTGTAATAAAGTAATTTATTAGGTCTCAATTTCAAGGTTATAACTTGAGCATTTCCAGCATATCTGAAAAGAGTGACCACAGAAGATTTTTCAAAGTAGAGCAATGTTTTTTAAAGATTACATGGCTTTGTTCATCAGTTCCTCTTCCATATCAGTAATGTGGTTTTTTCTGTTTTGCATGTACTCTTTGAAAGTTTTGCCTGGTACTGGTTTAAATAGGAAGGCCCTTCACAAACTGGTTGAGGTTGTTTTTATCAAGGTTTCTGTGAGGTCAGAGATCTGTGAAGGCTCACAGCCCACCCACGCAAGTGTGAGGGGCAACACTCTGCAGTTGAGAGAGCTCTGTATTTATAACTGGGATGTTTTCTAGACAGCCCTTTCTGAATGGAAGGGAAATTTCTCTTCTTATGAGATGCCCTCACTACTTCCAGAAAAAGAAAATGTCTAAAGCTAAAAATCTATTGCCATGCCTGACAGTCCACAGGCTAAAACAGACCAGGTGAATGTGTAACTCCATTTAATGGTGTGCAAAGTGCCAGGGAACACCTGGGAATGGAAAAGGAGTGGCAGTGACTGTCAGGTGGGACTACCAGGGTCCCTGTCCTGGCTGTCCTGTACTGTCATGTAGAATCCTGCTGGCTGCTTGCAGCACCAACATGGGACTTTATTGAGCTGTAAAAGTGTCTTTTTACAGCCTAAGGGTAAATCTCATCTCATTTATTTTTTTGAAAGTGGGTTTCCAGTACTATAGGAGCACTGATCTGCCTATATTTGAGATGAGAGCTGAAATTTCTGCAGTCTCTTCTTACAAGACAAGCTTTGCAAAAATAAAAATTAACTATTTACTTTATGGGGGGAAAAAAAAGTAAGAGGAGATGTTGCCTAAAATTACCAGAACAGAGAAGAATTCCTACTAATGATAATAGGAATACCTTTTTAAGCATAGAGATGGTATAATGAGCTCCATGACTTAGAAATGGGGCTAGATAAAGCAGAATGGAGCAGATGAGCAGATTTTCAGTGGCAAGTTTAATTAAGCATCTGGAATCTGAGGGGTTTTTCATCAGCTGAAGTCTTTTAATCAGTGCTGGTTGTCTTCCTAAAATCAGTGTTGTAGCTTAAATGAATAGAATCATGGAAGTACTAATGTTGGAGAAGACCTCCAAGTTAATCAAGTCCAACCTTTGACCAGACACCACCATGCTCACTAATTGTACTGTGACATGCCACATCTACTCATTTTCTGAGCTCTTGCAGGGATGGTGACTCCACCACTCCTCTGGGGAGCCTCTTCCAATGTTTAAGCACTCTGTCAGTGAAGAAATTCTTCCTCACATCCAACCTGAACCTCCCCTGGCACAGCTTGAAGCCATTTCCCCTTACCCTGTTGTTATTTAAGAGGCTGACTTGCTCCAGCCCCTCATTGTCCTTCCTGTGACACTCCCACTCAGCTTGGTGTCACCTGCAGCTGGACTGGCCCCAAAGCTGAGCCCTGGGGGACGCCTCTAGTGACTGAGCAACTGGATTTCACTCCATTCCAATGGAAGTCACGGGCTTCATGCAAAGATGACACAATTAATTTTTTGGCTTGCCTTATGCAAGAGCTGGGCAGAGACCCTGAATTACACTACTGTCCTCTAAATTACTCCTTTGGCTTCAATTCCATTCTTAAATTTATGAGGATAAAATGCTAATTTTTTAAAATGATATATTTGGAACAAATTTAATTGGTCAAAACTCTAGTTTTAGAAAGGTCTTTAATTTTTCCATTTTCTTTGTTCATTACAGAACTCTGATTAACCTTTTATTAATAATTTTCCTTAAAAATTTAATCTTTATATCTCTAGTAAATGACAGAATCGACTCAGTTTTGAGAAAAATGCCGTGAAAGGGGAGCAAAAACTCCAGTAAACACCTTTCTGTTACATCCTTTTAGATGTCCAGGGTGTTGGACATCTAAACAATAAATATTTCAGTTTACTTTTGATATGAGTCCAGCTGTAACTTTAATTGTTCTGGTTTATGCTTGGTGGAATTTCAATTCATAACAATTCAGTGTTAGTTCAGGTTTTAAAAAGCAATGCTTGAACCAAGTTTTCAGAGCGGGTTGACTGCAGTTGGCTGCTTATGATTTTTTGAATTACAGATCTTGACAAGTGAAAGAACAGTTTTGCTGTTTTCTAGAAACTTAGTATTCCTGTGGTCATTGCACTTAATGGAAGAATTAAGGCAAAAGCTTTCTCGGTGTCCACGTCATTCTGTGTGCCTGATTGGATGAGTAAGGAAATTTGTGGATGTTCTTTTCAGAGGAAGTGTCTTATGGCATGAGTTTGTTCATGCTGTAAATCACAAGCTACTGCCCTTCAAGGCAGCCCATGGGCATAAAAGCCTGTGACCACTGTGAGCCTCTTGCAGGACAATGTGCAGCCTTCTGGTGTGTGCAGCTCTGTGATTGTTGACCCCTTTTCTTTTTGGCTTCATTTTTGCACAGCATTGAATGAATGTTTCTCCACTTGCACGTTTCACCTTCCTTTTTCAATGTGCCCAATTATGGAGGTGATTGAAGAAAACCAAGAAGGAAGAAAAATTCCTTCCCCTTCTGTGTATGAAAAAATTAATTTATGAAAGTATATGGGAATATGCTAATCCATGCTTCTTTTATTTATACATGCTTGTAAATATACTTGCCTTTTCTGAGAGCTCATTCTTGACATAAACCTGGATGCAATGGAAAAATGTCCAAGTTCCCTATCATGCAGCTGATCTGTGTCCATTACGTATTTTGTACCTTGCTGCCATCTGTCCACTGGCACACTGCATGGACAGAATAATAGGGGAAAATTCCAGTTCACTGTGAGCAGCACACAGCAGATACTGGTGGGTTTCTGATCCATGGAACAGCATCAAGTGCTCCTTAACTTAAAGACTTCCTAAAAATCTTTTTGACCTTTTCTTCATATGATATTGTATTAGTTCTAAAATATGTTGCAATAACTAAACATTGTTTTAAACTGAATTTAAGAAATCTAGACTGAAATTTTGAGAAAATAATGTAAAATGTAACAAATGTATTACATATATATATAGAGAGAGAGAGAGAGAGACAGTAAAATGTAGATACTCTCTCTCTCTCTCTCTCTCTATCTGGTTTTCTAGACTAGTTCAAGGGTTCAGCAGTGATCATTGCTGAAAACCTCACTCCAGCAGGGCTCTTCCATAGGAACCCTTATGTGCTGACAATCAGCCAGCTGAATTGCACATTATCTGCAATTGTCAGGAACCTGCTCTATGTGACCTGTCCAAGTCAGGCAGCACTGCAGCATTTTTGGATGGGAGTGCTTACAGCCCTCAGCTGAGTCTGACAAGTGCCTGCAAGGTCAAGGGAAGCCTTGCTCAGGTAGATTTTGAGTCTGCAAGCTGTTTCATTTGGCTCTAATTGTCTGTGCATTTGGAATATGCATGTCCATGGGGGACAGACTTACCAATGGAGTAAATCCTGGCCCTCTCCAAGTACAAATTTCTGTGTTATTACTCTTTGCTTTCTTCATTCATTCAGGGACAAATGTCTTCATTTTGCTCCCAGAAGTTCTTTGCTGTTTTGTTTGGAAATAATTTGCAAACCTCTGCTAGGAAAGCAAACTGAGACAGGAAATGTAAATGAAAACATGAGGGTGCAGGTGGGGGTTGTAAAAGCTCTGCTTAGACAGCTCCTCTGGTGGAAGTCCATAAGAATTTACACAAATTCAGCAAAAATCCTGTTTCAGGTTATAGTTTAAAAGTTATTTTCTTGGTCCTCTGGAGGCATTAAAATATTTTGGGGAAGAACTGGTTACAATATAGCTGAGCTTTTCCCCAGACATCTCTTTAAGGTTTGTTCCTTAGATGACATCCCTCTGTTCAGGTCACAACACAGGGAGTCAGTGGTTCAGTGTCCTTGGCTAATATTGTTTGTAATGTTTGTTTTGCCCCTCTAAGCTGGTCATAGAATTGAAATTATGATTTCTTCTTGATGTCTCAGATGGAACATGCAGAAGTTATAGAAGCAGAATTTTGTTTTTACTGTGGCATTGACAGTATTCATAAAAGTCTGTGGTACACAGATGTACACCCTTAAGCTGATCTAGACAACAAATCCCTTATGAAAGAAGGTAGGGTTTTTTTCCCTTCTCCCACAAGAATTGCCTTCCTGTGGTTGGGAAATGTTTTTATGAACATTTATATGTGGTTGGGATAATCTGAATAGGGAGCTCACTCTGTCTTGGAATATTGATCAATATCTGCTTCAGCAATAAAATAACATTTAGCTAGAGTGAGAATTTTCAAAGGATCTGGAGAATATTGACAGCCTTGCATTATTTATTTTTGAGGATGAAGCTAGAGAGAAAAATTTGTTTTGTTTTCTTCTCTTGGTAAGCACACACAAAAGTTTCTAAATTTTAGGGAAATTAAAACCTAATTAATTAAAAATAAATTAGCATTTTAATATAGTGAATTTTTTCATCTGTGTTCTGAAGATTTTGGTATCCCTAAAATGATCATTCTTCCCTCCTGAAGGCAGTGTCAGAATGAGCAGTTCTTAGGAAGTTCAGCCTCTAACAAAGAAGGGTGTTCTGTCCTGCTCCAGTGATTTGTTCCTTGTGGGTTTCTGTGTCTGGAACTTGTGTGAGGCTGGTTCTTGTCTGGGTGCTTTGGGAGGCCTTTGGAGGATTGCCTGGGAATTCCTGTAGTGACTCTAATCAAGCCATGGGACATTCAGCTGGAATCACAGTTGCTCTGGAGATGCAGAGAAATCCTAGATGTGTGTTCAGCTCAGATGTACCACGAGTGTGCAGGAGGAGAGATTTGCACATGGCAGAGGAATCCAGCTTGCCTAAGACAGGGAACTTGGCATCCCTTCTGACCCAAATACTCGGTTTGTTTTCTGACAGAAAATCATAAATGGCAATGTTAGACGTCATGAAAGCTTTCTTCCCATATTCAATTTCCAGTGCATCAGCTTCTGGAGAGCCTAAGTAGAGATAAAGGGGGTGGGGAGGGGAGCACACTGCAGTAGGCAGGAGAATGGACCAAGCCAGTCTTTACCCTGTTACGTGAGTGATTGCAGAGCTCTGATTTAGGGATGGAAAAATGTGCATGTTAATCTAGAAAACTTTTTTGTCTGGAAAAACCTCCACAGATTCTTGACAAGCACTGTGCAAATCATGAGAACAATTTGGGATTCCTGTTCTGGGTTTTTTTTTCCTGAAATACTTGGTCTGCCCTGAGCATCAGGAAAATCTGGCTACCCTATTCCAAGGGTATCTCAGCTGGCTCTTTGTGACTTTTGTAAATGTTATTGCAGTGATAATCTACAGTGTGTCCTCACATCTGCTCCAGTGTTGATTAGTTTATTGTTTTATGTAGTGTGTTAAAAGCTTTTCTGTTCCATTTGAAGTTTGAACTGTAATTTAATCCTTAGGATGCCCCACATGTAAGGCAGAATTACAGAGCAGGAGGTTAGGATGTGGTATCCCTTTCCTGCTGTGGTGCTGCCTTGGCATATTATCTGACATCTTTGGTAGATGAGTGTCTGAAAAGAGAGTGAAAGATGACAAAGAGATTTTGTTTTCTCATCTTCTGTATTAGACATCTCACTCTCCTCTTATGGTGGGTTTTTCTGTTTCAGTTTGTGTCTCAGCAGGAAATATTCCAATTAACTTACATCACAGATGTACCTTGTTGAAGATCACAGCTCATTTTGCCAGGCACTGCTACAGTTTTCTTACGTGGAAAAATTTTTTTTAAAACAGCAATGCCCTCTCTTTTTGCAATTTAGTATAATAAAGATGGAACTCCGTAGTACTTGAAACTCTCTCTATGGTCAGTTGCACTGTTTTGCCTCCAGCCTATTGCTCAATTCCCTTCCAGCTGTAAAACCCCACTGTATTTTCTGACTGCTCAAACTGGGGCTGGTTTTCTCCTGTGCTGCCCAATGTCCTTCCAGTCAGTGGCACAGTTGCTCAGCTGGAGATTCAGGCAGGCACGGTTCTGTTCATGACTTGAAGAGGTTTTTACTTCTGCAGGATGACAATCTTTCTATTGAACGTTGGCCTGTTGGCTGGATGCATTTCTGTTTTATTCATATGTAAAGATGCTCTGCCAGTATCACTGTGGAACATCTTGATTTTTTTCTGGAAGAATGGCATATTTTGCTGAGGTTTAAAAATGATATTTAAGTTGCTGTATATGTGATTCTTCCTTAGCCAGCTGACAACAAAGTTTTAGTCTTTTAACTAAGAAAAAGATTCTTTTTCTTTCAATGAAAGGCAGTGTTGATGACACTTTGCCAGGTCAACCTTGGAAATGCTTTATCCTTGAGCAGTATTCAGTCAGTTGTAGTCAGAGTAACAATACTTTTTTCTTTAATAGGCTACAGTAATATCTAGATTATGTGTAGGGGGATAGATATAAGGAAATAAAGATAGTGCAGAAAGTAATCTTACCCCTGAGGAGTTGCAGCTGGGCCAATTATCACAGATTGGGAACAGGCCTGACTTGAACAGGCCACAGCTGTAACCAGTGAGAAAGAAGAGTGCTACACAAGAGTGGGGTGGCTGGTGGAGAAGGGAACTGGAGTCAGCTGGCTGCTTTGTGAGGAAGAAAGAGTCAGTGCTCTGAGGAGCTGCCCACGAGAAACACCAAGAAGGTTTGAAACTTTTGTGATAAGGAGACAACAGTGTGGAACCCCTGTGAGAAGATGACAACATTATGAGGCAATAGTGGTTCCATATTGCACTATCTGTTCTTTCTAAGCCCATAACTGATCATTCTCCAACTGTCTTGCTCACAATATGCATTTGAGACAAAATACAGTCTAACAAACAAGTGCAAAAAGAGCTTAAACACCTACCTTTAGAGGTAATAACAGCCATCATTCTCAGTTTAGTTTCTGATGGATTTCTGCTGTTGGCCAAGCTGTTATGTGTAAATGTTGAGCTTCCTTAAATTACATGTTACTTACATCTTGTCACTGTGTTTGAATCACTTTGATCTGTGGTTCTACCGAGGATTTTGTTCTCTACTTTGACCTTTGTCCTGCACTTCAGAGCTCTTTACTTTGTCTAACACTGCAGCAAGTGAGTGTATTTGGAAATGTTGCCGTGAGTTTTTTGACAGACTTGATGTGTGTAGTCTCAGGTGCTTCCCAAGTGCTTCTGCAAAGGGCTGGTTCCCCTGGCAGTAATTATACACCCTTTGGATGCAACTGGCAAAGGAACAAAGCTGAGTGGGATGGAGTTCAAGACACCTGGCAGTGTCACCTTTCTCCCAGTGCCAAGGGGACATGTGACAGGTTCACCTGCCCCCCTGCCAAGAGTGGGGGGAGCTGTGGCTGTTACAGACTCTGCCTTTTGTCATTTCCACCTCTGTCACAGTGTGTGTGTCCTGTCTGGGAAAATCCCTCTGAAGAGTTTCTTGAGATACTGCAGGTTAAATAAAGGCACAGAGTCAATCCTTCTGGAAGGCTTGGGAAGTGAAATGGAACATAATCACCTTACAATCATTTTAGGGATTATTGTACTTCTTTTCTTGTTGCATTTTGTTATATACTGCTTCGTGCATAGGATGTGTCACTAGAAAGAGCTATTTGTCTTCTGTTGTAATTTACCTTCTTTCTGCTAGAGGGGGAAGAATACATAGATGATAAGCTTAGGGAGATAATGTGAAATATCTTTTAGAAAATTTCATACTGGTTTCTGCCATACATGGTGACTTAACACACAAAATAATTAAAAACAAACCAAAAAAGAGACTTGCAGGCTAATGAATCAAGAATGGAGTACTACTTAGGATATTTTTTTTAATTAATGCCTGTTAACTTTTGATAGAAATTATTAAAGCAAGAGCCATTTGTTATAAACCAATTTCCATCTCTCACTGTAAAAAACGTGGAATGTCTTTCTCTTTCTTCTGCTAAAACATCTGGGGCTCCATGAAAGCAGCCTGTGGAGAAATGAAATGAAATGTTACATTTCTGTGTTGTCAGATGTCTGTCAGCTGTTAGTAAGAAGAATATTAAATAAATCCTTTAGGCTCTAACTGCAGGTCTTACCATTGGGTTAGGGATAAATGTGTATCAAGTTCTCTGTTTTAAACTGACAGCTTCTCCCAAATGGGGAAAAAAATTGGTGGTAGTGATGTTAGTGAAGAGATGTATATTATCTAGAGATAAAAGTATGTCTATTTCTATCTGTATAAATATATCCATAATACACAGGCATATAGACAGCATAGATGCAGTACAGATGTAATCTAGCTATATGTTGCATATGGATTCTATAAACATGTCGTGTCTATATACATTTTAATGTGTGCATAGCATTTGCTTTCTGTCCATAAAAAGTCACTTTTATTTTTTTATACTTATGATGCCTTTATTCCAATGCATTTGACTTCTACTTTTTAAAATATTTGCTAATTTCTTTGCATTTTACTTGGTAAGCTGCTCAAAAATTGTAGCAGATGTGGGGGGATTATGCTCCTTTTTATTAATGGGTAGGACAGTTGGGAAATAAAAATCAGTTCTAGGGATTGAAGTAGGCAGGTCATCTACAGAGAATCATGTTTTTTTTATTGTCTACATTTCTAAGGGAAAATATGGACATCATTTCTCTGACTTCAGCTGAAGGGGATAACATAAGAAATCTGTGATAATCTTATGTACACAACTCTCTAACATGACATTTAATTTTTTCAGGCTGTGGCAAGGCTATGTTTCTTGCAGTTTGCATTGGGTGCTCCATAATGTTGTCTTCCTTAAACCTTGCAAAAGACCTAATTTGGTGAAAAAGTAAAAAACCAAAAATAATGATTTTCTATTTATTTGTTTCTCCTAGTAGTTTAAAAGCTGGAAGAAGTGGAAATTGGGGGATTGGTTGGTTTGATGGTGGATATTTTTTCATCCTTTCCAATGAGTTTTGATGCCATCTACTGTGCAGATACATGTTTGTGTGCTATACAGTAGAGCAGATCCAAGAAAATTCTTGGTTGGAAAATTTACAAAATGTACTGTGTGCTTGCTGGTAGGCTTTAGTAACAGATTACATTTGTCACTAAGCTTTACAGTACTTTCCATGTGAAAATATATTTTCTTTAATGTATTCTGGCCTAGATGTTGTGTCTCAGATGAGAGAATTAATTAGATGGGGAATTCCAGGGCTGGATTATGTCAACGGCAAGTAAATCGACTTCTCTTCAGTTGATGTTAAGTTCTTTTCAAGATTAGTATAATTAGTCTGATTTTACAGGTGTAGAAACTGATTTGGAAAAGCAGAGTTACTCACATGGGTTTGTGGGAGCCTTGAGAAGCCCATCTGGGTCTGTGTGAAGGAGGGTGCTGCTGGAACTGCAGCCTGGCTGTCTGTGGGTGCCAGTTGAACATCTCCTTTGCCATGGGCTGGACAGAACCAGGACCTCTGCAGGTCAGCTCTGTGTGTGGCACTGTCTGCTGCACTTAACAGCAGGCTACTATTGAACAGTGTGGGATCTCCACTGTAAATCCATGGCCCCTTTACAGTGTTTAGATGTGCCTGAGATTTTTTCTCTTTCCTCTCCTTCCACTTTTTCAAGACAAGGTTTGATGTTGTCCTCGACAGCTGGTAACATTGAGGAAAAGAGCGAGGAGAAGGATTTGAGGCAAGTGTTGTTTTGTGTCCCACTGAAATGCAAGTGGCTCTTAATGTGTCAGGATGTACAAGCAGGAGGAAAAGAATAAAGAGATGTGTGAGCAGAGGTGAAGAACTGTCACTGCTCTCCACTGCTGAATAGGCAGAGTAGGCTGATGTCATTGCCACCATAGGAACAAAAAACCCCCAGAGAGATGCTGGGCTTGATTACATCAGTTCATAAAATGGGCTTTGCTTTCCTCTTTGCACTACCAGCTTTGATGCAAACGCTGAGGTAATGCAAGAACTCTTAGTAGGAGTGCAAAACAACCATGTTGTAGTTTTTTTAGCTTCAGAGAGGATTCTTTGTTATTGAAGGAATGGTGATTGTGCCACTCATTTTAGTAAGTACCTTTTATAACAGATGACATTCAGCTGGACTGGCAGAGACACATTTTCATCCTTTGATGCTGTTTCTAAGAGTCCTTGGTTGAAATGGAAAATTTTGCTTCTTCATCTTTTACACATACACAGGAGCTTGAATAGAGAAGAATGGAAGTCCTGCATTATTTTAATGCATTGAAATATGCAAATATACTTCCTTTTTTGTTGTTGTTGAACTTCCTGCTTATTCTGCCAATAAATATGAGAATTTGAACGGGTCCTACTAAGAATGCTTCTTGAAGCAGGGTTCCCAGCTTGCTGCAGAGGGGAACTTGGGCTCAGTTAGAACACCTCGACTGGCCAATATTGAAACAGCTGCCTTTGCAACTTGCTTCAGGAACCTGGGTAAATAAGGCTCTGCACCCTTACCAAGCTATTTGCAAAATGAGAGCTTAAATGTGTTTTGATGTAGGTTAATGATACACAGACACATAGATAATGTAATGAACTTATCTTGGGGTTTAGGAAACATATACTTGTGTTGCAGAACTCTGCTGTCTTTGTTAAGTGGTAGCTATCAGTGTAAAATTGGTTATCCAGTACATCACATCTGAATTTCATACTTTATACCAGCATGGTTTGGGAAATGTTTAGTGTGGTTTTCACAGGGACTGAGAAGACATGTATTGGGGAATGCCCTTAATGAAAGGGAACCATTAGGGGTGTTGTGAAAATTATATTCATTTAGCACGTGAGAAATAACAGTAACTGTTTTATTTAGCATAATAAAAAATATGGAGTAGGAGGAGGGTAATTTTTGGAGCAAAACTCAGCATTGTGAAGGAGTGAGTGCATCCTGGGTCATTTTGCCAATGAAACTCTAGAACCATGTAGACATAAAACATCAGCTTGAAACACTTAATCTAAAACGTTGGGCATTTCTCCTTTAAAGCTCTGTCTTGCCTGCTTTTCAAAAAGTAGAGTTAGGCAGTTTAAAATTTAGTTTCCTATGATATGCAATATGTAAGGACTTTCTGTTAATATCATACTAAAATCATCAGACAATTCTGTTGTTTACAAGAGAAAACAATTTTGTGATGTATTTCCCTCTCATTTTAAGAAAAAAACTGTAAAAAAATTTACAGTTTTCCAAAGGACATTGGAAAATTATATTAAAAAAAAAAAAAGGGAGGAGGGGTGAGAAGCAAGCATTCAAATTTCCATGGAAGCTCTGTGTTTATGTAAAGTACAGCAGCTGCACTGCAAATTCCCCTCTCTGGATGACCTCAGTTCTGAACAAGACAGACTGTTCTGGGTGCAGGTGTGATTACTGAATTATTTGTTCTGTTTTAGTGTCAGTCAGTTACAGAGAAGTATTATGGGTAAAATTTGTATCCACTGAATAAAGTGAATTGGTAGATTTGGTATTCCACGGTTCACTATGTGCCTTCCTGCTATTGCAGAAATAGTTTATTTTATTCTCTTGAATTGCATTAGTTAAATAGGACAGACAAGAGGAAGGGAGTCCAGCAACAACCTCTGAATACATCAGGCAGGCAGAAAGGCAGGATTGCACTGAAGATACTGCTGGACATAAAAGACAGTTTTGACAGTTGAATTAGGATATTTTTTTAAGAGGTTTGTATATGTTATTGGAATTGAGAATTTTAATTTTCTTCTCCATGCTTCTTGAGAAATCAGGCTGTGAGAAATGCTCACTCCTAACACATGCATCCAGTCAGCCTTGGTTTGAATGGGATTGTTTTGTGAACAGCCAGCAGTTTTCCAACCTGCCTTAGATCACACTGGTCTTTGCCAGGTGCCTGTACTTATTTATGTTCTATGTGCCTTTTATCTCTTACTGGTTTATGCAGTTTTATAGGAAAATTCTTTTCTTTCATCACTGTTTGGTGCAGACTGCCAGAGAGCAGGACTAATGTACTGAAACGTGGCTGCTTTTCTCATACTTGTCTCCAACCAGGCAGGTGCAGCCAGACTGCAACCTGGGTTCCTGAGCACCTGATGTGCATGTCAGCTTTTCAGGGTCTTGGAAGAATCAGCACAGATCTAGAACCCACAAAAGCGAGTCCTTGTAGAAAGACGAGTGTAGTTTCCCTCCAATAATTAGCAAATCCAGGCTCTGCTTTGACAGCCATGTAAGAGAACTATTCACTGTAAGATATGTGACTTCAGCAGCCAAGGCAAACTTGCACTTGTGGGAGGTTCTTCCTTTTATTGCTGAAAGGGCAATAAAAGGACTTGGCATTTCAGGTGGGTGGTAGTCCTGTAAGGGTTAAGGAGTGATGGCAATGGTGTCTTTATGCATCCACTATTCTGATCCTTCTCTCTTCAAACCATGGTCCTGACAGGACTGGCTTCATGTGAGGCACAGAGCATTAGGACAGAAATGTGTGTGAGAATTTGGAAACATTTTTTTAAAAGGAAAGGGGATTAAGGTTCCTATGCAAAAAACAATGTACTCATAAATACTTTTGTGTTGTGTTTAATTAGCTGCATTATGCTGAGTGCTTTAAGTAAAAAACAGACTGAAAATGGAAGGACGTTTGCTGAGACTGATTGTAAATACTGATCTTGTTTCTGATCCAGTGCAGTTTCTTTAAATGATCTGACTCTAACTGAAGACATATAGGGAGACAGATCAGATACCTCTGAGGATTAACAAGGGGTTTGGGTGAGTAGTGAATGATAAACAGGTCAAAGGAATGTGTCATCAGTGCAGTCACACTATAGCATGATTCTCCTGAGCATGACAATTGCCTATTTTTCTTTTAAACCACCTGAAGCAGATCTTCCTCATGAAGCTGGTAACACATTCATGGCAGGACTTGGAAACACATCAAGGCTTCTAATGGTGGGAAGTGGAAGTAGTGGAAGAGGGGTTTGGCAGGGTCAAGGACAGCTTGAGCACCACCCACTGCTGCTGGTGTTGGGAGCAGTGAGACACTGGTGGTAAACAGCTGGGGTTTCTCTGAGTCATTCCTTCTCCCTTCCCACCTCATGGCTCTGTCTACCTGTGTGGGTGGCCAGGTGCGTTTCTAGGCAAGGAAGTCATTAAAATTGATGTCACATCTCATAGTCATGTTGGGGGGGAGAGGGGTCATGATTACATCTCTTTCTTACCTGTTTTGGAGCCTTTGTGCACTCACAAAGTGAGTGATGTATGTGACCATCAGTAAAAAGGGCAGGGGACCAACACAGAATTGCCAATTATTGTCCCTCACGAGGACACCATAGCTTGTATCTTTAGTCTCACCTGTCTGTGACATGCCAGGCACTAGGCTGCACATCCCTAGTAAGGGGCAGGAGGGGTCTTGTTCAGAAACAGAACTGTGACTGTCTTTGTGTTATTGTATTCATCTGCTTTCTGGGGGGTGGATGGTGGTTTTCGGTCGATAGCAGTTGATCTGATCAAGGGTATAAAGGTCAGGGGTGATACAATTGGGGGCACCTTAACTTTGGCAGGTAGCATGGCTTGTGCTTGGATCAGTTCTGCCTCCTGCTGAGAAAAACTGGTGCAATAATAAAGTGTCAAGGCTGGGTGTCTCAGAGCTTGATGAAGGTCATGAGTCAGAGTTCATGGTGTGCTCACTGTCCTGCACTAACAACTTGTGTCTGTTAACACCAGGGCTGGACATTTTGCTTCAGAAAAGGCGCCTCCATGTAGAAACTTAGGGCAAGGTTGCTACCTCAGCACGAGGCTGCAGTAACCTGGAATAGTATTTTGTGTATGTGTTCCTTTGTTAGATGGTGTAAGGTAGAGCAGAGAGTCACCCTGCTTCTTATAACAATCAAATCTGACACCCTGAGCCCAGGGAGGCTAGCTGGAAGAAGATATTGAAAGCCCCCCAGTAAGTGAGGTAGCATCATGTAGCATTCAAACAGGTTATATATAACTTGAGATAAATAAGAGTTGTTTCTTTATGATCTTTGAACTTGTTTGCATGTTTCTTATTTGTTCTTTCAGATAAGACAGTGAAGTCTTTAACTGCTCCAGAAGAAGAGGGTCTGGAAAGAAAATGTCTCTGGCAAAAAAGTATCAGGTAACACTGGTAGTGGGGAAATCGTTATTTTTAAAAATATTTATCTGAACGAGTCTTGATGAACTGAGTTACACCTGAATTTGAAGTTACAGGTTCAGATGAAGAAAATCTTGAGCTCTTGGTCACTGAAACCAGAAAAGTGCCTGCTTTTCATTTTAATGTAAAGTGCTGCTGCTTTTGATATGCAAATAGTGCACTATACTCTGTAACCTCAGTGTTCTAGAGAGCAAAAGGAAGGGCAGAGAAAAATGTGTGTGGTGCAGGAATTCAAATGATATGGAGACAGGGTTCCTACTCCCTTTCACAATACAGTCCTAAATCCCAGTAAAGGACAAAGAGATCCAATCAGCTTGGACTCTGAGGGCAAGGATTGCCCTGTGTTGTAAGGGGCATTTGATAATTCCTGGGTGCCGTGAGTATAAAAGGTAACCGAGATGACTGAATGTTAAAGGAGCTGGAGCAAGCAGTAATAGAACTGAGTGGGCTGTAGCCGAGTGACAGCTCATCATATAATCATCATGTTTTCCACTTAGAGCATCTCTGAAAAACAAGAAAGATGGTTTAATTCTTTTTGCTTTGCCTCTAAAAAGAGGTTTTGAATAATTGTTTTTTGGAAAACCTTCCTTGACTTCTGGGCTATAGGTACCTATTTTGAGTGATAGAAGAGTTATTGCCTGTGGTTCAAAATATATTCTCACACTCAGACACCCCTCATTAGATCATAGGAGAATTTCCCTTAGTCATTTTTCTTTTTCCTTAATTGCCTTCTCTTGCACAGAGGTCAGGCTGGCTCTGCTGGCATTTTGTGGTGTAGAAGCAATCACTGAGGAAAGCAGGGATTAGTGCATGTTTTGGAGTCTTTGATGCACCGTTCTTCCTCCTGCCCATGTCTCACCCCTGAGGAGCTGCCAGAAGAGTCCTAGATGGGCACAGATGGACCACCTGAGTGGCTTTGAGGGGAGCTCCCTGCCCTCCCCATGGCTCAGCAGTACCATGGTGGGGAGCCAGGCCATTGTCCCCCCTTCTTCTCCCTCAATCCTCAGTTCCAGGGAGCTGATTGAGGAGAAACAATGGTTCTGTGGTTATATAAAGCAGTAGCAGGTTCCCAGTTTTCATAGGAAGCTCTCTCTAACCTCCAAGTCAGTCTGGTTTTTTTTGGCATTATCAGGAGAAGGCAACTGGAAAATGGCTTTATTACGTGAAATAGGATTTAAAGGAAAATGGGTCTCCTGAGGTGAAGCTAAAATCAATAGAAGATTGCACTCTATGCTGTGACTCCTCCATATGTACTAGTTTTGGGTTGGGAGCTTGTCAGGTTTTGTATCCAGAGGTGGCTTTGCAGTTAATAAAAAATGATTCTTTTTAAAGTGAAATTGCATTTGTTATTGGTAAAGGTGGAGCTGTCCCTTTGAAGTTGATGAAGTGTTGTAAAAATCTCTTGAAGGGTGAAGGCTGTGCTTTCCTGTGAAGTCATCAAACTGGGTGGTTGGTGCAGAGTGTAAGAGAGGAACTTCAATTTTTTGCTTTTGTGTTCTTTCAGAAGGGGTAGCTCTGTTAGCAGCAGTGCACGCCACTGAATTGCTACAGTTTGTGGAGCTCTCCAGCAATAGGTTTTCCTACTGCAGCCCACCACTGAAGTGTCTCTATGCCTGTAACTTGCTTTGCTGTTGGCTTTCAGTTTCTGTTGGGGGTTTGCATGTGTACAAGATTCAGAAATATCATTTTCTCAGAAATTTAGGGCAGATAAGTTAACTAGAAATCATCACAAATTAGGAATATACATGCCAAAAGTCATTAATGTTCTGCCACCTAGGAATGAATGAATGAAGGACATGCATTCTCATTTAACTGAGAATTCTGAGCTTTCAGTGGCTAGGGGAAAAAAAGAGCTACTTATTTAGTAGTGTTTTTAAAAGATGAATATGTTTAATAAAGTGTAGGTGTTCACAGTATTGGGGAGGCAAAAACAAGCTTTATGGTTTTGTATGTGTTTCTCAGTCATGTTTACAGACTGCTCAGACAATCAGCAGAGCAGGTGTCACCAGGTGGCCCAAAGCCAGTGGTGCAGAGAAGGAAGGAATCCACCTGTTCTGGCCTTCTGGGATTTAGCATCACCTCTAAATCAGTGCAGACTGCTTTTGCTGGGGAAGTGCTATAAGGCAGATAGGTGGAGATTGGGGATAACATCCATGGTTGGTTCAATTCAGATTGTACCTATCTTATTTCAGAAGATGAATGTAGAATGTAGATAATTGATCAGCTTGAGAGCTGAGATTTGGTATCTTTCTAGCATGGGCCTGAAAAAGTGCCTTTGCTTTTTGTGATAAAGAACTATGTGTAAGGTCTTAATTAAAAAGAGAGTTTTCCCTTCTGAAAAGGTGTCTCTAGCTGTTGACCAGTCAGACATTTGTTGTGTTTTCTGTGACTTCATGCTGTTACTACAGATGCTGACACATAACCAGAAGTCTGCCTCAAAGTGACACGTGCTCTGGGAGCTAAAGGGGCTGTACAGAAAGCTTCCCAATGTCTTGGTGATACTGCTGCTGTCACCAAGCCCTTCATGAGTCATCAGAGATTGTCACATTTTGGTTTTGCCATAAACAAGACCCAGGCTGAATTTTCAAAGTATTAATAACCTTTATAGGAACTTACTGTAAATGTTTCATGTTCTTTCCAGAAAAAAATTTCTTGTGGTTGTTTCAGTTTGACTCTAGTGCCATTTGTTTTTCTTTCATTATGGATGAATCATCAAACAGCTGAATGTAGAATTGAATTTGACTGAGGTCAAACTCATTGCTTGTATTGGCAATTACAGTTTCATTTCAATCTATAGTTCATGCTTATAAGAAGCTTTTGCTCTGAAAGACACATTTTGTATCTCTAGGCCCATTATTTTTGCTGTCATAGGAATTAAACCAAATTAGGATGGCACCAATATTCTTTCTCTCATTTTGCTAACCTCTCTTTTATTACCCAGTGGATGCATGCAAACATCCAGGGATGGTGTTAACAGGAGGCAGAGAAACCACAAGGGTTTTCTCTGCAGCATGTATTAATTTTTTTCCTTCAGGTTTTTGCTATCTAAAGAGATATTTGTTCTGGCTATCTTTTAACTTTTGCAATTTAACTTTAGCAATTGCAACAGCTGTTTGTATTGGGCCTTGAGAGAGACCAAGGGGCACTTTGATGGCCAGTGGCACTCTGAGAAGTCCTTCCATGTGTGCTGTTTCTGAGTGTTGTGAGTGTGCAGCAGCTGGGCAGGATGAGAGGGCACCAGGACAGCACAGGAGCATTCCAGATGCACAACTTGCTCTCAGTGATTTGTGGGTGTGGCTGTAATGTGTGTGTGAAGGAAATGCTGCTGTTGCAAAGGAGTCAGATCAACTCACAGATCTTGAGCACAATTTTTCATTTGTAATTGTGTGTACTTGTACAATCTGTACATAACAATAAAAACACAGCAGTGAAACTGAGGTGAAGTTTGGGTAATGTTTCAGTTTAGAAGTTTGAAATAAAGACTTTGGCAAGAGTGAAAAAAGTATCTGGACTTTAAATCCCTTTAAAATGTCTAAATTTGGCATTTTGGATTGTTTCCTATACTGCTGAGAATTAAAGATGTGTTATCATTAGTAAAAAATGTCAGTAAAGTCTTGCATGTGAAATTCAGTAGAAATTTGTTAAAATGTACATGTAAATTCCCAACAGCATGGAGTTGTATCTTCATTTTCTAAATCTTCAATATGTTTGTTTTGTAACCACCACCACTACTTGGAAATACTCTGTGTATGAATATGGAGACTATGTAGTTCTTTCTGGTCAGGTTACCATGGTTGTTCTCCCTTTTCTGTGCAATTCCACAGGACAGTGAACTTAATGCTCTAGGTGGCTGACATGAGATCACCAGGTGAGCTCAGCTCAGCCTGTGGAGCAGGTGGTGCCTAAGGGCTTTAAAAATGTCCAGTAAAGGTGTGTTTATGTTGAAATCAATTTGTGCAACAGCATATACTTGGAAAAAACACAGCTAGAAGAGTGGAAAAGGAAAATAGAAAATAATAGATTGGATTTTCTTTTTAATAAAGGAGGAAGTGTAACTAGGTGGGATATAACTTGAAAGAATTGTGTGAATTCACAATTCATATTCTTAGTATTTAAAAATTATAAGAATGAAAGCCCCAAAAACTTTAGATTATGTTTTAAGACTTTGATGAATGATGCATAGACTAATAGAGAAGCAGTCAGTGTCAAAGAAAAAATGTTATTTGGTGACAGTATTGTTAAACAGGCTGTAAAAGTAGAGTATGTGCAGGTCATTTTTGCTCTCTTAGCAGGTCAAGCAGATCAAAGCTCTATAAACTACAATATATCCGGTCAGGATGCAAAACACTTGAGATGAAGTTCATTAAACCACCCAGGGTCTGTGCTTCATGGTTAATTTAATTAATTTTGAGGATTCTTTTAGATCAGTCTGCAGTGCTTGTTGGGTTTGGGGTTACTGGTTCTTTTAAATCATATTACTCTTTTTTGAACAAAATGAGTAGTTTTCGATCTGCAGGTAAATTTTCCATAAGCATAAATGGACTAAATCCATTGGATCTACAAGAGTATTTTACTCAGTTCTGCCATAGACAGAACTGGTCAAATTGGTAGAAAACCAGCCCTCACAACTGATTTTGAGGTGTGTTTCCTCTGTTTATCTAAGCCAAACAAGAAGGGGCTGGATTCCTAAGAAGCTGCCATCTGATGTAGATGGCATAGAATTATTTTTTTCCATAATAATGCTACAAAAAATTATTCCAGGGTCAGAGTGTGCAGTGGGTATGACAAATGGATGCAGAACAGTAAATAATTGTCACTTTTGGAATAAAACAGTAAAACTTGTTCTGCTCTTCTCTCCATCCTCACAGGCACATGATACTGCAGAGATTCCAAATCAGAAGTAAATCAGCCAGACAGTTGCCTCCTGCCTTCCTAAACAGGCAAACATATTAGCAACAGAAGAAAGGGGCCTACCTACCTCATTCCTGTGAGTAGCTATAAACATCCCCTCCACCCCTCAAATCAGCATCTGCCAGGTAGTTGTTTTGGAAAGCTACGCATAAGGATGTGGGGAAGAAAACAAAAATTTTAATTTGTTTTCTTGTTGACAACAATTAAGTGTAGCCAACCAAAAACCCAACTAAAATTATTAGCAGGCTACCAGCATGTCTATTGCCTGTGGCTACACAGAGCTGATGGATGATGCATTGTTACTCATTAAATGAACCTTTATCTGTGCTTCCTAAAGCCTGCATGCTGCATAAGTTCCTAAAACCATCCATATCATTGCCATGTTAAACTGCTGCTGCAGTTGATGTGTCACTGCAGAAGCTGTTTGGGGCTCAGTTCTTTGCTCTTGTGTTTCTTAGCAGTCCATTCTGTAATAATGTGCTGTAACCCATTGTGAGGCTTGAGCAGAAGATCCCCAGAGCGGCCCCCTTGGTCAGGGCAGTGAGCAGAGCAGTGTTTGCTGAAGAGCTGCTGTGTAGCTGATATTCATGCTCTGAACTGCCTTTCCCTTGCTGACTCCTCTGTCCTTTCTCCAGGGAGAAGGTGGGTTTGCTGCTGTGGATGCCTGCCTCATTTGCTTCACCAAAATGAGTTAGGGCATGCAGAAGAGAAGGGAGACTTTTGCAAGCAGAGCCTATCATGGTGAGTCAGATTTTGTCCCCACTTTTGCTGTACAGCTGTCCCTACATTGCTTAAAGCAAACTCTTTACAGGGAATTCTCTCTTCCCTGGAAGTATGTTACACATAACACATCCTTGGCAGCAGTGCTGGATTAAGAGGTTCTTCCCTACTGCTTTTGCCTCCCCTGCCCCATGAGGTCCACAAAAATGCTAGGGGGGACCTTCAGCAATTTAAAGCAGCAAATTGAATGGAGCTGAAAATAATTACTGTCTACTATGTACGCATGAAAAGTATGAGAAACTCTGGTCTGTAGCTTTGATTTGGAACCACAGCATCTGTCTTGAACATTATCCTAAAATTAAGCACATGTGAACTGTAGTTTTGATTTTGAGTTGCTAAATACCCTCTAAAATACCTCACAGAGATTAATTCTGCATGACTACAGATTAAGTTCTATCATTGTTCAGTTGAGTTCCAGGAGTGCAGTCCCAGTCCATAGCACTGCAGCATGGACATTGTATCTGCCCTGGTATCTTCATTTATGGATTTGTTTCTTAATTTTGAAGCTTAACCTTAGGTTTGAAATTCACTTCAAAGAACTTTCTCAACAGCAATAGGGAGTAATGAACTGTAGTTTGTTATAGAAGCATTTCCCTTCTCCCTCCTTCTCATGGTGATAATTCTGTCTCATGTCTTGCCTTTTTTATTGCCTTCATTTCTCCAGGTTTTCCCAGCCTCCCACTTCTGTGTTATCTCAGTTTTCACATCATCTCAGTACCTTGTATGGATGTGTCAGGTCAAGCTTCTGGACAGAGGGTTCCCACATACTGCACTCAGACAGGCCTAAGCACTTGTGTGTCTACAAATGTGACAGTTTTGAGTTAATTCAGGATTAATTTCAACAAAACCAAATGCAATATCTTCTGAAAAATGTTTACTTTCAAGCAAACCTTCATACCAAATATGTGTAAGCAGACTGGATCATGCGTGGATAAGCAAAAAAGCAGAGTTAGAGTTCACAAATCTTTCTTTCCTACTTTCAAGCATTAATTTGTCCAGCTCTTGTGTTGTTTTGGGGGCACATTTTTTTCTTGTTGTTGTTAGTTGTTTTGGTTTTGGGTTGGTTTTTTTTTGTGGGTTTGGTTTTTTTTGGGTTTTTCTTGTTGGCTTTTTTTTGTCTCTCACTGCCAGAGGTCTCTGCCTGAACATAGTTTCCATGTCTGTCTCTGCTTGAACACAGATTCTTTGTCTCTTCCTTTCAGAAGTGGGACTTGGTGTTCCAAACTGTCTTAAGGCTCTTGAACTCTTGCTGAGCTCATCAGTTCTCTCTATAGCTGATGCACAATTTTTTTTCAAGCTCCACCCTTCTCTGTGCATACTGGATTTTATTTAAGCTTTTGAGGATTAAGTATGGTATTAGTAAAACCTTTGGGATTCCTGCTGAGAATTGTATAAGTATCCATTTTGATCATGGAGAAGCAGCAGTATCCATGTGTTGAGTACAGAATTTTTCCTTTGGAACCATTGTCACTTCAGAAGTCCTTGTGAGTTTGGACACTGCACTCAGCATCCGTGAGTCCCTGTCTTTCTTCTTGGGTGTCAGACTGCTTTGATTTGTCCTTGCGAGATCACCAGCACTGAGCAGATTGCATTGCTCTGTTCTGCTGGGACAAAGTCAATCCATGTTAATGGCTTCTTTTATCTTTTAAAAGTGATTATTTTATTTGGGGCAGTGGCTCCAGCCAATTCCATTCTCTTGCTAGGGACAGTAGTCAAATAGAGATAAGCAGTGCCTGCATAAGACAAGTCAGACTCTAATCTTGCCTCATTTTGTGCCTAATTTAACTGAAAAAAAATTTTGAACTTGGTTCTCAGAAGTCATAACATTGCATGGCTCATGTGGTTTACCTTCTCCAGCCTTGATTTCAGGTAATGCTGGTTAGCCCTCTATACTATTAACTCTCATGTATCTAATCTAAACCAGATTTATCCCATGTATCTTGTTTGTGCATCAGAATTGTCTAATTCTACTGGTTGCTTCTGTTAGATTTTGGTTTTTAAGGTCCAGAAGAGTGAAAAATTAGAGGAACCTGCAGACTTGAAGAAAGAGGAGGAGATTCAATTAACTTTTATTCCACCTTGAATAAGCTTTTTTTAAAGTATAAGTCTCTTTTAAGCTATTAATTGTTTTTGTAAGAATAGATCCTTCTTGGATATTCCTTTTACCAACTTCACAGAACTTCTCTGTGAGTCTCCTGATGTCCTGGTTTAGATGGCTAAATCTTCAAGTCACGGGTGCTGTCTTGAGCTGTGGGAGCCCTTCAGCTCCTGCTAAGATCAGTGTCTAGTAGAGCAAGGTGATGTTCTGGCTTGTAAATAAGCCCAAGTATCTCTCACCCTTCCTCTCAGAGCCTCCTCGGTGCTTCTCCTTTGCAAAGGAATTTCCAGGTTCTAGTTTGTTTTACACATCTGCATCAGGCAGCTGTTTTTTCCAGCAGGGCTGGGGACAGCATCACCCAAAGCACAACCAACCCCTGCCTAGGAGTTGTTAGCCAACTGCCTTCTTTGGGATGAAGGCCATGTCCCAGAACTCTCCTGTAGTGAGGAGGTGGGTATCACTTTTAATTTTCTGATGCAGTTACTATAACTTGTAGTCAGAGTGATGAGACACAAATGTTATTCCATTTTATTTAAGTTCCATCTCAGTGGTTGCTGTGGTAGTATTTTTACAGAAGTTGGCTTATTATAGAGCAGTGGCATTTGGTTTTGCAAGTAACTGGGACACATTACCTGCCACTACAGGCAGCTTACTCTTGAATTCATCATTTGGCAGTTACTGTTCATTTTAGGCTGATTTAAGATGATGTACCATTTGATAATAGTCTGAATTTCAACATTGAATTTGTCCTAGGAATCCTCATTAAGATACAATTAATAAAGACTAGCTTCTGCATTAGGATACTTGGGCAGCTCTGCCTAACATGGGTGGAAGGAGAACTGTGTTGTAATTACAGACAATGTTCTGTCATTTTGAGATTTAATTTCTAGTTGGATTGGTTATTTTAATAACTATTATCAGACAGTTATATTACATAACAGCAACAATATTGTTATGGCATGAGGTGCATACTGTGACTGAGTGCAAACATGGAGATGTAGAAAACATAAACATTCCAGTTATTGCTCTTCTACATGCCTATACAGCTTTCATCACTTGTTTTGTCAGTGTGAACCAAACTCATTTACTCAGTTCTCATAAAATCAAAATACTTCTGCTATATTTTAGAAGTAGAGTAAAATACTTCTAAGTCCTATTCCACAGTGAGAAATAAGATTCATTCTCTTTTGCACAAACTGTTTAAATCTTGTTTTTAACCACTGAATCCATGTCTCTAAAGCACAAACTTCACAAAGCCTTTCAGGCCAGTGTATTTCTTCTCTTAGCCAGTACTGTCCAAGGTAGTTTCTCATGGAATTTCGGGAAATTTTTGTTTGTCTTGAAGATTTCTTTTTCACAGTAGACCTGTTTTTCCAAGGTAGGCAGCTCTAGACCTGGGTGAAAAGAATTTAATGTATCCTTTAAAAATGTTCTCACTGGACAATCTAACCAATTAATTTAAAAATATAGGCTGGTTCAGTTCAGAGCAAGGTCTTGTCATTCACAGAAATATATCTTAATCTAAGAATCTTAATCCATGAAAATTACCAATATAGAGCAGTAGAAGGATATGAATACAGTATGAGTACTTGAATACAGTTCAAGTATTTGATGCAGTATACTTTGATAGTATTTATACACTCCATTTTCAGTTCTTTAGCATGAAGTCCATGGGAATTTCTATTTCATTGGTTTTGCTGTTAGTAATATGATGTGCATATTAGCATGGTGTCTACAGACAAAAATAGAGACAGTGGCTGCATGATGAAAGCATGATCTTTGTCTCTCTTGAGATATTACTGGTTTTGAGAAGGTGATTAGAAACTCTTTAATTTCTAATGTGTTGAACCTTTAAAATCAGAATGGTTCAAAATAAATATGCCCATTTGTTCTTGATGTTTCCTGTGTTCTGTAGTAGAGTTTAAGCATTGCACAAGTCAATTATGGCCTAAGTTCATTCAGAGTCATTTTATCAGTAAATTCACGTGGTTTTGAATTACCTCTCCTGCAAAGCCTGAAAGAATTTCAGTAAATTAGACCAAAGCTATCCATACCTGATCTCTCAGTGTTTTTCATGTATATAAGGGCAGAGAGCACATGGCTGGAGAAGCTGGCACTGTTTGTATTGCTAAAAGAAGAAAGAGCCAGTTCATAGAGAAGACAGGGAATACCTTGTTTCCAAGTAAGTCATCTCCTCTCACATTTCTTTTGAGCTACCTCTGTATATTTAAAGCATGAAAAACTGACATCATTTGTTTCACAAGGTTGTTTAAAATCTTTGGAAACTTTACCCAGAGAGAATAAAATTTTGAGTAACTAAAATAAGTTAGAGCATAAATTAGACCAGCAAGATTCTAAAAGAATCTCTTCATGGAGCAGTCAATTCTTTACAGAGGACTAGAGGAGCCTTAACACTCTTATAAACTGAGATGATATTTGGCGAATAGTAAATTTCAAGGCTGAAAAGGGTCAAACAAACACTGTGGTGAAGTTCCAGATACGTATTTCCTGATCACATTTTGCTAAATTTGAAACTGAGTCTACATCCTTTGCAAAATGTGTACTGCATGTAATTATATTCCAAATATTGTTTCACTGGAGGCTATGAGATTTGGCTGTTTAATTTGTGTTATTTATTATTGCTGTGTTAGAAAAATGAATTGTGCACTGCTGGTATAATAAACTACCAAATGTCTTATCAAATGGGCAGGGATTAAAAGGATGTCTTATTAAAATGTCTTGGTTGAAAAGTTCTGTGAGTAATTGGATAAATTTTTATGGTGAGGTATTTTATTTTGTGAGGGAATGATCTTTCCCTTTATGCAGAAATTTAGAGAGATTTACACTCTTTTCAGCAATTGTTAAGAGATTTTACTGCATACAAGAAATGATTTTAATATTTTTTCATTGATTCTGAAAGCATCTGCTGGATTGCTCAATACTATGATGAGACAATTAGATAGAATTTTCATTCTTGTGACAATTAAAGCATCACTGAGAGGAGGTGTCCCCCAAGAGGAAGCCAGTTGTCTCTTTTGGGAAAGTTTGGCTGGTGAAGGAGAAAAATGCCTGAAATTAGCATGGTGCTTCTTTTTTACAATGTTTGACAGAAGGGCATGCATGTGTCTGGGCTAACTCTGGGGTGTGCTGGTGGCTGCACAAGTTTAGGGTATTAAAGGACAAAAATCCAAAGAAAATGGTGCTTCCTTCTCTCTACTGCTTGCAGAACAATTCCCTGCAAAGCTGATAGGATTTCACAGATAAAATTTCTACACATGGAGCTGGTTTATTCATTCTGTGAATTCATAGATATTAAGTGTGCCTTGAAGCATGCTGATCCTTGTGTGTTAACCAAAAGTAGAGAGATGGGTCCAGATAAAACTGAAGAGATTGGCACCTTCAGCATTAAGATCTGCCTTCTATTTCTGAAAAATATTGGAGCTATTTATAAATTTGGAAGATCACAGGACTGTATGTGGCTTATCATGCTTATGCTTGTTAGTTAAGCTTCTGATGCACTATTGTAATTAACTTTATTCCTAGCTTTCACAATCACAAGACTATTTTTTTCTATTTTTAAGGCCTTCTGCAAGAATACTGGATATTTTATCTTCACTGAAGCGCTGTGGCACATTGCAAATGATGTATAAAGCTTTAGTGCTTCTCTTTATTTCTCTTCAGAGTACATGGTATATACATTGTGCTGTTTGACATCGTAGCCAGCTTAGTAATGCCCAGGAGAAAGTTTCCAAGGCCTAGAAAGGGGAGTAAAAGCACTATAAAAGCTCAACTCATCTTTATGCCTCTACCTACAATGAGCAGGGAGCTGAAGAAGTTTTCAGTGTTTTTTTCAGGCTGTTTAAAATACAGATGCAGGAGAAGGAAAAAGACTGCAGTTCCTCCCTGCTCTTCCTTAGCACATCAGCACTCCTTAGAGCAATACATGCTGGCCATTTTTCCTGCTCAGCCATGGCATGGTGAGTCTATTGACCTGTCTACAATCTTTCCATTGCAAACATTCCTTCACTGCTGCTGTTCCATGTTAGCAAGGCCAGGTGATATGGGTGGAGCAGTTCAGGTATTTTCTCTGCCAGGTTTCTCCAGTAAGAAACCTGATACACTACAGCTTCAGTCCTTACCTTTTTGTATCCATGTGGAAAAAAGACTCTTGCTGAAACCTTTGGTCCCATAGATGTGTGTGCCTTCATCTCAGTGTTTAACAGATGGAAAAAACTGAGAAGAATGTGAGCAAATCTGTCCCTTAGTAAATTCCTGTAGTTGTTTGTAGAATGCCTGATAGGACAGGAAGATTTCTAAGGTCAGCTTTCTGGGGTGACACTGGCTGGAGTGACATTCTATTAAGTGTCTGACTTTCCACAGGTAGAGTATTATGGGAACATTTACTGCTTATCTCTAAGTAGCAATTGCATTATAATATAAATTTTCTGAATGTCTTTTTGAGAGCTTAAGTTCTATCATTTGAATTATAGAGAAGGTATAGAGCCAGATTTTCAACCTCCTGCTGGAGATGGTTTATATAACTTTGGGCCATTTGGCTGTGGCTTTACTTCAGGAGACTGACAGTCTAATTTAATCAAGCAGATGTGGATTTGTGTATGTCGAGTAGCTATTCAGTCACATAAGCTGCGTAAAAATTCACAGGTCAGATTCAGAACTATTTGAAGTTGCCCAAGAAGTTCTTTGCAACTAAATTTCTTTTGGATGAAATCTATTTATGGAAGTGGTATTTTTTTTCTTCCTTTTATTTAAGGTGTCCAATCTATAGAGATCATCACAGAAAACATTTTTGTTATACATAAGAAAATACTAGTTGCTGTGTAGTTTCCGAGTTGCATATATTACAATGCACATAAGCAGATCCATTTCTATATTAATTAAAACACAAATATAGTGGCATGAGTTTAGTTCTGATCCAAGTTTAAATATTTGACTGCTTGATGGTAGTGACCTTCTTTTCGTGACATACCACTTTCACTTTGAAGCTAGTGCTTGAAAAATCAAATTATTATCAACTGGGTAAAGTTCAGCTTGTACCATTTTACATTTCAAGTATCATGAACTCCCCACAGATAGATAGTTTGCTTTTCAGTGTGTACTGACTGCAGCTCCAAGAAATGAGCTCGTTCTGTCTCTCATGAAATGGAGAACACTGCTGGGCTATTGACTGGTTCAGCAAACGGAAAAGCAAAAGGCTTTCCCCAAACCTTTGTACATAAGAGAAAAGCTGACTCAAGTGAGTCAATATTGCACATCTGCTGGTTTTGGCTGGGCTAGAGTTAATTTTTTCACACTGTCTGGTATGGGGCTGTGTTTTGGATTCGTGCTGAACACAAGGTTGATGATATAGAGATGTTTTTGTCATTGCTGATTGGGGCTCGCACAGAGCCAAGGCCTGTCCTGCTTTTCCTACTTCGAAGCTGGGGAGGGATCTGGAGGTGCACAGGAGGTTGTGAGGAGACACAGCTAGGACAGGTGACCCCCACTGACCACAGGGATGTTCCAGACCCTGTGACAAAAGGGAAGAAGGAGGAAGGGGGGACATTTGGAGTGACAGTGTTTGTCTCCCCCAGCCACCATTCTGTGTGTTGGGGCCCTGCTCTCCTGGGGATGGCTGAACCTACCCAACCATGGGAAGCACTGAATTGATTCCTTGTTTTGCTTTGCTCTCCCTGCTAAACTATCTTCATCTCAGCCCAGGAGTTTTCCAGCTTTTACCTGTACGAGTTCTCATGCTGGTCCTGCTGGAGGGGAAGTGGCTGAGGAGCAGTGTGGGGCTGGGCTGCTGGCTGGGGTTAAACCACCACAGCAGCACACCCTGCCTGCCTGGCAGACTGCCTGGTTTAGTGCAAAGTGACTGACATAAAAAATAAAGCCATCATTTTTTCAAATAGCTTTCTGCAAAGCTAAGCAGGGGAAATGGGAGTACTGCTTCTTACACTGTGGTTGGTCACTCCTTAAACCACTAATTAAAAAAGCTCATATTAGTTGGGTTTTTTGCAGGTGATGGAAGAACATGGTTTCAAGCCAACTCTTTTGTTGTTTTTTTTTTTTTTTTTCTTGGTTGGGTTTTTTGTTTTGGGGGGCTTGAGGGGTTTGTTTTGTTTTTTGGGGTTTTGTTTCGCTTGTTTGTTTTTTTGGTGGGGTTTTAAAAAAATTCCTTTTGTGTGCTTTATAGTCTTGTCTGTCTGTTGAGCATCTGTCTTCCAAACACTACTGATCTGTTGTTGTGGGACCAACTGCCTGCATATAATTGTAATTTTCTTTTTCCTGCCCTCCCACACAGCCATTTCTGTTTCATATGAAACCTAAATGAACTTAAAGATCTTCATTGAAATCGTTCTTGTTCCACATCCACAACTTTTTATTCTGAACCAACAGGAACAGAATTCTCTCTCTCTTCTCCTTGCATTTCTGGCTAATAAGCAGCCCTGCTAGTCAGACAGAGCCATTTTCTGCCATGAGTTTTTGAATAATTTCTAATAAACTGACAGTGGGTATTGTCCAAAGTGCTGAGACATTTGTTTCTAAAAATAATCAGCAACAACTCCCAATCAGCTCTGCTATGCATCTGGTTTCTGATCAGCAGCAAAGCAGAGGAGTTTGATCAATGTCTATAAAATAAAAAAATTAAAAAATAATTAAATGTATGAAAGAGAATAGTTTTTTCAATAGCTTAAATGATTTTTTTTTTAATGCATCTGTCAACTTTCCAGGGCTTTTATGACAAAATTCAGGGGAAAAGACAGGTATTTCTGAAATCCTTTCAGAATACAATTTCAGATGTTTTAAAAATATATAAATATTTTTCTCTGCAGCAGATTAAATAGAAAGATATTTATATGCTGAAGCTTGCCGTAAGCTCTACAAATATGTCCTAATTCCTTAGAGTGAGGTTGTCATCACGTTTGCCAGCTAAGGCTCAAGGAGACTGCAAATTCTTTTGTATTTTCCTCTCGTTTTCCTGTCTGGGAGTTCATGATGAGCTGTTTGTTTCAGAAGAGATTGTTCTTCATTTAGTTTACAGGTGCTCTTTTCATGTGTGAATTTGGTACATAAAATGAAAAAATGCAGGCACTGTTGGTTTTTTTTTCCCCTCTGTTGCCTGTAGACATTAATATTCAATGTGGTGAAGGGTTTCATTCCCCCACCCCTTGCTCTATTTTGCAATCAATAGCCTTTTCCATATGTGTTTTCCTGGCATTATGAATTTCCTAGTTGGTACAGTGCTATTTAATTCCATGTCCTGCTTTTCCATAGAATGCAATAATAGATGATGACGACAGTGGCAATTAGAACTAATGGGCTACTTCTTAGAGATGCTGAATATCCATTAATCCTGTTGAACTTGGTCAGAAATTAGGCTATTTTAGCATCAAACTTGGAATATCTGTTAGTTGCTGCTGCTTTTTTTTGTGTGTACAATTCTGGTGCCTGTTTCCTTATAACACTTCCCTTGATTCATCAGCTTTTAGTTCTCCTTGTTTAGCATGAGTATTTCCCATTAATTATTATTTTACATAGTGCCTGAATAACAGGAGAAATCGTAACTGTAGAGGTAGTTACAGCTTATTTATGGCTGGAGGAAGCTAAGTCTGTGTTATCAAATTGATTTGACTAAATGAAAGAAGGATTTATTTTTTACTGTTTAGGCCAAGTATTTTTAATTTTTGATGAACAACCATTCTTAATACTAGGTAATTTCACATTCATTTCACTGAATGACTTTCCTACTGCAGGACTTTTCAATTACTTATGTAGTCTAAGTGAAACACACAGTTGCTATACTTATAAATCTTCAAAATGTTGTGGAATGAATAATTCTAGATGCCATGTCTCAAATCTTTATTTCCTCATTTGTATCTCTAGCTGTTTTAAAATCTTGGAGATGACATTAAATGATAGGCTTTTTTTAGGATAAAAAGGAATTAAGTCTTCTATTCTTAGTTTCATTTTCTAAACTGAATGCAGTAACTGAGGAACATCATGTTTCACAGAAATAAGGGTGGGAGTCTCAGGGTTGGGGGGAAATTCCCCAGTTCTGTTTTGCTGCATGGTGTGTGTGTTCTTCCCTGCTGGAGCTCATTGAGCTCAGCACACACCGAGCTGATATTCCAGCTTCTGCTGAATTCCAGCACATTACACAAATGCCTGCTCATAGCTTGCTGTTCTTTCTAACTTATGTGCACCTAAGGACTTAGAAGGACTTGCTTTTTGCACATAATCTGAATTTCACAAGTTCAATCCTGCTTTTTAGGGTACCTGTACCTTTCTAGGGTACCTGTAAGAGCTTTCTCATAGTCTGTCACTGAAGCTTTGGGATGAACTGATTGAGAGGATCAATATTAAGAGGAACGTGGAAAAATCACCAGTATGTGTTTTGCCTTGATGTGAGGAACAATGTCACGTGCAGAGTAACAGACAGTTAAGCCTTGTATTTAAAACAGCTGCTGAATTGTCTCCATAAAGGCATGGATGTGCTGCAGACTCCATTTTTAAAGACTATACTGAACCCTTAATCGCTGACTGTGCACTTGACATACAATTAAGCATTTGAGCTTTCCTCTAATCTCTGTGTACAAGAAGATAAAGGATGCTTGGAGACTTGTATCAGTAAGACTATTTATACAGAGCTCATTTTGCTAACACTTTTGATGTCCTTTAAGTTTTTGCCTTCATATTCCTGTCAGCTCAATCCACTGCACACATTTTCTGAGTCAAACTGGCATAAGCTGGGAAGGGGAGAAATGTGTTCATATGCAAGAACACTAGTCACAGTAAGACTTTTCTAGCAGGAGGAGAAATCCTTTCCTTCATCAGTAACTTGTGACAGACTCTACAGACTTAGGACATAGATAAAGCAATAGGTGTTTCTCATGCAGTGATTATAAAGAGATTTCAAATGAAGAAGGTTCAGAAAAAAAAAAGAAACTGAGTTTGTGCCAGCACTTCAGACTGTGCTCAAGAACTTGTCTTTGAAAAGTTAGATCATTGAGGTGCTGCCTTACTCTGGGGAATGACAACTGTCACAGATCTGCAAGAACATGAAACATTAGCTAGTCATGAATCTTCTGTAGCTGAGCTGCAGACAGGTGCTGTGACTCAAATTTTGAGTCCTTTCCCTCCATAGTTTTCAACACAGACATCTGTGGGACACAGACACAGTTCCACAGCTAGAATAGAATTATCATTTCTTTGGTACTTGTCCTTTGTCTTTAAGAAGACCAGTACCAATAGTGGCCATCTTTATCATGGAAACCCCTTCCTGCTGGTGGTCTTGTTATTATTTCTTGAATGTTACTGCTTCCCTATCATTAGAGATAACTTTTCCCTCATATGTTGCTTGAGCTAAATTAAATAATTGCAAAGAACCAACGAGCACTGGGCAAGGCCTTGTACTGAATGTAGAACTTGCACTGAAGAGGCCAAGTCTTGACTGAACTGAAGCACAAAGCTGATGCTACAGAAGGGGATGATTTATGTCTGGACTTACAGCTACTTCAGTGTGCATGTATGTAACAAAAATAATGGAAGCAAACACACACATGTGCTCATGCTTGGGGAGATGCTGCTATGGGCAGAGGTTTTCAGCACTGTGCAGCTGATCCTGAGCTGCTGAGAAAATTGTAGGAAGTATGTGAGTCCTGTGTCAGAAACAGAAGTGGAAAATGGAACCCCTTTTGAGTTCAGAACAGGCAGTGCATGAGAGTCTTGGGAGAGAATTGAGGTATTTCTAGAAACTGAGTGGAGGAAGCTTCTTCAGTTCTTTGTTAGTGGCTGCTTTCAAATGTCAGATAAAAAAGGGGGAAATGAGAGTTAATGTGGGTATTCATTCTGAACAAAGAACATCTCTGATCTCTGGCCTCAGCTGATTCTGTCTCAGGCTCTTACCTTCAAAAGACCTGTTGGAGATGGAGTTCTTTTGTTTGCAATACGTATGTAGCATCTTCAGTCTGCGTTTCATTTTCTGTGCTAACTTCACACAGAAGCTGTTGCAGGGACCATGCCAAGGAAAAAAAAATAATTCAAAATTTGTGCTCAGAATGATGAAAGAATTGCAATTGAAATTCCATCCTGAACCTTTTCATATCTCATGATAATTTTATTCTGAGCTTTTATATCTACATGTAGTTTGTCACAGACCAAGTTGGGATCATATAGGGAGAATTCTTCAGTTTCTTGGCCCACTGTACAGGGGAATACAGCAGAGTAAGCAGTATTTAGGGTTGATCTTGAACTGCTGAAGCTCCAATGAACGTGTGAGAAAGCTCAGCCCTTTTCAGCCTATGTGCATGTCTTTGTGCCCTGACCATTACAGTATCCGGGGTAATATTTTAGATAACTTATTTACAACTGCATGCCAAATTAAATAATCTTAATTTTACTTTAAATGGTAAATTATGATATAATAAAAAATATTACTGCAAGCACATAAGTTGAGTCCTCTTTGAACAGAAGAAGTAGGCTGAGTGTTGGAAAGTGTTTATTACTCTGTGCGGTAGATGTGTTGAACAAAGCTACAAAAGTATTTTGATCGTCGTTTGTTAATGTGTGTTGAAAGAAATGAATCGACTTTGCTTGTTTATTTCCAGGGCAATGATAAAAGTTACATCTCCTTAGAAGGAGAAGCATCATTATTTGGTTTTGAGGGCTGGATATCAGAGTTTTTAGTTATTTCCCTAAGCTAAGGGGAGTTTCTTAGTGTGGATATTTCAGTTTGTTAATATTGTATAGCTGGAAATGTGGAGGCATATTCACACTTGATGATTATTTCTATCCCCTGCAGTCCAAGCACCCTTGAAAGTGTTAAGAGTTATTAAAAGTTTCTTCTGTAAGTTGAGGGTTTTGCAGTTATTTTTAAGTTCCCTGAGGGTGATAAAGAGAGGCTCACAGGCGAATGTGGTTTGACTGCATTTCCTTTGCAACGTATGAAATTAAGCTTTTTATGATGTTATGAACTTTGAAATAGTCTGCTTCAGTGTGAGGGTATCTCTGGTGTGCTACATCCATAAGTGAGTTCCAACAAAGAATTGAAGATAATACTTTGGTCATATTTATTGTTCTTGCATGAAAATATGTCATGGTGAAGGCAAAAGAAAAGGCAGGACTCTTATTAACTCCTATATGTTAGGTCACATGCACCTGAGTTAGAGTTGGGTAAGTTAACACTAGTTAATTGAGGTACTTGACTCATGTTACAGCTGAGCTGTCACTCAGACATTTGGGAGATTTTGCATAGGAACTATTATCTACTGAGATTTGGTTACCTGTGTATGTATTTTAGGAAATAGCAAGAAATAATGTTATGTTCTGTTTTCATATCCTAATTCGCAAAAACTCATAACATTGTGGACCTTGTTATAGTTTTGCCTGTTTTAAAAGCATTATCAGAAGGAATGTTCTCCATCATAAAAGGATTTGGGCTGTCAAATCCTGATTTTAGTGGGTTTGGGCCCAGTTGCAACTGTATGAGTTTTGTGAATGGATTAAAAACCCAGAAACAATAAAACTGATTGTAAATGCCTTTTAGAATGATAAAGTGAAGCTTATAGTAATTGGATTCTGCATTTGCAAGCAGCAGGATTTATTCTTAGGAGATGGGAGTAGATTATATGGAAAGGGAACTGCTGCATCTTTTAAAAAGAAATAGACCCTATGAAATGGTATTCCTTCTTTCTTCATGTGCTTGTCTCTTTATTTTCATCAAAAAGAGTGGCTATCCTGATTGAGTCTGGATATCTCTTCATTAGTTCATTGCTTCAGATTTTGGAAGCTTAAGAGAAAAAAACTTTCAAAGCTGTATTTGATGAGTCTTAGGACAAAGAAATCTTAAAAGAAATTCCAAGTGCAAGTTGCCATTTTCATGTAGGAGAGCCATAAGGATTTTTTTGTACATTCATAATTCTTTTTTTAATAATTGTCTGGGTTGTGCCCAAGAATTTTGCATTCTTAATGCAAATTACTGTATGTGGTAATTTATCTGTATTAATCCATTAGGCTTCTAAGGTCAAAGGTAAAGACTATTTTGGCAGTTATTATTATTCAAATAGCAGAAGTGTAATGATTAATTACTACTATTCTTTTTTCTTCCAGATTTCTCAGGGGACAAAATTTTGCTTATTCATACCTTCTACTGTGGCAAAAATGGATTCTTTTCCTCACCAAAAACCAGCAGCATAACACCCATCCAACACCTGCCTCAAGGAACTCTTATTTAAAGTCTATTGTAAGTCAAATTAACCACTTGCTGAATGGTAGCTTTAATCAGCTGTGTGTGTCTATTTACAGCTCGGGGCCCAGGGGCGCTAATCTGGGCAGGGCGGCTTTGCTGCAGCTGCTCGTGGCTCTTGAGCGGCACCAGGGCCGGCGGGGCTTGGGCTGAGCCCGCGGCTCCCGTGTCACCTGGGTGTCACCCGGTGTCCCCTCAGGGCCGGGCTTGGGCTGAGCTCTCCGCTGTCACCCGGTGTCCCCTCAGGGCAGAGCCTGGGCCGAGCCCGCCGCTCCGCTGTCACCCGGTGTCCCCTCAGGGCAGAGCCTGGGCCGAGCCCGCCGCTCCGGTGTCAGCCGGTGTCCCCTCAGGGCAGAGCCTGGGCCGAGCCCGCCGCTCCGCTGTCACCCGGTGTCCCCTCAGGGCAGAGCCTGGGCCGAGCCCGCCGCTCCGCTGTCACCCGGTGTCCCCTCAGGGCAGAGCCTGGGCCGAGCCCGCCGCTCCGGTGTCAGCCGGTGTCCCCTCAGGGCAGAGCCTGGGCCGAGCCCGCCGCTCCGGTGTCACCCGGTGCCCCCTCAGGGCAGAGCCTGGGCCGAGCCCGCCGCTCCGCTGTCACCCGGTGTCCCCTCAGGGCAGAGCTTGGGCCGAGCCCGCCGCTCCGGTGTCAGCCGGGTGTCCCCTCAAGAGCGGGCTCCGCGCAGTGGGGTCAGGCCTCGGTGACAGCGGCTGCTCGGGACGCTGATCTGCCGTGCAAATGAAGGCTCAGCCTCCTGTTGCTATGACGATTGATTTCAGACGTCGCAGTGGAGAAACAGGAGGGTAAAGGGCTCAGAAAGCAGAACTGCGAGGGGTTCAGCTGGTGGTGTTGGCTGTGGAGCTGAAGGCTGCTGTCGTGCCCACAGGCCCGAGTGGGTCACTCCTCATGCAAGGCCGACTTGAAGTAATGAAACTCCACATTATAGATATCTAAAAATGGCTGCTCAGAATGCTTGCTTTTCAAGCGCTGGAGTTAATTTTATGCAGGCAGAGTACATGATAGATGTTTTGAGAGAGAAGGCTGTGTTCAGATTAGAATTTTGACCATCATACTTTCTATATTAGAAAGAAGGATGGCATTTGGAGAAGTAGATTCAGTATTTTAGTAGATCTTCTTGTATCAGGAGCAATTCGTAAACAAGGAAAATGATGGGAAAAAAAATGAAAAATTCCAAATGAGGAAGCAATCTAGTTTGTTCATGTTGCTTCTTTGGAGATATATTCTAGTAAAGGAGACGGATGTTACTTAATGAAACTGGGTTTAATAAGAGGCCTCAGATTAACATCTGAAAGCCTAATTGTCATTTTTCCCATGCAGTATAATACTGCCTACTTCTTTATCACTCTCATAGATAAAAGAATAATTAGTACTTGAATTGGTTTTAAAATCAAGGTATTTTTTTCAGAGAAATTCTGGCTTTATCAGTGGCATTACATTTATCCTTTGCACAGCTGCTTTCTGTTGGAATATGATTACCACACTATGAGGGCCCTTGTGAATAAATAAGAGCAACATTGTAATTGACTTACATTCATTCATATCTGGTTTTATCTTGTTATCTATATCATGTTTTCTTGTTTGGAAAAAAAAATACTATAGCAATGGTGGTGTTTTGTCCTGAAAAAATACTGATGTGGGGTTGTAGGAGATCCTTACCTGAAAAGACTGTCTCTTGCTTGGTTTATTCCAGTTCAGGACCCCTGTTTCTGTGGACTTCTTGTTTATCCGGGAAATTTTTCCTTCTGAGAATGTAATCACTCTGAAGTAAGAAAAATGGTGTTATGAAAACCCTCTGAAGCTCCATGAAAATACAGTTGTAACAATCTCATCTAAAGATACTTTAGTTCTGTCCTTCATTACAGCTCTATCTTGAAATGATTCAAATACATAAGCAAATAGTAGACACTTTAAATAGCATTTCTGAAAATTGAATTGTACCTGCATTTTTAAAATACTTCCTAGTTGGTCCCTGAACCCTGATGGTATTTATCCTGGAAGTGGAGTTGATGTACTTGAACAGTTCTCTTGGACAGCTGTTCTTTGATGGTTCCCACAGAGCTAAGGATTCTTCAGCATAGCTTCTTTTTTTCTCTGTTTTTTCCTCTTTGTGTAATGTTCAGGACTTGGCTGCACAAGATACCAGGGAAAATTGATGCAAATCAACTAAATGCAGGAATTTAAAGAGGGCAGCTTAAGTGCCACCAAGTCCCTGTGTGCACTATCCCATTCATAATTAAAGTGGTCTCCAGTGAATTCAGTTTAACTCACTTCGAAGGCAAGATGAGCCAAACCAAATTAAGGCCAGCATTTTGTTCACAAATGAAAGTGTTTGCAAAGGAATTTAATGGATATAGACAAATCCAATTAAATTAATTGGGTTAATTTTCCTGAGTTCCATTGTGTAGATAAACCTTAGTAATAATGTCTGATTTGAGCTTTTACTTTTTGTCTTTTTTGTTGTTTTCCTTTTGTTCCAAAACTCTGATATTTTAGACATGAGAAGGTAGGTAGCCCTCACCAAATGCTGTCTTATAATTTTTCTGTGTTTTGAGAGTCCACATTTTGACATATAAATGCCCCACTTTGCCATCAGGTCTAGTTCACAGTAGCCTTTTCTTTAGGTAATTACCATTGATTTGGCTTCTTCAACTAATGCCTTTTAATCCAGTTAGCAGAAAAAATACCATCTCTACTTTCCTATGTAGCCTACATTACCTGCCACTTCCCCTAAAGCTGCTGTTCTCCTAAACAATTCTTCTCTACTGAATTTGATTGTTTAATTATAGATTTCTCCTTAATAGTTTAACCTAATAAAGGGTGGTTCAATTTCATAATACTGTTAAGATGGTAGAATTATGGCATTTCCCATCAATTGTGGCCTGTCAGAAAGAATTACTTTCAAAACCTCAAACTGTGCACCAAGGGGGTCTTTCTCCCTTCCCAGGCAGTCCGGCAGCAGGAACATTGCACCTGGGAGCTGGCTGCACCTTTGTGCCTTGCCAAAGCAGCTGAGAGCCAGCAGGGATGTTCAACAGGCCTTGAGCTCTGTCACCCTGCAGGGACATAAAAATAGCCTGGGGGAAATGGTTTAATGCAATTAATGGGTGTCTCTCCATTGGTTTCCCAGAGCACCAAGACTGTGCCTCTTATTGATAGTGCTTATTTCATCCTTTCTGTGAAAATTAGGAAAATGAAGGATCTTAGTTGCAGCTTAGTCATTCTGTCTTCCTGAGGCTTTGTCCAGAGGGTGCTGTTTTCTCTCTGTTCCTCACTTTGGTTTTGTCAGCTGTGTCTGTTCTGGGTGCATGGGATGGGATTTGTTTTAACATGCTTGCTTTTGCTTCATTAGTTAGCCCTGTGCATCTCTTTAGGCTTCTTTAGAGGAAAAAACCCTTTGTATCATTTAACTGGGTGAAGCTGTTTGCTTTTGAAGAAGTTAAATTTAGATTCAGGTGAAGACTGTTCACCTCCAAGTATGGCTCAGCTTTGAGAGAGAGGTACTTAAGGAGAAGACAAGATCAAATATAACTGAGATTGTACTAAATTGATTTCAAGTCCTGTTAGCTCATCTTAACATTTCAAATTAATCAGTATCTCCTCTTTAAATACTTAAAAATTATTTTTCTTATAATATAAAACAAATTATCTGATTTCACTGCCTCTTGTATTTGTGCTGTTTCGAAATGTTTTAGGGAAGAAGTTGGGCCAGAAAGTGAGTGAAAACCAAGGTCTTCCTGTGTTTTGATGGCCAAGATGTGTCAATATCCATTCAGTTCCAGTTGACATTTGTGTGTCGTGTGTGACATTTGAAATGAAAACTGCAGGTGTCTGTGTGTGTCTGTAGTGGAGGAGGGAGGAGTGGTGTGAGGTCAATGATTGTGTTAGATCTGCACTGTGTGTGTATTTGAAGTGTAAGTTGTGTTAATGCTTTGACAGGCCATTGAGAGCAAAGGTGGTGCTGATGGTTCCTTAGGTGAGGAGAGACCAAATCCATCTGGGGAGAAGTGGGTCTGAGAGCCACCTGCCTTCTGAGGCACTGCCTCCTTTAGAATTTATCATTTATTTTCTTTTTTGCTTACTTTTTACATTTCCATCTCGGTGGGTTTTCACAGCTGATAGTAGTTTTCTGGCAAAGATAATATTTTATGACTTTTTCTGTTAGGTTTTGTTCTTGTTGTTTTGTTTGGTTTTTGTAAATCTAAATTCTAGATTTAAAAAACTTCCATAGGGAAGAAACCAGTGTTAGTTAAGGTGCATGCAGGGAGGATCCTGCCAACTCTGCTCCTTCCAGAGTGTAGATTCTATGTGGTAATTTTGAGGTGATGGTTACATCATAAATGCAGAGATTGGTGTTATTCTTTGCTCTGAGAAGGATGTCTATTTTACTGTTGAAAATACTGAAGTAATGCTTATTCTGGGGCAACTCATTAATTGGCTTCTCCAAGCTGATATACACTTCAGCTCCCCAAACTTATGAGCACTCCAGCCCCCACACAGTGACTGTACTTGAGGGCCCAGCTGGTGCATTTTAAATTAACACTCATTATACTACTGAGTCACTTCTGGTGGTGGTCTGAAATGCACCAGTGCTTTGTGTCATCTCTGGCAGGGTCCTTTAGTTTGATCCATATGTTTCCATCCTGCTGGCTAAGATTCATCTCATTCTTTCTTGTAGTCACTAAAGAAATTAGCTGTGAACAGGTTCTGGTGATCTTTTTGTACAGATTAGTGCTGTTGAGTACAGTGTGTCTATGTATGAGTGTTTGTTAAAAATAAAAGTAGCATTTTTGTCCTGCATTTACATTGGAACAGATTCAGTTGAGACAGAGCTTAGATGTCAAATTTGGCCATAATCCATTAAGGTAGTTCTCTTTGCAAAATATCTGCATTCCTTTTTAACTGGTCTCCTCAGTATTTCCAGCTTTCCTTCTGTTACTACGCTTTCATTAGGATTACCCTTTCGAAATGTTTCCCTTGCACAGGGGTGATCCACTGCAGTTTGTGGTCCTTCACTGGACTCACTCCAATATTCCCATGTCATTCTTGTGTTGCAGATCCAGAAATGGACATCATATTCCCAATGAGTCTTGCCAGGACTGAATAGAGAGGAAAAGATCACCTCCCCTGCTATCCTCATGTGGCCCAAACATAATGAGAGACTTGTATAAATAGTATAAAAGATGTGAAACATGTGGTGGTACAGTGTAGAGGCCTAAAGAGTGTGAAGTGGGTAGAATTAGCAGCAGTGTAATCTTCTTTGTCCAGGAAAACATGGAATTGGTATCCAGCAGCACAGGTCTGATGAGGAGCTGTGAGGGAGCTCAAGTTGTTTAGCCTGGAGAAAAGGGGCTGAGGGGCACATTATTGCTCTGGCCTGAAAGAAGGCTGTGGAGTGTTAACTCTCTTCTCCCAGGCAACAATGACAGGATAAGATCACATGGCTTTAAGGTGCCCCTGGGCATCAGGAGGAATTTCTTGATGAAAAATGGAAAGGGCTGCTCAGGGAGGTGGTGGAGTCACAGTCCCTAGAGATGTTTAAGGAAAGACTGGACTTGGTGCTTACTGCCATGGTCTAGTTGATGAAGTGGTGTCAGGTCATGGGTTGGATTTGATCATCTCAGAAGCGTTTTCAAGCCTCATTTTCAAGCCTTCTATGATCTTAAAAGTATCTTCCAACTGTAACAATTTTATGATTCTGTGAATTTCTATCCCACAAACTTTTAGTTTGTTATACTAAGTTGGGTTTAGTGGCCAGTCCCCATGGGTGAGGCTGAGAAGGACCCCACCCTCCTGAGGCAGAAGGTAACTGGTGTTTGCCTTGGATTTGTACTTGCAGAAAAAGGCAATGTCTAAGAAAGCAAAGGCATTCTATTTTTCAGGCTAGGTATAACCAGGTAAGTACACATGAAGTAGGAAAGGACTGTTTCATGTGGGGAACAGTGAAATTAATTGGATTCCAATTTCCTTCACAGTTTATTTCCCTGTAGCTGTGGTGCAAGTAAGAGCCAACCAACATCATCGCTGCCAGTAGAAAATCTCCATGCCAGACCTTACCCTTGGCACGAGGTAAAGTTGCAACGGAGGCTGTGAGGAGGAATCAATAGGAAAAATCCAATTCATGCTCAAAGGTAAACTTTGGCCAGTGAATAACAAGCATGAAAGTAAAACATATGCTTTTCCTTACCTTGTGTATTGTTTATTTTCCTCCTGTTTTCTTTGCTTTGCACCATTTCAGCAGCAGGCAGGCCAGGTTGAAGTATGGAAATATGCTTAGGATGACTGTGTTTTAAATTCCAGCTGTTTTAATAGCTTGCCTAGCATGAACTCCTCTTGTGGTGACTGCTTTAATTTCTATTTTATGCTTGTGAAGAGCATTGCCTAGAAGGAGGAGGTTTCTGTTTTCAGGAATGGAAAGAAGATGCAAAATGCAGTAGAGCAGGCATATTTTTTTGTTGACCATGGATTTGGCAGGAGGAATTCCCATGTGAGACATTGTCACATTTCACTTGGGGCAAAGCATGATCTGCTTCCTAACAGCTCCCTGGGTGATTGTGCCACCAGGAGAGCACCCTGGTGAGATTGTCCCCCACAGACTGCTCATAAACACAGTAAAAATTCTTCAGCAGCTACAGCATTGGTCACCAATAAAAGGAAATAAAACCAAGAAACCTCATAAATTACTGTAATATCAGCTACTACAAACATTGCTTTAGCCACAGTTCTAGAAAATGAAAGAAGAAAATTAACTCTATCTCAGCCAGACTCAGCACAGCAGAGAATCTGTTGCAGAAGCTGTTATTTGCAAGGCAAATAAAGGAACAAATCCTGTGCCCTGCTGTGTGTGTGTTAGTATTAGTAAGGCAGAAGAGCTGTAGACATTTAAATCCTTGCTAAACCTCAGTTTATGAGCAGTGACAATGATCTGGTGATTGTGCTTTTAATAAACCAATCTTATGTTTAGCTGAATTGGAGTCAAATTGCAGAGCTATTTATGAGCTGCACATAATAAAAATCAATAAAAATATAAAATACTAGGATAGAGAAAACCTTGCAGTGTGAGTGACCAGCAGCTCTAGGCTAAGGCAGAGGTGGATGACAAATGCACAAATGCTGTTTATTTTAATATGCTGCAAGCTTTTTTAATAGTCTTGTTTAGGGAATAGAGGAAAAATGTGGTTTATGTCACCTGGGAGTATATTCTAAACCCTGTTTCTTTTTCTCCTTGGCAGATGGAGACCTTTTAGCCAGCCAGTGAGTCCAGCTGCTGCTGCATGTCTGGCAGCACCTCTGAATGATCACATGACTCTTGATATGGATGCAGTCCTGTCAGACTTTGTTCGGTCCACAGGGGCAGAACCAGGTCTGGCAAGAGACTTACTAGAAGGTAAACTTTTTGGACCCAACCATTTCCTGTGTTCACTGCTTGCTTAAACCAAGAACCAGTCATAACAAGAGAGCTCTGGTCTAAGGAAACAGATATTTCTTGGTATTTTTACCAAGACAACTCTCATAATGATCTGACCATAGATTATACTTAGGCAGGTGTTTTCAACAAAACTCTTAAAGACTTCTTAGTATTAGATTGCTGTGTTTTAAGTTATTAAGAGTCAAACCCTATATGTTTATGTGCCAGTGAGAGAAGGGAGGAGACTTTAGCTGAATTTTCATAATCGGCTGCCTGAAAGTAGTTGTAAAAGTTTCTCAGGTCACTGTATTTAGCCTGAAAGGGATTTACCATACAGTGTTGGAGACACCAGAGGTATTTTTGGGTCCCAGTGGTTAATATGCATACCTGAACTGGCCAGCATGGAAGCCAAGTGTCTAGGTTGAAAAACAACTGAGAAGCTGTATCAGAAAAATAACTATCTATTTATTCATTTTGTGTTAGTTGTTTTAGGTTTATAGGCTTAAAAGTGGAAAGACACCATTGGTATTTGAGAGCATTTCATAATAGTTGGGTTTGTTCATTTCTTCTCATGTGGGCTAACAATAATTGTGAAGATGGCAAATTGGAAAGGAGTAGATGATACCTGCAAATTGCAAGGTGGTTCTGTGGGCTTAAAACTTCCATACTGAACTTGCTCCCTGAGAGGTTTGGGGTTTGCTTTTTTTTTAATCTTAATGTGCTCAAAGAAATTGTGTTAAATCAAAGTAACTGAACAGCTACAAGAGATGTAGAAGTATACCTCGTTTTATGTATCTGCTTTTTGCAAGGGCTGCTTCACTTCATGTATGCTGAAAATTTTTCATTTGGTTCTAAGTTCTTTACTCAAAGCTTTACAGTAATAAGACATGATAGATTATTAACACAGAGATGCACACAATTCTGCAGCATTTCCCAAGTCATCTGATACATGAAATAAAACCTTGGAATGCCTAGCAAGGAATATTAGCATAGGCTTGCTATATTTAAGAGCCCTCTGTTTTGTCTGACTGATTTGATCAACCTGTCATTCTTGCCTAGAGTCTGTCTTAGCCTGATGGTCTTTTAGAAAAAGAACATGAGAAGATTTTTCTCAGCTATATCAGGACAGATTGTCAGATATTGTGCTGATAGAGCATTGCCAAAATTTCAAAGGGTTCCTACATATCAGAGGTCTTTCAGAAGAGTTACTTACCTTTTTTTTCTCTCTATAAAGAGCAATGCTTTCAAATAAATATCGAATAGAGTTTCTCTGTGTTGTACTTCTCATTTCTGGAGATGAATAGATTCACATTGAGCATACTAACAAAGAAATAAGCAATAAACAATCTAATTATTCTGACAGGCTAATAGACATATGCATCTGCCCCAAATCATTTCCTCCTACACAGGAATTTCTCCAAGTAAAAGGGATTTTTGCTAGTTCCAAACAAGATGTGCTCAGACAACCATTTCAGCACTTATGGCTGTAGCTACATTTGGTGTAACAGCTTCTAACACTGGTCATATCTTGTGCTGGGAGGCAGTAATTGATGGAGTGGTTTTTCATTTGTTTAAAAAAGGCACAACAGGGATTGCCACCCTCACAGCATTGGAACTCGTGGAGTGGCTTCTTAACAATAATATAAACAATATTCAGAGGAGCAACTCTCCCGCCTGTGGTGCCAATGCCTTGTACCTGGCCTTGGAATGGTGATGTCCATAGTTACAATCAAACTTCAAAACCAGGTGTGCACAAATAGTTCCCAAAATTTTCAAGGTTTGGTTGTTCGTAGCCCTAAAAACTATGGTCACAGTGAACTTGGAGCCAAAAAAAGGCTTGTGTAGACCCTAATTTCCGTGAAATGGCAAGTTTTGGTCAGACCTTCTGTGACCCCATGGCCCTTTGCTCTTTCTGACCCACTCAAAAATTCTACTTTTATAACTTGCTCAGACTGGATTTTCCCAGTGTGCTTCTATGGAGTAACACCACCTTTTCAGAGCCAGTGCTGTTTGTTTTGTTCATCCCTGGGGGAAATTTCTTCAATTTCACTATACTGTAGATAATCAAGGATACCAATTTCTGCTTCCTTATCCAATCATTTTAACATATTAATTGTTTTGCTTTGGTTATGTCCTGCTACATCCCCAGCACAGTTGTGCGCAGTACATGTTGTTCATCCCAGCAGCAACACATACTGACTGTTGTGCAAATAGCTAAAAATCTATACATTGCATATAGATTTTCTATATTGCCAGAAGCTGTCCTGAATGTTGGCTCACTTGATGTTTCTATACTCTGCCTATCCTGCTGTCCTGCTGGTAAAATTCCTGCAGTTTTCTTCTGCTGAGCTTTATATTGAGCACAGCTGCTTGTCTCTTTATCTCAGGAAACATTCTGCTGGTTGTACTTGACATGAATCTTTCAGAAAGTGTCCATTCTACTTTTGAAATGAAGAGGCAAAGAGATTTTAAAAAATAATAGTTATATAACATTTTCATGGCTGGTATAAAAGTCTAATATTGGACTTCCATATTTATTAAGCTGCTACAGCTATTTCAGATTAATTATAAATTAATATTCCTAAATTTCAATTACGTATCATTAGCTGTACCAGTTCTGTGTTAGTGGATTATACACACATGCTAAACCATTTGTTACTTAGAAATGTTATTTTCTAGCTTTGCTTTCATTTTTGGATGATTACTCACTGAGTCTTTCATGTTTCATTTCCTATCTCTGAGTTGTTGTTTGCCACTTCCCAAGGTTTTTACGTTGTTTATGTGCTCTCAAGAACTGAAAGAATTCTTGTGTATGTGGAGTGATGAAAAGTAGAAATTGTGTTTTTTGAACCTTCCCTGGGTCTGCCTTTTCAGCCTTTCATTCTCAGCCTTTGCTGATTTCTATAAAAACAGCCTTAAAAAACCCCTCAACTGACTGGTTAGTACTGACCAAGCAATTTGACAATAAATGTGACCCAGGTGACAGAAACAACAATCTCAGCAAACCAGTTTGTAAAACAGCCTATGCTGGCAGCCATGTGTATCCCTGCTTTGGGCGGGAGTGAATTCAGAAATGGCTCAGCCTCGTGTCACAGGGAAACAGGAAATCAGCTGCAGGACTCTCCAGATGTCACCTCTGTGTGTGCAGGGCACCTTCTAATCACTGGGGAAACTCCTTTGGCTTACTCAGCTTTGGGAATGTTCTTAGGCATAAACTGAGAGCTCTGCATGGTAGAGAATTGATTTTTCTTCAGCTTTGTGAGCTCCAGTTTCCCCAATAAGGAAGGTTCAGGAATAAGGAGGGCACATGCCTTTCCTTCCTGGATAGTCTGGGCTGGCACCTCAATTCTCTCACACATAGAGTAACAGTAATGCTGCTGTGTTTATGTATAATCTACTTAAAATGTGGCCTAAGACAGAAAGAAAACCATTAAGAAAATAGTTTAATCTTTACAGCAAGTTGTAATGTGGTTCTGTGAACCACTGTGTGGTTCACAGTGTCAGGGCTGTAGGTGTGGATGAACTTGGAGGTCACTGATAAATCAGGAGAAAGCAGCTCAGTTTTCAGGGAGCAGCAGGTGTGCAGGCAGTGACCCCTGGAACAGAGGGGAAGGCATAGGATGAAATACTTTAAAATGCCAACAGTGTAGGCAATCATCAGCTACTGGAGGATTTGTGAAATAATAATAATACAAACTGATTCAAAAATAAATATATTTAACTGAAAACTTGCCCTTTGACTTCTATAAATGGTTTCATTTATTTATATAAATGATGTGGCATTTCATCATTATATAAAAATAACTGCTGTCTATTTCCAGCATCAAACAGCACTTAATTGAGGGATATACAGCTGAACATGAACTCAGGAACTGGGACATTGGCTTTCCAGTCATGAAATGTGAGCAGGAAAGGTGCCTGACCCTGTGGAACAAGACAGAACTGCAGTACTGAGACATCTCCTCAAAGAACAATGCATACAAGCAGAATTCAAAGAAAAGCATGTAATTTATAGAGAGGGAGAGAGACATTTACAGTGCTGTCATGTGATTGAGTGTACAAAACTAACTCCCCAAAAATAGTCTCTTATTCTCCTCTCCCTCAGATGGTTCTTTTTTTAGTTCTCTTGTGGAAGGCTTGGCAATGGGAAGAGGAAGCTGAGCTGCTACCAATGTCTCATTAAACAGGGAGCAAAACTGTTATTTCCAGCTGCCTGTTCAGTTTGGAGTGACTTTGCATTCTAGCAGAAAACGATGCATGTGTTAACAAAATGGCCTTGCTGTATTATTGTCCTTTGAGAACATGGACCAAAATTAAATCTTGCTTTAAAGCATATGGTCTAATTTTATCCTACTTTTGTGTATTAATTTTTCAGAAGGAAAAAAAGCTGATCTGAAGTTCTTCCTACCTTTTGCCTCTAAGTATTTGCTAATCTACTTCATGCCAAATAGGAAGCAGTGCCTGCATTTAAACTGAACTTGAGGATTGCTTTATTAGGAGTTGGTTTGTAAGAACAGACTTCTTTGCATTAGCCTGGGATGTTTCTGTGCTGCCTTCAAATTGCACTTACAGTACATTTTATGGGTACTTTCTTCATGCTCAGTGTCTTCCTCAGATGATTCTTCTCTAACTGAAAGTTAATTTGTTGCCCTCTCAGTTGATGTTGTCCCATAATGGCTGTATCCCATTGGTCCTGTTTCTCTCCAGGCAGTGTTTCCTGTCCCTTTGAACATTTCCTCTGCTGAAGTGCTGTCTATACATGTTGTTGCTGCAAGTTGCCTTTCATTGTGGTTTCCGCTATTTAGATCTTTCCTAGTTCCACATCTCAAATTGCATCCTTTCCAGCATTTTATTTGTCATTAAATCAGGAATTTCAGTGACCTTTCAAATGTTCTTTTAACATATTGGAGTAGGTGGATATTTGAAAGCTTGGAGGGGAGGGAGGGAACTGTGTAATAGTTGCATGTTTGCTTTTCCTACTAATTAATGATAAGATCCTCTTGGATTTCATTATACCTTATTTAAGAAGTGAAAGACAACAGATTTATTAACTATTACAACCCCACTAAGCTATAATGTTTTAGCCAAAACAGTGCAAAGCAAAGAAAACAAAGACTAAATAATATCATGTTGCTCTGGGGTTACAGCTCCGGAGAATGCCCTTGTGACACCCCCACCTGGAGTGCTTCATCCAGCTTTGCTCCTCCAATGGACCTCTCAGAACATGTCCAGAGGAGGCCATGAAGATGCTCAGAGGACTGGAGCACCTTTGCTATGATACCCTTGGGCTGTTGGGGAAGAGAAGGCTCTGGGAAGACCTTGGAGCACCTTCCAATACCTGAAAGGGCTCCAAGAGAGCTGGAGAGGAGCTTTTGACAGGAGCACGAGTGATAACGCAAGGGAATGGCTTCAAACTAAAGAGGCCAGGGTTAGATTAGATATTGGGAAGAAACTCTTCCCTGTGAGGGTGAGGAGGCCCTGGCACAGATTGTCCAGACAAGCTGTGGCTGCCTCATGCCTGGAAGAGTCCAAGGCCAGGTTGGATGGGGCTGGAAATGCCCTGGGACAGTAGAAGGTGTCCCTGCCCATGGCAGGGGCTTGAAATGAAATGATGTTTGAGTCCCTTCCAACCTAAACCATTCTTGGAGTCTGTTTTTATCAGTGCTTCTAAGGTAAATCCTGCTTGTGCTGTCCTTTAGCACTTTGTTCATTAACCCTCTGCTAATCTAGTTCAAAGGGAAGTGGCTGCTTAGACCATATATTGTTATTTAAAATCTTTGGTTTATCTTCAGGCTTATGATACCTCCTGTTGTTATTCAAGGAACCATTATTTAGGGTAGAAACTTCACAGTGTAGCTGGGTTTATTTTTGAATTTCCCTTTTATGTAGGTGTCTGCTATCTCTGACACTAACACATCAGTACCAGCCTTCAGCCACAGTGTATCTTCTCGTCCTTACTCAGCAGCACTTTTTTTTTGTTTCTTTTGGGGTTTTTTGTTTGTGTTGGTTGGTTGGTTGGTTTGGTTTTTTGTTTTTTGGGGTTTTTTGCGTGTGTCTTTTGCTGTTTTTCCTTCAAACAAGAAGGACTTGGTTTCAAAATAGAGACCTTTGAGTTTGCTAAATTGCACACCTGCTGACTCACGTAGCATGTGTAGCTGTTCAGGAAGCAATTGCTCAGTGAGAGTGTTCTTTCTGTTCAGTCACTGAGTTGATTTGGTTCCAGCACCCTGATAATGAGTTCACTACCTGTGTTTTCTAACCAGTTTTGTGCTCCTCCAGCTGTTTTGGTGACTGATGTTCTCTGGCCATTTGAAACTGGAAGCCTTTCCTGCAAACCTGCTGTGTTGGTGCTGGTTTGGAGCAATCAAATTGTAACTGATCCAGAGCTGCCAGTGGCTTATCTAATGTGATTGTGTGCACTGAAATAATGTTATGCCTCTGAAATGCCTTTTAAAATACAATAATATGTCATATAAACAAAGAAACAGTGAATGAGGTGCATCAGATAAGTAACAGTGAAATGAAAACAGGAGACAATCGAAAAAAATAGTCTTGTGTTGGTTTTGTCTGTCAAATTGTAACAAAAGCTTTCACTTGACTCAAATTAATTGATGAAATTATGAAAAATAAATGAATTGCCTGTTACTTGTCCTTCAGGCATAACCTCTGTGTGGGTAGGAAAGACTGGTCCTTTGTTTTGGGTGCCTGTGCAGGAGATGGCAAAGAAAAGGAGAGATGTGACAGAGAAGGGAGTTGTGCGAGAAGCAGGGTCTGGGAGATGTCAGAGAAGAACATGGGGGACACATGCAAACCAACTTAAGAGAAGGCTCCCTCTTTCCCTTCTCTAGGGACCAGAGGAACTCTGTGCAGTCTGCCTCAAACTAGGGGGCCAATGCCACTTGTTGGACAAGGGGCAAGACTGGAAGGAGGGACCTGCGCTGTAGGTTTTGGGTGGGAGGATGTGTTTGTTTTCCATATTATATGAATTTCTTTTTGTCATTTCCAACCCAGCATAACTCAGGGGGGTTTTGTCTCTCAAAACTTGGTTTGTGATGTAATAAGATACAGTTTTAGAAATTCAAAAGCTTTTAGTATGCAGTGTTTAAAGGAGGAGAGCCAGGCAGTGTTAGTTCTGTTGATCTCCACAACCACAAGCCCCACTAATTTCCTCAATACCTTGCAGCTGAAACTTTGTCACCCACTTAACACAGATAGAAATCCTTGTTCAGATCATCTACTTTGGACATTTCTGAATTTAATAATTTTCCTGATTGGCTCCCAGCCTGCCCCTTGTTTCTGCAGTCTATTCCTGTGGTACGAATGACATCACATTTATTATTAGATTTGTTAAATTTTTAGCGTTTATTTTGCACTGCATTAAATTTTTGTACCTATTTGTATTTCTTCTCAGAGTCTTTCATAAAATCCTTAGTTTTGTTCTCTTTCTTTTCTCTATTTGTCTTTGCTGTCTTCAGTTTTCTTCACTTTCATTTAGGATTTTTCTTTGCTAATTCTCCCAAACTGATGAATTCTCTTCTTTTTTTTATGGGCAGTGGGGAAAACAAGAGATTTGTCATTTATATTTACTTGTGAAAGTGTAAACCAAATGGAGAGTGGCAAAGGGGGAACCTTCCATCTTTTCGGTGGAGAGGGTAGCTGGGAACACTTATGCTGGTCAGTGAGGGTGGCTAATTTTCAAAGCCACTCTTTCATGGAGATGGAAAGGTGCTGAATATGTTCTTTAATTTGGTTGAATGTTTTTCTTGCATTTCAATGCCTGGAGGCTCCAGCAAATTTAGGGAAAGTCAGTCCAATAATAACTTCTTGTATTGGTTTTCTGAAGTTTAGGGCTTTGGTGCTGAATTGGTGCTTCTGTTCAGGAGATGGGGAGAACTCCAGGGATATGAAGAGATTTGAAAATCAAATATTTCTGTGTTAGGTATAGAAATTGTAATTTTTGTAAGGTTTCAAGTCTGTATTAGAAGTTGAGTTGCTACAATGTACCATGGAACGTAACTCAAGAGCCACTGTGCAATCCAGTTTTAAATGCAGCGTGCTGTGAGCCTGCTTTCTGAAGGCTCAATGTAATTTTTATGACAGAGCTTTTATATAAGATGATTGCATTTGGCTTAAAACTGAGGCCAGCGGGATTTCTGTGAGTCTGCTGATTTTCTGCTTTCCTCTTACATACATCAAAGCCCTGTCACACAGCAGCCACTTACAGCACATGCACTGGGATTTTTGTTAGCTTCAGAATTTAAACATGAAAAAATCTTGAGCAGGGGAACTGCAGGGAATGCCCTGAGAAATGCTGTTTGTGTTCCACTGCTACAGGTCTGGTGCTCAGGGATCTGTTGTACTGAATGAATCCAGGATGTTCCTGGGGGTCCCTTAGCCCTGGGTTTGTAGCATTGCCAATACTACAATAATAATGTTTTGTTTAAAGCTACATTTCCTAGAATTACATTTATTGTCACCTTCACTTTTTTTTAAATGTTAAGTTTACTTTATTTTTTTATGGTTGAGAAGAAGAATTTAAAAATGTGTGTAAAGTGCCTCTTAAAACCAGAACCAAAGAAAAGCAGTTCTTACTCCAAACACTGATTGATTTTGGGAATGCACTCATGGTTCTGTTTGGGTTGTGTAACTTGGTTGGGATGTGTGTAAAGTTAGAGCAGAGCCCTGACTGGATTACAACCATTCACTCTACGTGGGCTTTTTAGGGAACAAATGCTGGCAATTGCTGAAGTTCTTGTTCCAGTATCTCTTACAATTTTCACTGAATTTACATTTTGTCCTACAGACTTTCTAACAGGGAATTGCAGCATTACAGAACAATTCCGTGTGGCTCACATGGTGGTTTATATTATAGTCTGCTCAGGAGCTAGATAACATTTTTGCTCAGTGATACCTATTCTCCTTTCAGAATTTTTTTAGTACTTCAAAACCTGAAGTAGTTTAGCTCAGCCCTGTAGGTACCAGCTGTTGGTGCTATTTTTTTTTCCTTCTTTGGTTAGGATTTTGTTCTTCACAGATATGACTGTAACAGTAAAAGGCTTTTTTTCCTGTCTGTTTAAAACTGCTTTGTACTATATTTAGCTTATCTCCTTGATGTAAGCAAGTAAGTTATCTTTAACTGCTACTCAGGTAATGTAGCTTCTCAAAGTACATAAAATGACAACCTTCTATGGTGTAATAAATCATGTATTAGTCAGAATCAGGTTACTTTTGAATTGCCCAGAAAAGTGCTTGTGGAATACTCTGAAAGTCTCATGTAACTTGTAGGGTCTCTCTTGCTTGTTATTTAATATTTTTAATTTTACAATTAGAAACATGTACTTGGAGAATGGTAGACATCTCTGTATCTTAATTTAGCAGGATTATTTTGAAAATAGCAGGAGGACATCTCAACGTGTTTTTCATGGTTTTTTTGAGAATGCCAAGTCCTGTTTCACCACCTGTACTAAACAGACTTGTGCATCTCTGGATGTTGGCTGCATTCTGTGGTTATTGGTCAGAGCAATATACTGAAGTGGAAGGTTGAAGCAAATCCTTTAGAGAATTCTGTGGTGACAGGTTCCACGAGCAGCTCCCACAGACATGGAGCCTCACTGGCTGAGTCTGTCGCTGCAGGTTTTGTTGCAGAACTCTGTCCTTTATTACCTGCTTTCTAAAAGGCTTTAAAAGTCTCTAAGAGAGCGAGTTCTGTCTCATGTATGAGATAAAGAGTTTGTGTTTGCATTTTAACTGCTCTGCAAATGAAAGATAAGAAAGTTTCTCACTCTTTTGGGCTATGACACTATCACTCTTGTCTTTCCGTCATTACTCCTAATTATTATTTATTATTAATACAACCACACAATTACAAATTATTGCTCCCTCTCAGTGGGATTTAGAGTTCATCCTAAATTGCTATTTTCTGAAGCCATTTGATTGGAATCTGAGCAAGGGAAGTCCTGTCCTTGATCACCTCCTGTGATAAATGTCATAGATTTTGGGTTTATGGATGAGAGGAGAGCAGTGGATGGTGCCTTTTAGTCAATGGTAGCTGGCTTTGACACTTCTTCCCTCAGTGCTGCTGTGTTGGGATGCCACAGGCTGGGGGAGTCCCAGGAGGGTGGTGGGGTAGCTGCACCCCAGGCAGAGGTGAGCTGAGGGTTCCTGTGCTGTTTTGCAGGCAAGAACTGGGACCTGACAGCAGCTTTGAATGACTATGAGCAGCTGCGGCAGGTGCACACGGCCAACCTGCCCCAGGTGTTCAACGAGGGCAGGTTTTACAAGCAGCAGGAGCCAGAGCAGCCTCCCCAGGTGACCAAGGCTGAGAGGCCCTGCCTGCAAAGGCAGGATGACATCGCCCAAGGTAAGAGCTCCTCTGTGGGGTGTCAGGGGACACGTGGGTCTCCAACCTGTGTGCTTGGCTGCAGAGAGTGGGAGGCCATGTGCCAGCAGCGTGTGAGCTGTGTCACTGTCACGGGGCTCAGAGCTGCTGCTAGACCCTGTTTTTCATGTTTTGGTGATTGTGAGCTCTGCCTCAGTTCTGCAAGTTGGTTTTTTTAATGGGTGATTAAAGTAAAATATGTTGTCCCTAAGCAGTCCTGTGGTACTCATGAAAGGAGTTAATTAGGGGGTGTCACAGACCACTCTTGTATATGGTTTTCTATGCTTATTGGAACAAACAAACAAAAAGGTTTAAAAATCTGTATTTCACTCTTTGCATTCTTACTCACAGTGTGTGAATAGGGTGAATGCAGACAATGAATAACTTTCAGCTTTAAAATGTCATTCTTTTATGATTCCACAGAAACTGCCTCCTATCCCCGGCTGAATAGAAATTGAAACCTTAAGAAAAATTAGTCAGCTATCTCTAACAGTTAATTTTCAGTACAAGATGATAAGCATTAGAATTTGCTTTTTTGTTTGCAGACCTCTTACGGGTTTTATTTCAGATCTCTCCCTCTCTCTGACTGTTGGGTTGCAATTTTTTTCTGTGAATTTCTCAAGAAGCTGTAGTTTGCACCAAAATAAATCTGCAGGGGTCTGACAGCTTGTCATGTAGGCAGGTAATAGCAGTAGCCTGGTGATGGCTTTCTGTGCAGCCATTAAAAGGAACAGAAGGGCTTCCCTTCTCCTGCTGGCTCTTCCCTCCTATTAAACAGGAAATAGCATCAGTTCTTAGGAGTTTCAGTAAAGCTTTTTAAAAATTGCTGACTTCCATCAGAAGAAAAGGAACAGTGGTGCTTCTTAAGTCTCCTTAAAGCACTGGATAAAAATAAAGGGAGGAAGACCAGCACAGTTGATAAAACCCTTTAGCCTCTTTGGGATACAGTTTGCACTGAAATGTCCATCTGATGTCTAGTGGGTGCAGTAGGTAGTGTGAGGTGTGTCTGGCTTTGACCACATGGACTGACAGGAATTTGGCTGCCAACTCAGTGAGGATCTCTTGACCAGAGAGCCACCTCTGACTGACAGGTGAACCTAGGGTTGTTGAGGGAGGAGCAGAGAAGGGAAAGGAGCACCTTGGTTTGCACCATGGAGTGGAGAAAGCAGCCAGCCAGCAGGGGAGGGCTGGGCTGTGCTGGCAGGGGTGATGGAGTGGCAGCGAGGGGATGTCACATGGAGGTGCTGCCATGCACTTCAGTGCCCCTTGTCAGGGGATTTAGCTGAGATGTACAGGGAGAAGAAACAAATGCAAAATCAAACCTTCTCCCCTCTCCCTCCATTTAGGAGAATTTAGGGAGTGCAGTTTAACTCTTAGAATTAGAAAGACTTTGATCCATTAGAGAAATAAAAGTTCACAAACTGCAAGAAAGTTAATTTTAAATAACCATTAGTCAGTTTGTGATGTCTTAAAAACGCTATTATTGATAAGTTATGTTCAAGTTTTTAATTAGGAGTTCAAAACATTAACTGATAATCATCTGTCTGTCAAAAAATTTTTCTTCCAATGAATCCTTGAAAACTTAAGATAGAGCACAGAAAAATTTTATAGGAATATTTATCTTTCATATTTTGTTACTCTTACTGCTGCTTCTTTTTTGCTAGAAGAAGAGTCAAGTTCCTCTGTCTTGCCAAAAGGCCCTGCAATAGGAACAAGCAATCTTTCACAGTAGGGAAATAACCTGAAAAAGATAGCAAACAAGAGGTGGAACAAATTCCTAGTGAACTGAGAGTGCATTGCTGGCCTTCTAGGCAGTGGTACAGGCTGTAACTGCTCCTTGGTTCTCCACAGAAAAGCGTCTTTCCAGAGGGATTTCCCACGCCAGCTCAGCCATAGTGTCCCTTGCTCGCTCCCATGTAGCCAATGACTGCAGCAATGAGCAGTTCCCTTTGGAGATGCCCATCTACACATTCCAGCTGCCAGACCTGAGCGTGTACAGCGAGGACTTCAGGAGCTTCATCGAGAGAGACTTAATTGAGCAGGCCACCATGGTGGCATTGGAGCAAGCAGGTGGGTGACGCCTCAGGTGCCTGTCAGCAGCTGGGTGACACCGTGGGTGTCAGTAGGTGACCAATCCAGTGCTTGGGTTGGCATTTCTAATCCTGCTTCATGTCCGGAGCTTGCACGTCCTGCCTGGGAAATAAAAGCCAGAGAGTAAATGCAACTACTGTGTTCTTTGCCAAGTGGGTCATGTCCCAATCCTCTGTTTCTTTTAAAATATTATAGAAAAAATGGTCAAATTTCGTTAATAAAACAAAGAAATTGAGAGAGGAAGGAAGGGACTGGTGGGGACATGAGTCTGGATGGTCAGAGGGAGTTGGTACTTCCAGTTCTTATCAGGAAATTACATTGCAGTGACTGTGAAAGGAAACATCTTCAAGTTCTGTTGCAGCTTGAAAAATAGTTTTTAGATATGTATTTTATTTATTTATTATTTTTTGTAATGAGAAACTACATAACTTTAAAGGGATACTTCAGCATTGCCACGGGGGAAAAAAGTGTAGATATTTAAAATTAATGTTAATTCACATCTATTAGTAGTTTGAAGTTTTAAGCCAATTTTGAAGGATTTGGAGAAATCTATTTAAAATTAGTATTGGTGCCTTATGAAACAGCAGGAGTGCTAATGAACCATGAAATGAACACATCTGTATAGTGAAATGCCCAACGCTGGTGATATAAAGGAGTTGTAAAATCAGATTTCATGGTTGTTTGTGGAATATGGAACAGGCAGTTGCTTTTTTTGTGTGTGGATTGCTCCACTGGCTTGTGTAACACTGGATTGATCTGAGACTCATTCTCCAGCCCTGGTGCCCTGTGTGAGCCCAAACTGATCAAGTGCAGCTCTGGTTTAAGGCAGGAGCTCTGCTAATCTGGTGTCCCACTGAGTACTTCGGAGGTGTTGTCATGTGCTCTTTTTTGGCTTTGGTAATTGCAAAGCCAGACGTACTTAGATAATAGCCTCAAACAGTACATGCTTAAGGAAATAGAAACAAAACCTATGAACAACCAAAAGAACCCCAAGCAGTGTTCAGAAGGCCTTTAGGCCTTTTTCTGGGAGAAATAGCAGTGTAAAATAAGGTAAGGTAAGAATGCTACCAGGTGACTCTGAAGCGTGAAAACTGCAAGTCACCTATGAAGAAAATATATCCAGTTGCTCTAAGAACTAGCTAACCCAAGGAGGACAGGGAAAAGTGGGATGCTTCTTCCTCTGGCAGCTCTCCAAATTCCATAGGGATAGCAGAAGATCCCTTGGTACAGCACCATTGCTGACCTACCTGCTTCAGTGCAATTACAGCCTTTAGAGTCTAGTATGAACTAGAGGATCACAGAGGCTTTCTGACCTTAAAATCAGAGAATATGTGAATTTAGAGCTGACATTCTCTAATCCATACAGAGCTGGCTGGCTTTGAACTTGAAATGGCTGTAGAAACTACCAAATTTGCTGCTTGCATTCCTCTCTCAAACCTGTCTGAAAATTAAAATAAATCATGTATTCTTTTCTTCACATTGATTAGGGCAGTAACTTTGCACACATTGGAAAAGTGCCTTCATCCCCAGAGCCTCTTGCACCCTGCAAAGGAGAGGATTTGACCATTTGAAATCCTCAGGGTTTTGATCACTGGTGTCCTTGGAGGCTTTGTGTCCCCCAAACCATAGCCTGCATAGACTTAGTTTACTTTGTGAGCATTTCATTCAAATAACCTGGAGCTTCCTGGGAAACACTTGTGTATTTCAAGTAAGTTAAACTGATCAAATAGTTTGCTTAAGAAAATCATGTAAGACTTCATAGAAACTAACCTTTTATCTTTGTTTTAGATGTAAATATATACAGTTTCCTGCCTATTTTATTTTATTTGTTGTACAAAATGAAGATAATGAATTAATAGGAAAGCCACATAGTATTGGACATTTTATTGTCTCTTACCAACAGTTTGATTATGGTTTGGTCAATGACATAAAAAAGCCCTGAAAGATGAGGTGCATTCCCTGCAAAGAGTCTAAAATATATTTCAAACCAACTCATGAAGGACAGTAGCTTTTGTAGCTGAGGTTGGGGATGTTGTTAAAGGAAGAGGGGTGTGTGCTTGGGTGTAGTACCGTGAATTTCAAGAGAAAAGAAATAGAAAAGAAGCTGATTAGGCAAAGGAAGAGGAAATTTGCTAGGAACTAACAGTTTACTACTCCCAAAACCTGGATTTGGAGAGCAGAATTGCCACTAACAGCATCACACGTTGGTTTTGAAGTGGCCATATGAGCCGGGTGTCTGTAAAAGCCTGTAAGGTTTTTATGTTCTTTTTTTTTATATTCTTAAACTCTTGCTAGCTTGACATCTATATGTGACAGCATGTCCTGGTTGCATCCTATCTGAGTATGGAAACTCAGAAGAAAATTCCCAATTTACTGCCAAGTGCTGTGTGGGATGATAAAGGAAAGGCCCAGACAAAGGCAATGTGATTTACTTACTCCCCACTGCTGCAGTGTATTGTTTACTCCTTAATATGATTGTTTTCCAAGTATTCCTCTGAAAGGATAGAATGCATCCCATTCATAAAAACATTTTGAGGTTTTGTCCGTCTTGTAAACTCAGCTGTTGATTATTGCCAGAATTGGAGTGAGGTCAGTTCCTGAGTAACAGGCTGATCTCTGGGAGCTCTGGCAGGAATTGCTGTGGTTCGTCAGCAGAGGATGGTTCGAGGTACTGATGATATTAAATGAAGTCTGGGTGAAAGCAATTTTATAATTCTTAATATTTTGCTGCAGCAAGTTGATTTTCATTATAGACACATGCTCCCCTGTGTGTTGTTAATGTGTGGGTTGACACAAAAAGAGATGTTAGGAAAACTTCTGCTGTACTGAAGTAGTGTGTTTCAAAAAACAGTGCAGGCAGAGGAGTAGCTGGACTAACACAGTGTTTTTAACTGAAAGAAAAACCAATTCTATGGCAGTGGTGAAGTATAATTCAATACAAATGGTACAAGTATGAAAGTCCAAGAGCTGTTTCCCTACACTTTTTTTTCTGTGCTCATGTTTATGTTTTCTAAGAAACTACAGCCAAAGTAAACAGTTAATATGCTGTAATATTACTGTTTACTGGTCTGGGGCTTTGTGTCCCCCAGACCAGTCCACCAAAACTGTGGAAATGTTTGATCTCAGTTTTCATCTAAGCTTAATTTTCCTGTTTTTTCTCCTAAAGGGACCCACTATAACCACTACATTTGAAAAATGACAGTACACCACTTGTTTGTTGTAATCCAATAATAAACCCATACCTGCTGTTTTTCAGTCAGCCATAAGTTTTGTGATATTAACCAAGCCCCAAACGCTTTTTGCAGGATGCACTTGACAGAAGATCACTTTTATAGAAACTTCCTGTTACTCAAAAGATTGATAAACACCAGACTTTGGCATTTCTTACCAATAGATGTTAGTTAATCTGCAAAGCAATGCCACTCATTATTTCCTCAAGTCCTACCTAAGGTCTGTCTGTTTTTAGATATTCTAACTAGGCTTTACACAGCACCTTGGTGTAACTTATTGCTGAATATGATCCCACCAAAACATTCTGCTAAAAACAGGTGGCAAGTTGTTATTTCACAGATGCAGGAGTTGCTAAAAATTATCTTGTTCTTTCCAAAGTCTGTCTAATAGTGCTTTAAATTAAGTTTCCTTATTGCATATTTAATTTAGAACTCAATAAGCCTAGTCTGAGGTGTAGTGCATTTACAAACCCACTGCTAAAATCATTTGAGGATTACCAGATGTGCTTATTGATCTGCTATGCATCTTTATAGTGTGGTACTCTTAACACATTTGGACTAATTGCAATGTAATTTCATTGTTCTAGGTAGCCAGAAGAAATAACTGGGATACATACTAAATATTGCTACACTATTTTCCCCCTAATGTATATTACCTGTAGTTACAAATAAACTGCACTATAATTTTGTAATGAGAACTTATTAATGGAGAGGCATTGATTCGTTTTTTGGACTTCCTCCTGTTTTGGGGTTTAACCTTAAGTGAAAGACTGCCTGTACAAATATATAGATGCTATTTCTTCCCAGCTTCCCAGTCAAGAAGCTGGGGGAGAAGTCTGCCTGTTGCATTATTCATTCAATTATTCACATGTGCATTACCCACAGACCTGCCAAGTCTTGAGAAATGTACCAGCCCTACTCATCCCTGTTAATCATCTGCTCTTCCTCATCCCCAGAGATGCTACACAATTACCCCCATTTGCTTTCTTTCTATTAGAAGTGCTCCCATGACCTTTTAACCAAGACTTAACACTCCAGTTTGCTACCACATGGCAGCCTGTGTGCCAGGAATTACCCACTTTTAGTGTGGGCTTAGGCAGTGATAGTCTTCATGACTTATTTCTTCAATGAATAGGTGTCCTTTTGCCAGGCTTTTCCAGAGCCCATCTCTGGTTTATAATCTGTAAAACATGCTTCCCACAGCAATGGTGGATAAGTGATTCTGTATGTATTCCCTAAAAAGAAAAGCCCCATTCTATACTGCACCTCGGGCTGTGCTTTGGTGTCATTTCAATTCTCTGGTAGTGCAGCTGTTGGTTTTAGTAGATGTAATAATGATTTACACTATGGGAAATGAGAGGAGAATCAGCTGTTGAAACAATCCATCTGATTGAAATAATTTACTCAATAAACTTACCTTTATAGTAACATGTCTTGATTACCACATACATATTGCTTTTGTCTGTAGACAAAAGAAAAATTCCTTCATTACCTTAAGGTAATCTGTCATGTGCATGTGGGAGATCAGTGTCGATTATGTTTGGGAACTGACAGCAAGGCTCATAATGGTATTGAGGCAATAAACTCCTTGGAAATCCATCACTGGATGCAGCATATGAGACTGGAAGAAGCAAATTAATTAATAAGGTGCTCTTTTCTTTTCTAGATCTATGTAGAGAATAGTTTATCTGCCTCATTTCTAATCTTCTCAGTTTTGACTTCTAACATTACATTTAAGCTTATGTGGTGAGGAGGGTGTTGATGGTTACCCCTGCTGCTCTGTGTTTACCTGCACAGAGCACTGCTCCTGTTCCAGGTTCCTCTCCCCCTGTAACTGCTGTTTCCCTTCCAGGACGCCTCAATTGGTGGTCCACAGTGTGCACCAGCTGCAAGCGCCTGCTGCCCCTGGCCACCACGGGCGATGGAAACTGCCTCCTGCATGCTGCCTCTCTAGGTAAGGGGCAGTCTGGGCAGGAAACCTTCTGCCAGAAATCTAGCAGAAAAACTCCTCTAGCTCCAGCCAAAGCCCAGAAACACATGAGATGGAAAGGTTTGCATTAGAAGTGTGATTCTGGAGCAATATGTCTTTCACATTTCACTGTAGTGTTGTTTACCTCAAGCATACCTAAAGCAGGAAAGGAAAAGGTTTCTCGGGATGTAAAAATATAACTGGAACAGTATCCAAACCCATGTATCACAAACTCCAGTGATCTGTATTTTCCTTATATTTTTTGTGTTCCCAGCCTAAGAGGTCTGGAACAGGCAAATTCCAGGAGCTCTTCTGCAGGGTTGTCCTCTTTTTGTGCAAGGAAATTCATTCATTTTCTTGATTTTTTTTTTCCAACAGTTCTCTGCTGTCTCAAGAATGCAGTGTCGATCTCTGTTAGTTCCTTGTAGTGTTTGAGCATTTAGAGTGAATTAAGATAATTTGCAATTGATAAATTAATTGTTTTTACAAGACTTTTTAAGCCTTTCTGCAAATCAGTAGAAAGCTGTGAAGCTGAAGGTTTTTGATGTGCTTTCTACATCCTAACCTGCTACAATCTTCCACCAAAAGTACTCCAAAGAGTGACTGTTTAAGAACACTGGGAATTTTAGTATTTTGAAGAGACTCCTCTTGTTGAAAGATGCAGTAAGAAAAGAGTTTTTGCTGTTTCCAAGTGTTCTTTTATCTTTATCTCCTTAATTTTGCATGTTAATTACTGCAAATGTTTGTAGTATTTTGACCTGAACCCAGCACCTGACAATGTAGTGACTGAAACAATGTAGTGGCTGGTTGTAGGCACAGGACTGGAGACAACTCTTTCTTTTGGTGTAGGTTACTATTCCCAGCCATATAAAGATGTTTCATTATCTTAAAATGAACTTGAGAGCCTGTGGCTGGTGGTATTTTTGTACCTTCTATCATCTTGAATGCTTTTCTCTTCATTTTGGAGCCAGAGGAAATTTCCTGCTGTGTAAGAGCCGAAGCCTTTTGGGGGCCGGCACCGTCTGTGATTCTGAGGGGTGCCAGCAGTGCTCATTAACATCCTTGTGCCTGCTGGCAACTGCAGCTAAAACCAACCTGAGCACTGAATATTCCATGGCTTGCAGCAAAGCTGGAGTTGCCTGCAAGCGAACACTGAACCAGCTCCTATCCCTGGTTGTTCCTAATCAAAGTTTAAAATGTGTTAGAACTCTTGTTGCTCATTAGCTTATTTGCAATAACTCTTTCTTTTGGAAATCTTAAAAATAGTGGGTGGATTATTTTCTAGGGAGAATCTTCAATTATGTATTAGCTATTTCTAGTTCACTGTAGCTTCTTTGAAACTGGATTTCATCTTGTGCTGCCTTAGGGATGTGGGGATTTCACGACCGGGACCTTGTGTTACGCAAAGCTCTCTATACTATGATGAGGAGTGGAGCTGAAAGGGAAGCACTGAAGAGAAGATGGAGATGGCAACAGACTCAGCAGAATAAGGAGGTCTGTATGGCCCAAAGACAGCCTTGTTAATATCATTTAGGGTTACAAGAATTCTTCTGAAGTTTGCTGTGAAAGTTTTAATTGCTATCAAATTCTTTGTACTGCCATTTTGTTTGGGGAAAGATACACTTGTATTTGAAATTTTCATACCAGAATGCAGATGTGTTTGTAGCTTTGTGGGTATAACTATGCAGAGTTTTGTGCCTAAAAGGTCTAAGGTGCATTTGGAACATGTAGAAAAATAAATGTGTAATTTAGCTATCAAAAGTTTATTATTTATTATTTAAGCTATTAAAAATGAGTGGATGAAATCCACAAAAGAGAGAGAACCCCATTTAGGAAAGATTTTCCAGAATCTTGAATTAGGATTTTTGGAGCTGTGGCCAAATATTGAGTGGCCGTGTTCTAACTAAAATAATCTTTAAATTTGATTTGATTTTTGAGTAAAAGCTGTACTTTCAGCATGTTACTATTTCCTGAAGATGTCTGTGCTTAAGCAGTGGCTAGAAAAGCCTGTTTCAGAAGTAATCCTGAGGGCAAACAAGTGAATGTGCTAACTCTACAGCTGGTTTTTTAGATCTTTTTAATAAATTAATATTCTTTCATCTGAGTAGAAATGTTGAACTATTAATGGCCCAAGATACTGAACTGAGTCATGTGTGAAACTCAGGTGAGTTGTAAACACTGGTACAGGGCTCAGCCTGCCCTGTGTGTCAGCAGAGCAGTGACAGCATTTCCCTCTGCCCCATAGTCAGGTTTGGTATACACGGAGGAGGAGTGGGAGCGCGAGTGGAACGAGCTGCTCAAGCTGGCGTCGAGCGAGCCGCGCACGCACTTCAGCAAGAACGGGGGCACCGGCGGGGGGTAAGTGCACTCTGTGACACAGCCCAGGCTGGCTCTCAGTGGGAAAACAGCACAGCTCGACTGAGGGAAGGCGTTCATAGCACCACCACACTGCCTTTGCAGCTCTTGTACTGTTTTGGCACGGCAGAATTTTGTAAATATCCCATTATTTGAGGTTACGTTGTATCCAAAAGCCTGCATGTAATAAATCCTAATTGTTTTCTTGTGGAACAAGCATGTTGGCAGTATCATTTAGCTTTTTTTCAGGAATATATTTCTGAAAAGATTTGGAATGAAACAGTATCTACAACATAAATACCCCTGACCCACCTATAGAATCTGCTTTAAATAGCCACTGTTATAAACCATCCCTTGCTTTCAGTGCAGTTATCCCCTAAGGACAGGATTATTGACCAGCCTTCAGAATGCAGAAGCCTTAGTTTTGGTGTCTAGTGTATATCACTAAAAATATTTAGTATTTGCTCAGTGCATAATTTTCTCTACCTACTGTTTCCCCTGGAGAAAATAACGTGCAGTGATAAATAAATTGACAAAATAAGGCATACCCCCACAATGAGAGAACAAAGTTTGCAGAAAATATTCTTTGGATTCTGAAAGAATATTTTCCCTTTAATCTTGTGATGTTAAGGATAGGTAATTCTAGGAATTCAGGAGGACTTTGCTTAGAAAATTGTCAGCCACAGTGTGTCTCCTTTTCTTCTATTCTGAAGTGAAAAAAGATGATTTATTATCATTTTAATCTCTAGCTTGTTTCTTATATTTGTAGATATTTTCCTGTTGATATGTTTCAGTTTCCTAATGCAGTTCAGTTCATATTCCTATGAAATCTGGGCATTCAGCCCCAGTTTTCTCTGACTTGTTCCATTTCATTCTGTATGTTCCATGTACCCTGTATTTTCAGTACCTTCTAGTCAGAGATGCCCTCGAATGTTATCTTTGCCAGGCAGTCAGCCTTCAGTTCCCAGGTGCCTACAGGGGCAGTATAGGTAGTACATAAATAACCTTCTCATCATGGTTTGCACTTTATTTTGATTGAAAAAAAGATAATACAAATAGCCAACAGTTAATTTTTCCTTTGAAATAGTGAAGGATGAGATATCCTTATCTTGTTAAAGATTTGAATGTATACTTCTCTTTACATTCATTCCAAAGAAAGAATGAATGTGGCAGAATGAAATATCGTTTCAGTTTAATGAGCCCATGTTCAAAGTAGGGCCCCTGACAAGGAAAAGGAATATCAAAATAGTGTTTTTGAGATGGGGTATATTATGTCCTCTAGTTAGTTGCTATATTAAGCAAGCTTGCACATCAGTCTTTGAACTGTAGATGAGACGTTTTCCTTTGGTGTCAGAATTAGCTAAAGCATCAGAAGTTGTATTTGCTTCAAAAGACTTCGGTGACAAACCTAAGGCTGGAATTGTGCTGCATTCACCTGCAAACTTCTTTTAGTTATTTTTCAGACTGAGCTACTTGTAAAGGAGATCAGCAATTGTTGCTAAATTTCTAAAGATTTCTCCTTTGAGATACTCTCATTCTGAGGCTGGGACTTGGAAGAAGAGAAAAAGGAAATACAGAAAAACCTGGTTCTTAAGTTCTTGTTTCCAGCATGCAAAGCAGAGCAAACTTATGAAGCATATTCTTGTTTTGAAACAGATTTGCACATCTTCCTGTAAATGTAAAAAAATGAATTGTAGATTAACATAATTGCTTCATTTATCTCCATTTACAAGCAAAAGCAGGGGCACTAAATTGAAGGAACTGCATTGAAAAAGGAAACTGTCTGGTACCCTGTTTTTTGTTAAGAACCTAACAGTTGCCATCCTGCTCAAAAGAAAATTCCAACCCCTTCCTTCACTGTGCAATTGTCAGTCAGAGCCTGTTCTCATGTGAGAGTGAATATCACTGTTGTTATTCACTGTTGAAAACCCAGGTGCTGTTGTGGTTTGAGCTCATACAGACCCTGGAAGTGGATGGTATTTGTACTTATTGTCACCTCCCAGCCGTGTCTGTGCTGTTGGCATTATCTTATTAAGAAGTTCAAGGGACTTAAAATGGGGAAGAAGGGAGGGAATACTGCTGTAGTCTTCCTGTATATCATTGGAATTGAGTTTGAGGCAGAAACCCAGAACATTTAAACAGGAAGTACCTCTCAAATGCAAGTGTTCTCTGAGGTTTTGGACTTGGCTTGGTATTCAGAGTGCTTCAACAAACAGCTCTTCATACACAACTCCTGCAGCCATGCAAGACCCTCACCTTGTACAAAATGTAGTTTAGACCATTTAACAAGACATTGCCCTAAAATGATTTTTATTTGATCTGGTGTCTGTTACAGGAGTGCTATTTCTTTTAAACTGTTCAGTATATGCAGCAATTATAGGGTGCAGATAGAAATGGTTCATTATAACATATTTATTGATTATTAGCTGTCGTTTCTGAAGGCCAATACCTCTTTTTATCTGGCCTATTTTCACTTCACATAAAGTACTGAAGCCAAGCACAGCCAAATTGCCGTGGTGGTTCAAATATGGAAGCCAAAGCATTCACATTCTCTGTTTCTTTTCCTTTAGTCAGTTCAATATACCTTTTTTCCCTTGAAGAATGAAAGAGAATGTTCCACTACTGTGCAATTTCCTGTGTTTGAATTGAAGCCCATTGCTGACAAACACTGTAAGGAAATCAAAGGAGAGGTTCCTACACCTACAGCTGCAGCTGTGGTTTGTGCTGGTTTCCATTTGGGGATTGTTAAGCAGGAAAAGAAAGGTGTCAGAAATGGAATGGAGGCAAACTGAGCCCTGAACTCAGATATCATTCTGATCTCCTGCTTCTGGCAAATCACCAGGCTGAAGAACTTTATCCCTGTCATGTTATTTCAGTGTATCTCAGCTGTCTGAGGCCATTGGTCTCTTGCTCTGTGTGAATCCCAAAATGAGTCCTAAACTCAGAACAGCTGTTAGAGTTTGTTGGACTGAAAATCTGGAGCTGTGTGTGGGGAAGGAAAGTGGTATTACCATAGGGAGCTGTTAGAAGGGAACCCAAGGACATGAGAACAGATCTTGCTCAGAATTTACAGGTGAGAGAGCAGCAGCCAGCCAGTAGAACAGCAGGGTAGGTGACTTTTCCCTTCCAGCTTTTTGAAAGAGGCTTTCTTCCATTTCTGGCTGCAGTACAAATTGGATTTTCCATAAGAGAGGGAATCTCTTTGGGGTGCTGAGACCGTGTCTGCTGTGTTTGGACTGGAGGTACCAGTGGTCCTGTAGGTCAGACTGAGATTTTTATTTGTTTTTCTTTTTATTAGTAATTTGCTCTTAGAATACAGATAATTTATTTAGAGTGCTCTGGTTGAGCAGGATTCTGCAATGCAGATTTGCATACTCTTATATAAGTGGATTTCATTATTTAAAGTTAGCTTTACCTGAACAGAGGAATTAATTTCAGTTTCTTAAATTTTCTTTGGTTCTGTGTTTTATTGAGAAAATTATTCTGTCCACAATTTTCATGGTCATGCAGCCAGTGTACATAAAAGATCTCTGAAAAAAAGTGGAATGATCACTGGATCAAAGGATGTGGCAGGTTGCTATGGATACTTGTTAATGATGATTTTTCATTCTCATTAATCTTTAGGAAAATTCATACTGAATCCTCAGCAAGTGGCACTGAAATAATGTAAAGCAGGCCACATGAATTACTGGCAGTGATAGTAGAAAATGGAGCATTGAAGAGGTTACCCAGAGAGGCTGTGCACTCTCTCTCCTTGGAGCTACCCAAGGCTGTCTGGACACAGTCCAGGGCTTTGGGTGGCTCTGATGGAGCAGGGGCTGAATTTGGGTTCCCTAGAGCTCCCTTATGACCTCAGCCACTCTAATCCTGTGGCAGTGAGCAGTGGAATGTGTAATAGCAGAGAAGGGTTTGAAATGTGTGACTATGATCAGAGACAGTGAATCAAGCAACTTGGGGATGTGATACTGAAGAGGAAAAAAGCCCAGTGGAATTTTGGAGTTTGTGCAGTCAGGCATGGCATCAGCTGATCAAAGGGATAGAGATCCCTCTGATAACAGCTGTATCTGGAATATGCCTTTCACTTCTAGAAACCTCATTAACTAGGAGATGAGGAATAATTAGAGGATTTGAGGGAAAAAATTAGTACTGATAGGCTGGAAATACTAATGTGAGAAGATAGCTGGAAATCTTTCTGGCATATTGTCTTGCCAATAACATGATTCTCCTGAGTTGCTTTTGGCTGACAGATTACTCTGAGGTGACAGAATGGACTGCAAATGCTGAAAAGCTGTTGCAGTCACTGTGGAGAAGAGTTCAGTAATGAACAGGGGAAGAAATTGCAAAGTGGGGAATTTGGTTTGAACATCAGGAAAAATTTCCTGATGAGTGTGGGTAGCAGGAGGAGGGATCCAGGGAAGGAGAGGAGTCTCACTGCTTGACCAGTGAATGTCCTGCACCAGGATCATTTCCACCCTGCTCTGCTCCTAGGCTGGGATGAAAGATTTTAAAGTGATGGGAGGGGCTGATGCTGTGAGACCTCTGAGAGGTTGCTGTGTTTGTCCCACAAAATCTGGGGCAGTGTCCAGGCACTTCTGCTCTGTTCCTGTTCTTCTCATGCACAGCAAATGAACAGCAGTCAGTTCTGGAGGTTCCCTGCACAGCTGGCAGGAGGAGGACAGGAGCTGCCTCCATCTAAGAGTGTGCCTGTGTCACCTTGCCCATCTTCATTTGTCAGGGCTCACAAAAGCTGGGCTCTGGGTGTTTTATATTGTTAAGTTGCACTCAGCAGTGAATTATCATCTTCACTTTTGTCTGCTTCCCACAACCCTCCCATTTTTCAGTCTTCTTCTATCTAGTTTGTTTTTGTTTTCCAGGCAGAGGCAAAGCTTTGAAATGTGGTACTGACATTAATGACATAAAACTGGGAAAACAGAAAGGGGATAACTGAAACCAAAAATTTATTGTTTGTGTTGTCATAGAAGGGCTTGGAAATGGTCAGCTAGAGAAGTGGGGACTTCAACAGATTTGTTCTTGCAGTCCAGGTAAAAGAATGACCTGTTTGGTAGAAAATGGACTTTCTAGGTTGGCTTCTAAAGGAGCTGGGCAGTTCCATCTCCTGGAAGATTGTGGAGCTGATCTAAAGCATAGCGATACTAGCTGGATTTTATTTTTTTTTTAATGCTGCTATTATTTTATTTACAAAAGTGCATTTTCCTTTCCATTTATTTTTACCTACTTCAATGATTGAAATATGGGTTTCAGAGGAATGGGGATGTAAGGGACAGTGAAGAAGAAATAGTTGCTGGGGTGTGTTAATCCAGCAAAGTCCCATGGTTGGTTCAAGCTGGTTCATAAAGTCTCAATGCTGTGTCTTCCAGGGTGGACAATGCAGAAGATCCAGTGTATGAGAGCTTGGAAGAATTCCATGTTTTTGTCTTAGCCCATATCTTGAGAAGACCGATTGTTGTAGTAGCAGACACAATGTTACGAGACTCAGGGGGAGAAGGTAAGAGCTTTAATTAGAGATCCATGCACCTCTGTAACTTGAATCAATTGTAAACTGATACCAGCAAAAGAGCCAGCTGTAACACACCAGGGTTCATGGCGGAGCTGCTGCCTTTTTCTGAAAGGAAAAAAAAAAAGGAAAACACAGAAGGATACTCAATCCATTTCTATTAGATAAAAGTAAAAAAATACAGGATAATTATACAACCCTTGCTGAAAACCTCTTTATCCTAGATATTCCCTATTAACTTAAATAACCATCAAATTACAGAACACAATACATTTCTGACTGGTCTAAGTGAACAAAGCTCTAATTTTGCCATGCTATTTAGGTGCCCCTTAAAACTCTGCAGAAGTCAATCTAATCTGACTTTGAAAAATTGAATTTTAAATGTGTGTATCTTGGATTTTTGTTTTTAATGACTCCTTTGCAGCTTCTCATTCAAAAGTTTCCAGAATGTTTTATTCAGTTTGCATGTGTGAGCACAGAAATGTTGAATCCATATGTGGAGCCAGCTCGACCCTGTGAGAGCAGGACTCAGAGCATTAAATTCAGCTCCCTTTCTACCATGAACTAACAGAATTCTAATTCTGGATAGGGTGTTAATTAAAGGGGGATGTTTGGCTGATTGAAAGAGGATGTTAAGCAGGTGATGGAGTTTACAGAAATTTACTTGCACAGGAAAATACTGCATAAATTTCAGTTTCCATTGCAAATCATGAACTACAAGTAATGGTTGTAGATTATTCTGTAGGTTATTGAGAAACACTCCTGAAAGACAGTGCAGTCATTGGTCACAGCCAGAATGAGGGATTCATGAGGGGAACTCATCTTGCAAATATTTCAGCAATAAAGTCTCATATTTTTGTAGCAAAAGGAAAAAATATTTGGTTAGAAGCAAAAACAGTGAGAGAGTTTTCCTGCCCAAACTTGCTGTTTCCCATAATTATATGTATAAACAAGTGTAGAATCTTTCAGAGGAAAATTTTGCCCCTCCAGATGGAACATTCCATTAAAATTCTACTTGTAGGATTTTTTTGCATCCTTCCTTAACTTTATCATCTATACATGTGTATGTACATTCAGATATATACAGTGTGTGGACTATAAAAGTGTTTGTAATGTTTCTTATGGGAATCTCTTAATGGAAGGCACAAGCAGAGTATGTTACCAAAAGACCTGACAGTGTATTTACTGATGATTATTAGAAAATAATTCTGCCTAGAAGCATTACAGTAAAGTACAGCTCTGCTTACATGCATGAGAGTCACCAAGATTTTGCTATAAGACCATAATACCTTTACCAATAAACAATTAGAGCAAGAAAAATTATGTAAGAGTGGAAGATCTTCCTTATGGTTCTTTGTGTATTTCCTGACATTTTGTAATGAAATTGTACCTGTTGTTGTGACTGTTTTCTGCATTGATTGCCCCACTTCAAGCTGCTCTCCTGGAGCTCTGATGATACTGCAGCACAGTTGTTTATACAACTCGTCTGTTCTTTCATATAGTTGTAAAAATCTCCTTTTTCTCTGCAGCATTTGCACCAATACCTTTTGGAGGAATTTATTTGCCACTTGAAGTTCTGCCAAACAGATGCCATTGCTCACCTCTTGTGCTGGCCTATGATCAGGCCCATTTCTCTGCTCTTGTCTCCATGGAACAAAAAGACCAACAGAGAGAGCAAGGTAGGCTTTAAACACAGCAAAACTGGCATATATATTGAATACAGTGCACACAGTACTTTCTTTTACCTGTAGATGTATTTATCTGTCAGAAAGGAAACAATACTCATTAAATTTTATTGCTGCATGTTTAGGAATCTGAGTGGCTTAATCACAAGACAATAGCACAATCCATTTCTTCCTTTCAAACTATTGGAATAATATCAGCAGACAGGAGCCTCACTTATCTCAGGCACATCTCTCTGCCTTCAGGACCTCAGGTCTTACCAGAGCAGTAATGTTACCCTAACATTAAATGTCCTTCTTGCAGTTGCAGTTAGCAACTGCTTTTCTGTAGGATCTTCCTATACCTGTACTCCCACAGGAAAGGTGCTGGGAGGGAAACCCCTGCCAGATATCCAGCACAGCATTAGAAACATTAAATGCTGACTATCATGTACAAGCTCATCCAGGTTAATTACAAGGGTTGGTGAATCAAAGTGAGGTTTGTTTTGTGTGACCTGATTGTACCTCTCTTACTTCAGGGCCTTGAATGAACAGGCTTTAGTTGTGTAGAGCAGCAGAGAGCATTTGGCATTTATTTTGGGATGAAGGGAATGCTGTAGCTGCCAAGCCAGTTGCTGTTGGAGACTGCAGCAGTCCAGCAGCAACCACAGCATTGCTGTTGTCCTCCATGTGCTGTGACGGGAGGGAAATGGGCACAGGGATGCTCCAGCAGTGCCTGGGGCTTGCTCCTTGTCCAGAGAGCAGCTCTGGCTTTGGCACATGGCAAGGGAGAGCCCCAGTTGTCAAGTGTCAGCAGCAATGGCACAGGGGCCTTGGCACATGGGCCACATTTGAGCTATCAGAATGCAGCTTGGAGCTGCACCTTCTTAAAAATATCATCCTGGAGAGCCAGGCCATTCATAACTTGTAGTATTTATGCTGTCACCAAGTGTCAGGGGCAGCATCTGGAGGTGTCTGAACTGCTGCAGGCACATACACTCACATTTAAGCAGCTGCTGGGCTCTCTAGTGGAGGAGACAGTTATGTCTGCATTTGAGAAGTATGTGTGGTCACATAAATACTGATGTGAATGCTTGAAGTTCTGCTTTGGCATAGAGTCCTGTATCAGAACATTTAAAATACTACTATAAATAGATATAAAGAGAAAACATGCTAATATCCCCTTGTCTGGAGAGGATTTAAGACACATTTTGACACTTGTTATTGCACACAGCACACAGCCCCTGGCATTCTGATGGTCACATGGGGCCCTCTTGTTTTGAGGTCCAGTGTCTGGTTAAAAATGGGTAAATATTTTTATATTAATGCAGGCTCTACTGATGCAGGTCTTTTGGGTCTTTGATTATGGAAAACAGACTAGGTCTCAGCTGTCCCTGAGATTGCTCCCTTGGCATTGGAGCTTTCCATGCTGCTGTGCTCAGTCCAAGTAACACTTGTGAGAGGTGTGGCAGTGGTCTTGAACAGCACCATGGCAGTTTCTGTGTCAGCATTTTATTGTACTGGCATGTTCAGAAAGAGTTAAAGTGTTGTTCTTTTTAGATGAATAGAGGCACTTGAGGCATGAGGATGAAAGCTGGAAGTGCTGTGACTTCCTTCACAGCACAGAAGGCAGCACACCCAGCTAGGGAATGGCAGCAGAGCCCCTACTGTGTGTGTCACACTGCCATGGACCAGCCAGGGGCTGTTGCTTGTCACTTTTCCCATCTGTTGGAATTAGGGCTGGTGGGCTGTGCTTGGAGAAGTGCAGCTCCAGCTAGAGAGCCACAGCCAAGTGGGGCCAACACCAACCAAAGCTGCAGACCCTGCTGGGTGCCAGGGAGGTGCTGCAGTCTGTGGGGTTTGCTTTAGAAATGAATGGGATGGACTCTGCTTGCAGCTGTGACCAAAAAATACTTTTCTGTCAGGAACCTGGGGAAATCTCACATTGAACCCCAACTATCAAACAAAATTCCCTGAGAGAGAAAAGCTCTTGCAGTGAAGACAGAATTTTCAAAGTCCCTCACTTGAGCAGATTTGTTTTCCATGAAAACAGCAGTGCTTCCTGCCAGCCTCAGACTATACCTTAGAATGGGGGTACAATCAGCACTCAACTCAGTGAACACATTTCTGACATTTAGAATGTGTACAGGAGTTAAGACAACATTGACATGCTACAGACAATCAGCTCTAAGCTTTGTTTTTTACTAAACTTTGTCTTTCAATAAAATGGAGTATCACTAAGTATTTTTAATAGGTTTTTTCAGTAGAAATAGCAAGCTTTTAAAAGGATTTTTTAAAAAATTGTTTATAAACCAAAATATTTATTATTAACTATGTGAAAATTAGTTAGTTTCAAGCTGCCCATAGAGAAGAAAGTTACATTTACCCTTTGAAGTTTCTATCCCAAGAAGAGACTGCTTCAGCTTTCTGGTGGTTCTTTGCTCCAAGCTTTCCATCATCACCTGTCTTAGGATTACAGTCGTGGTTTTTTACCAGGCTGTACCTGTAAGACCAGGTGCTACCAGAAGGGAACTGCTGTGTTGTAAACTTACAACATTGCTCTTTCCTGCGTTGCCTTCTTCCTTTAAATGGCTGAGGTCAGATGTCAGTCCAGTCAGTGCCTGCTGGTAACTCAGTTAATTGGCAGAATGTGCATTTTCCTTGTGAAACACTTTCAGTTAATTGTATTCTCAGTTATTCCAGCCTCTTTGTTGCAATAATTTCAATGCATGCATTAGGGCAAGCCCTCATGTTACACCGGGAAGTGTGGGAAGTGCATTCATCTGTCCCACCTGCTGTACATTTGCGCTGTTCCGGTGCCCCAGGCCGCTGCAGTGCAGTGTATTCCGAACGGCAGAGCTGGGCTCCCCGCCTGTGCCCCGGCGTTTCCCTGGGGAGCTCCAGTCCCGCGGAGTCCGTGCGGAGCCGTTGGGCAGCGGCGCTGCCGAGGCAGAGCGCGGCGGTTCCGGGCGCGGCCGGCAGGGGGCGGCGCCCCGCGGGATTTGGGCGCTTTGGGCCTTTCTGGGAGCGGCCGCGGAACCGAGGGAACAGCGTGTGCCCGAAATGCAGCGCCTCCGCTCTGACCGCGGGTTTGCTGCGCCGCGGAAAGGGCTACAGACAGCACAGGACCCCGTGTGAAGTCAGGTTCCAATAACTGAGTGCCACGATGTTTGTTGGGTGGTTCCTCCAGGTTTCTTTGCCCTTGGATTGTCTGGAATGAATACTCAGGGCAAGTCCTGAAGAGCTCTAGTGCAGAAAGGTAAATGCCTTGATTAGCTGTCAGAGGAGCAGCAGTGACCTGCACCATGCTGAGGATCCTATCCAGGCCCTCAACAGCTTTTACTTGTTTTCCTAATCAAATGGAAGCGAATCGGTGGCTTTAATTAAAACTGACTTTGCTTTATTTCTTAGTCTCTTGCTGGTGATGAATGACAGACACACTGTGACATCTGAGTGTGGTCCCTGCATGCTGAGTATAAAGAAGAGGCAGAGTCATTAGGACAGAGCCTGAGCAGAGAGGGGAAAGAGCAGAAGAGCAAAACTGCTGGCAGCAGTGCTGGGCTGTAAGAACAATAATGACCTTTGCACTGCACTCTCTCAGAGGCCTCAAACTGACCTCTTAACCCACATCCATGTTGATCTCTGCTCTTCAATTATGTTAATTCGGTTTGAATCCAAAATCACGGTAGCTTCCTCTTGCTTTTGTTCTTAATGCTGATATAAATGTGTTTTTCTTTGACAGTACAAAGGTACTAAATTAAAAAGGCACAATAATTAGCAAACATATGAATCTCTGATTCTGAGAGGTAGGCAGGAATATTGCAACATTTTATTGCTTTCTGCTATTCTAATGGCTCTGTCTCCAGGAAATGTTGATTGTACAGTACAAATGGCCATGTGGTTCTCTCCAGAGGTCTCCCCTCCTCCACAGGTGACTGTCATTCACTCCAGGAGCAATCAGTGTATTAACCACTCCCTCTTTTATTGCACAAACATGAAAACAGGCAAGTGGAGCCCAGTATAAATAATTTGTGGTGCTCTGGATGAGGCAGTTCTGCAGCACAAATTCTGCTCTTCTTGATGCAGTGATTCTGCTTTTCACAGCTGAGTCTTTTCTTCTTTTTGTAATTTTTGTTTCCCCCACCCCAATCCTTGTTTCTTCTCTGCTTCAGCGGTGATTCCCCTGACTGACTCTGAACACAAGTTACTGCCTTTGCACTTTGCGGTTGATCCTGGCAAAGACTGGGAGTGGGGAAAAGATGACAATGATAACACCAGACTGGCCAAGTAAGACCTTTCTGTAACTTTGGTGTTAAGCAGTAAAATGTTTTGAGCTGTACCTGGTGGCAGTACTGGGAGAGCTGCTAACAGTGAGGGCTTGGTTCGTGTGCTCTGCTTACATGGCAGGAGACATGGGGGGGTTCTTCAGCTGGCAGTCACAACCAGGCTGCTGTTGCATCTCCCCCTGTTATGAAGTATTGTTTTTTCTTTGAAGCTTTTTGACTGCTTGTTCCCTTCTTTTTTATCTTTAGTTTGATTCTGTCTCTTGAGGCAAAGCTTAATCTTCTGCACAGCTACATGAATGTAACTTGGATCCGCATCCCCTCTGAGACACGGGTAAGGTAAACTTCCCCTTGCTCCCACAGCATGGGAGATACAAGGATAGGCTGCCTGCAAACACCTCAGTGCCCTGGCAGTGCACCAGGGACAGTCACTCATGGCTCACTGACACCAATCAGGCTTACAGATTTTTCTGGTTATTTGTTTTAATAACACTGTTGCTTGTATATTTTTTGCTGAAATGCGTCTTCTGGGTTATTTTTTCTGGTATAAATTTCAGTCATTTGTGTAATTTAAAGAAACCTTTTCTCACCATTGTCTTCTCAGAACTTTGTCTTGCTCTCCTGATGCCACTGTTAGGTCACCAATTTCTTTCTGAGAGTGCATTTGCACTTGTGGAAAGCTCCCAGTTTAGAGTGGCTGACAAAAGGCCACAGAATGGCACTGAACTGTAGCCTGCCTCTCCCAGAGAGCTGTTTTAGAACCATGCCCAGCTGGCAGTGAAATTTCTCTGCAAATTGCATTGAATAGGTGGAGGGGTTGGGCTGGAAGCAAAAGGTTGCTAGGAGAGGATGGAGGACAGCCTACACAGATGGAGTTTGAACAGAGAAACAGAACACAAAAGGAGAAAGTATTTTAACAAGCTGCAAGAGAGGAAAAATCCATTCTTCTACACTTTCTACAGTAGTAGCTACCACATCAGAAAAAGGAGAGTCAAAATGGTCCTGCAGTTGTAAGTGGTGAGCCCTTGTGGAACCTGCCTTACCTCTCCCTGCTCACACGTGCTGCATGATCATGGTCAGGTCACTGCAGCACTTCCCCTCTGCTCTGTGGGAATAACACCTCTGCTCCCAGCTGAGTGTTGGGGCGCTCAGGGCTCCCTGGGAGAGAGGACGTGTAAGTACCCAGGGACAATGGTAGGCAGGTATTTCTGTACCAGAAGTACACACATGTACAGAGCTTACCCCCTCCATGTCCTTGTAGCCAGTTGAATAGTTCAGATTTATCTCTAGCAGATTTTAGGTTCATGGTGCCTGCAAGCAAGGCTGTTCTGCAGCAGTACATGAACAGAGGCCTGTTTTAAAGTACCCTAGGATCCATGTTACTGCATTTTCAAGGAAGGTGTTTTATCATGTTACCTAAAATGTAAAGTGGATCTCAGACTTCTGCACTGCCTTTCCAATAAACATGAATGCACATCATTGTATTCCTCAGCCTACTTGCTTGAGTTAATGTTTGATATTTCAGATGAGATGTTTAACTCTGGTGCATCCTCCCTTTAATTTTCATGCACCAGAGACCTAAATAAATAAAAAGTCAATTTAAATAAGCTGGGTTTTGAACATAATCAATTTTGAAATGCTGCTGCACAGAGGTTTGTGTGCTGTATGCCCCTCACAGCTTCCAGCAGCAGCTCATTCCCCTACCATTGCATCCTCCCCAGCTCCTTTCCCATGGGCTGAGGAACAGCCTGCACAGCTGATCCTCCCTGTCCTGGCTCACTGGGGTGGGAGGGAACTTGCTACCCCCCATGACTCAGGCACTGACTTTCACAGAGCATCTGAGTGACTGACCTCTATTCTACAAATGTGCCTGAAAGGATCCAAAAAGCTACTGTAGGAACAAGCAAAATATATAGTAAGCACAGCTAGAAAAGCTTTATTTAGTGATGAAACCAGTCAAAAATGTCAGTGCATAAATTAAAAAATGTATTTAAAATCAGTGTCAAAATCTGTATTGAATTTGGGGTGGGTATTTTTGCACCAAGTCCTGTATGAAATGGATTTTGCTGTGTCTAATTATAATTCCTTTTCCATAGCAGGCCCCTTTGGCTCAACCAGAATCCCCTACAGCTTCTGCTGGAGAAGACGTGCAGTCTCTGGCTGACTCCATGGACTCAGACCGAGATTCCATCTGTAGTAATTCCAATGGCAATAACGGCAAAAACGGAAAAGAGAAAGAAAAGGACAAACAAAGGAAAGATAAAGACAAAACCAGGACGGATTCAGTTGCCAATAAAATAGGGAGCCTCAGTAAAACCCTGGGAATTAAACTGAAAAAGAACATGGGTGGTCTTGGAGGTCTGGTGCACGGGAAGATGAGCAGAGCCAATTCAGGGAATGGAAAAAATGGTGACACGGTAGAGAAAGTCAAAGAGAAGAAGTCCAAGTCTCGCAAAGGGAGCAAAGAGGAATCCGGACAGTCTGCGAGCACGTCTCCATCTGAAAAGACCACTCCATCTCCGACTGACAGAGCCAGCAGCTCCCCCACTGAAAAGGTGAACACTAAACCCTTCTCTGACAAGCAGTCTGACCCATGGAAGTACAGCACAGACGTGAAACTCAGCCTAAATATTTTGAGAGCTGCCATGCAGGGTGAACGAAAGTTTATTTTTGCTGGCCTTCTTTTGACCAGTCACAGGCATCAGTTCCATGAGGAGATGATCGGCTATTACCTGACCAGTGCCCAGGAGCGCTTCAATGCAGAACAGGAACAGAAAAGAAAGGAAACTGAGAAGAAGGCTGCACTGAATGGCTCCTCTAGTAGGAAACTGGAGCCAGAGGCATTTTCAAAAGAAAAAATAGAACCATCTCCTCAGGACAGGGCATCACCCGTCTTACCTCAAAGCCATACAACCCAACTGGTTTTAAAATTTAAAGACCGCACTAGTCCCACTCCCGGGTCCTTTTCTTCACCCAGCAACGGTGCCAAGAGAAGCGGCCCCATCCCGGTGTCTGCCCACTATAGCCATACCCCCCCCGTTCAAAGGCAAAGTGTCATCCATTTGCATGACGTCAACTCCAAGCCATCGAGCTTCCAGGATGATACCTACAAGCCAGTGGTTGGCACCCTGAAGACCTGTGCCACCTACCCCCAGCAGAACAGGTCGCTGTCCTCGCAGAGCTACAGCCCCGCGCGGCTGCCCGGGATGCGCACGGTGAACACGGTGGAGTCGCTGAGCTACGCCAGGCCGGCCGAACACAAGTCCCAGACCTACACAAACGGCTTCAACACCGGGGACGTCAGAGACTGCTTGGAGTACGCTGACGAGGACGCTCCTCAGAGCTGGCTGAACAACGACAAAAACCAAGGCAGAAGCACAGTTTGCCCAATATATTCCATCCAGCAGAACCGCTGCAAGAAGGAGAACTGTTCCTTTTATGGTCGTCCTGAGACTGAAAATTACTGTTCCTACTGCTACAAAGAGGAGTTAAAGCGCAGGGAGAGGGACAGCAAGGGACACAGGCATTGAGGATTCTTCCATGACTACTTAGTTTTACCATTTTCTTACTTACAAAGTAAACAGTGTTGGATTGCAGTAAAAGGAATCCTTAAAGAATAAAGGATTGATGAGTAAATAGTGTCTAGCTCTTCGCTTTTCTGGGGCAATGAGGAAATAATAGGAATAATTTATCATAAAAAATATTATTTTCCATTTTGTCAGTGTCTTTTTTACATGTACTGGTAAGCTGAAGGGTTGTTTACTCCTTTGTCAGTGCTGTGTATATGTTTGGTCAAAAGTTTACTAATGGTGCCTGAATTTACACTGACATCACTCAGGTAGTAGAATGATAGGGGAACGTCATACTAGTGAAGATGTGGTGTTGTAGTAGGGTAGTATCTGCCTTGCAGACATTTGAAATGATATAGCTATAGAGTATTTTTTTCTCAGTAAAACCTAAATTTTTCATAGCCTTTTTTTTTAGGATGGTAGTGATTTTGCATACTGCTCATTTTTAACATGGCAGCATATTGCATTGCTACTAACGTTTGTATATTTCAGTCTGAAATGGAATGATTCTGGAAAAATGGGAGTGAAAGGTCTGAATTCATGAGGGCTGTAGATCGTCTTAATTTTCAGTTCCTACCAATTATTTCTAAATTTTCATTGGAAAAAAAAATGTAGATTTGAGCCACTTTGTTCGCACTGAGTTTTTGAAGAGGTTTTATAAGAAAATTCAATATGACTTCATGTCTCCAAGCCCACAGTATAGTTCTGCACACCTGAATTTCAGAAGTATTTCTGTTGATGTTAAAATGCAGAGAAGTATTACAATAAAATTAAAATATTAAGAAAATTACTAGATATGGAAAATTTGATGACCAGCTAGGAAATTTAGGATCATTTTAGAGTCCAACTGCTTGCCAAAACCAATGCAATGCATCAGTTTATTGCCTTAGCTAGTGCACAAACCTAATCATTATTTACTTATTCCTTCTGAACATTATGGAGTGATAATTATTGCAAATGTAACTACTTGAGCCTTTCTTGAAGACTGTTGGCTCCTCCTCTTTTCAAGTCTCCTAGAGTGAGTCATCTCCCCCCCAGGAGGCTCCCAGATGGCTGGAAAATGTCTCCAGCAGAAATGGCAGCTTCTAGCACAGATTTGCACAAGTCTGAGATCCAAATATTTACGTAAGTGTTTGCAATACTTCTGAAAATAAAACTTTGCTCACAGAAGCATTTCTGCAAAGCAGACACTGCAGATACTGTTGAAGTAGATAGATGAGGAAGTTTTCTGGGATACAGCTCTGGGTTTGCACCCCTCCACCATCAGCTGGCAGAATGTAGAGCAGGAGCTCTTTGGCGTTGTTCCCCTCGTGAACAATGGCTCATTTTAAGAGCTAATTTTGCATGACAGGTGAAAGTACTGCCTTCAGGGCTGCTGACTCTGCCACCTCAAGGTGCAGAACAGGAGTTCTGCCTTCCTCATTAGGGAATAACACTTTTCTGGCCCACACAGAAAAGATTCTTTGCCAAAGAGTCTCTATTTCTGATTATTTGCTTGCTGTGCAGCCCAATTTAAATTCTTGACTAGGATGGCCACATTGCATACAGTTAATCCTAATTAACCCTGAAACCAAGCCTAAAGTCCCCTGTGAAACAAGATGCACAAACTTATGCTGCTGTGTCCTGGCTTTCAGAAAAAGCATGTGAGCTTTTCTAGTGTCCCAGATTGGTAGAACTGAGAACATACTTTAAATTGACCATATTTTTAGGTTTTCTACTGAATGGGAGTATTTCAAAATAAGTCCCTAGTACAAAAAGTTAGGGTCTTTGCCATGTTAGCTGTTCCATGAATCCAGACCTGTACTTGTATTTCTTGCTGTATACTAAGCATACACTGAATCTTACTGAACTTGCATTCCTTCATGAAAGGGAAATGTTGATATTTGTTAAAGCTCCGTGTGACTTCTGTCCTTAAGGTAAGCACCTTCCAAATCCCATGTCTCCCGTTGCATACACTGGTAAGCAGTGTCCTGTTTTGCTTTGCTGTTGTGATTATTACATTTAAGTTCTAATTGTCAAAGAAAACTGGGATTGCAAATTATTCTAAAACAAGCCAGACCCTGTTAAAAGAAATTCAGCATTATACTTGATTATTTTTGCTGCTGAGACTGAGAAAACTGGCAGGATAAAACTTCAAGAAAAACAGAAATATTTAAGAATTCTTAGGGCATTAGAGTAGCAGCACTGTGTGATATTCTACGAATCATTTCTGTGTAAAGTTGTGCTTAAGAAATATGACATTAGCAGCAATCCACACCAGCCCATGTGCTTAAGTGAGTTACATCTGTTCTGAATGATGAGAAAAGCAGTAGATGTGTAAAAATAAGCAATTACCATGAGATTTTGCTGTTTCCCATTTTCACAGGATTTGTTTCTATAGTATGTTTTTAAGATCTTCTCATAAAAGAAAGATTTACAGCTGGTCAGCATTTAGGTAAATTACTCTGTTCTGAATTATTGACTACATTGTACTTGTGTGTTATATTATTTTGAAAAGTTAGTCAGTCTTGTCTTTGTGGGATATCAAACCTGAGTGTTCCATTATCCATCCTCAGGACACTCAGATATTTCCATAAATATTTACCTCTACAGGATTGCTCGCTTTAAAATATCTGTTGTATGAAATACTGACAGAACCCTTTGTAGTTGTGCCTATTTCCTTAAAATCTTTTTGTTGGGATATCTTTGAATAATTTTCTAATTGCTCTTTTCTTTTAGAATTCTCTTCAACCATTCTTTCTATTTCTGGGCTATTTGTGGCAGCTGTGCCATAGCTGTCATTAAACAGACCAAACATGCAGAAACTGTGCCCTCCTCCTGAAGAAGTGTTGTTCAACTAAAAGAAAACTGTAACTATAGAAGAAAATTTTCTACCTATTTTTTTAGAGAGACTTCCCAACTGCTCATGAGTTGCATTCACCAGTATTGAAAGACATTGTGCCATTCCTTAGCTGCATGCTAGAGGTGATTACCTTTGGATAGATTTTGCTGTTGTACTGTATGCTAACCTCTCAGTGCTCTTTTGGGTTATTTTTCCTGACATTTGGAAGTGTTTGCAGCCCACAGGGCAGCCAGCCCTGTGCCTGATCTGCTCTCCCTACACCCTCCAGAGCTGTAGAGTTCCCACATAGTCCCAGATGTGGAGAGATCAGCTTTGCTTTGGAGGGACCCTCCTCATTCCTTCTGTTAGCCCAGCTGGCTGCAATGCACACATGTATTTTTGCATTTCTATGTGCTTTTCCCCCCTCTCTTCTTGATAGTGCTTCAGCATTTGTCACTGTAGTCCAGATTTCAGAAGTACAGAGTAAATACTGGGTAGGCTACACCTTCCCAGATGGATCACCAGGAGATATTTAGGTTGGAGGAAGTTGGAATTCTTTTAAAGTGTGAATGTGCAATTTTTCTAATTAAAAAAAAAAGGCTTAAACCTATTATGCTTTTTTTTTTTTTACTTTGTTCTAAACTCTGATGCAAAGGTCTGTTTGTAACAGAGGATACCTGTGATACATAATGGGTTTCAGTCATGCTTTATATTAAAGTTTCATTTCAAATTTTTTGTACAGAATTAATAAACCACTGTTAGAGTTTACTAATATATTTTCAGAGGTGGGTGTCATTGTAGCATATGGCTAACAAGCAGCTCATTCAGAAGAGGATTTTGTAGATTATCAAAAGTAACTTCAGATTTTGGATTTTAAAACAATTGGTGAACCTTTTGTTCTATAAATACAATGGCAATATTGTCCCAGCTTTCTTTAACAATTAGTTGCGTCTTCCTAAATCAAAGGTAACATGAGGAGCATCAGTAAAAGAAAGGTGCTGTACTTAAAAAGCTTTGTGTTGCTGGTATCCTAAGAAGGCTGAGCAGGCCAAGGGAGCGTTCAGGGTGTTTGTGGCGCTGGGAGCTGTGAGCAGTGCAGCGTGGCCCAGAGGGCGCTGAGGACGCTGCCCAGGACCTGTCACAGCCGGCTGCAGGGCCCAGAGGGCCGCCCCTCCACGGGGTCACGGGCTCGGGTGGTGAACGTGTACCAAAACATGCACAGCACAGGGCTGCTAAACCCTGCCCTCCACCTCCCCACTCTGACACAGCTACTCTGATGCTCACCTCCACCAACGGGACTGGTGTCCCTGACAGCAAGGAGGCTGCTTCTCGTCAGAAACTCTCAGCAAGTGTTACACAAGGAATGCTTTTGATGGAAGCCTGAGCCTTTGGCACTGCCTGCTCCCCACAGGCTGCCTACCTTACTCTTCCAAGGAGACAATGGATGAGAATTCTGCCTGAGGAGTAGAGAGAAGCCTTAGGTCTGTTTGGGCTGCCTTTGCTGTCCTCTGCAGTGTGTGGACAGAATCCCATTAGCAGTGGGGGCCTTAAACCAGGTGCTTCATTGACATGTAAAATATTGCAATCTGGCTAGTAAGGGAGTACGGTCTTCACGGCACTGTGAGTGTTTTGCACAGGTGAAAACCCAAATGTTCATAGAAACCACAATGATCTCAGATAAACATAAGTCCAGAGAAGCAAAATAACTGATGCTGATTGTAGATGGCGTTTTAGCTTAGTGTATTTTAAGTCTCTGTCAGTGTATTTGAAGAGTATCTGTTTTAGGGAATGGCAGCTTATGTGGAGGATCACCAAACTATAGCATAGAAATGAAGTTATTTCCGTAACAGACACTAATATCTATTTTAATTTGCACATGGATTTCCAGTGTATATGACTAAAATATTATATTGTTAAAATTGAGAGGAAGACAACACAAAGGTGTTTGTAAGTATGTTCTATTTCTAGACTTAAGGCTGTATTATGTTGGAATTTTACAAGCCAAGTTTAAATTGTAATATAGAAATTATTTTTATATTATTTTCAAAATATGCTACAGAGCAATATTTTGCGCCTTTATTATAAACAGGGTCATCATTTTAGTGGGTTACTTTCAGAAATGCTGGTAGAAATTAACCATGCAAAGAAAGCTTTGTAAATGTACTTGTTGTTTCTAACTGCTCTGTCTGTTGTGCACATCTGTATCTAATATGAGTTGAATATACAATTTTTTTTAATTGAAAAGCTTTAAATTTTTCTTTATATATTTTGGTACAACACTGTTCCTCTCTATTTAATTCTCTTCTGTCCTAACCAATAGCCACTTTTATAAGCAGCTTCTGAATAACATGCATCTGGAAAATTTCCTTACCAAATGAAACATTTCTGCACAGATATTGATTGACTTGAGACATTCATAACACACCCTGAACCCATTGGAGTAGGATTTGTTTGCTTTTTTAAAAAAGAGAATCAGCTATTTATTATTCCTTCAGAATGAAAATCAAGAGTGAATGCAACCATTTAGCATCTGGAGTTAAAAAAAATCATTCTAGATCATGGAAATGTCATCCCTCATTGGCAGATACATCCTCTTAATATGTATCAAGTATGCATTAGCTTCTTGCAGATTGAAGTGTTCAGATTTTATTGCTTCATAGTTCTTTGTACTGTACATATCAATTACTGATGAACTGTGCAAAGAAAAAGACTTCACAAACTAATGCCTATGTTAAATTAGAAGTCTGTGTTGTTTTTAAAATTCCCTAACTTTTTTTGTTTCAGTTTGTTGGGATTTGTTTGTTTAAGAATTACTATTAAGGTGTTTATTGCAACCAAAATTTTCAAACCTGGATACCTAATGATTGTGCATCTGGGTTTCTCCTGATCAATAGACTGGTTTTAAGGTGTACTGAGCATCAGTTTATGTGGGAAGAAAAGCTCCCTCTTGATTTCAGAAAATCAATTGAGTGTTACTCCAACACATATTCAGGTCTTTTCCTTATTAACACTCTATGCTTCCTTTCAGTCAGTGGAATTTACATTTTAGCTTTAGCATTCTCCCATGTGGGAACCAATAATTGGGCTTATTCATGAAGTGATTGTTTGGGATTGAGGATGGAGAGACTTGCCTTGTACAAAACACCACATAATTGTTTAACTGTTGCATTCTTAATGGGGCTCTTGTATTCCACTTCCAGGGTGGGGAAATAAGACCTTATTTTTTCCTTGGGTATCGTGATCCTGTTCTTTGTCTGGTTGGGTTATTCCTCTGAAGTGAATATGCTGTTCTGGTTGCTGTTTTCTGATGGTTTATCTCCCATTACCTGAATGCCTGTACTGTACCAAGAGAATAGAAATGGCTGATGCACATTTGCACTGTGGAACCAGCCATGTGGGTTAAAGCCACCATGTTCCAAACAGCCTTAAAATTATGACTCTCTGGGGACTCAGAGTCACTTAACTGGATGCAGCCTCTGTCCTACTTCCTCATTTAACCATGACTGTAAAACTTTCAAGCCTGCTGTAGTCTGTGTGTCTCCAGACATATTTATCTGAATACCCTGTTATCCTAACAGAAAATTTTGTTTAAAAAGTAGTGATTCCTTGACAAGTGTTAGTGTGTAAGGAAGCCTTAGTCAAAAGAGGAGATGGAGTAAAACCAGAGAAATTATTGTAGCTAGTGGAGGAACCAGGGCACCAAAATACTAAAAAGGGGAAAAATAGTTAAGATATATCAAAACCTATTTCCTGTCAACATTGTATGTTTTGTAGATCTTCCTGTATTCTGGGAAAACAGAGAAATGTTTTTGCCATTCACCTCTGCATCTAATGGAGCCTCTTACTTTGTTGCAGAGGTCTGCTATTGGGAAAGAAGGGAGAAAAGGAAGTTCTCTTCCCTTCTTAAAGCAAATTCTAGTGGGAGAATTATCTGAGATTGCAAAAATAGGATCCAATGTTGGAACTAAACAGTGCCTAACTCTTATGTGCATTCTGTATTTAATTTTCATTTTGCCCCTTTGAAACACCATTTCTTTAGAAAAAGAAGGACGGGTAAGTTAAGAGACTAAGCTTGTATGCTGATGATCCAGTTCTTCCTTCTTTCACATGTGGAATCTATATAAACATGAAAAGAGTTACACTAGAGTTGCACTTACCCTGCTGAGAGGTAAAACCCACCTTTATAGGTAAATTCCATGTAATTGCTTTGCCACAGAGTGAAATGGAACCTTTGCCTGAAGAAGGGTGACAGCATGTCAGCAGCCCGAGAGCCATGGCTGCCGTAGCTGAAACAGCAGCTCTTGATCATTCTTGCCTTTAACACAGGTTCAGTTCACTCTGGCCTGCGGTGTCTGAACAGTCTCTTTGTAGTAAAGATGAAGTGGAACACTGCCTTGCTGCCATCTGCTTCCAGGTTTGAGTAACAAAAAGCCTCTTCCCCATGCTTTTGGTTAAAATATGCAGGAGATGCAGCAGCAGAATGTGGCATCTCAGGCTCAGAGAATGCCCCACATCTCCTTTAAATGGGCTTTGCAATCAGGTATGAGTTGAAACACAGCCATGTGGGCGTCACAGAAGCGCTCTCATCTCTCAGCTTTGAAAATTGTGTGCACTTTTAAAGCTAACAAAAATGGAGCAATGGTTTTATTGCTTATTTGCTCAAGATTCTGAGTACTGTACATACAGTCTTTGTATAATGCACAGTGTGTGTACAGTACAGAAATGCTTTTCCCTCAGAGCCACCGGAGAGCTTTGCATGCACAGGTGCCCAACTCTGCCCACTCACCATAACCAAGGGGAACAAACAGGATTTAGGCCTAGACTAAATAATGGATGAAATGAGGCACATAGACCTAAACAGCTGTGAGTTCCCAACCATGGTGTTCTAGGCCAGCTCTGACAGCTTTGTACAAAACTCCATCCCAATGACTGAGATTAGGTTTGTGCTCTTTCCTGGGGAGGAGCAATTTCTTCTGTGTCTTTTCCAAGCCCATTGCTCTTAGTCTCTAACTCCGGTGTTTGTAATGTGCCAGGCTTAGCACGATTCAGCTAGGAAGCAGTTTTTAAAATCTCCATAGAGCTCTTGTTCTCTTTTTGGAATCCATCTCGAGTTTTACTTTGCATTCAATTTTAAGACATAAAATATTATTATGAACTTTTCATAATGCCTTGAATTTGTCTCTTGTGGGGCTGAAAGACTTTGTTCTCCTTGGGAGGCCTTGTTCTTCCTCATTGATTCTTGTGACTAACACTTTTGTATGGAAAAAGTTGAATGAACCATTGAAAGTATCTCTGCTGTTTACATGTACTTCTGCCATTTGGTACACTTTGTGTTGTTAAAACCCAATGCCTCTCAGACATGGGCAAAGCTTGAAGGACAGTCTGAAGTATTAGATACAAAAGGTATATGTAGTAAATTCATCAGAACTCTACTGTTGCTATTGTATAATATGCCCCCCCCCAATTGTTTGTACATCTTTTTTCCTATTGCTAACTTTTTTTTTTAATCTTCTGTTTTCTTAGACAAATTCTAAAGCTCTTTGTCCTTAAAGCCTGTGATAGATTTTCCAGTAAAGAAGATTTGGCTTTTGCAGTTCAGGTTGCATATAGAGTGGCTTGTCTCCCAAACAAGAATTAAGGTAACAGATGTTGCACCCTTAGCTTAAAGAAGTATTTTTACTCATTAACTGAGAGTCTCTGTTCAATTATAACCAAAGCTAATTATATAAAGTTTAAAGTGTCAGGACTGGTAATGTGACTCTATCTAATAACTTGGCCAACTCAGCATTTTTAACCCATAGAAATGTACAATAAATGTATTTGTATTTGAAGTCTATTTCAAAGAAAGTAGTTGGCTCTCACTGGGGCTTAAGAAAATGTTAATAAAGAGTAAAGTAAGTCTCATTGATTTTGGTTGGCTGAGAATTCAACTTCTTCATAGTCTTACCACTCTTCTCATTTTTCAGAGTCTGAGTTTCTTGTTGCCCTTCTATAAGTTTATACTCTTTTAGCAAATATTGACTAAGGCTTTCAATAAACTATGTAATAGAAATTACAGAAATTTATTTATAGCTGAAATTACTCTTCAGATTTTTTGTTTGATCATTTTCATGCAAAAATGAATTAATTTATCTTTTCCCATTTCCCCTTCGTATTTATAATTTCAAAACACCCTTGGTTGCAGTCACCTTTCTCTGCAAAAGAAAACAGTTGATAATTTTTAAGCTGACTGCCATATTGTTTGAATCCACTGTTCAAAAGAAACACGAGCATTAATTAACATGCAAGAATAAGAAATATTTCTTGTTGTGAAAAATGTGAGTTCTTGAGAACCTTTTCTACATGCAGTTTTCATTCAAGTTAAATGCCATTTTTAATCTGATCCATACTTTGACAAAGATGATGTGTAAGAGCTGTTTTTAGCAGTTGGATTGTTACTTTGTAAAGTATTAAAGCACTAAACCAATTTTTGCAATAGGTAGTAAAACTTGCTTTTGTTTTGAAAAACTTCCAGTTATAACTGTTGCACTTTTTATAGCAGAACTGTATTTAATTTCTTTCTTTTATGAAAGATTACTCAAAGTAACTGATAGCTCTGTAATCTGTGTGAATTGGCTTCTCCATTATTTGAATCTGAGAGAAGCTACAATGCCTATTCAATAAAATTAACTTATTTCTAAAGTACCTGTTTGCTTGAATTCTTGTTTGTGCTTTCTCTGTGCTCTCTCAGGGTGGTGCTGGACAGACCCTGAAGCCCAGGGAAGAAGCAGGGACAAGGATAAGGGGCTGCTGCAGTTTGTGGGGGGCAATGGCTCAGCACAGCCTTGTGTGCTGCTGCCATAAAGTGCATTTAAATAACAAATCGAGTCCCTTTCCCAAAACTCCAGCTAGCCTGGGTACCTTGCTGAAATCAAGCTGTTAGTTCTGTTACCTCAGAGGAAACAAAACTGAAGTAGTTCAAGCAGCCTAACATTGCTACAAACCCCAGATCAGGAGCAAGTACAAGTCCTGTGGGAAAAATCTCATTTCTCTTGCCTGTTGTAGGGGCTGATTCTCTCTTATCTGATTTCAGTGTAGATCAGAAATGGTGACAATGGAATTGCACCATTGAAAAATGTCTCTGTCACAGTTACTCGGGTCAGGGACACACTGGAAATGAAGAGGGCATTGCAGGGGCTGCCCCTTGAGGGCAATAATTGAAGGGAAAAGACCAAGGGTAGCTTGAATGAAGAATTTAAAGCAGCAAAAGGTTCCTGAAATGCAAGGAGAAGCTGTGGTTGACATGCCAGCCATGTGCCTCTGAGGAGGGATGATGAAGGCCTTTTCAAGGACTTAAAGGGCTACACTGGCACCTGATAATAATGGTTTACAGGATTACTAAACAGCTAATGAAAACTCACAAAGTGCTGTGAATCCAAGTGGCAGCGGCTAGTGAAGGACCCAGCTATTACTGCATTTTAATTAGAAGGTAAAAAAAACCAAGGTGACACATACTTTGTTCTGATAATTTTCCAGAATTTCTGTGTGCTAGCTGGGTTTGAATACAGTAACAAACACATTCCAGAAGGCTGGCTACTGTATTACCAATTGTGTTATAAATTTGCCATTAGAACTAAAGAATTTGTGGGGTTGAGAGAGCAGGACACATCCAAGAAGGAAGATGGTTTTTAGGCAGGGCTGTGCTTACAAGCAGCACTGTTTCTGCTTCAGCATCCAGATCCTTTCTGTGCAGCGGAATGTAGCTGTGGAGGAAAACACCCATGTTTTTCCCAAGAATCTCCTATCTCAGTCCAGAAAGCCACATTTCTGGCCTTATAATTGCCCTGTACTTCAGGCAGATGATTTAAAGGACCTGGTGAGGGTGCTGCATAGCTTAGCTGTGATTTTTCTTTCACTGTGTAACTTTATGTACAGGCCTGGGCATGTTCACAGATGTCCCTCCCAAAGCCAGATCACAACACCCAGAGAAGAGGGAGCCTAAGCATAGCACAGACCTAGCCAAAAACACAGCCGCAGCACAGCTGTGATTTAAGGCTGGCCATTCAGCTGTGCCTTTACTCCTATTTAATAGTAGTTAAGTGGTGAAGTGCTGTCTCCTTGAAAAGCTTCCCCTCTCTTAGCAAACACCACATAACATGCAATTTTTACAGTGACTTGCAGCATATTTTTACTCCTGAAATATAACCCTTCCGTTTTAGATCTCTTTAATCACAGTGATTTTGTGGAGAATAACAAATTTCCCATTCCTGGACTTAAAACTTGACTTTTTTCCTTATTTCCTTCAGCATTAATTATCCCTCCTAAAAATAGACAGGTGTGGTCCAAAAATATCCAGTGGAGCCTTAATGAAAGGTTTCTTGCAGGGAAGCCAACAGCCAGACCTGATTTATTCACACAGTCTTGTTGTTTTTGCAGACCCACCCTGCACCAGGTTCCTGTTTCCAGGCTTGCCTCCTATTTGCTCACCCGGTTAATCAGAACTGCTGCCTGCGAGGACACCTGAAGGGGAAGCCGTCCCCTACCCAGACTTCTGGGGAGGTTGCAAAGGTGGGGAGTGTGGCTGCCTTCAAACCTTCCACCCCTGAGAGCAGCTCCTCTTATGCAGGGAGGAAAGTGCATGTAGGTCATTTCCTTTGGGGGACCTGCCAAGCTGCTGTGCCTGGGAGCAGGGGTGTCTCCCCTGGCTGGCCCTGCGAGCTGGCAGCAGAGGAGGGATGGCATTCCTGAACAAAACTTTCTTCTTTCTTCTTCTGTCCAGTCATCCTGTTCCTCCCAGCAGGCTGCAAACACCATTTGTACAGCAACCCCAGAGAGGGAAACCTTGGGATTTGTTACAAGACTTCCAAAGTCAACAAAATGATTGGAAGTAAAACCAAACCTTCAAGGCCTTGCAACTTCATGGATAATTTCAAAGGGTTTCAGCTGGTTCTCATCTCTGAGTGGTGATTCTGTGTTTTGGTGTAGGAAGTCTTGATACAGCCTGGGTTTGGGGCCAGCCACTTGTGGGTGTGCCCAGCTCATTACTCCCCTTTGGGCAGATGGTAGCTGCGATGTTGATTCTTAGACGTATGTGAGCTTCCAAGTGTGGCATTTTGAGAGTCCCAAACTGGCATCATTTTTGCAAAGGGTGGGGCATAAGGCTTAAAAAAAAAAAAATGCAGGGCCTTTGAAGTGCAAGGCTTTGAAGTTAAAAAAAAGCTAGCAAATTCCTTTTGCAGTTCACTGTCTGTGGAAAATCTGGAAGCTAAGACTTTTGACCAAAGAGGCTGGATAACGTTTAAAAGTAACAGACTGGGGAAGTGTGGGTTTAATGTTTTAACTGTTTATGCAGTGGTGGAGAAGGTGAACTTGATTCAAAGAGTGTATACCAACAAACACTGTCAGTCTCTGCCTTCCATCTCTTCCACTGTGAGACTTTGAGTGCATTCAGATCACGGACATAAAATGTGTGTGTGGTGGAAGGGAGAGGGAGGAATTTCTCTCTTCCCGTTGCTATTGTGTTTTGTTATGTTTTGTGTCTGTTCAGTTTGTCTCCAGGATCAGAGAAGTGACTCAGAAAGTTATTTCCACAATAGGAGAGCATGGGAAAACACAAACATTAGTCTCTTAAAGACACACAGCCCTGTTTATCACACACTGACATGCCTCACCTTCTGACTGCTGGAATTGCAGCACAGGAGCTACCTTTCTCCTTTCTTTAGAACCCTGTCAGGATTTTGCACCTTAGACCTTTCTTTTTGTCTCTAGAAAATTACACCAAACTCCCCTACTCTCTACTCCTTCCTTATCTTTCTATATTTTTCTTCCCTCTCTTTAATTTACCTTCCCCATTTATTGCAGCTCTCATCTGTTCCTCACATTGGCTCATCTCATCCCTCTTTCCATGCTGCCATACACATGAAAGCCTCTAACCAGCACCATCTCTCATGTCTTCCAGTTGGGCCTTTTTTCTCAATGGTGTCCTCATATCCACCAACTTGGCAGTACCACACGTTCCCTTTGGGAGATGTCCCAGTCCCACCTGGTATGCCTTGGGGAGAACACTTGGGCTAGCTCTGAACAAGCCAGCCTGGGCTCTATGAACCTTTGGGACCCTTTGGTGTATTCCCTGTAGGTCCTAGTGCTGCAGGCCCAGACCTGCTGTGCTGTGCTCAGCCAGGCACGATCATCCAGTGATGCAGAGAAGAAACATCAGCTCAGCAGAAACCTGGCCACAACAGCATTCTGGAGCCTCCCTTAGTCCAGCCCCTGGTGCCAACCCCTCCATTTTGACTGAATATTTGTTTCAGCCAGCAGGAGCCAAAGATTAAATCTAACTCCTGCCAGTGCCAGCCAGGTGGGACAGGTTGATCCTTTATTTACAATTATGATGAGGTAGCAATTTTACTCTCAGGCTCTTTTCTCTTGGTGAGGTAGACCTATTACTAAGCTCAGTGGTTTGGTTTTGGTAGCACACTTTTGGGGCCTGCTCTTGCCTTTAACTCGCCTCAGGTTCTCTTGTGTCTCTTTTCTTCTCTTCTTTTTTTTTTTTTTTTTTTTTTGATGACTTGTTTAAATAATCTTGTTCTCTGAGTTGCCGAAAGCACAGATCTGCCCAATAGCCTGTGTTCAGTCATGCTTCTCTCTTCCCCCTTGCTGTTCACATATATATGGGCATCCAGACTCCATCCTTTTCCTGCTGCATGCATTGAGAAACCTATTCAGAAAATTCCTCCCTCTCTCTTTATCCTCTTAGCAGTGCCAGCAATGCAGTGTAGTTGGCTAAACACATGTGCTTGCCTGCTTCAACTCTTGCTTAGCTCCCTTCTCTGCTGCTCTTGGAAATCATGTTGCAGTTTCTGCTCATCTCTGAAGGTGCTGCCTTGCTTGCTTGCTCTGAAATCCTGTAGGAAGCCCCACGTGTATTCTGGTGCTGTACAAGCCTCTCAAGTCAGCTGCTACAAACACTTGTCTCATTGTCCTCACCTCATTTTTATTTCAGTCTTCATCTTCTCTCACTTTTCTGTCTCTTTCTATTGGCTGTGTATTTATATTTATGTCACTTTAATCTCTTGCAGTCAACTAGCAAAGCATGCCATGGGTGTGGTTCCTTGAAAAGCCAGTACAGTGAATCTTAAGGTGGATTACTTTGAAGCCAGAAATTATACACAGGTAAATGGAAATGGGAAAATCCCACCCTAATTCTAACATTATTCTTGCCAAGTCTGTGAACATTTCCTGGCAAATGCTGAGTCACAGGCAAGACAGAAATCCTTGCATGACAGAAAAAGGAGGCAGGAGAGATGCACAGTCCTTGCATTTAGGAACCTGGAGAGGAGAAGCAGGACAGAATGTGTTGATGCACATTTCAGAGCGAGGGTGCCTGGGCAGGGAGGCAGATGACATTACAGTATCAAGGCAGCAACTCCAGACTATGTACAGGCATCGTCCTTTGGAGGGAATTGTTTCCATTTTCTTCCTTCTAGCAAGTTTAGGAAACAATCTCTGACTGCACTTCTGCTATCAAACACGAGGTGGATCTTTCATTGTAGGAAGACTTCGGGAATGCCACAGTTTAGGGCCTGTTGTAACAAACAGTGCCTAGAAGTGTTGTGTAACCTCTATTCTCTAGAAACTTCAGATTCATTCCTTCACATCTGCCAATGCCTTATGTTTTTTGAGAAAGTTGCTCAAATTTGTGTTTCAATTTTCTTATCTTTAAAATTAGGAGGGAACATTTCAGGATGCTGTGAGATTACATTGCTACTGTTTTTACATGGTATTGCCACTTGCAGAGATTACATCAGAAATTTGCAAAAATCAGAGCTTTGAAAGAAAGGATGGCTGACTCTCTGAACTTTAGGTCACACCTATCAATCCCATAACAATCTTGTAAAAATTGCAATATATACCACCTTTGAGAAAGGAATTTCACTAGGCAAATACAAAATACCAGTTAAAGCACAGAATACAAAACAAGCATCACAAAAACTTTCTCTCAAATGTTACAAGAAATCCCATTTTAAACAATAGCAAAGGGGAAATTTAAATAAAGACACCAAACAAGATATCAAATCTCAAATGAACAGCAGAAATATTAACAATTGATGCTTTTTAGGTTATAGAGAAGGAAATTAAGAGAAAACCAACATTTCATAGTTATAAGTTTTATTTTGGAAAATGTAAACCTCACTAACCATGCATACAAGTTAAGACAATATTTTACAGTTCTTAATTTTCTTCCTTTTTTCATTTTTTTCCTTTTATAGTTGCATAGGACATTATCACAATATATAATCTATGCAATACAAAATACATAAAAAGTTACAGCAGAGCAAGAATAGATGAACATATAACTGTACAACTGTAATACTTCAATGTAGTGATTTAAAGAGTTGAAAAGTGAGCCACAGAAGCTTTCATGTGACGCTGACAAACCTGTACAAGTGAGGGTGACACTGGCAGCTTTACAGCTCACTGCAGCTGGAAGTTTAGCTGTGAACACGTGCATACTCCCCAGAGCACACATGTCCCCTGTCCCCCACTCGGGCATGTGCTGCTGGAAAAGCACATGTGCACGCACACACATGTCCCCCACATGCACAGTGTACACAAGTAAATGCACCTGTAACCAGAGATGAAACTCGACCACAAATCTCCAACAGGTTCAAAAAGTCCAAATGCAATGGCATGTGGATCTAGGAATTTGGTTCAGGCCCATCACTAGTTATAATGAAATGGATACCTATTTTTGCTCTGTAGACATCCCTTCATTAGTCAGTGTGTAGTACAGACACACTGCTGTGTATTTATGTATACACACATACACTATACAATATACACATATATATCTATTTATATATATATATATGTGCATATGCATATATAAATCCATATATATAAATATATATATTTATAAAAACCTATACCAGTGGATGGGCTTTTGCATTCTATATTCTGGCTTATGGGATAAACAAGAATAATTTGGGTATTTTCTTCTGCCTAAGGCTATAGCTCTTATCCCCGAGAGTTACAAATACAGATGTTCATCATACCATTCACTGACATAGACTAGATGTTAGCACCTAATGCACAAACAGATGGTGTGATGGAGTAAAAGAGCACCTGAAAGTTAGTTTGTAGGCATGACCTGATGAAATTAGTAAATCTAATGGCAATGAAAAGGCAAAAACAACACTGCACTTTACAAAGTACAAATTCTGTAACTCATGACAAAACACTGGAGACGAGCAGTTGTGACACAAGTATGGTCTTCACACAGCCTTTACTGCCTGGCTGTGTGAGACAAGGAGACTGCTGAACAGCTGGGTAGAGGGTGATGAGGTTTAAAGGTGTGCAGAGGCTCTCATAGCTACAACTTCTTGCAAGGGTTAATGCAGTAAAGAGGGTGGGATACATACAGGAATTAGGCGTTACCATCGAACAGAGGCTTCTGATGACTTGTCATAAATATATACCTTTGCAGTTATGTAAACAGATACTAGGCATGTATTGTAAAAGCAAGGAACAATTAATTTGCAGATACAAAAAATTCTTACAAAATCTAGCTGCCAGGAATTTACCAGGACTGCTTTCTAAGAAGCAGGATGAAAACTGGATTCATGTTGCCATTAGGCCTTAGCACAGGGAGAGGTTAATGGAAGGGGTGAACGAGTTTCTAAGAGCATCTTCAGTTTCACCTGGTAGCAAGGTGAATGTTTTCACTTGCACCTATTTCCTGTAGAAAGGCAGTTCAGCTCAACATTTAGAGAAGTTAGAATCATGGCTGGAGAAAAACAAACTTTCCAAGGCTTTCTTAATAATAATAAAGCTGTTGCTATAATCTGAAATGAAAAAAAAAAAAAAAAATCACTGCAATGTTGTATTTTGTGAGAACACCTCAACAGATTGCATGGGGAAAGGAGGAGGCAGGAGAGATGCACACTCCTCCAGATGGAGAAACCTGCACCTTGCCAGAGCAGTGACATATTTGTTGCTGTGCCAGAAGGCTGATTTAGATTCACTGCTTGGTGAAACAACAGAAAGTAAGAATCTGAGGTTAGTTTGGATCAGCAAACAGATTTCAAAACATAATTTGAGCTGTTCTGACTTCTCATGTCTGCAAAACTCAGGAGGAACCATCATGAGAATGGAGTCTAATGACCTTGCTGATCATCAGACATTTCTAGCAGATGCTAGAAAACCCCACTCTTTCTCATATGATAATATTAAGAGAAGTTTTTGTTTACATTCAATTTTGGAAAATACAAGTGGTTTGGAATTTATCATTTTATCCTAAAACTATAAAGTATTAAACCTTTAATGGAAATATTTGAAACTCTATCTGGGATTTTAAAACACAGTAACTTGACTGTCAGCCTAATACATCCTGAGGTATTTACAGCTGAGAGGTAAAAACAAAAAAGTTTTAATGACCAATTTGAGAGTATTTTCTGAAAGTGTTGTTATGTTGGTTATGTACAGCCCCATGGTGTTCTCATTAAATGAACTGACTTAACTGAAAATTTTACTTTGAACCAATTTATTTTCTCCTGCTTAAACTTGAAAAATTAATAGTAAAATCTATGAAGAATATGAGTAAAATACTACTTAACTGTTTGAATTAAAGATTACACAGTTCTGTGTCCCTCAGAATACATTGTCCCAAAACCTTTATATCCTATAATCTCAGTACTGATAAAACCTGGTGCAAACATTCCTTCTCCAGGCTAGTAAAACAACTTGTTTGTAATGCATAAACTGATTCATGCTGAATTATTAAGTCCTAAATCAATGAAATGGAGTGGTTTCTCCTTTCCTGAAGATTAAATGATGCTCTTGTTGGAACAGGTGATTTTACAGCAAAATGAATTTGGAACATGAAGCCTGTAATGTTTGCCAATACTTAGTGCTCCTTTTGATTTTCTTGTTCCCCCTCCCCTCCATGTACCTCTCTTAAGATATAATGATAATGAGAAATGTGTTTGACTTGTTTTGAAGTATGTGCATAAGACAGAGCTGACCTGTAGAATTCCTTGAGCTAGATATCTGAAATGCCTCTCTACTAACTTCAGCACAAGAGCACTTCTAGGAGTGACAGAAATTATTGGAATGTGAATTCCTGTTACCTGAATTCTATCAAGTCGTTAAAATTGTGCATGTCAGCACATGAGATTTAAAAAAAAAAAAAGAAAACAGGAAATCTGTTGAGGCCAACAGATCTGGTTTTCCCCCAACTCCAGAGCTTGGGCAACTCATCACATTAACTCTCTTTGTCATCTTGCAAAAAACCCTTACTGTGTTCTTTCATTTTCTGTGAAAAGAAACAGGAGAATTGTGCTTCTCACAACTTCCGATTCAAAGGGGGAAATTAACAGAGGTGAAATCTGAAGCAAATGAACATGAAAAAAATACTGAAGCATCTGCATTTGTTTAGATTTATAGTTGTATTTGTACTGATAAATACTTAGAGTATTTATCTGTACAAATAATAGAAGGTGTAGTATTAGGAATAATGTGTATTATGGAAGTACCTATGAAACTACTTGGAAATCTATATTAGCTTCTCACAGTTAACATACAGTACAATAAAACCTTGCAAAACTGGATCAATGCAAAGCAGCAAGATACAGGTTCATTGGGAATCTGGAGGCATTCACTTAATATCAAATGACAGGTTTGGCATAGAGAGTTTCTTTTCACCATGCTACACTTAACTGCATTTATACCCTACAGAAAAAAACAGCAAACATCCCAAAATTCCAGAATCAAAAGGACCTGAATTGATAATATGCACCATCAGACCCAGAAAAACCAAGGAATGTGTATTTGCTGCCAGTGAGGTTTTCAGTACATCACTATGTTTCTGGTCTGTTACTATATTTTCTACCATATAAAACATAAAAACCCTTGTGCTCTATCTAGTGTTAAATATTTGAAAGATATTGAAAACTAGCCAATATTCCCTTTCTGTTATTAAGCAGTTATTCAGAAATAAGAGCACCTTGCTTTATGCTGGTATGTGTATTTTTGAGAAACTTGAAGTAGTGCTGAGCTATAATGTAATTTTATTTTAAACTTAAAAATGCATATTTTATTATTCCAGTCAGAAGATACCTTATGATTTTCACTTCCTTCTATCAACAACCATACAGAAACTATGTCTTGGCCAATTCTTCTTTCTAAGATACAGCTGTACAGTAGGTAAGTACCTTGATAACAGTTTTGGTGGGCATTGGTTCAGTAATGCTGTTTCCGTAGTTAATTAAAAAACAAAACAAAACAAAGGAAGAAGAAATAAAGGAAATTGTTCAAGTCAGTGTGGTTTGATTTGAATATTCTGTTGGTCCCATACTGAACAGGCAGTGCAGACAGCTTAACAGCTTGGAGAGAGTTGACAACAGAATGCCTCCGAGATTCCAGGCCACCTTGCCATAAAACGTTACCCAGTGTAAATTTGTTTCTTTGTGATTTAGGCTACTCATTTAAGGCATCTTGTTGAAAAATTTTTCTCTGAATTTTATCTAGCATGAAACAAACCAACAAACAAGTTTATCAACCTCACAGAGATTTTTGCAATTGGAAGTTGGTTTTGGAGCATCTTCAGCATGAAGGGAGAAGACAGCTTGCTACCATAGGCAGAGGGCAGCTTGAAGAAAGACAAGATTCCTGTTTGGAGACTCCCCAACACAGGTGTATAATTAGGAAAATGAGCAATGGAAGATTCCAGTACTACATTCCAGTATTGGGCTGGTTTCTGTATTGTTTGCTTGGTTTTTATTTTTTCCCCAGTGTGTGAAAGAACCTAACAAAAAGCTTCTGAGTGCAATTATATTTACAGAGTAAGGCCGTGGTTAGGGTGTGTCTTCATTGTAATTATTGTGTAACATAAATATCCATCCCTGAGAAAGGAGAAGGGGGACACAAATCCAACACAGTTGATTTTTAAGTGTATGTATGCTTATATTGTGCAATCCGGTTTTACAAACTACTTCAACACCTGAGGTGAATTAAGCAGATTTTTTTTCCTTTTTTTAAAGATTTTTTCATTTTCTTATAAAGAATAATGAAGAGGATCCATACACGGTTGCAAAATATATGAAATATTGAGACAGCAGGAGTCACTAAGTGTAACATGTAAGTTTATCTGTCCATGAGGTTAGAATAGCCACTTGTGTGGTTGGGTAAGGAAAATCTGACTAAAAATTGCAGTGGGAGGCAGCTATTTACTGATTTTTAAAAAAGAGAGGGTGGGAACTGAAGGAGGGGAAGCAACAGAGTGTTTTTAAATGTGTGCAACACAAACAAAACTCCATGTTAGGCATTAGAGGCAAAGTGCTGACATCCAGTGCAGGTAGTCTATGGGGAGCTGGCGGGGCTGATCGTGGGGCTGGAGGCGTCCGAGCGGCTATAGTCACTGACAGAGCCTGTCCTGGAGCCGCTGCCGCTCCGCCTCTTCAGCATGCTGGGGTGGAAGTTGGCGTGGCGCCGGGCGTGCTTGGTCAGGTGGTCGCTGCGCATGAAGCGTTTCTCACACAGCGGGCAGCTGAACTTCTTCTCTCCGGTGTGAGTGCGGTAGTGCCGGGCCAGCTCATCCGAGCGAGCGAACTTCTTGTTACAGCCCTGCCAGTTGCATTCAAAAGGCCGCTCACCTGCAGGAGCAAACACGGCACGGTTAGACGGGAGAGCAGTGTCTCCCATGGGCTGTTTTTTTGCATGCAGAATATAGAATAAATAGGTTGGAAGCAGGGTGAATGCTGCTTCGCACTAAGTGGATGGAGGTGTTACCCTCTGCCAGAGTAGGCTGCTGTGGTGTTCCTGCCCATTTAAAAATGCTGTCAGACTAGTCATACATCTTGTTTGATAACTGGGTCTTCAGGGATGCTGGGCTCCTGATCCTTTCATGGATATCTCATATCTCTTGTGGTCTGTTGAACTTTATGACTTAATAATATCTGTACTGAGCTTCACAGTGTATTCACTTATTCCTCCAAGCTGCCCCTATGTGTCTGACCAAGTGCTGAACTTCACAAGGCATGATGAGGTCCTCTTCTCCAGCTATTTAAAAAGTTAAGGTAAAAATGCAAAATGGCAATTTTGAGGCAGTGGATGTGATGTATTCTCTACGGCTGTGCCTGTGTTTTCTGCATTTGCTACAAAGCACTGCAGTTTCCCTTGTTCACTGCCTTGGGTGTCACTCAGAAGTGAGGCAGGGAGTGCTGTATTCCAGCAGGGGACAGGCGTCACCTTGAAGGTACTGGCCTTTTTTGAATAGCTAACGTGAACCTCATGAGCTGTGGCACTTAAGCTTGGAGCAAAGAGCAGTGAGCTCACGGAAGGAGCCATCTGGTGACCTGGTGCAGTTCTGAACAGATCTCAGCCATGGGACAGAGGCCTGGTGCTGTTGTAGGGCCATGCACTGTGGTAGATGTGCAACCTAGGAAGCTCTGCAGAGGCTGCAGACAGAAGCAGCACTGTTGTTGGATGGGTGGGTATCTGGAATCTATTCCCAGCTTCATCACTGAAGTGCTGCACAGCTTGGGCACCTCATGTTATCTGCTTCCATCCTTAGTTTCTCCATTTCATAAAAATGAAAACATTGAATCATGAAATTTCCTGTCTACTACTTCTGCTTATTGGTTTGGTTCTTACTGTCACTGAATCTGAACATCACATGTTCTTTAATTGTTATTAATTGAGAACATCTTATTCTTTTGTGAATACCTAAATACATAGACTTAGCATTTTTGGTAGTTGTAATTTTAGTAACTTCCTACTTGCACTAATCCTAATGTTTCTAATTCTGAATAGCCTTTTCAAGAGTCCCACAGAGCCACATAAATTCTAGGCCAAAATAAGAAATAGAAGTTCTCTCCACAGTACACTGAATAGGAAATAAAGAAAGGAATTAGCCTCCTGGAGAAACACAATACACCTTAATTAAAACTGTCTGAGATAAAAATTGACCCCAGCAAATCTTCAATCTAACCAGACAATAATCTGCTTAAAGTTCATGGATTTGGCAATAACATATATCTTCAGAATCTGCTCAGGAGGCTCCTGCTCAGAAAAATAGTTTTATAGGTTCCTTTTCTCTCTGTTCATGAGGCCTCCAAGATACTTCAGCCAAATCTCAAACAGTGTCTCAATGAACAGACAAGCAAGTCTTTTTAAAATAGGATTTTGTTCAAGAATCTGGAGAAAGCAAGTTTCCCTGACGTTCCCTTGATTATTTAGGAGAAAGACCAAAGCTCATTAAAACCAATTGTTCGTAAGCACATTTGGTGGATTTCATTACACCTACAACCTCAATGCATAATGCAGTGGTTACATCTGTGCAGTGCACACAGATATTGTATATGGAGAACTCTGACCACCCTGCCTAGGGACTGCAGAAGGCACCAAAAATGAACAGAACAGCTTCTCCTGATGTAGAGCCTAAAAACCTCAGGGTTACACAAATGAATTTAAGAATAAAACCACAACCAACTGGATTTAAAAGATATAGTCTTGTTGCATAAAATAACCCGTGCAAATCCATTCAGTGTCCTCCTTAGCCTTATTCTGCCTGCAAACTGTCAGGGACTGAACTCTCCATCTGCTGCTAGGAACAGGAAACTAATGTATTCTGGCTGTTGGTCATATATGCAGTTGTGTTTTTAGATATGTTCCTGCCTGTGGTGGGACATGCCTGGGGTGTGACAGCCCTGTTGTGTGACCACATTCACTGGTCTTGTCCCTATGTTTTGATCATACTACAGATATATATCTAAGAGGACTTTAGAACCCTTGGGAAGAAGGGCAGTGAGGCATTGTCTTGGGGTAGATGTGGCCTGCACAATCAGAGTTCCTCATCCCTGAGCTACGGCATCAGTTTTTGCTAAGACAATGGTCTTTGGAGGTTTCTATTGCCTGAATTAACATCTCTATTTATTTCTACTGCTAAATGGCATCAGCAAATGTTCTCCACTTGAAGAATTGTCCCATGAAGTGACTGCTTTCAGACAAGGAAGGCAAAAGTTTTCCTGCAATATTTTGCATTGCTGTTGACACCACCATGAAGCACAGGGGAAATGGTACCTTCTGTTCTGATCAGTTTAATGGCACCAGCTGCTCCTGTCCATGATTCTGGCATTTGGGAGCCAGCAGTAGGCACAACATTCCAGTTCCTAAAGAAAGAGGTGGTTCTGAAGCAGGATTGTGTAAGCTCAGTGTTATCCAGCACTAGCAGGTGATGAAGGTATTGCACAACTTATCTCCCCTTCTCCTCACTGCACATCAGGTCTGGATGAGAACATTCAGGTTCCCACTCATCTGTCTGATTTGATGTTGATGGTGGTGAAGATTTGGGTGCTGAGCCAAAAAATGTGGTATTTCTTCCACTACACTTCTACAATTCCTGTACTTCTCCTTCCTAGGGACTATCTCCCCCCCTCTCCCAGTTCCCCCCTAGTCTTGATTTTATATCTTCTTGGTACTTGGTTTTAAGTTTCTTGGCCAAGTGATTTTCCACTGACAGCTGGCATCGCTCTAGTAGTGGTAACAGTTCTCTAGAGTACTTCCCAGCTTTGTTGAGGTTTAGCAATTTCTCTTCAAAGAAAAACTGTATTGTGAGGAAATGCTGGGTGCCTTGTGTGAAGATGTAAGAGTCATTATTATTGTTCATAAAAAATTAGTACACAGTCTGGAACAAAGTTGCTGGGGGGTATTAATTAAGGCAAGACCCAGCTGCTGCTCCAAAACCACACATGGAAATTCACAGTCTGTCATCATTCTCATCTCTCAAGCAGAAGGGATGTGGTTTTCAATGCAGGTAAGTTATATAAATGTCTTTTTACCAGCAGTAAAGCAATCAACAGAATGAGAGATTATATGAATTGATTGCCTAATCTCATTAGGGAACATGCAGCCACAGTACAACGTTCCTGCATAAGCAATAACCCGTGGACATGTTGTACTCAACAGAGGGCTTTCACCATTAAAATGGCTGTAACATGACACAATAAGGACTCTTTCAGCTCCATTTCAGGCAATGTTGAAGTCAAAATTTTACCTTTATACACAGAGTGAAGAATTTGATCTTATAGATAATTGTAGAAGTGTTTTCAAGTAACTTAAATATGGCAGGAAACACATCAAGCATGTGAATATGTATACTGAGAGTCTTAATGCTGTGCCTTGGCAGCAGCAGCAGCATCTTTGTGCATGATGAGCCTTACTAACAGGTCTCCAAAGAGTCCTAAGTTTCCAGAAGATAAAGATGCTTGAAAATAATTAATCAAAATACAACTCTGCCTTCTTTATCTTTGGAGACACAGAAAAAAAATGCCTTTAAAAGATAAGGAATACTGTAAATTTTTTTTTACAATTTTAAATAGGTTTGAATATCCATGTTCCAAATCCTACTAAATGGCAACCTTTCTAGCTCCTTTACCAGGGCACATGACATCTAACTTGTGTTTAACTTACAGAAACTGATGGAAAAACATCACACTGGAGAATTAGATTCAGCTGATCTCAACTGAAAATGACACAAGCAAGAACATTTTTGGCTTTTTCCTGAACTTTATCCAGTTAAAAAAAAAAAAAAAAAAGCAGGTAGTGTAAAGCCACATTAAGAAACTTGCAGTGCTCACCAAGTCAAAGTATGTGAGTCTGCAGGTGCTCGGAGTTCTGAATTCCTTTCAGGGGCACAGGCCTTGCTGCTCATTGTCTGGCAGAGCAGCCTGCCAAAGGAAACCCAGAGTTGCCTGGGCTATAGAAACAGCATTAGAAAATGCACCTCTGTACTCTCTTGCTGGAAAGGATTCGGAAGTAACAAGAGCCAGCCTGTTCTTATGATATTACAGAAAGGTCCTTTGTATTATTCTGTATTTTTCAACCATTGTATAGTGAGGCAACTGTATGTAGTTATGGGAAACAAAATCTAAAGAGGTGGTGGCACCAGATCTGATGTATAGAAATTGATTTGTACAATCCTTGGAGTGCACATATAGTTTTAAGGATTCCTTTCCTATATAGTGAGCCTCCTGGAGTAATCTGCTTCCTGCATCCCCAATTCATCTGTCTGATATGCAGCATCTGAACATCAATTTAAAAAGATAGCAAGTACTGTATAGGTCTAAGCATAGTTAAAAAATAACCTACTAATGACTGAAATGCCCAAACAGTTTGAGACCATTGTGAACCTAATCATTTTCCAACTTATAATGCAAAGATTAGGCAATTGTATGTGAAGAATTTGAAGTGTCCTATCTACTCCCCTACAGATTAGAGTATTATCAAGTCAAATCACATACTGGGGGCTATTTTTTCAATTTACTCATGTAATAGCTCTGCACATTATGTTAGCATCTTCAAGCACATGTCAAGGCCATGCAGGAACAAAGAAATTTGTATCCTGGGAATTTAATGAATGTCTGCAAAACCAGAAACAGTAAACCAGAAACCATTTTCTGTGATCTTTAATCTGTTCTGCTGCTTCCCAGAACAGGGTTGAATGTTGCTATAAAAACAGACTAGAAGCCTGAATGTGCTGCTGGATGCTATTCTTACATTTCTACATTTTCATATACATAATTAGGAGTATATTTGGAAACACAGATCAGCAGGCTGGGTGGGGAGGATGAGGGGCAGACAGTTAAATAGAGATGTGACTGAAGAGGCTTTCCTCCAGGAGAGGAAATGCTATCTTGGGAAAAACATTCAGCCAAGCAGACTATGTTCCTTGAGACTGGGCTGTTACTTGGGAAAAAAAAACAAACAAAAAAACCCCCAAAAAACGAGGAAAAGTCATTCTTCAATACTACTGATATGTATTTATGGCTGGTTTAATTTCTGATATTCTCTTGTTTATAAAAAGTCCTTTTGCATGGTCAAATAACAAAGCCATCATCTCAGTGCAAGAGAAAATAAGGTTTTGACGGTAGGCAAATGGTGGTTTCTTTATCAAGTATTTAAAAAGGGATAAAAAATTTCCAAAGCCTCAGAATTTCAAATTCCTATAAGATGAAACCACTTTGTTTAAAATTAATGATTTTAGGGATGATATTTTATAACCAAATAAGCCAAATGCAATTGGGTTTTTTTACATCTGCTTTTTGTGTCTGTCCAATGGCTTTGGAGTATCTCAGCCACCTTTACACACATCTAACAGAGGGAACAAATTCAGCAATATTAAGCTTCACTAGTTCCAGGGAAATGAGGATGTTTTAGTAATGTTCTCAGTGAAAAGAGAAGTTACAGGGTGAATTAGACTGTGACTAGACACCGGAAACCCAGTGTGGGAGTGTGATGTGAGTGTCCAAATCCAGGAAAAGCTGCCGTTGGAGTTCCCATGTTATTGAACACTGGCACATAACAGTCCTGTTGCCCCTAGGACACACAGCAACAGCAGCTAGGTTGCATTAGGATCTGTAGACAGAAGCATGCAAAGTCCTGCTAATTCCATTATCTGTCATGTGACCATTTTTCAGGAACTGGAGTTCTCAGAATTCCTGCAGGCACAAACCCAGGCATCTACAAAGTTTATTCACTCTAAAGTGTGCACGTCTTTATTTTGACCTTAACAAATCCAGTCACTACATTTATAAATTACTGGATCTTCTGTCTCCTGTGTGCTTAGGAAATTACTACCGAGCAGGAGTGCAACAGCTACCATAACATCCATGATTGAAATCCTTGGTTTATTTTCTGTACTTCAACATTTTCATTAAGTTATTTAGACATGAATGTTTCTTGAAAGGGGAATTTCCAAGTGGCAAGTTTATATTTGAAGTCCATGTGTGTTACCGTTTGCTGTGGAAGTGTTTGTGTTACTCCATCTGGGAGCACAGATTACACCCTGTGATTTATCTGTTACAGCCACAGTAACTAGAACAACTCAAATAGCAAATGACGAGCACGCACGGCCAGATACTATAATGATAACAGCTACAACGCCAGAGAAATATAACTAGTGAAAATTCGTGCCCGAGCCTTAACCACAGACAGGTCTGTCTGAGAACCAAAATAGCTCATTTGGTGTGTTCCATGCAGATATCTGGTCCTCTTAAAAAAATTAACACTCCCTTTCACCAAAATGGAAACAATTTTTTTTAAGCAGATTGCATTCTATCGGTTATATTCTCAGCTTTTATTTCAAACTTGTCCAATAATGTCTTAAAAACACCATTTATAATAATTTTAACTACTTAACTGGATTTTTATCAGCCACATTTACTTCTCTTTTGTCAAAACAGAATCATTCAAGCCTATTCCATCTTTTTTTCCCCCCAGGATCCTCCATCTCATAATCTTTCTTTTGTCTAAAATATGCATTCCATCATATTTACTGAATCTCTTTTCAAGCAGGGGTGCCCAAGCTGAAGTGCTCCAAGTATTTATAGCTTACCATTTTTTAAATATCCATGTTTTTTATCCTGTATTTTTGCACAGTGAATTAAGAATCTGAAATTTGAACCTGCTTTACCAAGTCATTTTCTGCCTGCCGTTTTAACTCCTGACTGACTCCTGTTTAGCTCTTGCTTCATCTTTGCTGCACACCACTGTGTGTACAGTAAATTAAGTTCAGTTCCACTCCCAGCTGAAACCTAGTTCCAGACCATTTCACACAAACAGCAAGTAGTTAGAAGTTATGTTTCAGGATCTGGAAAAATAATTCTTACAGCAAATTTGCTCTAAAATGAAATGGCCACAAGTCTAATAAAAGGAAATACTGCTATATCCTTGTCTAAGGTTTTGAATAGAAAAGGGAAATAAAGGCTAAAACTATGTGGATAACTTTTTTCCTGCTCAATTGAAAAATTTTAAAAGCCCATTGAATTACAGAATTTTGCAAACAAAGAAACCCACAGTAATTTTATTTTTAGTTGACCAAAATGTTTTACTTCTTTCAGTATGGATTTTGTAACACTATTTAATTTCCTTTAGCTTTGGGAAAAGTTTTCAAGACAGTGAGGATGTTAATCTGAAATTAATTAATAAAACACAGTAACCCACAACTTTTCTGAAACAAAAAAAAAGTCAGTTTAAACAATTTTCTGACTACTTGTCAGTGAAAAACTGTTCACCAAAAAATATAGTTCCTGTAGTTCTTGCTAGTAAAGAAATAGAAAATTTCTAATATTCTTCATTAACATTTCTTGGCAGCTTTCTACCCATGAAGACATTTTTATTAAGTGAATAACTGGAGATCTGATCTTTGAAGGGAACAATTTCATTTGTGCTTTCTACTTCCACTAAACTCCCTGTGTTTATAAGCACAAGGGAATTCCAAAGACAGCCAAGGGTAGCGACCATGAAAGTTTATCCTCCACAGAAAAATCTTGGAATAGTTTTTAGTTCTGTGCTGAAAATGTGGCTGAGAATATGCCCTGTGGCATTGCAGTATGACCCAAAAAGCCTCGGGTGATTCCCTATAGCATGCTAAGTACAAGAAACATTTTCCGGAGTTGCGTTGAGCTGCTTTCACTTCCTTCTACTTTTGTCCTCTGGAGCTTTTTTGCAAACTGGTGGTAAAGTGATGCAGCCTACAAAACACTGGGTCTGTTTTGAATTCTCCCTTCAAAGAGCATAAAGATGCACTAATGTGTCACACACTGCCATGACAAAGAAACAACCAACCCAAAGCTCATTCTGGAAAGACCAAGCCTATTTTCCAAATATGTATTTTTATAATCTTCTCTGCACTGATATAGTATAATTCCATAGATATATAGTGAATTTTGTTTGGTTTTCTTCTCTCTAGCTATGTTCACACTGTGTTCCTCTCTGCAAGAGAGTACTCCAAAACACAGGTAATCTTGCTGGGCAATTGAGAAATTCAATCCTTTCCTATCAACTGAAGATCATGGAAAAGCCCTTCAGGGTTTCCAATTTGAAATTCACATCTGTAGACCTGAGCAATGAGATGCTACTTGTTTTACTGCATCCTCGTACTAAGACACATAAGGCCAATATTTGGCTTTCACCTGTGCAGTTTGTCACTTCCTGGTTTCAGAAGAGTTCATGCTCTCTCTCTTCCTTACACAACCCCTCCCTGCCTTGTGTGTTCCTTTCTCTTTTGAAACTACAAAAATTCAGCTGCACTAGGCCAGGCCTTTGTGAAGCTCTGAAGTCAAGTGTACAGACTACATCAAAACACAGCTGGGGTGGGTGGGGTGTGGGTATGTCAAATATGTTAAAGAGTTTTTCTCTTGAAACACAACCAGAGATAAAATCACTAAGTGAGTTTAGCATTCAAGATTCCTTCCTTTTCTTACGAGGCCTAGATATATGGACACAAATTTTGAAATCATCCTCTCCAGAAGTAACTGGAGTCTTAAAAGCTATTTCAGCAAAGAAGCTGAATTAGCTGAATAACGCATTGAACCAACAGCACTTCCATAACTTTCTGAATAATTAATGAACCTGGTCATCCACTCATCACTTAGGTATGAATGTGTGCATCTGATGACTTGATTTGATGCATCAGAAGAATCCAGTGGAATAGAAGAGAGAGCAGAAAGGCACCTCTGAAAGTGAAGGCTCAGAAAGAGGGTGTGAGGGAACAGACATGTAATGTCTAAAACACCCCAATGGCTTAGGGATTCCTCATCACTCCTTTAAGCAAGGGTCACAAATCTGCAATTACTAGCAAAATTATAGGAGTTCATTTAGTAAAAGTTGATGAGGGCATCTTTGGTTTTGCTCCCCTCCCCAGCTTCCCATCACAAAACTGCTAGGAGCCACAAAAAAGAAGGCAAGAATCAATGTTCTTTCTTGTTGGTATCTAAATCACTGAAATTTAGCAAAACAGCTCCAAATCCTTAGCAAGGTGTTTCTGGGGCACTTAGGGTTGATCATATACAAACATAGTAAGAGCAGGTCCTCTCGGATGTAAACTTGCTCATTGATACTCTGGGTGTTCTGGTTAGACATGTTAGGTAAGGAGGAGATGCACCCATGTGTCTTCTCCTCACAGAAGTGTAAGTATGAAGGATAGTCCCCACATCTCACAGGACAGGTAGTTTTCATGGCTATGAAAAACTTTGTGGCAGCAACTGCATTACTGCTGCATCTTCCAGGAGGCCTTGTCAAAGTCTACATAAATATTATTTCTCTTGACCTTTTTCTGTCGTATTTGCTGTAGTTTTGCTATGTGACTGTACTGATAGCATGGACACTTTAAATGCACTACCAGTAGAGAAATACCTGTTAGCCTGTAAAGCTGTGAGCAATCAAAACTCTAGCCATCTCCTACAAAGGAGAATCCATCATGCAGAAAAATGGTAATTTACACAATTGTATGAGATGGTGTTTTCAATGCATACAATTTCAAAATATAAGGTATTAATCTTATAGTCCTATATGGGTTTATCATTGTGACCTAATGCTCTTTGTGGATTCCGTTTTAACTCTGAAGCATAAAGTTCACTATTTCACTCTCTTTCTCAAATGTTTGGACATATGACCAAAATGAAGACTTCTCATCAACAAAAAGGGAGACATCTGAGCAAGGCTGGAAATGTACCCAACTAGCAGGGACAACTTCCATATCTAGGAGAGTGCAGACTGGAATGGACCCTGCCTGCCCCACAGGAATAACTCCTATTGATTGTGCTTCCATTAAGTGCAGTGCCTTTGTTTACATGGACTTTGACCACATCCAATTATAAAAGCAGCATTTTTTTACCTTCTTGCTGAAATATATGGGTAAATAAAGCTCTTATACTGAATTCCAATGACAAGCCTAACTTAAAAAATGAAAGGCAACAGCCTCAGTGACAGAGAGTTTATGCTCTAAGATAATGCAAACTAAATGTTGGGCTTTCTATCAAAGTGAAGTACCAGCAATCGCTGCGTATAATTTCTGCTCACTAAGCCTAAAACTCTTCTTGGGGCTCCTTATCTCTGAGGCATTAAATCCTAGACCAGTGCTCAGTAAAACAGCTGAAATCCACTAATTTAAAAGAGCAGCAACTTCCACTTGATTTTCTCTCTCCTGTGGCTTGTTCCAAGAATGGAGATCAATAGCTGACCCTTTGACTTTGCATTTAAATGCCAGATAATTAAATTGTGTTATGCTGAAATGATGAAGTGATGAATTCTGGGGAGAGGAGGATGTATCTTAGCTATGTATCATTTGCAAACCACACTGAAATATGACAGTCAGCAAAGAAGAGAACTCTGAAGTTTAGTACAGTAGCCCTTTAATAACTGTATTTTTCTAATGTTTTCTAGTCGGCTCTTTGAATGTAATAAAGAAGGATGATTATTGAAACACCTATTGTGATTAGAAAATAAAAAACATCTGTAAGAGAGCCTCAAAACACATCTAGGCATTACTGAATGACAAAAAACTAAATGATGGAGAATCTTTTTTTCCTTTTCCATTGGTCAATTAAACTTTTAAATAAATATACTTGAAAAGAATACTGAAAATCCAAAAAATCTATGTGTAATCAGCAAATCTGACCTATTGCATCACCCCAGCCAAGGAATTTCAGCCTAGAGTTCGTGCCTTGAGCCAAAAATTTGTTGTTTAAGGGACTTTCTTCATTCCTTTCATACAAAGATTGTGGCTTCACCATAGGTCAGAAACGTCTGGTCTCTTAAAACAGGCCAACATTGATGAAAGTATGTGGGATTTTGTTCTTTTTCTGTCTTGTTGATGAGCCAGTTCAAACCTTTTAAAGTGACAAGGGACTACAGTAGGGCTCTCCAAATGCACGTAATAATAAGCACTGTTTTTATTGAACAAGTCCAGTTAAAAATTGAAAATAATAACGTGGCTCTTGATGAATACATATGCTGGACTGAGGCCTTGTTCAGTCACCTGAGGTCTCGCGTAACTCCTGTTGCAGCACCCTAGCAATGCTGACCTGTCTGTTACAAGCTTTTCAGCTGCACCACTCACCCTGTGTTAGAGCAAACAAGGTGATTAATGACAATGTTATGCAGACAGCAACTGAAGCCAAGAAAACAAACTCGCCAGACTCAGGCCTTTCTTCTCCAGGAGGGAAAAATGTCTTTCTGGTAGTGGAAACAACAGATCCAAGTGTATGTACAGGGAAGGTGCAGTTAAGGTACCAATAGAAGCACAAGATTTCCATTACAGACTCCTGTCTGGATCCTTCCTGTGCTACCTCAGAATTGCTCAGTCTGTTACCCAGCCCACTCTGCAAAGCCAGAACAGCTCGAGATCAGACATCTGACTGTTAGCAGTTCCATGGGAGCTCTGGGGTATGACACTCCTTGGCATCCCATCCTTCTTCAGCCCACTCTTTACAGTGGACAAAACCACTACAGCCTCACTATAGGGCACTTGCACCTCTCCTTCCAATGTGGGAATTTCTCTTTGTGTGGTACAGGATTATGTGCTAACAGAGCTCACAAGCTCTCAGGCCATTCATTCTCAGTGGTGTGGTCATTGCATAGAGAAATTATATACATAGCAGAATTAACCAATAGGAACTCATAGGTCAAATGGCAGGAACCAAAAATGGCACGCAGTGACTTCTTAAGGTCATAACTTTTTCCACAAGATTCTTTTGCAAACATATCTCCATGGATAAAAACTTGAACCTGAAGATGCTCATAGTACAAGAATGTTTGAAATCAAACTGAAACTTCATAAACCACCCCTGTCTGTGCAATGATCACAGGAACAACCTCTGCAGTGGTTCAGACTGCTTTCAATGAAAGTCTGCCTCACAAATTTTTAGTCGTGGTAGCTTTCAAAAAAATTTGCACGGCAATGTTCATGATCTCTGGTTAGATAATGGAAATGTTTGAAGTGGGAGAGCAATTAAATAGGTAATGACCAATTATATTAATCTGGTGTGAACTGTGGGTGAATTCATGCTGAAATTGGAAAACTTTGGCTCCATGAGCTCTTCCCAGCAGTTGCATGAATAACTGCAAAGAAGGAATCATATGACCTCATGAATCAGTCTTTTCTCTGTTGACATATCAATGACTTTTTTATTATTCTATTCTATTAAAAACAGGACAATGCTTGTAAAAGCAAAGCTTATCAAATTAATGAAAGGCTGTCCTGCTACGCAAAATAACAGACTAAAGGATTATTCATCTAATCTGAGACCTGCACTTTATTTATCTGAGTTCTAGAAGACATTGAATGTCATTTGCCTCCAACTGAAGTGCACATACTTTGGCATGAACAGACCTTGCGGGTAAGTTATGACATTTCATGTGCACAGCAGCTCCCAGGATTTGGGGACAGGATGAGATTTCATTTTGCTAGAAGCCAAGCAAACAGAAGTTAGTGAAGTTGTCTTTGGCTGTAATTGTGAAATGTCTCCTTGTGAACTTTTGAACTGTTCAATCAACAACATCACAGTAACACAGCATGCCTGAAACATGGGGCTTCAGCATTTATAAGCACAGCTAAACTTGTAAAGCTAAGTGAAAAATCTGATATTGAGAGTTTATTGTAACTGTATGGAAAAGAGAGGGAGTGGGATTTCCTGTTATTTTATTCTCATTCTGGCTGGATTCTTTGCCAGAGAGCAAGGTGGTGTTGAAGTAGTTTATGAGCAGCATCTGCCAATGGCCATATTGAGCATCCAGCTTCAGGGAACAGGCAGCTCTGGAAAGTAGTTTTATGGGCTGATAATCAAACACTAGATCTGTTGCTTGACACAAGGCAGCTACCATTCGAGGTATGCATAAAACTATTGCACACACACCAAAATCTTCTGCTCAGATTGCTAAACCATGCTCCCCGTTTAAACAATGCTTCAGGATTTTTGTATACAATAGAGAAATTAGATTATATTGTAACAGCTGTAATGTTCTAAACTGCCCACTTTTAAAACAGGTAAACTTTTTAGAAAAGACAATTTGCAATTCAACATTCAACTCTCGCAAGTCTCATTTACATGTTCTATTCTGTAAATGCTCTCCTTGTTTATTTTGCATCTCCTTTCTTTTCTATGTGTCTCTACAAATGTTTTAAGCACAAATCCATGCAGGCCTCATTCTCATATCAAATCAGAAAATAAGTAAGAGAAGGTTTTCAGCACCTCTCTCGTTAACACCCAGGGTGTGACACCGCCTAAGTGCAGCTCAGCTGCTGTGACCACCCCGCCCTCCTGCCTGTTTTTTGTCGGCTTTGAGGAGAGCGGGCGCAGGCTCTGAGGGAGTCGGTCCCACCAGCTGTGCCTGACGTGTCAGGTCAGGGCGTAGGAGAGAGGCCATGGCCAGGGCTGGAACTCAATGAATGGAGAATTTGCGGCATTGTGGAGGATCCCAGTCACAAGCCAATTGTCTGAGTATGACTCTGGACGTGGGACATAACTGAAAAGCTGAGATCTTACGTAGAACACAGACATATTACAAAGACAGCTTTGCCAAGGGCATCCTGATATACATTACATACCTTTCAAAAATAGAGAGGTGTTTTCAAAAAACTATCTTACCACGGACTCACCGAGAGAAAGCAACTGGATTCCCTTATTCATGAGCAAATACTTCTTTTCCTACTTTTCCATCTCAAAAGTAGTACTGAAAGACACATTTATAATATTTTAAAATTTCTAAAATATGCACACATACGTCATGGCCCCTTTAGCAGCTCTGTCTTCCCTGGCCTGCTGCACCCATGTCTTCATTGCTTGCCTTTACAGAGCATTCTGTAAAGCGTTAAAGCTCTGTTAAACCCCATTACATGTCACTGCAGAATATGGTTTATACTTATGAATGATGCCACAAGGGCTGCCCAACAGCCACCATTTTCTCTGTAAGGATTTAAAAACCTTATTCATGTGTAAACCATTTCACCTTGTGAGAGATGAATGATTCTTTAGCAGAGATTCTCAATTCTATGGGTCCATATATGTCAGGTTAAAATTCAGTAGCTGTAAATGTCGGCAAGCTGTAGTAGAAAGGTCCCTATTACTTCCCAAAATATAAATTCCTAGTGCTCCAGCACATTTATTGCTGCTCTTCTACACTTGCTTGATTAAGTGTGCAGACCTATTCTCTAACAGACCTGCTCTTCTGGGCGAGGAGAGGAAATCCACTGGTCTTTCTGGATTTTTGAGGTGGAGCACCTGTTTCCTGTTTGCAGGAAATTAGTTGACCACACTTAACACGCCTGACGCACAGGGGCTAATGAAATACTCTAAAACATGGCATCTTATTGTGGCCAAATTTTTTCAGGAGAAGATTCCTGGGATAGGAAACTTCTATGAAATATAATAGGAATTGCCCCATTACTATGAAATTCTAGAAGATATCAATGTCATTTAATTCTGCAGGCTAGTTCCAAAACCCTAGGCACAGGATATAATTTTTGCTTTGAAAAAGATCACAGATTCCCTGCTGTTCTTACTTCCATTTGGACTCTTGTTTAATCCAGTCCTAAATCTGAGGACCACAAAATTATTTGAACCTTATTTCCTGTCCATATTCCTAGCTCCTGCTGAGCACAATTCTGGCAACCATGGGTCTTGGGCTGAGATTCAGGAATTGCAATATACAGAACAGCAAGGTTCATAAACTTGAGTAATTGGGAGGTTCTGTTACAACAGACAGACACTGAATAAACCCAAAGAAAACAGGAATTGCAGCTTCATGAGTTGTGGTGTTGTACCCTGACTTATCTTTGAGGGATTGAGATGATCCAATTATTGCTGTTGCAGCTTGAGAGAGCCAAATGGGACAGCTTATTATTCCTCCCAAAAGATGTGATGCACAAAGTACTTTGAACTTGATTTTCAGCCAATTTGTTGGAACTTGTTTCTACTTTCTTTTTAGAATTAGTTTTTAGAGCTCAATTTTAGAATTTGTGAATAATGGACAAGTAAGAGAAAAACTTGGTTTTAGAAAAAAATGATTCATCATTACACTGCACAAAAGCAGGTATGTGTTTAGCATTTTTTCCAGAACAGAAATACCTCAGCACTGTAAAGTTGTGTACACCATGCTGTTTGCATGCTCATCAAGGTGTCTTTTAGAATTAGAAGAGTCAAGCACAAGACTGACCTAGGAACTTAGGACTCTTTTTGTAAATTCAAAAAATTAGATACTAAAAAATCCAAAGGTGGTCTGATTTCCAAGTGAGAAACATGTGTGCAGTGAAAGTTACTGTTGCTCTTAATGTGTTAGTCTGTGAAACCACAACATATATACTCAAATGAAAAAAGTACCAGCACAGTCACTTCTTCGTAAAGGGAATACCACAGACCTTACATGGCACAGATGAGAATGCTACAGCCTCCTTAGAGCTATTTGATTGAGGAAACAGTTATGTGATAATTTGGATTTCTCTGCAAATGAGACTGGAACTCAGTTCCTCCACAACATTCAAAGACAAAAAACTATCAAGCACACCAATCACACAATCTTGTTTTTACTGTAGGAAATTTTTGTGTAAACATCTAAGAAAGCAATTTGCATGCCAGCACCAGAAAAATGTAGCTTATACCGAATGAGTTTGAGTCTCTTGCAAACAACAGTGGTCATATCCAAGTGACAGTGTATTTTATAATCTTTCCAAGGATACTCTACACACAGAACCAGAGTTGGCTCTTGGAAAGAAGCTTTAAGCAAACATTTGGACAGAAGTTCAGCAGAGGTATGGAATGTTTTTCCAAAGTAATTAGTTTGTAATTCACCTGCAAATGCTAACCTTAGGATCACAAGCTGATGACATAACCTCAGAAAGTATAGCTGCTTTTTAAAGAATTCATTACAAAAGCAAAGCACCAGCCAGATAACATTCTCTCAGAACGTTTTTGTAACTTATATTCTTGATGACAAAAAAAAAAAAAAAAATTAGTAATTTTTGCCTTAAAAACAAAAATTAATCTAGTGATTTGTACAATCAGTGGGGAGTAGTGTATTGCATGTAGAAATTAAATTATGTTCCTGTAAACAATCTGTGTTCACCAGTCAGGATTCTTTTTTTCACTGAGAGGTTTGGTGTTAGACTGAGAGGAGGGAAGAACTCAAATCCTTATGAATCTATCAAACATGGTGAAAAGGAGAGCTAGGATTTTTTCATGCTACAGAGTCCTAAAACTTCAAGGAATTAACAGCAGCCTATTAAACAATCTCATTTGAAATTATAGTGGAGTGAAAAGGAAGTATCAAGCAAAAGACATAGGGTAAAACAGCAGATTATCACAGAGGTGATTTTGTTTTGATAAGGTCAGTGATATTGTTTTCTCCAGAGGCCATACTGCTCAGAAAAATCACATTCAGAAATGCAGATAAAACAGACGAGTTCCACATGACTTTTCACCAGTAAGCAGTGTTAGCAAAAAGTCTCTAAAATGTGTAGCCCTTCACCATGCAGGCCCTTATGGTATGAGTTGGGTGAGAGTTTATCCTTGGAGAGGAAAGCTATATTTGCTTAGTCCACATTGCTTACTGGAAACATCAGGCAATTACAAATACTGCAGTAGGGTAAGAAGCAGAATCACAAAATGTTCTGTTCTTTTTGTTGTCTTTTTTTTTTTTTTTTTTTTTTAAGAACACCCCTTTGGGGACTGACTGAAACTTTTCTTAGAAGATACTGGTCCTGAACATCTGTACTTTGACAAGCAGTGTTTAAAAGCTGTTTCTCATTACACTTTTGTCTCTGCAGTATATAGTTAGAGCTTTGTAAATTTTCACTTTAGTATAAGGTATCTGACAGTCATGTTCCTAAACACATTTCATCTGCACGTCCCAGTTATAGAAGTCTGGGACAAGGTTCATGGTAAAACATTTGCACCAGCTGTTGTATAATATTTGCTTACATCAGTGAGCACAGCAAAGATAACATTGTAATCTGCCCAGCCACTTCATCCTCTGAAAGTAACCAATGACACATTTTAATTAAAATGGCTCCCCAGGAGTTACACTGCTACATTTGCACTCCAAGCTCCAACAGATGTTGGCTTAAATCATATCTGATTTGGTCACTGAGGTAGTGCCCTTGATGATATTATCCTGCAGACTGAAAGGAGATGCCAACACAACAAAACTCACTCAAGCCGAAGGAAAATGTGGAAAACTGGTGTAAATCTTTCAGCATGGTAATTACCTCGATCTCGTGTGGTATCTAAACTCGTTTGCAGGTGAAATGTTAAGAAAGCTGTGGAGTACCTGAAGGAATGATGAGTAACATTGTTCCCACAACTTTTGGCTAAGCTCCTCGTAAGGTTACTGTTTCAGATCCCCCACAAACTCTGGCTGTCGTTTGAAAACTTACCTTAGCAACAGCGCAAGGGATTCTGCAGAGCGGGGAAGAGCTGGAGGTTTTGGGCACAGGGAGAATTCTCCCTCCAGGTTCCACTATTTGAGCAACGCTGAATTAATCTAGCAGGTTGCAACAGCCCTATTCCCCTTTCAAAGTCTGAGCAGCACATGGAGGAGCAGCAGAATCAGAGTCAGGGTTCACTAAAAGTTATATTTAACTGCGCAAACCCACTTTTATGTGTATCATTAATGCCATGCTATATATATGCACATTATATTTGCAGGTGGTGCTTTAGGAAGAGGTTTCTTTCCGAATGAAACACAAGATTCTGGGTTTAAAAAACCCCATGTGTGTTTCCTTGTTAGGGACACTGAGAGTTGTTTTTTTTAAGACACATGGTAGGTGATTAGCTAGCGATAGTCTTACCTCATATCATACAGCTTGAAGTAAAACTGATTCTATTAAATTCATACCTAGCATCAACTAAAATTAGTAATCAGTAATTAGAATTACTTTATCCCATGATCAAATTCTACATGATACATTTCTTAGAGATCTGTTTATGCCGGTAACATGTAGGGTACCTCCTACCTATATAGGGGTACCTATAAATTCCAAAGCATTTGCTTTTCTGGTCGCTCATATATTGGCTCATACATGTCTATTAAGCTAGAATTTGGTTCCAAACATTGCCAGTCTGAGTAATTCTTAAATGCTAGTGAGAAGAATTCAGTAGTTTTCAGTGATGAAAGCTGGGGGAAATGGAAGGTGTAAATATGGTACATCTTTGCATAAGGGGAAATACATATCAATGAGAATCCTGTCTGAAAGTAATCTTCTGGTGTATCTAAGAAATTCAGTTTTGTTTTGGTCATGTTAGGAGAATTTAGAAGACATATTTACAAATAAATCCTGAATTTATTACACAGTCAGGCTAAACATTCTATTGGCACTTCTTATATAGACATATACAGCAAATGGAAGTTTCCATTGACTTTGAGGGGCTTTCAGTGCTCTGAAAGTGTAAGAAAGCTGTGCACAGTTCACATAGGGCTTGGAAAATATATCAATCACCAGAACAATCCAAAACTGCCATGGCCCTCATGTATTAATGCTTGTCTGCAGTCCTTCTGCTGCCATTTAAAAGAAATTGCAAATTCAGTAAGCCCCTACATATAAATAACAAAAATTACTCCATGGTTCTGTGAGGTTTTAGCAGCATCTCTGTTCTATTTGTTATAGCAGAATAAGGCCTAAATTACTAAATTAGGAACATAGGAAAGCACTATATTCAACTGGGAGGTTTGCAAGAATGTAAAATAGTCTTAAAGTCCCAGTCTACTATGTAAATTTGTACCAATGTAATTTCATTTATTTACCCTGAAAATGCGAAATAAATATTTCCCTGATCTATTTACAAACAGCTCATAATTTCGCCAAAAAATTTGCAGGAACCATCTGAAAATTGTACAAATCTTTCTCAGCTGCCACCATTCTAGGTTCCTGTAGTGGAAATACTGACGGCTGTTTACTTTAAAAAGCTCAATACATCATTTCTGGCTGCTGTACCTCACCTGATCTTACTCTGGAAGAGTTAGCATTTCTGCTGCTCTCCTTTACCAGCTTTAAAAGCTACTGTTGAAGCTAGTAAGGACATAACTAGCATGCCCATTCTGCTTGGGTATTTATTGTCAAGGGATATTCTAGCTAGCTGCAGGACCGAGGCAGATGGAAAGACGCAAAACGTACAGCAGCAACAGCGTTCTTTCATATGATTTTTTCAAGGTCCTCTGTTCCAAAAACTCATATAACTTATAACCAAGTAACAGAGAGTGGTCTGGTAGAAATATAGTGTGCAATAAATCTAAGCTTATTGGTCCATTGACTGTAACATCAGCAGATACCCAGTCACCAGTATTTTGCCTATATTTCCTGAGAGCACTACAAAAGGACTGTAAGTGATTACAGCAAATCTTTTCCTTGCACTAGAGGTCATTTCAGGATATGCTTACTTTAATACCATTTGACTTGTGCCAAGTTCTTGGTTAGTAAATGCTTTTTATGTTTAGGCTGCAAAAAAGCTTCTGAGGTCGTTTTTCTACAAGTAACCACAACGGTGGCACTCTGAACTTTTAAAATTTTTCTTTTATATTAAGTGGAGGCCCTGTAAGATCTGCTGAATCTGCAAGACCTGAAAAATACAGGATATGTGTGTCTGACTTTAGTGCCTGCACTTAAATAACCCACATTGTCTAGCTATTGTTAAACTGAACACAGCAAGATAAGGATCTCACTGCCCATGCAAATCTATCTCATAAAAGCCAAGTGGGTAACAAAGGGAAAAACATATACCTATAGAAATTCTACAGAAAGGACCCTTCAAAAGTTGTGCTGCATTTGAACAGCAGAGTAGTTTTTTGGCTCTGTCAGCACCAACTTCCAGACAGCTGATCCAAGATTGGAAGGGGATGGGGGGAAGTTGGAACATGCTTAACTTAAAAAACAGAACTAGAAACCACATGTCCAATATAAACAAGTTCCAGGTTTCTGGTCTTGGACGTGCCATAAGCATGTTCAGCCAGACAATAACACAATGGAACAGTTGTTTTAAATGGTAAAGGTGCCTTCTTTTCAGATGGAATCCAATTGTGAGTTTGTTTCATAAGGAATTCCAGTTTACCAGAAGGTTTGTTTATGCAAAACTTCTGTCACATACACTTTCCAGTGTCTTGCAGAGAAATGCTGCTGCAGGAAAGTCTTCAGCAGATCATTCTGAACACTCTTATCCATAGGGCTGTGATTAATTTCTTATACAAACACAGCAATCAATTGCAACTGTCCATTCATTAAAAATCTTGCTTGCCAGTTTACTCCCAACTATGCAAGACCTAGGTCTTGCCACTGAGAAGGAAAGTCCTACTCCCACTGTCTAGGATGAGGAAAACAACTGGAGGGTCATCCATCTTCACTATTTCCAACAGTAATAGGTTTTGTTACACTGGATCTATGTCCTAGTTCCATGCTAAAAGAAAAATTATTTGTGGAAAGAGAAGTCTGTGATGTTTCTGATTTTTCATTAGACACATAGTTGTAACAATGGTAAGTACAGTTTTATTTTAAATGCTTTTTACCTACAATACCGAATTCTGTTGTTACCAGAAACTTCATTTCTGTGTCTTCTGCATAATTAATATCTCCACAAAGACTGGGGAGAAAGAGGGGAGAAAGCAAATAAAGGGAAACCTTTCACAGAGAAACCTGTATAACCATCAGGAGAGGCAGTTCCCCCTAATAGCTAATATGAATCAAGTGTGTGGTAAATATAGATGTCATCCAGCTGGATTCTCCATGCAACTGATTTAGCCCTAACTCTTTTGCAGCTGAATTAACTGGATCTTATTATTCAGTCTTGAAGTGGCCACGTAAAAGGAGTGAGTAGGAATTTTTCTGCTTTTCTTCCTGGCTTCAGGTCCTTTTGAAACATGTTTTAAAATTTGCTCACTCTTTAAGAAGTTTATGCCTTGTGTGTATTTCAAAGACTTTTACATTAAGAAACTTATAGCATATATATTTTTTTGTTCTCTTCAATGAACACAGATTGTTTGATCCAGGTTTAAAATCAATACTTTTAAATTAGAATTTTAGTCTTGAGAATTGCATTGTAGGGGAAGGACTCAGGACTTTGAGGGAAGTTGTTCTATGTTTTCTACTGACTTATTTTTATATGTTGAAATTTTCTTAGAGGAAGTAAGAAAGGAGTTGCAGAGCTCTTTCAGAGGAAACACAAACAATGCTTTGAAAATCTATATTGTTTTTAAAAATATAGGCTTATTAAAAGAGTTAAGATTATCAGTTTTCAAAAAAAAAAAAAAAAAAAGTAGCAGGCTGCTGAAGATGTTAACACTTAGGCTGATATTTGAATCTGTCCAGAAGCCACCATTTGGGCCCATCTCAGAAAAAAAAACTTACAGAAAATGTTTTGATGCACTCAGCAAAGTGAGGAGGTGGAAGGCACTTTAAAGACACAGCAGCCTAGATGTACCTTGCAGCTTTTGGATAATCTGGGTGTATGCTAATGAGATTGAAGGAAGCATTCAGAGCCTATAAGTTGTTTCTAACTTTTAACACAAGGAATCAAACCCAGGAGGCCCAACATGCAGAGGGACAAATTCATTTAGTCAGTCCTTTTGCCTTTGGGAAATCTGTGTTGGGGAAAGGCCTTTTCAATTTCCTCTGGCATCCTGTCCAGAGGGAGTGCAGCTCCCCGTAAGTCCCGTTATGCAGAGCAGCCAAACTGGCAGCTCAGGAGGAAGGATTGAAGCACCAGCACCACTCATTTCATGCTGCTGTAGACAAGAGCTGTCTGCAGTCCTCCTCTGCACTGCTCTTGAGTGGCACAGAAGGCCCTATGTTGGGTTTCTTCTCTTGTAATCTTTTCCTGCAAAGCCTTCAGTCTTCACCAACACTGCCTACCTGCTATACACATACATATATGTGCCTTCAAGAGTCACTGTGTGCCTAGAGACAGGTTAAAAGAAACCTCACCCAGGTCTAGTCCATGGGTTTTTATTTAACTAGCTAGGTTTCTGGTAATTGGCAGGTGCTAAAATGGAAGATAAAGTTTATTTTTATGATAGAAAAACTCGCTTCTTACATTGGTTAATTGCTTTCTACATAGAGGGATGGCATCTTTATTCAGAACTTAAGGGAAGCTGTGCTTTACTGTTTTGTTTTGAATTAACATAGTGTGAGCAAATGAAACTTACTAGAACTGAAAGTGAAATCCAAACCCCTATTTAAAAGGGATAATTTGTACTTTACATAAAGGCCTCTTTACCAGCCTGAACACAGACCATATACTCCTCCTGTTTGTCCAGCCTAATTGTTATGCTCTTGTCACAGCAAGGTCTGACTGCTTTATTCTCAGATTGTTTTCAAATACCAATTACTAAGACTCCAGCCTGAGACTGGTGCCCAGTTCTCCTTAACTTCTGCTAATTTGTGCAGACTCATTTAATTCTGATGACAGACTAAAAAGCTATTTCTGTGTTATGATGTGCTGCTTAGTGCTTAGAACTAGTAAGTTTAGAAGGATGGTTTAAAGGAGTTAAATGAAGGTTTATTTTGTGCTTTCTCTGCACTCCTGATGGTGATGGTGTGCTAATGGAGATGGCTAAAATCTTGAGAGGTCACAATGATTTGGTGGGGAGCTGCAATACATAGGATTCTTGTGATTGGCTCAAAATGCCATTGTTCTTTGCATACATAGAGATGTATAAATATGTAATATAATGCAATAAGCTGGGACTCTCTACAGCCTCTCAGAACACCGTGGTCCTGGACAAGGCTCTAAGGTTGTAGCCTGTACTGTCTCCCTTCTACCACTGGTGCACCAAGAGACTAACTGGCTTCCAGTAACTCCAGAAAATGTCCAGACCTTTCTGCTGAAAGTCTGCTTAGATTAAGGGGAATTCTGTTATGTGAATTATTTATCTGATTTTTGTAAGTCCTTCGTATTCAGGAGTTTTCTCAGTGGAGAGGATTTTTAAAATCCATGCATCAGTGAAGCCTTTTTTTATCAGTGGGGTCAGTATAGCTTAGGATGAATGGGGTTACTGCCTCTGTGGACCACAACAGAGCTTCAGAGGTCCACAGGAAAGTATTTGGACTTGACAACTACCCACTGACACTAAATATAACCTTCTGGTAAACATTAAAACTTCAAGGGCTTTGTGGCTGATGATCATGTTGAACTCCAGGACATTCAGTGAGAGACTAGAGTGGAAAACATAAACATGAAAAGAAACATAGGGGGATGGGAACTTTGAAAGCTGATGGAGAGAACAGAGAAGATTTTTGGTGATTTTTTTTATTTTTTTTTTTGCCTGGTTCAAGGGTTTCCAGTGTAATAAAGCTGAAGTATTCATAAGGCTGAGACAGGTTAACCAGTAATATACCAAAAAAGCACATAAGAAACTGTGGATTGCTCCAGCACATTTTGTCCTAATAGGAGTACTAAAAAATACTGCACACTGAGTAAGAGCATCTGACAAGATGCACACTGACAAGAGCATCTGGACAAAAACCAGATGCTCTTGTCATTTCCATCTTGGTATTTCTGCTAGAAATAGGAGAATTAGCATCCTCTGCACTATGGTTTTTACTTCATGTATTTAAACTCTGATATCTGGCTATAATTACCAGAAGGATTTCGCACAGAGCACCAAACAGCTGGAAAATAGTACCAGCTCTCAGTCCCTATCAATGTGGGCTGGATTTGATACAATAGTACTTGGAAGGCTCTGTATCTCTTTGACATAAGCTCAAGGATCTGGTCTATCCTTCTTCAAAACATGAAGACCAAAACCTTTACTTTTTCAGCAAAGTAGCAGACAAGGACAAGCAAGTTTCTAGAGCAGATCATAAACTGTTCTTTTCAAGTATCTCTTGCATGATCATCAGTTATCTTCTAGCCTGCAGCGCTGTCCTCAGCCTTCAGGTCACCCCTAAATACCAGCTCATCTAGTCTTACAGCACATGGAAGAAGCTCTGCTCCATAGCAGAAGTTTTGACCACTCTTAGCAAACGTGGTTGGGACTTAGTTGGATAGGTGTTTAAAGCAGCTTCCATGTGTACCTGGGGCACTTTCACCACTGCTCTGTAAGGTGGATAGCCATCACCCTATCTATGTGACAGCTGGGCAGACTGATGTGTTACTTGACTAGTTCGGGATGAATAGAAAGCAGAGAAGACCCAAAGCCCTCACTCTAAAGCAGTAAGCGTTTGTAAGAACAATCATTTACCAGTGCTGGAAGCGATCACTTTCTCTGTTAGCTTAACTCTTATTGTCTTACAAACTTTTTTCAAGGCTGTGACAATTTCTTTTAAAGATAGAAAAAAATGCAAACAAAGAAAATATTCTGCAAGGAGAGTAAGAGGCATTTAAGCCTGTTTAAAACTCAATCCAAACGGAGACAGACCTGTTGCCAGTGAGGAGGGAAACTTGGCAGCTTTGCTTAAAGCTTCCCACACAGACACTGGAGACGAAAGAAAACAAAGAAGCTGTAGTCCCCGAGGGTCCTGCCACTCCCTGGGCAAAAACAGTCCCTTCCCTGCTTTTCCTTTAGCTCTCAGACACACACGTGCTCTCTTAGTGCCATTAGCTACAGCAATAACCAATTGAGCCCTACGGTTCTGGAAAAAATACAGGAAATGAAGAGTTAAAAAAAAAAAAAAGGAAAAAGAGAAAAAAAGAGAGAACTTGGAGGCGAGCCAGCGTCCCCGAATGACTCCACTCTGCCGGCAGCCTGGAGCGACACTCCCCGCCGGCCCTGCCCTCCCTCCTCTCCCCGCAGGGCGGGCACGCCAAGCCCTCCTCTCTTTATCGGGGGCTGGAGTTCCCCTTCTTGGTCTCTGGTTGGTTTGGAAACCCAGAAACGTTGCTAAATTTATCTTTCCCTTTCAGGACAATGGCAAATGCCAGCAATAAGAATGCAAAAGAACTGAAAATTAATGGAGACAATTCCCTGCAAGCCAAGTGGAAACACCTTTTCTGTATAACTCCCAAGGCGGCAAAAAGCCGTTACACAGTGCAAAGCAGGACAGGCTGCCTGGGGTGCCAGGAACACGCTGTTCCTTTGGCTGTGTGCCACAGGGAATTGTCCATCCATATGCTCAAATTTGATGGGGCTTTCTTCTCTCCCACAGAGAGCAAAGCATACCGTCAAATTAGACTGGCTCTTACTTTATCTCAGGAAGGCAACAGGAAAAGCTGAAGGCACACTGAAAGTAAGGCCAGCATGGGTGAGGCTAACACCTCAGAGCTAAAACTGCTCAGGAGTTATGTCATGTTTAATTCTGAGGATCTCTTTCTTACTGCTCTTTTTAAGAGAACTGACCATACATCTTAGTAAACTAATTTGCCATCTGAAATTACTCAGTGGAACATCTTGCACAAGTCTGCTCCAGTCGGTGTGGTGCCTCGACACATGTGCTATGATTGGTGCCTTCAGCAGAGGCTGGACTCCTCAATTTTTGGTGTCCCCTTTCTGACTGGAAGCCATCCTGTTTCCCAGCACCAGGCAGAGGCGTGAGGTGTGGCAAGTCACGGGGCCTATTTCAAGATGGTCCTCCTAATACTTTCAGTGCAACTTTCTCAAGGCTTGCAAGACTTCCACTTTTTCTGTGGGTGTGTCCCATAAATTACAGTAGCAACAAAAGAGCGCTCAGCCTTCACCAAGAAGTAAGCACTGAACACCGATGAGTATAAGTTACTGGTTGCATTCAAATGTTTTTTTCTTTTGAATTTGTTTCTAGCCAGCTGCCAAAAGCGTTTTAGACACTGCCCATATCCCCCTCTCTCCTCACTCATGGTGTCTCCTTATGACTCGTGTTCAGCCTCTCATCTACCTTCTGCTTACTCTAGCTTTCACAAAGTGTCTGCTGAAAAAAGAAACAGATACACAGCCATGTAGGTGCCTCTAGAACATTTAATTTAAAAATATCAAGAGTACCAATACCTGCATGGGGAGTGATAAGCTGGTATAAAGAGAGGGACTGGAGCAGGGAAAATGGGGAGGTAAGAAGTATTGGAAAGGGAAGTAGAAGACACACAGAACAAAAAGGCCAGCAGCTAAAAATTACAGCTTGGTACAATCCACACAGGTGACCCGCATGCCATTCCCTATGACATTAATAAAAAAGGGCAACATTAGCTTTGAATCTATGCCCGGTAAGGGTTTATTCCCAGACGGGTTTTTTTTGTTGTTGCTGTTTGGTTTTCCCGAGCTTGAGTTCCGAGAGGTGAAACCATAACAGTGGCCAAATAAAAGTTTGTTTGGTTTTGTTTTTCATTTTAATTACCAAGCTGTAACAAATAAATCTCTGGCTGGATTGCAACTAACCTGTATGGGTCCTTAGATGAGCTTTAAGATGGGAAGATTTGCCATAAACTTTTTCACACCCCACATAGTGGCATTTGTGCTTTTTCTGGGGTGATCCAGGGTCAGTCCAGCTTCTTATGCGTTTGTTCTTTTGTCTGGGGCTTGGCTCAGTTACTGCAGCCAGGCTAGTAGGTGTGGCTGCTCTTTCTCCTTCGCTCTTACCAGCTGAAGACAGACTTTCTTCCCCAAACTCCTTAGGAGCAATAGAAATGTGTATTTGTTCTGTTATATCAAGCGTCTCTGTTTTTTCCGTCCTTAGAGCAGGTGAGTTTGGGACATGCTGGTTCAGATCTGCTAAAATGCTAGCTACCACAAGTAATGATGATCCATTGTCTTTCCCGGTTTCTCTGACTTCCCGTCTATCTTCTCCATTGGATGAAGGAAGTATTGCTGCATCAGGTTGGGGATCAGGCTCCCCTTTGGGACTATGGATAACAGCACGACTTGACATAGAAACAAGGCACTCTGCTGCAAAATGATCCACATATGCTGCTGTTGCCATTTTTCATAAGTTTAAAAAGAAATCCAAACAGACGAAGACAAAAAAAAAAAAAAAAGAAAAAAAAAACCAACACAACAGTGCTCTTTCCCTTTTTAAAAAGATTACACAAGCAGACTTTTCCCTCCCTTATTTCTTAGGATCGGTTTGTAGGAGTAAAGGCTGATATCGCAGCCATCAAACCCACACTTTGTTCGTGACGATCACACCCAGCTTGTCACTAAATCGAAAAAGCGTTGGCGGTCCAATGGAAGAGAAAAAGAACAGCAGATAGATCCTGGCACTGGCAGCTTGTTGCTCGGAGCATGGATTAGTGCCGTTTTCTCAAGAAGGCAATGAGCTGGCGATGCGGTCTCGCAGCCCTCCCATCGCGCTGTGACAGCGGACCCGGCGCTCCCCGTTATCGCTGCCCGGAGCCGCCCGGACCCCGCGGGGCGTGGCCTGGGGAACATCTGGGCCTGACGTCAGCGCGGGGCCGCAGCCCGCGCCAGCAGGTGGGCGGCGCGCGCGGGGGGCAGCGCCCGCCGACGGGAGGAGGCGCGCGATTGGCTGGCGGCGCGCGCGGCCGGCACCCTCCGCCCCCGCCGCGGCCGCAGCGCGCAGGGCGGCGCGCGCGGACCCCTCCGCCGGCCCCGGGCGCGGCCGGGGAGCTCCCGCGCCTTTGGCTGCCTCCCGTGCGCTCTCTGACGGAGGCGAGCGATTCGGTAACGCCCGTGTTAGTGCTGCACTGCGAGGGACAGTTTAACAGGCGCTGAACTTGACAAGATGAAAACGTGGTGAAGTTGGAACTGGTACAAGTGACAGGAAGGAGCGAGGCTGCACGGTTTGGTCCGCAGCTCCACAGATGGAGCCGCGTGTGGATTTTAATGGGTTGTGACAGGTTTAACCAACTGCCAGGGAACACTTGGAATCACCTTCCTATCACAACTATAGCACTCTGCAGCCTCGGAATTATTTCAATTATTTTAAATTATTTACTTTAAAAGTACAAACGCAAATAACTTGGGTTTCATTATTATTCTCTGCTTGTAAAAAATACAGCTCGGCCAGTTTTATAGAGATTAATGCCTGAATCAAGGAGTTGTTTGTGTAACTTACTGAGTAAAAGTAAAGAAATGCATCTGAATGGAGATCTGAAAGCACTTGTGACACCTATTAGCTTTTGCTGGAACATGTTTCTCCAGAGTAATTCCTATGAAATTCATATCTTTAGTAAAGACTTTTTTTCTTTTTTTTCCTCTGAAGCAGAGATGATCAGGGCTTTGGAAGCCCTTCTTTCTAGAGGAAAAGTTTTGTGAAGTTTGAGGCAGGGTGAGTGGAAGTGAACACCTGTTCCAGGAACCCAGATAGTTTTGGTGTTAGGTTGAGCAAGAAGTTGGTTTCATACATGTGAAAATACAACATTCAGGACTAAAGTCTGCTTATGCTACCACTGTGCTTTGTGAAAAAATGGAATTTATGTTCCCATGCAGCACTGCCCCTCAGAGCCAGGTTCATGGGGTAACCAGCCACAGTCCTCCCATTCCTGCTCAGAACAGAGTAGCCTGTGGTGCTCTCTCTGTAGCAAAGACAGAAATAAGGTACACCCAGTGCAGGAGGATGTGGTTTAATGCTGAATCGAGACAGAACATTTTGATGCAACCATACTCTACTACACCATTTGTTCTGAGCAGATTTACAGGAAATGTTAACAAATTTCCAAATAAAAAGGTTGCATTTGGGACTTACCTGTTAGATGAAAAAGGAATTCAGTGGAAAACATCTTTAAAAGAAATATTAGTTGTGCTCAAGCTCAACCTCCTTCTTGAGAGAGAAGAATTGCTTAAGCAGACCTACCTGGTAGTTCTTCAGTAGTAGATTCAGAGAAGAAATCCGGCAGCTCTTTCAGCTTGACATGAAACAGGGGCCATTTTCAGGGAAATGAGGAAAGGGCAATACTTAGGCACAAGTTCTCAGTCTTAACTCTGGGATCAAGGACAATGAACAGAAAATGTTCTGTAAAAGGGAGATCTGGGCTGTTCTGGTTGCCAAACACCAGCGGGCTGTGATGGGGGGTTCTAGAGGCTCCCTGCTATTCTCTGTGCCCTCAGCCCACACAACCTCCTCAGCGCCGCTGGGCCCCTCTCCTACCACCTCTCCTCGACGCTCTCTCACCCCGTCAGGCGCTGTTCTGGTCGAGATCTTTCCGGCTGTGTAGCAGTGGCTTCCTCGGGATCGCAGGGGCCGGTGTGGCCAGTTCCCGGCCGGGCAGAGGCGCTGCCACAGCTGTCAGGGAGCTCGCAGACCTCGGGAATTCCCACCCTCAGCGCGGCCCTCACCGCCTGCCCGCCGTGAGGGGAGAGCCCCTCGGCAGAGACGAGAGCTGTGATTGGCTGTTCCGGCCCCCTCGGGGCGGGCCGGCCAGTGTGGAAGGCCCTAATATGGCGCGCGAGGCAGCCCTCAGGCAGGCGCTAGTACGGACGGCGTCGGTCGTGGTGTCCCCATGGCCGGGGCTCTGTGCGGGACAATCCGCTGTTGTTCGTGTTTGGTGTTCATGGCGTGGGCAGGCAGGACACGGCTCACCCCCTTCCTGGCTCCTCCAGCCAGCGGAAAGCGGCGCAGCGTCGTTTGCACAGCCGGGCCCGATGGCATAGGCGGCTGTGAGCGGGCAATGGCTGGTACAGCTGGTGGCCGGGAGAGGAGCGGGCTTTGTTTTTCAGATGATGTGTTGGGTTCAAGCCTTGTCCTGATAGCAGCTGCTGTTGTCTAGGAGTGCCTTTGAAGTAAAACCGGCGGCCGTACCAGGTTCCCCATGGTCCGTGGCCTCTCCCGTAGTTCTGCCGGTGTGCGCTGGGGTTAGCAGCGGGCCGGGAACGTGGCACAGCGGGCGGGGGCTTAGGGGAGGAGGTTTGCTTGGGTGAAAACTTGCTCCCTCTTTGGTTGTGTGAGCCCTGTGAGCTGCCTTCTTCACTTGGGAAAGAGTGATGTGAAGGTTGCTTTTATATGCTAAAGAGAAGTTCATGATATTCGACAGATGTTTATGTAGTCCAGTTAGGGTTCATGGATTGCTCTCTTTTAAATGATAACTATGAACAAAAGTGCAATTCTGACTTTCTAGCAGCTCACTAGAAGTAAAAAAACAACAAAAAAGGTAATGTTAGTATGAAAGTCACTATTGCTGCTTGTGCACGAGCAGGGTGTGCAGTAAGTGTAACTGTCACCTGGACATGATTCCAGCTGCCCAGTGGGACCAGCTTTGGCTTCAATGCAGCATTGCAAATCTCAAATGCAGCTGTGGGAACCAACAGTAAATGACCTCCCTGCGAGCAGCGGGGGTACGGGGTCTGTCTGCTTTGCAAGGAACTTCAGTTGTTACCTTAGATCCCTAGAACAAAAACAATTTATGGAAAATCACTGGATAAAATACTGTGCCCACGTATCAATTCCTTCTCTTATAATGATATATATTTACCTGCCTGTTAGTTCATGCATAATTGTTGCATGTTATTTTTTCTGATTAACTGAAAAAGTACACTTTCAGAATTTCTGGAAGTGTACTTTCAGAAATTCTGTACTTTCAGAATTTCTGAAAGTACACAGTAAATCTTGATTTCACCTCTGTTGAACATCTTATACTGACTTGTTCTTACCAAAGGAAGTGAACTTTGAAACTGATATTACAAAAAAAGTAGTAAAAATAGATCCTACCTTCTTATTTAATTTTCTTATTTGATTATATTGTTGATGTGTTCTTACCACAGATTAAGGCGAGAATTTTTCCCTCTTATGGCACTATTTTCTATCCACTCAAGAAATACAGCCTGGTTTTTGGCAGAGGTTTTCAATATTTATTGCTTTCGTATTACATCATTTAGAGTTTTGTTTAGCTACAAGTGCATAGCAGCAGAATAATTTTACATGGAATCCACCCTGTTTTGCCCTTCCCAAAATAGCTTATTGTTTTAATTTACAGGAATAAGAAACTCTTTGTGAAATTAAAATAGTTTTATGGACTCTGTTAACAGGAACTTTAAACAGAATAGAACAAAGTCCTTCTACAAATGCCAGACTGATGGCATGGCCAAAATAAAGAAATAATTGAGCTCTAGCAACATTTTTTATAACTGGTGCAAAAACTGTTATTCCAATTAAAAGTTTGCTGTAAACCAAATAATAGTGGAAGACTGCAACATGCAAAATTAGGCCATCTAAAGGAAGAATTTTATGAGTGGGAAATGTAAGGAATTTTATCTGAGAGAAATTAGCATACTATTCTGAAGAACATGATAAGATCTAAATATGCAGTTTTATAGTAGCAGATATTTCATCAGCACTTTTCTTGCATGAGTTTGCTCAGTAATTTTTTCTCTTTTCTGACACTTCTGTTTTAGATCCAGTGAGTGTGATACAAGAAGTGTAAGCCACCTGAGTTCTGTGGACTTCAGGGAAGTAACATTATTTTATATCATCTCAGGAAGCTCTGTATGAGAACAGGAAAAGGCCACGTGGCTGCTCTCCCTGTTTCAGTTCCTACAAAGCATCTTAGACTTGATAAATTAAAAAAAATGCTCTAGTGGCTTATGTTTGGCAATACTTTTGCAGAAGGTGGAGGTAAGGCTTAAATACTAAAAAAGTCAGGAAGCCATTTTTACCTGTGATTCAGCAACTTTGGCATTTCAGAAACGCAGCAAGAAGCTTTGGAGGGCTGAGAAAGCCCTGTAAGCTCTAGTGAAAGCAGTGTGCTCTGCTACTGAGCTCCCTGGACTGGCTGTGACAGGAATCCAAAATGCCAGAATATTGCCCAGTGTGCTGTTGTAACTGATGATTGCACACAAAATGGGAGAAGGTATTGGCATGGCAGTGATAAAAGTATTATTAGGAAATAAACTCTGAAAGAAAAAAAAAAAAATCTCACATTTAAGAAGTATTTTGATACTTCCAGAACACAAGAGAGATTGTGTTCTCTGGTGTGCATACATCAGTTTGTGCTATTGTGTGTGCTGTGAAATGAGAGTTTAATATAAATGTAAGCACAATCTTGCATTGAGCAGTGATTGAAAGGTTTACTTTCTTTTTTTTTTTTTTTCAGCTGTTCATTTCTGCAGTAGAAACTGAAGTGACCAGTATGGCAATGTAAGGGGCAGGGAAATGGAGAGTCCCAACTGGGCTCCCTCCCACTGGTCTGAGGGAATTGGTATTCACTGGGTAATGTTGTATCTTTGTGGAAAATGCTGAAAGCTGAGAAACAAAAGGAAGCACATTTGTTGTTCAGTGCTTAGTCCTTTTCTGTCACAAAGCATGAAATGATAGTTTAGACCTTAGAAGTGAGGAGCAATGATACTGTATGCAAACTGAATCAATTTTAATGGATTTTTTGGGAGATCACAATGACACTATCCGCAGAATCATCAAAGTCACTGTGTGTGCAAATAATGCTTGTGAATTTCTAAGTGGCAACATTGACTGGGGGCTGTGGGGTTCCTTACATGCTCATAAGGTTCTGTGGCTTCTGGGCATTACCCTGTCCACACTGGAAAGCCCAGAGGCAGAAGTCAAGCACTCCTTTGAGCAGCAAACTGAAATTTTCTAAGCTGAAATTCAGTTTCTGCTTCAGCTGTCAGACATTGCACTGATCTCAGCAGATCACAGGAGGCACCTGCAGTTGCTATGCTCATGGCATTCTTTCTTATAGACAAGCTCTGAGAGAGCTGTGATCAAAGAAATATCATGTATGAGGCTGTAAAAGACTATTTCTCTAGTTCCTTTCAGCCATGAAGCAGGGGAAGAGGACTTCAAGATGCTAGTGCTGTTTCTTGCAACAGTGATGAGCTGGTCATCATCAAAAGCTGGCAGTGATCAATATCAAGCTGACAGTGATCAGCTAAATAAACCAAGCAGGCCTGCTCCATGGTGTGCCTGAGCTCTGCAGCTGGGGCACAAGAGTGCCTTGGTTCATTTCCAGATACAGACCTGCTTTTCTGCTGTGGTGAGACCTCTGAAGTGGTGACCCACAACTCAACATTCAGGATTTTTGCTGTTGATTTCCTTTTTTATCTTCCTTTTACCTTTCTATCTAATTTCCATAAGGTTGCTGTTCATCCTACGTTACAGAAGAGCAATTCATTAAGAGCCAAGCTGTAGGTGAGTGGTCTGTAACACACTATGAAAAAACCTCAAAATGAAAAAAGTTCTAAGTGAAGGAGTTATGTTTGATGCCCAGTGGTTCTGAGATATCTAATCATAAATCAGCAGCTGCACCAGTAAAGGACCTTCAAACTGTTGATGTAAAATCTTAAGTATATTGGGAATTGCAAATTTTCTGCCATAAGAAAATCACAGAACTTGAAAGGATGACATGAAGTTCTGTGTCTGTTATGTGGTGAGGAATATGGTCAGAAAAAGAAAAGAACTTACTTTAAGTGCAATATCAAGTTGAATAAAGCTTACCAAAGAATAGGAGAATATTCAAGTTAAGGTACAGCAAATATGGGAAGGTAAAACATAGAATAATTACTACTTACATTTTCACTCTGTAACCAGACTTCTGTCAGGTTTTGCCAGCTATGAAGCAGAAAGTGATGAAGTTAGAAGCCATGTATTGAGCATAGTCACTTCCACTGGATTTAATCCACAGAATCATTACTTTGAGCTCGGTTAAACTCGTTTCAGTGTTGGTTTTGGTCTTTTATGGTTTGCCCATTTATTATTTCTGTTTCTTAACTTCTCTTTGCTTTTTGCAATGTGTGAATATTACGTGTTGTCACTTTTGCTAAGCTTCTTTTCATTCAAAAGCACAGAAAATACCAACACGTCATCAGGAAGTGCTCAGATGAGTGAATTGATCCAGTAGCTTATTCAGTAAAAGTTGCATAACATCCATTCACGTTCATGCTTGCGAGTCAGCAGTGACTCACAGGTGAAAACACCACTGCAAAATATTGCAAAAATGCTGGATATTTCTGCAATATGCTTTCTGAAGCAGATATTATCATGTCAGGTCAGTAATATGTTAAGCCTACTGGAGTAGTCAATGCTCAAAAATCAGCATTTTCTAATTGCAGAATCATTACAAAAAGATAGGTTGTTTGGGTACAATTGATGAATAATGTTTGCTATTGGGCAGTTGGTATGTTTGTGTGAGACTGCAAACTGAATTTGGAATTGGGAGTTCTGTCAATTTTTCTTCTGTCTCTCAGCTGAGCCACTGCAAAGAACAAAAGAAAGTCTTTCAGACAGCATCATGAGGTGGTGAAATTCTGTATATTTCTGGGTAGTTGTGCATCCCAGTGGAGCCTCTGTGAGTAAGAAAATGGCTGCTTTTCATGGCAAAATGTTATTTATTATCTGAATCTGGACATAAAGGTGAGAGTGTAATGGAGATTCAAGAGCAGTGATTACATGATGAGGCTGATGAGAGCTTAGCAAAGTAGCTACAAATTATACATAAAAGCACCTCTGCTTAGCCTTTTTCTTTTAAGGAGACCCTACAGATGCCTGAAATCCAGGTACTTTGATGGAGATAGAATGAGTTACCCCATAATAATTCATAGATGCCAAAACTTAATCCATATGGGAAGGTAATCTAAACTAGAAAAAGGCACTCTCAAGTCCAACCAAGCAATTTTCTTGTAGAATGAGAACCGGGAGACCTTTGTGTTTTGAGAATTTGATCCTTGCATTTTCAGAAATGCCCAGGCACAGGTTTTTCTGACGCCCTAAAATCAAATACTTTTTACAACATAGTTTAGGCCAATAAATGGATTAAGTGGTAGACATGCAATTTAGGTGCTATGTGTCCTATGCAGACAGACTTCAGAGAGTTCTCTTGGGGTTTTTTTCAGGAACACTAGGTGACAGTGACATCATTTAACATGACTGTTCTCCTCTCCTGAGTCAGTTCCTGATGTAGAAGATAGATCATATCTCTATATCAGAGGACAGTTGCAGAAAAATGTCATCAAACTACAAAAAAGGCTCAGTTTGCAGAGTCAAGTACAGAAATGATCACACACATGACTAAGTACTGTGCAGAAACTTACAGTTATTTCCAGGAAAGCCAGGCAGAGGGGGAAAGCTGTGCATGTCATTTGGCACAGAAGCTGTACCAGCTGGTGCTCTGGCCCACAAGTGTCCCCATCGTCCAGGATGTCCCTGCAAAACCATATCAAGGCTCTCCATTTCTGAGAGCACTGGGTTCAAAGACATTTTGAAAATTGGGCTCCTTTAGTGTAGTTTTGGAGACCTTTGACATCAATTTTGTAAATTCTGGCTGTGGCTTCTTCTTTTAAAGCTAAGAGTAGTTTAGTTTACTACCTGAAAATTTGTTCTGAAGCAGGCCTACGTGCTCCTTTGAGCTATATGAGAGTAATTCCTTTTGAGCTCTGGAAATAATGTCTTGCCCAGAAAGCATTACCTGAGTGCAGTGTGCATTGCCCTTCACTCAGCACTGCTGAGGCTGCACTGCTGCACCTCCAATATTGCATCCAGTTTTTGGGCCCCTTGCTACAAGAAGAACCTTGAGGTGCTGGAGTGAGCCCAGAGAATGGCAACAGAGCCAGGGAAGGGTGTGGAGCACAAGTCTGATGAGAGGGAGCTGGGGGTGTTTAGTTTCCGTTGTGGGGAGAAAGAGGCTTGGAGTGACCTTATTGCCCTCTACAACTCCCTGAAAGGAGGGTGTAGCCAGGTGTCAACCTCCCAAATAACAAGTGAAAGGACAAGAGGAAATGGCCTCAAGTTGCAGTAAGGGTGATTATTAGTCTAGAATATAAACTATTTCTGCAAATAACTGACAACTTGAGGGTTTCATCTCAGTGGAAATCCCAAGATATGACTTTGATATTTTTTAAATTTTTACCCTATATAAAAAAAGGAAAAAGGCCAAATTATATCACCCTTGTGTTCCCAGCCTTCCTAAAGGGCAATGATTGGAGGATGACAGACTCAAATGCTTACTACAGAAGCAAGGACTCAATGGGCTGTCACTATTTAATTTCAATTTCTAGCAAACATATTCAAAACCAGCACAAGACTACCCAATAATTCACATAATACAGGAATGCGGCAAGCTTTTACCTAAAGACAGCATGTTGTCCCACACCACTCACTTCTTTATTCATTTCAACATTTTAATGTTGGTTTCCTAAAATACTTTTGGGGAGTATCATGGCAACCAGCACAATAAATCATTCCTCTTCTGCTGCCCTGAGAAATTATCCTTTTCCCCTCACTGATGGCTACCAGCTAAATTACGTAACAGGCAGAAGGCTGATAAAAATTGAAGACATTTGTTCCACCTTTCCAAGCCCCTGACTCACCCCCTCCTCTCACTGCAGGTAAGCCAAGCACCAGATGCTCTCCCTCTTCTCTTAGCCAAGAGCCCTGCTCTGAAAGGAGCAAGCCTTCTTCCACTCCAGCACTCACACAACCAACCTTCTACACTCGCCTCCTTCGAAAACTAAACCTCTTCTTCCTGTGTTCCAAACCCAGCTCTTTAGGACACAAATGTTTTGCACTACCTTCGCTCCTGTCTGTCTCTCAGCCTCACTTTGCACCTGCTGAATGGGGAAACACCTGGGTCTCCTGCTTATTTTAACAGCAAGATCTGTAGGCGGGACTTTACCCCAGCCCGCAACTACTACCAGCACTGCACTGCTTCCAACACCACAAGTCCCAGGCTTCCTGGAAGACAAGAGCCCTTGAAGAACTTTTCTGAAGAGCCTGAAATCTCTGTTATCAGAGAATTAAACAGGTAGTCTTAGTTGGTGGGTTACTTGTGGATAATCTATATAACAGATGCAACAGAGTTCTGAAACTCCACTGTGCTAATTCTTCCTCTTCTGTCTCTGACCCGCAGCCCTGAGGTTTCCACCAGCTTGCTGGAAAGATGCACTTCTGCAAATACTCAAGCATACCTAAATTAAATTGAGTTATGGCAGAAGGGCAAGAGGGGTGTTAAAAAGACATTGGACAAGTAAAGAAAGGTAACTTGGTGAGCGTATTCTAGCAGAAAACGAGAGAGATGAGATTCTCCTAGCAGTTTCCCTCCTGAATACAAAACTGCAGGACTTCCCTATTCTTAATACTGCATAAACCATTCACAGGAAATATTCCCACAAGGTAAATGCAATCTTTGTTTAAGCAAAATTTACAGTCAAGCTTTCACAGCCTTCCCTCTCTTGGTTATCAGAGCATCTTTATTTACTACATGGAACATCCTAATTAAGAGTGTGATGTTTGATTGCTCAAATCCTCTCCAAGACATCCTCCATAGGTTTTGTCTGTAATTGTGCCATTTACTTCCTACAGTGTATTACAGCCCTGGAAATGTACAGGAACAGTGTGTGTGCAGAATACAATGGACACTTTGTACTGCACAGCTAATCCTTTGGGTTACAAGCAGTGAGCTCCAGGGTTGGGAAAGGCCCCCTTGGAACTCTGTATCCTTGCCCCATGGTTCACTCAGATTAAGAATGCTTTTTGTGTTTTTAATTATGTCATTCACTACTTACATAAAGTCCTTCTAGTAATCTCAACAAAAGATGGTGCATTGTCCATAGCATATCTGATGGATCTCCTGAAGACAGCTTTGAGAAATTCAGAGAGGGTTTCCAAACCTAGGATAGTGTTTGGACTAAGTATCTCAAAGTGACTCTTTGCTGCTGCTATGGTCTTTTACATACTTAGCCTTCTCCTCCCCTTCCCCCTTTGTTTCTTCCCTATTTGAATTTATTTGCCTTAGTTTTTCTTATTAAACATTTCTGTTCTCTGGATGCTCTCTATTTGAGCTCCAGCTCTACTCCCTGCCTGTGTGAGGACTCTAAGGTCCTACTTCAGAAAAATACTGTTGATTCTGGTGGACCTTAAGGACAGAATTAGGCAGCCCTTACTGAATACAGCTCTTTCCAAACCAGAGACATTGGCTGGAACACAGCTTCAAGGAAAAATCCAGACCTGAGAGGTAAAAAGGCAGAAGACTTGGAAAGCAGAACCCCAATTAAGGTGAGCACCTGGTGGACTCCTTCCTGCCCAAAGGAAACCACAACTCACCTGCCCTTTCACTGAGGGTCAGCTGCTGTCAACTGCCTCATTGTTGCTTCCTCATTTGCAGGTTTCTCACCTGGGCAATCCCCTAGCCCAAAGAAAATCTGTTGTTTAGGGATGATGAGCTATAGAGTGAACACTATACTTGTGCAGCTACTTTGAAATACACAGGCATCTTCTTCACTTCTGTGGGTTCTGTGAGCTCCAGCCAGAAGGTGAGTCCCTGACTCACAGCCTGTAATGTACGCATTAACACTTTTCACCCAAACAATGGCATCAAGTGTATTATTTAATATTTTCAATATATAATCAGTAAAGCATTTCCATATGTTGTTAAGTATCACCACATTCCAATCTGAACTGCCTGTATGGGATTATTTCTGAAAGGTATTGCAAGTTACAACATTGAAACACAAATAATAAATATAAAATTTACCTTACTTATTAAATGAAGGTTAATAATTTACAAACAAGTGCTGTCATGGCACAATACTAATTACTGCAAGAAGTAATTAAGGCTGCATCCTTATTTTGTCTGTACAAGATTTCTGTTGCAAGCCTCAGCCTTCATAGTACACCTGAAAAACAAGACAGTCATGGGAGAAGGATACAGACATGTCCAAAGCCACTGAATGAGATTATATAATGATGTTATTTCTCTTATTCTGAAACACAGCATGGCAGTTCTGCACTATGGAATAAATACACTATCAGAAAGACTCAGTTGGTTCCCCAGAAAGCATCCTACTCACTGAAGGGGTTTATTATGAATTTTTTAATATCTAGGTTTCTTGGAAAATGCATGACATCATGCATCCCTCTCTCACTGTGCTTTGTTCAGCATTAATGCTATGCAAAATCATGAAAAACTGTTAAACAGTCAGCCCTACCCCGTGGCGTTTTGCTGTCACCACTGTGGAACAAGCAGTCCCTTGTTCTGGGCTGTTGTTGACCAGAGTCATGGCTCAGATGAGCCCTGGCGTGCTCAGCTGGACAGAGGAGCCCTGGCAGCTGTGGCACAAACACACACAATTAGGCAGCACCTGCCACGCACAGCACTCACAAGCCTCATTCAGAACATGAAGCTGCCCCCTGATAGATAAGGAGGCTGCTAAAGACAGAGAAACTACACTGGAGAGAGCACTACAAATTAGACAAGCAACTTTTGCATTGCCTGGAAATTATTAGTGAAGCACAGTATACCCCAGTAATTAAATGCCATGTTACTAAAGGGAAATTCCTATTCCTCCCAGGTACAGGCAGGACTAACTGTAGAGATGCTGTGGCTTCTGCTGCAGGTGTTCAGCAGCAGGAAGACAAGAGAGGGTTTGAGAAGAGCTACTCACAGATTGCACCAAACATGCTAAGGTGGTTTTATACTATTCTGCTGTTACCTTTTATAGCATGTGCTATTGGGGGTGTGATACCTGAAGCTGAGGGTTTGTTTAAGGAGCAGCTAAAAGCTTTGGCCAAAGTCCTGGCATTTTGATAAAACAGGAGTCCTCAGCTGGCAGTGCTGTGACAGGAAGGGCAGCAAGTGGCCCAGTTGCAGAGGCCCAGGATGGCTACTGGAGGCATATGAGGGGTGTTGCTGGAAAGGGAAAACTGCCTAAAAATCCCCATCAGTACCTGGAGGAAGGCCAGTGCAGTGTCTACTGAAATTGGTGAATAAAGTAGGCAGTCACAATTGCAGTTGAGCCTGGATGAAGACTGTACTTGCCAAGGCCTTAAAGTACAGAAATCTTCTTTGGCTGCCCCTGCCCCAAAGCCCATCAAAGGGCTGTGGAATGTGTTTTCCCTGTGTTTACTACTCCATGCAGTTTAGTCTAATGCTGATACTGGAGAACTGTAGCAGGCATTCCTGGTTGTTAGAAGTAAGTGGTATCCATGGCTTGGAGAAGGAATGCATTTCAGTCTCAGCCAGGTTTCTCATAGATCAGCACCAGTGGTGCTACAGTTCATCCTCATGCAAATGTGGGTTCTCCAAGAGTACTAATCTATACATCCCCACCACTTCTGACTCAGTGCAGTGAAACTGTACACCAAACCCATTGTCTAATTGTTTATCTACTTCTGGTTTCTAAAGCTGAGACACTGAATAGAGGCAATTCTTCTAGCTCTGGCTTTCTGCCTCATAGCAAACATGTAATTCCTGCCATTTACTTCAGTTTTACTCTTGGCTGAAATTTGAATGTACAGCACAGGGTTATTTCACATTTCTTTTTCTCCCACAGGCTGGTTTCATTACGGAGGATCATCCTCACCAATTGGGTAATTTTTGTGTGCTGAGTGGTGGAAGTGTGCAAGGTGGTTGCATGCATGGTGCTCACATCTCATCTGTGCATGAGCTGTGGGCAGTGTGAATTGTTCCCTCCTAATAAAGGCTAAACTGGTGGTGTGAGGCTGCTGCTGTTTTTGGGAGTAGAGGGGCACTATGTTCTGTGTGTCTTCCGTTCCAGCTACTACAATACAATGGTGGGCTCAGTGAATCTGCCCCTAGAAACCCTGGGTGCGATTGCACGTCTGTAGACTTTCGTTTGGCCAGAAGGTGCTTGGGATTAAAGCTGTTCTAGGATTTGGAATGTGATCCTTCTCTGCAATGTGAAATACAGAGGCACAAATCAAAGAAGAGCTGCTCAACCCATGCTGTGTTTTCTTTTTTACTGCCAAGAACTAGATGTGCTGCTGAATCTCAGGTTTACCATCTCACTCGATGGTTTGAAGGTAAGCAGATCTTAACTTCTGAAGAGCTTGCATAATACTCAGGTAGAAAGGAATTTCTGGGAGTCTCCCTTGTTACCTTTGCTGTTTATTTCTAATTGGGAGGGTCAGGCAGAAATGTTCTGAGGCCAGAATGTTGCTTATTTGCCCCATGTCCAGTGTTTCTACGTATCACCATGTGTGGTTCATTGATCCTTCATCTTCATATGGTAGATGTGTTCCTTTCCAGATGCCTCACACCTAAGTGTTCTCTTTCCAAGGAGGATGACTCTCAAGATGATTCAGCACATTCAAAGTGACAAGACAAACTCATCCCAACCTTTGAAAAATAACCAGGGCAAAGAGATTTTGTTGATTTCTGGCCCCCTCCATTCCCCTCAAGCCAAACCATTTATCCTCCAAGCATAACATCATAATGGTAAAGGATGCTAACTAGTGTGAGACTTGGTGGTTTCCTCTGAGAAAAGGTATCAAAATTCCATGATCTTCATCAGAATTTTCCAAATAGATTCTAGCTGCGGCATTTTGGGCCATGTAGGGGGATAGAATATAAGAAAATAAAGGTAGTGTAGAAAGTAACCTCTCCCCTAAGGAGTTGCAGCTGGGCCAATTATCACAGATTGGGAACAGGCCTGACTTTAACAGGCTACAGCTGTAACCAGTGAGAAAGAAGAGTGCTACACAAGAGTGGGGTGGCTGGTTGAGAAGGGAACTGGAGTCAGCTGGCTGCTTTGTGAAGAGGAAAGAGTCAGTGCTCTGAGGAGCTGCCCACGAGAAACACCAAGAAGGTTTGAAACTTTTGTGATAAGGAGACAACAGTGTGGAACCCCTGCAATAAGATGGCAACAGGGCCCCATGTTTGTGTCTACCAGGCTCGTGAATCCAAACATTACAATAAGCAGTTATTTCTGCTTGACTCTAAGATCATACCCATATTACTTGTAAATACACCTAGGAGAAAGTTTTTGAGAGACAGTGTGTTTTTAGACAATGTATTTGCTAGTAGCCAGAGTTTTTGGAGGAGTGGAGAGTAATGAGGTGGAAGTGGTTACTAGACTTTTGAACTGCAGACTATATAGATATAAGAAAGTTATTTCAATATCAGTTAGATCCTCAGGTGACTTTCAATCTTTTTATTTCAGTAGTCAGGGATCAGTGCTGTGGGAGGCAGACACTGGCTGCAGTAGCACTTGTTTGTTCTTGTGGTTACTCTTTAGGGTTAGGCAATATTTATTTCCCGGCAGAACTGCTCAACAGCCTTCCTTTCAGAACTGTCAACACATACTAATAGGTGTTTGAGGAACTGCTGCTATAGTAGTACTGGTTACACTGTTGGTTTCTTAAGTTCAGTTACTTGCATGATGTAGGTTAAAGAACCTCAAGAATGTCCCTGTAAAATGTATACAAATTCAGCTGTGTAGTTAGTCTTTGTGTTTAAGCATGCACTGTACTTACTACTTGAAACAGTCTGCTGCACTGCTGCATTAAGGCTAAAGATTTGTGAATTAATAACTTTCATAGTTTCAAACCCAGTGAGGCTTCTTCCAGCCTTGTTTTTCCTTAAAAACACAAGGCTGGGGGGTGACTGGATGGGTAGTGTGTTATGTCCCTGCAGAACAAAAGCATATCTTGTTCTAATTTTTTCCTGTAAAAGCTATCAGACTTGCTTGCATAAAGGCAGACTTGAAGCCAATCTCTGTCTTTCAAGGGCCACCAGACTCTGCACTCCACATAAACAGTGAAATGTTTGTGTCTGTCACTGTCTCCTACTATGCTAGTGGTTTTTCATTCACTTCATGATCAAATCCAAGTTTTCTCTCTCTGCATGAAGTGCTGCCTCAGTAAACAGTGCTGGCAAACCCACACTGACTTAAATGAGGCAAACAATTTCAAGATTTGTGGTTTTTTTTTTTCAAAGCCCTCATATGCCTGTTGCAGCCTGTATCGAAGACTTCTTCCTGTATCTTTGCCTCCTGGATTCCTCATCTATTTTTAAGTCTTCTGTTCTTTCCTGCATCTATTTTAACTCTGTTACTGTACCATTTAACCCCTGTGGGATATGGAGCTTGTGGGAAAGAAATGGCATATTACAAAAAAATTACATTGGTTAATCTACATGCTCCTCCAAGGGTTTCATAGCCCAGGACATGCAGAAACCCTGATTAGGGATAATGCAGTTGTTAGTCAGCAGCTGTAATATGAACTGATGAAGAAACACTTAGTAAGGGTGTCATATTATCTCTGTCTGATCTCTCTGCCTGGACTAATGTCTAAGCAAAGTATGTAGTTTAATCCCTATGATTCAGGGTTTACCCACAACTCTGAAATGTTTTCCTAATAGGACATTTACTGGTTTGGACTTGTTATGGGAATTCTTTTCCCTTAGGAGTATCAGTCTGTGCAGTGTCCCTATGCTGTGAAAAGGTAAATATTATTCAGGCCTTGGGTCTCTTAAATGTATTTGGTACTACAGATCCCCCAGGGATTCCTATGAACTTGTGTTACCTTCTGCTTGTGTTACCTAAACTGCTTGAACTTTTGTTACCTTCTATTTCTCCTTGATTCATTTTGACCCAAGTCCCAAACAAGGCTGGAGAAGTATTTATTAAGACTTAATTCAGACTTTGGAGGAACAAGACTGGAAACAAAAAGTTGCATTTAAAACAATTCAATTCTATTTTAAATTTAGCAACTAGATAGCTCTCTAGTGGCTTAACCTCTGCTATGCATAATCCTAATGACATATCTCATCTTTGAGAGCTGGAAATTAGCATTCATGGCAAAAATGTCTTCCAAGTGTTTACAATAGCTCCAAGTGACATTTAACTTTTCTTTAGGATTAAGTTTTGGGGCACAAGTATGAATTGTGTTGATGTGGGGTTTCCTGGATTGCAAACAGCAGTTCCTTCCTAGCCCATCCCTATTTAGCCAGGCAGTGTGTTAACACAGCCAGAGGTTTCTTTATAAGTTGTTCTGTCCAGCTGCCCATTCCAGGGGGGTGTGTTCCAGTGCCAGGGGGTAGCTGCTGGAGGTGGTTGTGCCCATCCTCACTGCAGGCTCTATCACTATTGCTTTGGTACAGTTCAGGAAAGTGCAGCCAACCCTCCTGCACTGGGTGAAAGCTATTGCAATTCTAGTTTTAGATATTCAGTTTCCATTATAAATTACCTTAACATTGGAAGACTAACAGGCTGCTTTGGTCCAAACCTGCAGAAGTTAAATTTTCAAAAACTCTTGCATTCAGCAACACCTTACAGTGTCTCAGGGGTTGTTTTCAGAATGGTCAAAATTATTTCCTTCTTAAGGAACATTTTTAAAAGCATATAAATTTCCTCATAGACATATCTTGTCTGTTAGGTTACTTCAATCTAGGAAATGTGCCACTGACATAATTAAGCCCCAGTGAAGTTCATACATGCCATGTTTGCTTTTCTGAGTAAAGCCAGTAAGATGCCAGATCTCCCGTGTGGCCTTTGGCAAGCCTTTAATCTCAACTATACCAAAACTTTCCAGTCCTTTTGGACTTTTTATTTTGGAAGCCGAGTTGGAGGCTGCTAAATCAAGTACAAAACTTTCTGGGCTTCCAGCTGGACCTGAGGTGATCTGCACAGCCAGTGCTTAGCTTATCCAAAACTGCACAATCTAAAACTAAAGAACATTCTGGCAAATGCTAGGTTTTTCAGCCTGACCTCCACAGCCTCACTTCCAACAGCAGGGTCACCCCACCACCTCTCATCCTGCTGCCACAGGATCCCAGGCCACATTGAGAACTGGGCTCTGTTAGGCAGGGAGACTTTTGAGCTTGGTATTACTGCAGTATAGGCTGCTGCTTATAGATGCCAAAAAGCTGAAGAACAAAGAATATTGTGCACATTCCTTAATACTATAAGGAATTAAATTCTCTTTTGCATTTTAGTTCAATGTCAGCCATTTTCTATCAGTTTAACAGACTCCAAATAGCTCATACAGCTCATTTATTTAAATATATGATATACACACATCGTTTTTTCTCACCAAATTGCCTCAGCTTTTTCATTTTTTTCCTGTTGACCTTCCATTCAAAGTTTTCTTCCATGGTTCCTATTAACTTTATTATTGTCTGTCTGTTGAAAAATATTCCCTTTCTTCTAGAAATGATGAATGCTTTTTGCCAGTCATAACACCTCCTCTCTATCCTGTTATTTTATTTTTTGTTTTCCTTCTCTTTTAAAGACTTTTCACCTCTTTTTCTGTTACCATTGCATGTTCATACACATGTGACTAAAGTTTAGTAATCAAAATACCATGTTATCCCCAAGTAGGAAGGTTAGTTTATCTCTGCATTTGTTTGGGCTAAGTAGATTGTTTTGGTTTTTGACTTGATTGAGACTTCCTTTCTCAGCAGTGTGTCTGTTTGCTGTTGGGTTCACCATGAATATGTAATTTAACTGCATATAAATCTCCACTCTGGGAACTGTGGTGCAATATTTTCAGCATGCTGGAGATTCAACTTTGATGATGCCTCTGAAAAGTATGTATGTAATTTCAAAACCAAAGGAATCATATTAGTTGAATTAGATGTTCTTCGTGAAACATCTCTATGAAAACAAGAGTAATCTGTGGCTGGAAAAAATAACAGCATAACCTTTATGGCAAATGTTTACATGCTTTACACAACACTATGTTTTGATGAAGCATTGTTCATAACTTGGCAAAGACCTCTTAAGGACTGTTGGCCAGAACAAGCTGTTTTTTACAAGAAAAACAACAGTTCTGAAAACTTTCAAATTAAATCTGTATTAATCCAGACAGATCCAACTATAATTCTCTTCTTGTTTGTAGAGGCTTAAATAAATTAGCTCCTGTACATCCACCATCCCAGCCCTGTGGGATTTCACTTCACATTGGTGCAAAGGTGCAGATTCATTAAAAAAACTGGTAACAGAGCATTCAAGCTCATGTGTGTATGGCTGTATGGCATAGAAAACTGGAAAATCCAAGGTATTAGTTCCAGGTCTGGTTGACTTAATTTACCATACCTTGCCAGAAAATCCCATGCAGTAAATAAACTTACCAAAATATATTGCCTGCCATAAGGGTATTCTGGCAAGTGGGGGTAGGGGGTAGAACATCATGTTTGCCTCTAATTCTGAAGTGTGTTTTAACACTTGGTGGATGAAGAGTTTGGTTTGTAGAAAAATCATTGCTTTGGTTAATCTCATGTGATTGTGCCACCATGCAGGGTAGCTGGCCAGCTAAACACTTAAAAGGCTATGAGATGGCAATAATTGCAGTAGCAGTTGTAAACTATGTATCTCTGTGCATCTTTATTGTAACTTCATGATGTAAAACACAAAGGGCAGCATGATCTAACTGTAATGTATTTCTTTTCTTCCTGCATAGAAAGTTCAATGTGAGAAATAATCCCAAACCCATAAAAAGTGAGAGTATGTATGTATCTCTGTGCGGCCAAGGAGGTGGAGATACAGAAAAAGAGCTGTTGGTGTAGAACTGGGTCTTCTCCCTTCAGATGGATCCAAACAGGCAAGTTCAGATTTCTGTCTGTGACAAGCATGGTGATAACAGCAAGAAAATGGAGTAAAAGGTAGCATAATTACTACAGAAAAATTTGGATGAGAATTTTATTGCTGTTGTGATCAAGTTAATTTCTCAGAATGTTAGCAGTAATCCTACTAGGAGTAAAATAGCCAAGCAATCCTGATGCAAGAGACAGATTTCCAGCTGGGTGGCACATGGAGTTCATTCTGTTCTTATTTTGGCTTCTACACATGATTAGGCTTGAGTGAGTAGAAAGAAGAAGAATAGTCAGCAGCTTATGTGAAAGTGCTGTGTGCAGGCCACAAAGTGAGGACTTAGGGATACAGAAATGTTGCTGACTACATTATAAATGTAGTCATCTTGCAAAGTTCAAGGTTGACTTAATTCAGCAAGGCAGAGGGCCAAGCCAGTAATTTCTGTTTAAGCCCTAAAGATTGAATGTAGTGTACCAAGTTTTGTGGCTTGTTGAGAGTGAGGGAGAGGTGGAAATCAGCAATTAATGTCATTTCAGTGAGTTGCACAGCCAAGTATAACTCTGTAGTCCCTTTCATGGAATATGGATTCCAGCTCTCAGTGACCTTCTGGTGAAATTATTGCTGAACTGCAGATTCAGACATTAGGAGTGTGCTGGGTGCTTGCTGTTTTGCAGGTAGGGCCTGATAAGATCAAAGTCCTGTCTGGTAAGGTTTTTACCTTGGTTACAGTACGTGTTTTGCATTCAGAAGATACAGGGTAATGTCTTTCTGATCTTAACAGAAGTTTGAGAGGCTTTGAAGGTCATTGTTTGGGTTATCCCAACCTTTTAAATTACCTTACATGAGGATCACATAAGACAGGCAGGCTCTCTCTTCAGCCACTTTATTCCCAACAAAATTGTCACCCTGTGAAATGGAAATTTCCACTCCTGAGGTACATACCTTACTGCAAGTGTATTCTGTCAGTCAGGACCAACTCTAGGCAAGTTGAGGCACAATTACTGGTGTAGGAAAGGTTAAACCTCAGAAACCTTTGCTTCTTGGTCTTCAGATACGTACTCTTCTACGTTTCCTGCTACTAAAAATGAGGGAGTACGCGAAACGTGGATGACTTTGATATCCGGCATATCCTTGTTTACTAGACTCAATCTCAAGGATTGCCTGGAATGTGATGCTAAAGCCACAGAGCGGGAGGACCCAAAGGAGGAGCGGTCAGGGGCCGGTGGACACCCCGGGCAGGGGGGACGCGGAGGAGGTGAGGCCGCGCTGGTACCGAGGGGCGGCGGCGCAGGCGGGCTCGGCCGGCCTTGCCCGTTTAAGCGGCGGCGCAGGCGGGCCCGGCCGGCCTTGCCCGTTTAAGCGGCGGCGCAGGCGGGCCCGGCCGGCCTTGCCCGTTTAAGCGGCGGCCGCCGCTGTCCTCGCGTGCCCCGGCGGGCCCAGCCCGCGCCGCGCTATTTATAGAGAGCGGGGGCGGGGCCGGGGCCGCCCCGACACGCGAGAGAGAGCCCGGGCCGGGGACCGCGTGTGCGCCCCTTCCTTCTGCGTGAGGGGAACAGCGTGTGTGCCCCTTCTCCCTGTAGGGGGGAGCACCGTATGTGTGCCTTTCCTGGGGGAGGACAGCGTGTGTGCCCCTTCTCCCTGAGGGGGAGCGCAGCGTGTGTGCCCCTTCTCCCTGAGGGGGAGCGCAGCGTGTGTGCCCCTTTTCCCTGAGGGGGAGCGCAGCGTGGCTGCCCCTTCTCCGTGAGGGGGAGCGCAGCGTGGCTGCCCCTTCTCCCTGAGGGGGAGCGCAGCGTGGCTGCCCCTTCTCCCTGAGGGGGAGCAGCGTGTGTGCCCGTTCTCCCTGAGGGGGAGCGCAGCGTGGCTGCCCCTTCTCCCTGAGGGGGAGCAGCGTGTGTGCCCCTTCTCCCTGAGGGGGAGCAGCGTGTGTGCCCCTTCTCCCTGAGAGGGAGCGCAGCGTGTGTGCCCCTTCTCCCTGAGGGGGAGCAGCGTGTGTGCCCCTTCTCCCTGAGGGGGAGCAGCGTGTGTGCCCCTTCTCCCTGAGGGGGAGCGCAGCGTGGCTGCCCCTTCTCCCTGAGGGGGAGCGCAGCGTGGCTGCCCCTTCTCCCTGAGGGGAACAGGCGGCGCCTCCCTCCCCGCTGCACAGCCCCGGGGCCTGTGCCGCTCCCGCTGAGCAGGGGAAGGAGCGAACAGCGCTGCTCCGCAGGCCAGGCGGCCACGGTTTCTGACCTGTCCCTTGTCCCCTGAGGAGAGAACGCTGTCTTCCTCCCTTCCCCCGCGTTTCTTTCTCCCGGGGGTTTGGCACAGGAATCTCCACCTGTTCTAACTGCAAATGCTGGATTTTTCCCTTCTTTCTGGTCAGTGGGAAACATGTAAGAAAAAGGCCGACGTGTGCTCACTGAGCAGTCCACCCACGCTCTGAGCTGTGGAGAAAGGAATGGAATGCTTTCCTTTTGCAGAGGGATATCATTTACTGCACACAAACCGTACTTTGTAAAACCAGTCAAGAGCCTTTGTCTCACTGTAGAGGCTGTGTAACTGTGTAATGTATTTGTATATCCCCTGTAATCAAAAAGAAAAAGAGGCTGTGCTGAATGAGATAGGAATTGCCATACTGGATTAGAGCCATCTCCTTCAGTATCCTGTGTGAACGCAGCCAGAAAAAAAAGCACTGTTGAGGAAGGAAATGTGCATCTCATTTTTTTAAAAAAAAATTTAACTCCAAGTATACTGCAGTATGTTGCTGCATATTACAAAAATTACTTTGATAGTTAGCATGCACCTTGGAACCTTAATTTCCATTTGATTTTTATTTTTATTTCTATACAATGATAAATATTCCTATTAGTAATTTAAAAATGGCATTATTTCACTCTAAATCCATTGGAGTATGGCAGCAGTTTCCCTTCCCTCATGTTACTTTTGTATTGTCACTTTTTTTAACAAAGGATAAACACTCTATCTCTGTCAGTAGTAGAGATGACGGGGCAGGCATCCACATATGATGCTTTCAATTTTGCACCTTTCCTAAACGTCTTAATCTCAAAAGCAGCAGGTTGTTACCACTTTATGGAACAGCTTCCCTCCTCCTTTACCCTGGAGCACAAGTGGATGCACTCAGCCACCCAACCCTTTGGCAGGAGTGGTATCTCACTGATCAGCAACTGCCCGAGTGAGACAGGCATTGAAAATAAGGCCAATTGCTTTAATGCCTCTGCCAGCAAAGCCGTGTGAGAGCAAATGAGCATGAGTCACTGAGTTGGAGTGGGTTAGGAGAATCTGAGACACTCGTTTTATAGCTTTCCCTGGGTATTAGGGGATTTGCTGGCTTTTCAGGACAAATGTTGTGTTCCTTCCCATACCTTTTGCTCTATCACCTCCTTTAATATAAAACAAATCAACCAGTGGCAGGGAGAGTACCTTGGAGGTATCTAGGGTGAAGAGAGCAAAAGTAATCTCTTAAGTGCAGGAACACCCTCAGCATTAGAACAGGAGTCTCAAGTGTGCATTTGTAATGCTTTTGCCCCTTGCTCTTCAGAGGATTGATTTGCTCCACAAATATTTTATGAACCTCTTGAGACTGTGGTACCATGTTTTTGTTCAAAAGTGTCCACTAGTAAATTCCCACTGGATTAGAGCATGGGCTTCTGTCACAAGATGTTAAATAAACCATAGGCAAATGCTGTCTTCATAAATACAGGTCTGTGTGATGGTAGAATTGCACACAAAAACAGCTAAGACGCAATAAAAAGAGAAATCTTGTATGGAAATAGTGAGAGGGTTGAGTGCCCTGTGCATTCTGAAATGGACAAACAAAATTACTAAGTCATTCAAGGGTAGCCTTGTTTGTATGCTATGTGTGCTGGAGTGTCATCTTTTCTTTGAATAGTTGACAAATTGAGCACAGCTGAATCAAATAAACTGAGGGCTAAGTATCCACAGACCTTTATTTTGCTGGGTAGTAGAAGTCACTGCACTGAGACTGGTCATCCCACTAGTCTTTTGGAGGGCATTTTCCTGATAAAGTTTGTACCATGGGGAATTTTGGTCTGGAGTTTATAGTCTGTCTGTTGTAAAGCTGAAATAAAAAATTGTATTTCTGAAGGTAAAAAAAACTTAACTGCCTAGTGCAGCTTCATGTGTCAATAAGAATACCTGTGCTGCAGGCCTGATTCATCTGCTGGACCTCATCTCTTTGCATATCCACGTTCTGCCTTTGGCAGAGTAACAATAACTTTCTTTCATGTAGCCTTGCTAAAAATCATTCTTTTGGGGGCTTCAAAAGATGAAGCTTGGCTCATCTTGGCTTTTGCCTATTATCTCTTCAGCATGTTCCTCTTTTGGGCTTCTCCCAGGTGCCAGTTGGTACCACCCTGCAGGGGAGATGGGCAGTGCTTTTTGCCAGCTGTAACATTTTGGCAGGGAGACAGGAGGTTTGGCCCTTGGTAAACTTGGGCTGCTGAGGCTTTGTGATGTCAAAGCTTCTCACAGAGACTGGCATGTTAGTGCAGGCAGCTCTGTGTGGATCATCAGCCAGGTACAGGCTTGATGTGATCCTGCCATCACACCAAAACACCAAAGAGAATTATCAGTGAACTAACAGAGGAAACAGTAAACCAAATCATAATTCTTCAAAGGACAGCAATCTTCTGGTGCTTTCAGAACTCACTTTCAGCAGCTTACACTCTCACTTTTTGCTCTTGAACTCATTTTGTAATCTTTGCTTTTGGACTATTTGGCTGATTATTATTTTGTGTACTATGAAAAATACTTTACATGTCACTTAGTTCTGCTCCTTGTATAACAGATGATCCAGAGACATCATTGCTCAATTTTTTTGTGTGTCATAATGGTAAGTCCTTAGTCAAGCAGTCCCACTGAATTTGATTTGGGATTGGTAAGTTCATTTGTGTTGATCAAACTTTGATGCAAATTTCACTGCAAATAATCACCCTTTATAATGGATTGCATTTGAAATTTACAATCTGAAGCTTTAGGGACTGAAGAAGTTTTTCAGAGTCATAGCTGAAAATATCTAATGGAAAAAAACAAAAGAAAGAGAAGATTATAGTTAGGGAAAAGAAGTAACAGGTCAGAAGTTCACAGTTGATGGTAAAATGGGCCATATGTCCTTTTAATCCCCATTCAGGAGATAAGTAAAGATCTGTGTCAGACTCCTTTTCAAATGTGTTTCAAACCACAGAAGGAAGGCATACATTTTACAGTGTCTGTCAGTATTTACTTTTTATATAGGTAAGAGAGAAATTATTTTTTTAAGCTGGTTATGCCAGTTAGGAAAGGTTGACTTTGAACTGCAGAATTGCTTTTGTTGTAGTATGTCTGAGACAGCAATAAGATTTGGACAGTTTCGTGAACAAATGGCTTTTAAAATATCATATTTGTTCAAGAAAAATGTAAGTGATTTTGTTGAGACCCTTAGGAAAAAACCCCAAAACATCTGATGGAAGTGAATATGTGGACTAGAAAATACCTGCCCACAGGCACTTTAAATTATCTGTCAAATATGCTCATTTTCCTTCTCTTGAAGATATAGTAATATTTAGTTCACTCTGGTCAGTTGCATGTTCAAAATTCTATAGATAACACACAATCTTAAAAAAATATATTGCAGTAAAGAATGGTATATACCATTGTTTCCATCATGTTTTTCTTGTTAAATGAGGCATAATCTGAACTTACTCAGGTCTAAAGTGGCTTAGTAGCAGTACTGCTTTGTTAGTGGGCATGTCTTAGATAATTGACTATATGCTCTTTTGAACATTTAAAGGTTTATCCTCTTCCTGGCTGTTTTTTTTTTAGGTCTGGATGGAAACACAGCCACAGCCAAAGGGACCCTGGGTGAATTTTGTGAAGACAGAGGGCTCATCATTCAATTGTGTCTTCCAGTGAAGCAAGGTGATTTTCTCCATGATGGGCTGAAGAAACACAGGCTGTCCTGGTCAATGAGGTCAGAACTGTTAATATTTAACTTTGAAATACATGGGTAGGCCTGTGACTCAGGCACTGTTCTGTTAACTAAAGCAGTGTTAGGTCTGAGAAATCCTGTATTTTCCTAGGCTGACTGGAGTTTGGCCTCCAGGAAAGAATTCACTCTGATTTTATTTCTGTATTCACAAAGAAGGAGTAAACATGCACAGAATGCAAAAAATTTTCTCTTCCGGATCTTTCCTAACAGTAATTTAACCGTAGCTGTGCAGAGAATAGATTATTTTTAGCCTAGATTCCTAAATCAGGGAGAGACCCAGTGCAACCTTGCTGTTTGTCTGAGTAATGTGGTTTTCCCTGGCTAACTTTGTCTGGCCTTGACAGCAAAAGAGTGTCCGAAACTAGGCTGAATAGCATCTCAGGCTGGAAGAGACCAAATAATTCTGTGACAAGGAGACTGTATCATGAGCTATGCAGCAGTGAGGTCCACAGAAAACTGACTTTGTCAGTGTCTGGGCTCGTGGAGTTTGACTGGGTTGTTTGGTGACAGTCATGTGGAGAACAGTGCTGTCTTGAGCATGCTCGGTGCTATCCAACCCAAGAAGCTCTTCTGCCATTGGAAAATAGAGATTTTCATAGGGAATTTGGACTGTACTTGAACCACTCTTAGAAAAACAGTGTTTATTACTTATGAGTTAAAATTTAAACTCAACTGTCGGCCTAATTGCTATCAGTGAGTCCAACAGAAACTGCAGGTAGTGACTAGTGCAGCAGGACTCATTCCAACCAGTGATAAGGTACATGGGCAGGACACTGTGGCACCAGCCCTTGCTAACTGGACCTTGCTTGAGGTCTCTGAAAAGTTCCCATGCGAGGGGAATCTCTTCTGGCACTGTGGGGCTTCCTGGAACATTACATTTGACAGTGTCATGAGGAGGAGCTGCTGTTTGTTGTGTACAGCCTGTACTGTGAGCTGTTCTGTTCCTCTCACATACAGAAGCTATACTCTGTGGTCTGAGTTTTAGCTCTAATTGAGAGCATGGCACGTGTAACTTCAAAGAGAGTAATCAGGATGAGATTCATTGCTCAGTACATCGCAAGGCCTCCATATTCCGTAGCTCTCAACAAAGATGGCAAAATCCTCTTCTGGCCCCAGCACAGGGTGAATTTCATTCAGGAATGCATTTCTTCAAAGCTATTTAAGCTCCTAGAAGTTCAGATAATATTTAGTGGGATTTTCAGTGTTGCACATCTCAAAGATCTACAGCAAAGCAAATGGTATTAAAGTATACAGTGATATGTTTTTAAAGTATTGTCTGCATCATGAGGCATCTATTGAGAAAAATATACTGGAACAAATCTGGCTCCAAGTGTCCATTTGTAATTGTCTTAGAAATTTGCCTCTGACTTGAGTGGAAAAGGATTGTAAAAATACTTAAGTAATTGGCATCTGACTTCATTATCCCACAGTGTGGTTTTATGATTTATTGAATAGTTGCCTACAATGACTGGCCTGTATAGTTTGTTTATTTGGTATTAGTAAAAACTTTTATATAATTCTGTTGTGAACTCTCCCCTTCTGAAGAGATGTGTTTGTCCCCTCTACAGGCCTCCCTTCTCTGTGATGTTCAGACATATTCTGGGAATTTGCCATGGCAAGAAAAATTGCATCTCTCCTCTTCTCCTCCTCCTCTTCTCTCCCTGCAAAGAATATCCTATTGTTTGTGAAAGGTAAGTGCTTTGGGTAGCAGCTGCAATCAACAGTGTGATAGATGGTTGGTTTTAACAGTGGTGGCTCAGTGCATAAGCCAAGTTCTAGCTCTGAAAGTGAAATTAGAGCTGTCAGGCCTCATGCTGCCCCACTGCTGACCACTGAAGATTTGCTAAGCCTTTGTTGGTAGCATGTTTGAGAAGCTTTTGGTGGAGGCAGCAGACTGAAGCTCAAGATGATTCTATACATCCACTTCCTCCTAGTCCCAGCATGGACTTCCAAATGGTCTCACTCCTGGGTGAAACAACTTCAACTTCTATTTCAGCCAAGGTACCAAGATGAGGAGGGCCACTTTGGGTGTCACTGTGTTTATGTACACAGATTACTGAGAAACCAAGTAAGAATGCAGCTGTAAGCCTTTAAAGCAGCATGCCATGGAAAAATAAAACACAAAGTGTGTATGTGCATGGGGGAATGTACCCAGTGTTTTGCACATTCCAGCAGAGGCCTCAGTAAAGACTGGAATTTTAATTCTCATCTGACAACATTCCACGAAGACAACTTACATTCCCTTCCTGTTTCCCCCTCCCAGAAGATTAATGTAAAAAAAAAAATTGGCTGATTATTTATTCTGCCTTGGCTATCAAGTAACTGTGGGAGTGCCAGCACTCAGAGTAGCTAGAGTACTTTGGGTTAGTTCCTGATTTGGCTTTTCTGGGTTTTGTTAGTGTTAGCTGTTTTTCTCCCTTTATATTGCCATTCAAAATCAAGATTAGCAATGTCTCCAACTACACTTGAATCTCTGGAGGAACTCTTCAAGTTTCTTTTAGCTACACACACGGTCCAGCCCCCACATGCCTGTTGATGTAGTATGAGGCTGGAAAGAGGTGAGGCAATGACTCAAGTAAACTTCTTAATAGCACCATTAAAGTACAAAACCCCACCTATCCCAGTAGGAACAAAGATCTTGAGCTGCGCAACACCTGCTAAACAGTATTCTTATATTTGTTCAAAATTTTTTTTGTTCTGAATACAAATATGGAAAGTAGGCCTGTGTTCAAGGAATTTGAATGAAGGAAATGTTGGTTTTGGAACTGACATTAGTGTGAGATCAGGAGAACCAGACTTTGCACACAGTCGTCCGTTCATTTCTGGATTATAAAATATATACAAAAAGGTGCAGAAATCTGTTTCCTCTGTATAAGTGGGCCTGGCAGCATTCATGATTATCCCATTTCAGCCACAGTTCATGACTAAAATAGTTAGTTAGTTGTATAGCTGAATTCATAAAACAATGAGTCTAACCACTTCAAATGAGGATGCTTTTTTTCCTCTTCTAATTCTAGTACTAGTCATAATAAAACAACTTCATTGCAGAAACTTCTGTTTTGCACTGTTAAAAAAATGTGTCATCTTAGGAAAAAAACACTATCAGCAAGAGAATCTCTTCTCTATTCTCTTTGCCTTTTAATTGATAGTCATGGTTTTTAGAATGTGGCCCTTTTCCCTGGCAAACAAAACTCACCAGTCCAGGTTCCTGGTGTCGCTTTGAAGGAGGCACTTGCCACTGTCAAAGCAGCCCAAGTTGGCACTGGTGCCATCTTGGGTCTGGGAGGCATCCTGTGCAATGCGGAATTCCAGCAGGCAGGTGGCCGCTCTGGGCTGCAGCAAAATGAAACTCTACTTGGTCTTGGAGGGCCAAGTTCCTCCTTAAACTTATGTCAGGAATGTGGGCTGTTGTGTTGTACTGTGCAGGATTTCTTCCCAGGAAAGCCTCCAGCATCCGACCCTAGCCACACTGACTCTACTGGTCCTAGAACTCACAGCCTTAGGACCAGCAATGTCTTACCCAATCCACTCTGTCACCTCTGGCCCTTTTCAAATGCCAGGGAAAATGGCTGGCATTGGTGTTCAGGGGCCTGAGGCCCAAAATGGCCGGCTGCCTGCTGGAATTCCGCATTGCGCAGGATGCCTCCCAGACGTGAGCACCACCACTGGAATCTCAGGCTGGTTTGACAGTGACAAGTGTCTCCTTCAAAGTGACACCAGGAACCTGGGCTGGTGAGTTTTGCTTCCCAGGTAAAAGGCCTGACCTTCTGTTCAGGGGCCTGAGGCCCAAAATGGCCAGCTGCCTGCTGGAATTCTGCTTTGCGCTGGAGGCCTCCTAGACTCAAGCTGGCACCAGTGCCAACCCGAGCTGCTTTGACAGTGCCAAGTGCCTCCTGCAATCTGCCATCAGGAACCTGGGCTGGTGAGTTTTGTTTGCCAGGGGAAAGGGCTGGCGTTGGTGTTCAGGGGCCTGTGGCCATGAGTTGCCGGCTGACTGCTTGGGTTCTGAAAACCACAAAGCCCAAAGCTCCAGGCACTCTGCAGCTCCAAAAGGCATGCCTAGGGAAAAACAGAACTGCCAAAACATGGCTCCCTCCCCACCTTTCTGCTCTACACCATCCTCCAGCTCATGCACCTTTTACTCCTTCACCTAGGGACCACAAGAGTAGTGCACAAGATCCACAATCCAATAAGAGGATAGATGACCTTACTTATCCTTTTCTGCTACTGTCATTCCAGACAGCTTCTGCAGCTAGGGAGATTTACAGTGCACAGAGAATATCTCATGTGTGACATAGATAACAACATTGTGTCCCTGTCAGACCTCTGGCAACTAAACTGTCACTGGGATGCTCAGAAATTACCAATGTATTGTGTGTGCATTGCTTGGCTTCATTCTTCTCATGCGCCTTTTCCTTGGGTAAATGGGTGAGAATCTTTCCTCATGACTTCAGTTAGTTCCTAACATAGATTAAGACCTCTGGAGTTCTCCAAAGAGAGACACTGCAGCGATTTGAAAGCTAATAAATGTGTGTATTTTCCTCTCTTGTTTATACTACTACTTTTGAGCTGAATCATGAGCTACTAGAGGAAATGAGGACAAGCATCACACCATGAATCCTATACATGGCTTACTTGTGTCACTGGGCTGTGCTCAGGGTGGCAGGGAAAGCTGTCATGCAGCAGTGCTACGCATGGTGGCTAGGAGGGATCTTATAGGGAGGAAAAGGAGCAAACAATCCATTGCCTGTGTCCCTGTTTGTTGTTTCAGCCATGAGATGGCCAAGCTGCCTCACCACAGGAGAGGTCCACTCTATTCAAGTTTAAAGTTAAGAAATTGACTCAGTGCTTATGAAAAAGACATCAATTATTGCCCAAGCCCCCCCAAACCCCTCAGGATATCTCAAAATCCTTGTCCCACCCCATTTCCAACAAAGGCATCACTGAATGTGACTGTGAGATCATCTTTCCTTTTATATGTTTTCCCTCTGTACCATGTTGGCAGCATAAAAGGATAGGCAAGTGGAAACTGTACCTTAGGGAGACCCTTTACAGGAGAAAAGCATTTATTTGCCTTAGTCTGATTGTTCCTTGGACCTTTTTAGAAAAGGTGGTGGCTCTGTGCCAGTGTATCTGCCAGACTCTGCTGTGACATGAGCCCCACTGGAGGTATTATGAACAGTGTGCTCTGGCTCCCTTCTGCTTGGAACACCCTGAACCTTCGCAGCAGATGAGGGAGACGGGGACTTAAAAATTGTTCTTCCCTAATGAACCTTAAGAGCAAAAGCACAGAGCTGGTATGTGGGCTGGCTGCCTAGAAGGTAGCCCTGGGTTTGGGAAGTAAGATCATGTGGTTGTGTCAGTAGGGTTTGCTCACAGAGATGGCTCTGGCTTAGGAATCACCCGCTGCAGTGAAGCACCCGCTTTCCTTCTGGTAAGGAGGAAGAATAGCTGGGGGGAGGTTGATGGGCCAGAGTGGGAGCTAGACTGTTCTGAAAGCTTTACTGGGTATTGGCAAATGCTCTGGGACTTTGAGGGCCTAAGTATATTAATCTATTTAAATACCTTTTGCCCAGCACCCTAAGCAGAGGCTGGGCAGTCTCTGAGTCTGTGACCACTAACCAAACCCAAAAATGAATGTTTATCTCATTCTATTTTTTATTGGTTTTTTTTTTTTTAGTTGAACTAATTAAAAGCAAGGCCTGAGTTAAAATCTTGTTTTTTTTCAGGTTAGTTGTAGTTTAACATTAATGCCTGGATTTGATACTGCTTATAATTGCAGTGAAGCAATTGTATTCTATGGTAGCTATAAATCTCCTTATTTTCCAGAAGTTAATGTAATAATAACCATTTTAATGCTCTCTTATTACCAGCTGTAAGTCTAATTTTCTAACAAGATGCTGCTAATTGTATTACTCTGGCTTCAGAAGTTTTCTTTGTGTCAGAGCCCCTTAGAGGGGAAGTAGATTCTTAGCCAGAGCTCTTATTTTGGTCCTGTAAAATGTAGTTGTGTTGTAATAGTAGCATCTTCTTAATAATTTTTATCTTCTTTATTAATTTATTATTGTCTAGGTTTTGCTACATCAATTGCTTTTGCATTGCTGACAGTCTAACTGCATGTAGTTCAAATAGATCAGTATCCACAAACTGTCTCAACTGATTGCAATTACGTTACTCTCATTTCAGTGAGTACAGCATTTACCACCTCACCAGCTGGTAGAATTTTGATTGTATTAAAATTGTCAAAACATTACATTACCTGAAAATTAATTTGGAAAACTATCCCCAAGAGTCTGTTTCATAGTCTGCTTCTGTTAAAAATAAATGGACAAGTTAGAATCTGCCTTCAGCCATAAGAGTTTTTGAGGCAAGTAATACATAGTCTGTTAGCCCCATCTTGCTTGTGACCTTCCAGCCTTCACAACTGCTCTTGGGCAGTCACTGTTTGGATGCATGGCCCAACAGGTCTGAAAGGGAAGTAAAATTAAGCAGTATGAAGAGCAGGGCTATAGTGAGTTCTGTATAGGGAGATGAAAATATGTCTTTTCGGGTCATACTGTCTGGCTGAACCTGTTACACAGTCTCAACTTTAGCTAGGTAGAGGGACACAGAATGTTAGCTCCCATTTTCAGAGACTCATTTTAAAGGCCAGTGTTCAAGTAAGAATTTTTTTTCAGTTTGTGATCTTTACTAAAGACTCTGAGGAAAAGCAGATTAGAAATTCTGATTGCGTTTGGCACATACTACCCTGTTAATCCAGCATCCTAAGAAAAGAATCATTGTACCTGAGGATGCAACCAAGGAACTGAAACTTTCAGAGAACATATTACTTCCTCTTTGCTGTTGGATGCTTTGTTTCATTCTGCAATAAGAAGGTCAGGATCCTCTGGAAATTCGGGTTATTGATCCTCTTCTCTCTCCCGTAATCCTCATGTCCTTGTGTCTTGTTCTGGGGTGCAGACCAGGTGTGTTCTGACCCGTTTCTTTGTCTTTGGGACTTGCTGCCAGATGGGCCTCAATGAAATATGTCACTTCACCTTCCTTTGGGATGAAGATAGATCCATGTTTTTGCAGTTTAGTAACATCTGGGACTGGCAAATACTGAGGTAGGGAATTCATACCGCTGGCAAGCTGAGACGGTGAGAAGAAAACCTGAGGGGTGCGCAGGACCAGCTGGCCTGCCCTCTGCAGAGCTGCCTCTTCTGGCTCGCAGGCGGCTTGCTCGCGCCATCTGCCGGAGCCTCCTGCTGGGAATGCGGTGGGAAAGCTTGGCTGCAGTGCGGGAGACGCGGGAAACCTGCCTCCGCCAGGACTCGGTGTGTGCCATCGGACTGTGAGAAACCAGGTGGGAACCAGTCAGCATGCGTAAAGTGTAAAGAATAATTAAAGGCTCGGTTTTGGATGCATTCATTATGACCTTTCTGGTTGTTTTTAGGACACACAAAACTACTGAAGCCAGTTATATTTAGAACAATGTACAAATCTCCTTTTATGGCATGTGCTGCTGTGCAGAAAATAGGACTCTGAAGGTAGTTTAGTGAAAGCTAAATAAGATAATTACTAAGTGGATTAATTTAAATGGTTTGCTAGTTATGGGAACTAAAGAAGTGTTTCAAAAGTGGCAGGCCACAGACTAATTTCAGTCATACAAGGGTATTATTCTGTGCATTTTAGATAAGAACTCAGTGGCTACTGATAGACTTTGAGAATTTCTATGGCTCTCTTGTCACCTCTTTGGAAACTCACATGCCCATTAGAATAATCTTTTTTCTTACAAATAAAAACAAAATGGAAGGTTTATTTGCAAGACATCTTCTTGTCTGGTACTCTGTCCTGCAAAGATTGCTTTGTGTTACCTAAGGTAAATGTCACAAAATAGTTTGTTTAAACATACTCCACCATGGGAGAAGTCAGACTATGCCAAAAATGCCTCATTTAGGTTTTTGTCAAAATTTACATAGAATACAGAATTTCCCTTACAGAAACACAAGTTGTGGTGCAGTGTTCCCTTGTTTGCTAACCAGCCTTGGCTGTTAAGTTATGTGGTTTGAAAAGATTAGATGGCCTACACCCAAAATTGAGCACTGAGAACAAGTACTGCTTTTTCTGACATGGCTTGACCTTCTCCTAATTGCTGCCATCTGGGGAGTGGTATCAGCCTGCTCCCATCTGCTGTCATTGATTCTTTGAGTGTAGTTTGGCTTGTGAGTGGAAGGGGTACAGGACTTTATTGCCTATCAGCTAATACTGGAAAAGGGAAACATAAATACCTGCTTGGTTCTCAGGCTTAAACAGCTACAGACTTAAAATTTGGATCTTTTTACTCAAAGCTAAACTTTCAGAAACCCTTTACCCTATATCACTTTCATGATTATCTGTGACACAGCACTGTCACCTTTGGCAACTGGTAAGTCTCTAATAGGAATAAAGCCTGTAGTAGTCCATAGCAGCAAGCAGGCTTACTGAAGAGAATTAGGAATTAGCCTGTGGTAATACCCTGAGTGGACGTTTGCACATCCTCTCCCAGAGCTAAAAGAACCTCTACATGCTAAAGGCTATGGGGAACACTTTGACTTTACACAGAACGTTATCTTGCTATGTGTAACTAACACACACCCCAAGGATGTGGTGCTTCCTTCAAGTCTGACAAGGTAGGTACTTCTCATTTTTCTGTGTTAAGGAAACAAGTAAGATCAGTGGGTGCAGGTGAGAAAATAAATGTGGTGGTCTTTTCTACCACTGTTCTAGTGGCTGTTTGCTCGGGTCAAAGATCTTTTGCAAAGCAGAAGGATCTAAATAAGGCTCATCCTGCCTTCAGGCAGATGAGAGCTGCCTGTGTTTTTCTGCCCAGAGGGGGTTATCTCTTCTCGTGTGTCTTCTGATATTCCTTCATTCTAAGGAGTTTAAATCTGAGTGCTTTTTTTAATACAATAATATTTTTATATATCAAGACATTCTCTATCTTGTCTTTAATAGTAGAGGAGAGGAATTATTTTTTTTTCAAAATGAATAGTGAGAGTAAGTTTTTAGCTTTTTGTCTGATGGATGCTTGGGAGAAAGTACAGCGGTACCTATGTTTTGTTATATACTTGTTAAATGATATATTGAAGTTCAGGGTTTTAGTACTCATTATACTTGTAGGACAAAACATGCTGATACATGTAACAGTAGAAGAAATAGATGATGAATGAAAAATGCTTGATGCTGTAAGCATGATGCAAGGCAAAAATCCCAAATTAACTGATTTTGTTTAACTGGTGTTATTTTTGTTTCACTGTCATGTTTTTCTGTTCAGTGCTCCTTGATCTGAAGCAAATGAATAGACCTCTGAACATTTGCAGTTCATCTTATTTACCATCCACACTGCCATCTCTTGTGGTCACAGTTACTTTGAGATGAACGCATAACAGAAAATCAAATTAGATCAGTAGAGTAGCTTTTTTCATATCTGTATTGATTATGAGGCTGCTGAAGTAGAGCTTGGCATGGATTTAGTCATCTGTTGGGCCTTGAGTGGCTGAGGTGAAAATTGCCTAGCCCTGACTGTTCCTGGGATAAGAGCCTGGGAGTTTTGCAGGGACTCAGCGCACAGGAGCTGGGAAGTACTGGTGAATATGGATGTAGCAGCTCCAAGGAGAACTCAATGGCAGCAAGAAAACCTCAGTCTTAAAGTCATCTGCTTTTGTTTGTGAGGACTCATTCTTTAGCTGGGTATTCATGCTAACATGTGTGTCATAAATATAAACTAGAGCTCAGACATTCTCTTTGCAGCCCTAGCTGCCAGTTTCAGGGGTGTCAATGGGAAATTCTTCAAAGTACCTTTCTACTTGAAATTTCTTATTAATTTTGCTGCAGAAATCTTGCTTGAAATCTTTCTGCTAGTAATACCAAGCTGAATGATACCAACATGTGCCTTCACCCTTTCATCAGACCACACAAGTTTGGAAATTAAAAGTTCAAAAGTAAGTTGTGAAACATAGTTCTTCCAAGAATCCATCTTGCAAAGACTACATGGATAAAATATAGGTTAAGCTAAGCAAGAGTAATGCATTATCAAGGAAGGTGTCTGCAAATGGAGTCAGTGGGGGATATAGTCATCAGGACTAATTACATATGTATGTGTTCAAAGCTGCAAATGCTTTCTTTCAGTCTTGTCTCCATTGAAGCCAGTTGTCAGACTTTCTTGAAAATATTTGACATCACAGCTAATTTAAAACCTGTTGCATCAAGCTGTGAGCCCAAGGTTTCATCTGAAAAATACTAGTGGTTCAAGTTGCCTTATCACCATGTTTCTTCCTTGTTCAGTTTGGAAATTCTTTTCATTCACAGTTACAACTAGATGTGTCCTGATAAAATAGGTTTTCAGTGTTCACTGTTTAATCTGCTTATTGCCTCCAAAAACAATGTCAAAATTCTGACTCAAATGTGTGTATGCTGAGATTTAGTTGGCTGCAGTGAAACAATATAACAACAGTTTTCTAATTTTACAGTAGGCCCAAACTTACAGATCCTGTAAAAGCCTAGTTCATATCAACTTCATTAAAGGTGGAATTCAGCCTACTGCTGAGGGCTGGCATAAAGCCAATCTATGATTAACTCTCCTTAAGTCCTAAAATATGCACTGCTTTTGTTTCTGAACTATGGTAAATTTTATGTGGAGAATTTAGCACCTCTAAGAATTGGGCCCCAAAGACTGTAGTAATTGCTAAGGGGAAAAGAAATCTGAAATGTTCTATTGCACAGCACAAAAGAGTGCTTCTTGATGAACTAGAATTTGTTTTCATAGTCAAGAATTTTTCTTCATCTTCTGTCAAACTAGTCTTGGATTTCATTGTTTACAAATTTTGCCTCAAGACAGTACCTACTTATAAAATATTTCATGAAGCCTTCATTTTACTGTAATTCTGTTGTTCTGGAGCACATGAAGATGAATTTTTTTGAGGACGTGGGGAAAGCTACTTTGGGTGTGTTAGTAATTGGGTATATATTGACTTGGATATACGTGTATGTGTTTGCAGCCAAGTGGATGTGTTAATTTGAAATTTTGCACTTTAATTTGTTGAGACAGCTTGGTAAGTTCAGCAGCAGTAGCAGAATATGATGGTGACATGTGGAGCTCTGCCATGCAGGCAGGGACATTGCTGTTCAGGTGCTTCTGCAGTGGTGACTGTCCAGGGGTTTATACAGCCTGGTTTTGGTGGCACTCACACTGTGCCTTCAGTAAAACAGTGTCTGTCAGCTCAGCATCTGGGTTACCCAGTTTTCCCAGGTACAACTGTCAGCCATGTTATCAGGGACACTGAGCTGTGATTGTTTCCATGAGTAGAAAAACAAAGGAATGTGAAGAAACTCTGCCAAAACATGGTTTATTTCTGTGTAATTCCCCCAGTTCCCCTCTTTTAGTCATGTGTTGATATTTTGATGAAAATTCAAACTAAAGACCCTGGAATACATTTTAATTAAGAGAAGTGAAGTAGTAATGGCTGCAAAAAGGAGTGTGAGCACCCTGGACTGAGATGGCAGCCTGGGTAGTTCCTAAAGATGGGCGGATTCATAAACATTTTCTAGAGAAGTGTGATGTATGCACCAGAAAGGGGGCTTCCTGTGAGGAAGAAAATGCCTCCAGCTCTACCTCAGTCCCTGGGCACAGATGGACAAATGCCATTACTCTGACTGGTTGGACAAGTTGTGGTTCTCAGAGTGCTGGGCAGGAAACAAACCCCAGCCCCAAACCTTTGTGGTGCAGTGAGCTGTGATCGCAGTGCTCGGGGGCTGAGCAGTCACCAGCTGCTCTGCTCCTGGCCAGGGAGGCACAGTGGTTATGCTGCTCCTTCTCAGAGATGTCACAGCACAGAACTTCCTGTTGTTTGCAGTCAGGATGGAATATTGCTCTGCCAGCCAAAGGGAGACTGTCCTGTATGATGTGCAGGATGTCTCTTCTGGAAGCTCTCTGCGCTGCGTCACTCAGATGAAAAGTTGACTGTCAAAATGTGAAGTGGTAGAGACTAAGAGTTTCATAAGCCAAAGAATATAGTTTAAAAACCTGTTTAAAGAGTTTTTCCTTTCTGAAGGCACCTTAAAGTCAATGTTGCAGCAATAATTGTGCATTTAGCAGCAGTCTAGATTGTCTGTTCCATCTAATAAACATTTTACACTCCTGAGTTTTTCCAGCTTAGTGAGTAAACATATAGTCTTAGCTGACTGCAAAAAGATTAGTTTACTTCAGTGGGCTTAATCTATGACATAGACTAATCTTGGTGTGATCCTATTACTGCAAGGTCAGCTGGGATTGTAGTGTTTGATTGTCTTGCTTTGCTCATTTGATTCCAGCGTTTGTGGTTTGGAGCAGTTTTTGTCTTTGTTGGTATCTCTGAGACCTGTAGTTAGGAGAGAGATTGCTGACTCATGTTATCCCAACTTTGAAAAGGTTAGGAGATTGTGAAGGAGGGAAAAGGGAGGTGCTTTTCTCATGGTGTATCCCCTCAGCAGCATTACCTTTTGAATTTGAAGCCACAGCAAAGGAAATCCACAATAATTTGTCAGATCTCTGAAGATCTGTGTGGCAGGGCTTGATCATCAGGAAGGTTCTGCTGTGATAAATGTTCCTAGCAGAAATGGAGAGCCTGCCACTGGTGGAGCTGGTAAAGGTGGGAATTCTAAAATTGCCCCTGGACCAAATCTGGCTAATAGGTCTGTTACAGGAAACTTCCCTTTGCCTCTCAGCACGACAGGCTGGTGGCTTTCAGGTCTGGGTGTTGCTGGTAGAGGATTGATCTGTAGCTGCCCAGAAGCTGCTTGTTTCCAGTGATTAACTTGGCACATCTCACCGCTGAGCATGAACTGCAGCTGATGTCATGATCAACAGATAAGAGGGATGAGATGCACCTGACAGCCTGTGAGTGAGAGTACTTGGTGGTGTCTTTCTCTGGCATAAATACTACAGCAGCTCCTCTTGGCAATCCTAAGGAAATCAGTGAAAACTTTAAGGGGTTGCCCCCTTCTTCTACGGAGGTTGGGGACAAAAAGCACAGTTGCTTTTTTATCTAATGCCTCATAGGCAAATGGGAGCAATGGAATTTTCTCCTAATTGGTGTTATCAAATCTCCTCCAATTTAATTAGGTTTCACTGCTTTAATGCACCTTTCTTAACAAATATCAGTCAACAGAAGGTAAAACACTACAGTCAGAAAACATCCAGCATAATGGCAAAAGTCACTGGAATGTCACAGGAGTCAGTGAGTTATACAATGGCAATAAACAGGGACCAGCAACACACTGACAGGTGCTAAGCTCTGTCAGACAAGGCCACCTAGAACATGCTAATTCACTGCTTGCTGAGGTGTGCTAGAGTTGTTTCTGGAGTGCATCATGGGTAAATTTATCTGAAATAAAGAAACCTCTAAGTGGTAGAGTTATAATGCAGAGAAGGGGGATCATGGTATTACATTGGTATTTCTCCTCCCTTTTCTTTCATCTGGTGATGACTCTGAAATGAGATGTTAGGGTTTTGTAACCATCCCTTTTAAATTAGCATCCTTCAGAGTTCAGCTGAGATTTCCTTTTCTCTTCTCTGAAAAGTTTCATTAGTGTTGGGAAAGTACTTAAAACATCTTGAAAAACGTTGAACTCGTTACCGTAAAGAACTGTGGGCTTGTCAGTACTGCTGAGAATGTTCTTTAAAAATGTTGGGATTTTTTGCTCAAGCACTTTGCAAACCACAATCATACTTGCATCTGTCAAAGAACACCAACTGATTTTACAAGTATACTGGAATTCTGTGTCTTTGCATTGATTTATATGATTGCTTCTTTTATTCAGGTAGAGAAACCAAGATATGGGGTGACTTGCACATGGTCCCATTGAAAATCAGGGACAGGAAGAGAATATCTGATTCTCAGTCCCTTACTTTACATTGAAACTTGTTCTATACCTTATCTTTACAGTTGTCTTGCAGCTAACTCTACATTGAAAGCTGCTCTGTAACTTATCTTTACAGTCTCTTGCAGCTAACTTATCCCTTATACTGTCTTGTTCTTCTGGCACCAAAATGTATTCATAGGCACATTTCTAGGTCTTCTCTAGGTTTCAGTTACCATTACTGCTAACCAGTCCAAATTTATTTTGTGTATTTTATTTACTTTTTTCATTTGAAAAGCATTTTTTACAGTCAGAGCCAACGTCATGGTGTATAATACCAGTACATCAGGGTTAAGTAAGGGTTGCTGTCCCATTAAATTCCTTTTCGTACAGAGAGGTTTTTATACATCTTCTGGACAATTAATTGCGCGGAAAGATGAACATATTTGACGTTTCCCACATGCCAATGTGATAAATATTAGCCATGGTTGTATTTCTGGAGGGAGGATGGAGAATAGTCCATGAGAAAATCCTGTGCGTTCCCAAGGAAACAGGCGCTGCAAAGCGCACAAGGTGGCGCTGGTGGCAGCCGAAAGGCGGCGAGTGGGACCGGCCGAGTTTTGGGGATGGGAGCTCTTCCCCCCCAGGGATCCCACCCGGTGGATGCAGGATTGGGCATTGTGTGCTTGGAGCTTTGCAGCCGAACCCAGTGCTATGAATTAGAGAATTGAAACACTACCAAAGCATCTCAGGGAAGTCTGTCCTTATCAGTTTTCAGAATTGATGGCAATTCAGTTATTTCATAGTAAGAACCAATTGCTTCTTCTACCTCGGGTACGATGAAGCACAGTAGGAAGCCTTTAGCAGAACTTCCAGCACATCTGCTCTTCAGACATTCCTTGGTTACCCAAGCAGGGAGCAAGTTTTTTGTCACTAGTTGCAGATACTGGCTTGTGGTGGGAAGCAGAAATAAGCGACTTCCAGAACTACAACCTCATTCAGTTTTATTAATCTGAGATGTCGTCCCTGCTAATAGTAGCCAGAGCTTCTTGTGATACTGTTTGAAAACACAGGAATGTTAAAAGTGCAGTTCTGGACAAATTTTCCTGTAAAAACTTTTCCCGGGCACTTAATTTCCATTTCTAATGTAACACCAGCTGGCTGAGATGGAAGCTGATTGTGCTTTAAATTGCTGCATGCTGCCTGTACAAGCCCTTAATGTACTCAGGAAGGGGAAAGGAGCCACAGAACTCCAAGAGAAGAGCTCACTGTGCTGTTCTGTGGTCAAATGAAGCCCATCCAAGCACAGTTGCTCAAATGTTAGTACCATTGATCATGTAACCACATGGAAAATGGTAAAGAGCTGGCAGCTAGCCCTGTGTATGCAAGGAGTTGTCAGCTGGCTTAGCCTGCTGTTCAGTGGGCCTGCTGTAAAACTGTTCTTCTCATGTCTCTGAGGATGCTGTAATAAAGCAGGATCTAAGGAACACCCTCTATCACAAATTCAGGGCTCTAAAGTTCTCTGTGCTTCAATTCAGCACATTCTAAACTGCTAAGTTGAACAAGTTTTTTGTTTTTAATTTTCAGTTTGAATATGTCTTTGTATGTAAAATGTGATAAAGAATGGGCCAATATAGAGTAACATCTTTGATACCCTGGAAAATGGGCTAGAGTGCACCTGTAGGAAATTTGCAGCTCTTCCAAGGGAAACACAGCTGGAGGCTGTTTCTCCAGTGAGCTGGAGGAATCGACCAACACAAACTTAATAAAAGTTTACTGAAGCAAATGCAAAGCTGTAGACACATTTCTCTTCTCAGAGAAAAGCAAGGCATGACTTCCCAAGAACGTTTCTGAGATTGACATTCTCTAAATCTCAGAGAAAGAAAAAACAATTCTTATCTCATTTACTGCTCCTGTTTTTGTTCACAAGTGGAAGATTGTTTACCTGAAGGGAAGTGATAATTGGATTCTGGTGTGAGTGTTTTGATTCACTGACCAATTGGATCCAGGTGTGTGTGTTGGGACTGTTGGCTGATAGTCACGAGAGGCTGTGCAGTGCTTGGCTGATTCAGTTTAGGTGTAATGTAATATAGTATAGAGTAATGTAGTATAACAAAATCATTAATTAGACTTCTGATAAGATGGAGTCTTCCTGATCATTCCTCTCCTTTGTTGGGGTCAAAAATGTCTGTGTTAGCAGGACCTGGAATCCCAGTGAGCAGCAAATTGAAGGTGAGTCAGCAGAGTGCCCTTGCAGTGCTGAAGTCTTTGTTAGTGAGAGGGAAATGTTTGTTCCCTCTGATTTGCACTTTTGAGTTTGCATCTGGAGTGCTGTCTTTATTTTGGGAGCCCCTTAGCACAGGATTTGCAAATATCTTTGTAGGAGCCCTTGGGATGAGGGTGGTTGGAGTGTGGAAGCCCCAGGTGTAAGGATAGGCTGGAAGATCTTGTTCAGCCTGGGGAGAAGGGGCTAAGGAAGAATTAAGTTGCAGGCTTCCTCTAAGTAAAGGAGTGCTACAGGAAAGATGGAGCCAATTACTTCTCATAAGTGCAGAAGAAAGAACCAGTGCAGCAAGGGAAATTCCACAGGGACATAATGAAAAAAATCCTCTGGTAGGGGAGTGGTGGAGCAATGTAACACCTTACCCAGAGGGCTGGAAACACTGTCCTTGGAGGTTTTCAGCATTCAGCTGGGCAAAGTCCTCGACCCCTTGACTTTCAGGATGTCTCTCCTTTGAATGGGAGGTCAGACTAGGAGAGCTTCTCAAGTTACTCCAACTTTTTTTTTTTCTGTGATTTTACAAATACAGGGAAGCTGATGGTTGATCACCTCCAAGGTTGAGGTGAGTGTGACCTGGTGGGTTTCTACTCCCTTGGCAGGGTATTGATATGATTACTTGCATATGTTTTGTTATTTACTGGCATGGGGTTTGTTGTTCATATGATTAGTGCAGATTATTTCTCATATGTGAGAGTGCTCAAATGGGCACTAATTTACAGGCCCACTGGCACAAACAGAGGTTATTTGTTTGTTTTCTGTCCACATCTCATGAACTGCTTTAGTTTTTCTTTAAACTTGCTATTTTCCTTGCAAGAGAAGGAGAGGGGGCAGACAGTTGCTAAATAAGAAAGCTCTTTAGAATGGATAAACAGACTGCTCAAGTAAAAGTACCACAAAGTGGCCTGCATACTACTTCTGATTTTAGGTGTAGAATTAACTACATGGAACTTATTCCCTCTAGCTGTCACCTACCAGTGACTTGCTGATTTTTTGTGTAAGCTGTTACATATTTAATCCAAATATGCTCTTGCCTAGGTTGCTGCAGCAGTGCTTTGAGGATATGTAGTTTACAGAAGAAGCCAACTCTTCACCCAGCAGTCCCCAGTGACCTCCAGAGTGCTCATTCTCATGGTAGGTAACCAGCACCGAGCAATATTCTGTCTGTGCTTTGCTTCAGGGAGGCAAAATAAGGACTCAAGAACTGCTAAGTGTGTAAAGGACCCTAGGCTGGTTTTTCAGTTAAACATGACTTTTGAAATTTTTATATTGTATCACAAATGTCAGAGGACACCAAACCAGCATGCTTTTTAAAATAAAACATTCTTTTAAGACATCCCATTTTTAAAAAGTGCTTTAAATTTGGGGTTTTTTTTTATTTTAATAATCCGTTGCCTATGAAAGAAATTTGTCTTTAGTTTACTACTCATATTAAATGCCAAGTGAAGGAAGGCCTGATTCTACATGTGTTGTACATGTAGGTCTTTACAGAGGTCTAAGCCTATCTTTCCTCTTCCTGTCAGTGTAAATAAAGTTCATTGGATTATGGACTGCTGCTTTCCATATTTAGTTTGACTACTAGGGTAAGTGGAAACATTTTAGCTGACATGATGGACTACAGATCAAAGCTTTAAATCTGTTGCTTCTTGTTTAAAACTAACATCAGACATCTCTGGTGTGTTTCATAAAATACAGCTCTGAACAGCAAGAGTAATGTTGTTTGTTTTTTTTCCTATGGGCTGAAACAACTACAGTTGTCTCTGGCCAAGCTTTCCAGTTTTTAAAAACACGTTGGGGTGGGACCTTGGGGACATGAATCTGCTCCTGACTGCAGATGTTAAAGTCCCATGGTGTGGTATCAGTAAGATTTACAACTGCTTATGTCTTCTGTGCACTTTGAAATGAGTGCATCCTGCTTTTCCCAGAGCACAGGCAGTCATGGAGCTTGATGGACTCTGGCAAATAGAATGTTGCCTGCACTCTGCTTGCCCCTTATGGGGGTGTATGCTCTTATTTTTTTTTGTAGTCCAGGGTTGACCAATTTGATTTCATTACAAAAGGTGGAGGATGATGGACAGGTGTGTCATTTCATGTCATTAATTGTTCCATTTCAGAGCCAGTTTAAGGGTCTTTGACTTCCATACTGTGACAAATATTCATTTGTTGTCCAACAGTATCCTGTGGCCAGAGATTACCGTACTTTCCTCCCTCTGTGCTGTTTTAGCCCACATGCTTACACAGATCTGATCCAGGCCACACAAACCATTGAATCAGCTCAACTGATGAAGCAGAAAACTCCAACATGAGACAGGAACCTTCATAATTTGTTTAAAAGGTTTCCTGATGTGAGACTACACTCCTAAAACCACAAGCTCTTTTGGAAAATCTGTTCAACTTGTCACAGAGTTGTTGAAAGTGCCAGCATGGTGTGTGTCTCTGTTTCCCAATCTAGTGGAAATGGCCCATGAAGTGTTATAGAAACACAGTAGGGGCAAGAACATCAGCTTAGTTGCCTGATTTTTCAGCTGGGGTTAGTAGTCAGCAGCTTCTGTTGCACTGATTGCTTTCATCTGGCTCTTGAGTGCAAATGTCCCTTTGGTATTGATGACTTGTGAAAATCCAGAGTGGTCCTTAAAGTGCACCAAGAACAGTTACAGGGAGCTCAGACATCTTAGAATCACACATCCAAAGGGACTGAGTCAATTGAGTTAATTCCTTCCTCACATTCTGCACTGTGTTTTGAACAGTAGATTTGTTTTCTAATTTCTGCCTTTTGAAGAGTATGTCCCTAGTTTTGTTCTTTGCTGACCAGAACAACAAATTTCATGCATATCTGTGTATCAATCTCTTCCACATTGTTTTGCTTCAGCTTTCCAGCACAGTTTTTTGTGCCTCCTGTAACCAGCTGCAAGCTGGCGCCTATGCCAACTTTACTGAGGCACAAAGGGATGAACCTAAAAAATATAATAAAGAGAAAAGTATGACTCTCTAACTGAATCCTGTAAATGAGTGGTTCTGAATTGACCTCACAGTTACAAATCTGCCATCCCTGTGTATTTTTCTGAAATGGATCTCTGTTTTCTCAGCGTTCTCATCCATTTTCTTTTTCTAAACCAGACTCTGTAACAAATTCCTGGCTGATGTCTTCTGGAGCCAACTAAATATTTCCTAGTCAATAATTAATTAGTTGTTCTTTTAAAGCACCTTGTGTCATCCTCATTTCTTTTTTGCCCTCTCCTAACTACCTCCTTTTGTTCTCATTCTGCACATTTTAGGCAGAGTAGTACAAAACAGATGCATTGAGATACTAGTGAGAATTCATGAAGGTTATATACACCATGCCTTATCTACCCTCATTCCCTAATTAGTTAGAATATGACTGGTGATCTTATGGGTTGGTTGCTTTTAAAACCTTGTCACTCTCATCCTGGGGCTTGATGTAGGCATCAGCAGTTATCCTTTAGGGCTTCACCAGGCCTCTAACCCATGGTCTGCTGAGGACCATCTGCTCTTTTCATGTGCCTTTCTACTGATACCAAAACAATTTCCATCTGACTGCCCTGTGCTTTGCACAAATAAAAACCTTTCGGGCTGCTGCTTCGAAAGTAGATTTACCTTCAATCACCATTTATTAAATCTCTGTCCATTAAAAACCATAGCTTGCAGAAGCTGTGTGCATTAAGCCTGATTATAGAGTCAGTAGAGAAGAGGGAGGGGGCCAGCAGTTGCTATCAGTGGATTGCCTTGTTTTTCTGCTTGGCTGGCTGCTGGTAGCACTTGTGACAGGGTCCATATCGGAACAGAAGTCTCATTATTTGGCTTTGATTTTGTTCTATGCATTTGTCTTGCTTTTCATTTAAGCTGTAATTTAATGATTGCTGGCTTCAGGAAAAAACCTGCTCAGGCTACGTGAGTGAAATCAGGGTTTTCTTTGATGCTGGGGTGCTAGTTCCATTATGGAGGGGATTAAGAAAGGAAAGTTCACAGGTTCCTTACGGAGGATGAGTGGCTCCTTCAAACGCACTTCCTTTAAAGGCTCAGCATCTGGATCACAGAGGGTAAGTCTGCAATTACCCAAATAGTACAGCCAGAGGGAAACAGCTGGAGGCACTCTTTGGCCCTTTTACTTCTAACAGCTGGTACTGTTATAAATGACAACTATTCCCTTTGTGCTTGTTTAAGTCTCAGAGGTATCCGTTGTGTTCATTGCACTGGTTCTAGCAATTAATCTTATTCCTGTTACAGGAGTTCTTTCACGAGCTCCCGTCTTAAGGATCTTTGGGTTAAATGTCACTGTACAGGGCTAGCCTGTAATTATTCCTATCCATATCAAAATAATTTTAATGACTATTGATACTCAGTGTTCATCACCAATTTAGATGCAGTAAATGCAAAGACTGGTAGGATGTATACAAGATTTTTATATGATTCACTGAACTACAGATGGCAGATTCTATAGAGTATTTGCTGTATAGGTTATGAATGAGAAAGCAAGGTAGGGGAAAGAAGACATGAGTGACTGCTTTGTAATGTATGAGCTCACTGTTGTTATCATAAGCTTGCAGGTAGTAAATGAATAGTAAGAATTCATTTCTTAACTGTTTTCAAGCTATTGAGAGAATTTACGTACATATTTTGTTCACAGATTGATAGATTCTTTTTACAACAAGTACGGACTAACTTCAGCTCAGGATTACTTACATTCCAGCTCAACTGGCCTTTTTCAAACTGATTCCACTCAAATAATCAGATATAGTTTTTGTCTCCCTTTTGAACCCCTGCAGCCCTCTTACCTCTAATTTCTGCTGATTGCCATCACAGTGTTTGAGTCAGATTCTAACTAAAGGGGTGAAAGGAAGTTTGAAGCAATATGAACTGAGAGAAAAATGCCACACAGGCAACTAAGTATGTATTAAATGTTTCCTTCTCTAAGGAGATTGTTCTGTACTATGTGCAATATTGGTCATAATCATCTGTGATTGCAAGAGAGTGTATGTCTGTGGCTGGGGGACTTCTTCAGCAGAGCCTGATGGTCATGGACCATTACTAGGGGAATTCCAAGCACCATCTCAGAATGAAGTAATTTACTGATTTACAGTGATGGTTTTTATGTACTGACTCTGGACCCTAGCCCTTCTCCCTGCTAGAGGTTGTCAGGCTGCATGTAATACCTGTATTACAGGCCCAATTACAGACAATAAATGCTAGGTGGAAAAAGAAAATGCTTCAACTGTAGTTTCCTTGGCACTGGGACCAAACCCAAACATTTGGAATCAAAACTGGAGGTGTTTGCAGTGGGTTCATTTTTTCCTCCTTTGATGGATGTAAGGCAAAGTGGCAAAATGAAATGTCAGGTAATGCTTAGCAAGTGTTACTTTGGGTAACTTTGCCTATTGCTTGCACAGTTTCATCCTGGTGCCTCATGACAAACCAGGCTGTCCTTCAATAATCTTGAGTTTCATGAATGAGTGTGTATTCCTTGTTTTGTCCTCCAGATGACTCCCAGCTTCATAGGCTGGTAGTATTAACTTTATTTATTGAGTAATACAAAGAAATAATGATAAAGGAAGTTGAAAAATATTTGCCTTTTAAAATGTCCCTAAGCCTGCTTTGATACTGCAAAGCATACAGCATTTTACTTCTTGAAAGGAATAAAGTCAGAGTAAAATACCCAGGCAAAAATTGCCTAATTTTGTCCCTCTGTTCCCGTGGAAAAGTCTAGTCAAGTGAAGGTAGAAGGAACACAGATCAGATTTTAATTTTCTTGACTACTTATTATAAGAAAATGTTGTCTTTCAAAAGCTGAAAATTCCTTTCATGGCTTGCTCGTTTTAATCTTCCTTGTTCTTTTGGTGTTTATTTGCTTTAATGTTCATCTCAGGAACAGAAACTTTACCTTTTGTGAGAAAAGGTTATTAGAGTTGAGTAAAAAACTAGATTTTATGCTTATTTAATAGGCTGTGAGTGTTACTTCTGCCAGAAATGATGTGGGCTGGCTCTATGATGTCAGTAGCATGCTGTCATCATGCAGGAAGTGAAGTGCTCATCTCTGGGAGTCAGGACATCTCCAGGCAGGAAACTGGGCACTGTTGTGCTTGAGAGTATTTTGTATTGAACATTATGAAATATTCGTTACAAAATTTGTAATTAATGTTTTGTATTGAACATTAATTTTTGCTAATGATACAGCTGAAAAGGGGAGTTGAAACTGGTCTAGAATGTGTGTGCCTTGTAGGGGTGTAGTGCTTTGGGATAAGTCTGGAAAACCTGTGCAGGAAATGGTTAATGCCATGTGATTGAGGTTTATAATGAAAGTTTCACCTGCAACTCTAATTTTTTTTCCCTTTTGCCACTCTCACTCTTGCTTTTTTTCTGAGGAATGTGTAACAGTGTGTGGTCCTGGCCCATGAATTTTACTGCAGTAGTGTTGGATACCAAGACTACTAAAAATGTATCCTTAGCTTAGCTCTTTACTCTGCTTAGCTTTCCTGTGTAGTCTCCTAATTTTGACAACAGTGCTGTAGAGGAAGATAGAATTTTATTTCCTGAGCAGTTTTACAAAATCAGCTGTTGCTACTTGCTGTGCAATTAAAGATATAACTCTCTACCTCAACAGAGAATGCCCTAAATGACGTGTGAAACCCATGATGTTTAAGAAAGGAGTGTCCTTGTGTCTCTGTGTTTTGATTTTTGTCTTGTAAACATCTCAGTTTATTAGCAAAAGAAGCAGCTTATCTGGGCGCACATCACTGCTCTGCTTTTCCCACTAATGGGAATTACTTCAAATTACTTTTCTCGTACTAAACAATGCTTTCATCTCTGCTTGCTATCTCCATTGACTTGATCTAAATGTCTTTAAGATATACCTACCATGACTCATTTTCTGTTCCTCTGCAGAGAAAACCATTTTATTGAAACAACTTTACTCTGCATTTATTTCTCTTTGCCTATAATTCTTCTATGCTTGTAAATTCTCTGTGATTATCTGTATAAGGGTATATTCAGTACAAGCCATCCAGATGCTCAGATTTAAGCTTTTATAGAGCCACTAATGTATTTTATCACTGTCTCCTTCCTGGCTACCAAATGTAGTACAAGAAATTACAGTAATGCCTAACAAAAAATTTAAAGAACACTTTATCTAAATGCAATGGAAAACCTTAAAAATCTCAACAGCACTACTATAGAAAGTATAATGGATCTTTGTGATATCTTTAAGGAAGTGCAGTATTACCCAGTGGTTTATTGGAAAAACTTCCATAGATTACAGAGAAGATATTATTAGACCTTCAGACTAAGGCAAATAACTTGTGCTATGTTTTGTAAATGACCAGACAAACCAGTGATGAGTACATTCACTTAGACCAGAGAAAATGTAGCTTCTTGGCAGAAAACCAATTTTGTCTCTTCTTTAAGTCACTGTTTTGATCTGTCTTACCATTTGCTAATGAAGCTTGAAAATGGGTGTGAAATCCCTTGAAGTGAGGTACAGTTGTTAATATCAAATTGTATGTTTCATGTGCTTTCTTACCATAATATTAGACTTCAAATAGGAAGAAAAAGACTAACAGGATGAATTCAGTTTCTGCTCCTAAACTATTAGGCAGCTGTGATTCCTTCCAGTTACATACCTTTTGATGGTTTAGGTTTAGCATGGTCATAGGTATACTTGGAAGTTTTGTGCAACTAGTGAATATTGCAGTTATGGTTAAAGAGATCCTTTGGTAACAGTGAAATAATTTTCATACTCATTCCTTTTGAGAGTTTCAAGTTTTTCCCCCAAATTTCTTCTGTGATTAAGACATTTGCCAATATTTCAGTCAGCGGCTCAAGAGATAAAGGGGCTGTATTTTTTACATTTTGCAATCAGTTGAGTGATGGAAGTGAGAAAATAACTGGGACATAATAAAATTCATTTCTGAGTATGTAAATGTTGATGTTCAAAAAAAGAACAGGGCAATAATTAAACTTATCACAGGTAGACTTTCATGGCCATAAGGGGGAATGGAAGCAGACTCATGTCTGAAGAGCAGGCAAGGAAGCTATCAGTTGCCCCTTTTCAAGTGAACAAAGACTGTGGTTAGCAACCTGTGCAAGGTCCTGAGGTGACACACAGCAACACAGCCTGTGCTCCTCTCTGTAATGGTAGAAGGATTGGAATAATTTCTATCAGAGTAGCTGTTTTCTTAAGAGAAACTGAAATATGTTATAGTTGGTATATAACTTTGTCCAGTTCTGACAAATCTTTTCTACAAAGAGCATTCTGCAGGCCTCTGTCGCTTCCCTGCCCTGGATCAGCACTGGGGTGCTTTAGTGTTGATTGGATATTGCTGTGTCCTTCAACCTGGATAAGAAAGAGCATTGTGAAAAACATCTATAACAGAGTATGTGTTAGACAGCACCAGCTGATCTGAATAGGAATTGGAAATAATTCCTTTAACGCCCTAAGCAGGATGTAAAAGTGGCCAAGTGAGTTATAAGGCTTTTCACACCCTCCAAAGGAAGAATATCAGGAGAGGATTTGTCCAATTTGAGATGTAGAACCAAAAGGTTCTCCTTGGCACGTCTGTGATCTTTTTCTTGACATCCTGTCTCTTCTCAAGACAGACACTGCAAGGTATGGCTCTTAGGAATCTCTCTGTTGTCAGGAATTGTTCCTAAGGACTCAAGTCTCTGTTCTGCAGGAATGACTCATCCAGCATAGCCAGGCACGCAGCATTGCAGCAAACCCAGTCCCTACAAGTCAGTGCATTGCAGACATCCAACAGAAGCAGCTGGTGTGTGTATTCAGTGAGTAATATCTGATCTGTAGCGCAAAGGAGAGGTTACCACAAAGGCATGGAAGCTTGCTGCTCAAGATAGGATAGAAGCATGGAATCAGTGACAAGACCTCTTGCACTGTGTCACTGTTAAAACCGCAGGTATCTCTAGCCAAGGTGCTGCCCACACACAGCTGCTGTGTCTTGGTGGCTTTCAGCAAGGTGAATACCATGAGTTTTGTGGGAGCTTTTTTAGTTTAAGCCCAAATGTTTGGCAAATTCTTAAAACTGCTGGTAGCTGTTACTTACAAGGAGCATCTCATAGAACATCTGGGCAAATACTGCATAACCCCCAGCATTTACAGCCAGTGCAGCCTGTCCCCCAGCTGGATATGTAGGTGACATGACTTCTGTACAGGACTCATGGCATGGGCTGAGTGTCAGAGTCATCTTGTGAGTTAAGGGATAATGTTTTTTACTTTTCAGCAATATGCTGTTGTTCTGTTCAGCAGATTATATTCACTTCTGGCAACTGTGGGACTTGCATGCATTTGTGTCTTTTGCAACTCTGCTTTGCTGCCAGTTTCCCAACATGAATTCCACCTAGTCTCACCCAAAAAAATCTGCCATAGTTGCTTGGTTTGTGCTGCCCCTGTTGCTGTTTCTTGCTTACAGCATCTGTTCAGTGCTACATGCAGCACCATTTACCAGCAGAATTATCATTGAAACAGAACAAAAATTAATGTTACTTGATGTCAAGATCCTTCTGAAAAGGTGGAGGCATTTCTCTGGTAAATTAACTATTCTGAAGACAGAAGGATGATAGAAGAGTTTGGGACTCTCTAAGGATGAAAGACACTGCTAAACAGCCAGAATTACTCGTGTTTGGTGAATGCATGTCAGCTCATCTCATGGCAGTATTTCAGTGCTCAGAGCTAGTGATTTAGGAAACACACTGACTTTGCACCTTTCAACAGCTCTGTTCAAACCTAAGCCTGACAAATACAAACAAAAGATGTCTGATCTGCTTCTGGGAATGAGAATAATCAGGATTTTGTAAGGATGGCTCAACAGAATAGTGAAGTGAAATCAGAACTAAATACAAAAGCATGTACAAAATTCAACAGCAAAATCAAAAGATTCTCAACTTGGGATACTAAGTGTCAGGCTAAAAAAATTATAAAAGATAAGATAAAAACCTAATTTCCAAAACTAGTGATCTCAAGCTGACTTGCATGCTTCTGTACAATTTGCAGCTAAGCTGCAGAACATCTTAGTGGAAGATACCATGCTGACTAAAAGGCAGCAACATAATTTCACCTAAATCCCAACAATATTACCTCTGGTCCACACAGTCCCTACCTGAAGTATCTCCATGTAGGAGCAAACTCTGAGGGAGAGGAACTACATCTTTCCTTGTTCTGCAGCACTCCCTTGACTGTGCTGTTCCAGCTCTGGGCAGCACAGATTTCTGGGCTGACCCAGAACAGCCTCACACCTCACCTCTGAATTTAATGGACATTAAATGGAAAAAAAGTTGTCAGCTCACAAGCAGTACACCTGATTCCCACCTGGATTTTCAATCTTCAGTTTCATGAGCAAATCCCCATCTATAATTGAAAATATTTAGGGCCTTCACTTCAATACAACAGAGGTAAATTATTAAGTGATTAAAACATAATTTCAAAACAGTAAACCCTAGGCTCTGAGCACTGATCCAGCTAATCACATGCTGAATAAATCTTTTAAAAAGCTTTGGAATTTACCTTTTGCTCTTCAGTACCAAACTGAAAAAGATTTTACGTTTGCAAAGATACAACATAAAAATCACCACCAGGAATCTAGAACTGGACAAAGATATTTAGTACTGATTGTGAACATCAAGCTTAAAACCAAATGCATTCCTCTTGACCTGTCAGTCTCTGTAAAATACCTCAAGAAATAAACAAACATGGAAGTTAATGATTGTATTGTATTAGGGTGATTGCACTAATGATTGTATTAAGAATAATCTTGGGTATTGTGCATCAGAAACAACAGAGGACAAACCCCTGAACAACTCATTGCTCCCTTTTTTGGGGAAAGGAATTTTTAATACATGACCTGCAACAGGAAAATCAGGGAGGAGGGAAATTAAAGTCAACTAAAACCACCAGAAATAAAAATTGGAAAAACATTTCAATGTTTATTCTGTTAAAAAATTGCAAACAGTACATATAGTAAAGCTTAGTAACCACTGCTCACTTTCCACTGGTAGGGGCTTAAGCAGCTATTAATCACATGAAAGTAGATAGTAAGGAATATTAATCCATACCAGCTGTTACATCTTTTACTGTGTGCTATTATTAGAGATTAATCTTTATAGAAAAAGGCTGCCTTTTCATTTCATTTCCAGGAGGACATCATACAAGCTGATACTTTTTTACAGCACATCTTCACAAAGAGTTGAAGCAAGAAGGTACTGATGATGACATGGTGAAATTGTATTCAACTTCATCCTCAAAATCTAAGCCATTTATACTTAGAGGAGATACTGTCACTGTAGTCATTTGATTACTTAATTTTTATTGTGACTGCAAAAAATTGCTTTTATAATTTCCGATTTACATCAAAAGAACCAGAATATTCTCGTAGTGATATTAAATCTTCTTTTAAGGAAAGTTCAGGGCCAGGCAGTTTTCTATCTTCAGTACCTGTGAATTAATCCAGTTTAAAACTTCTAACATGATCTGGCTGATGAAGCCTTAATGAGGAACATCTAGGATTTTAACAGATTTTTAACAAAGCAGAATCAAAACTGTGAGCATAGAATTCTCTAATGAAGCATAAACCCCTGTCAGGTGAGCCAGGGTGTTGGAAGAGCAATTGTTTTAATTATTGGATACACTTCACAGGTGACTGCATTTCCACGCTCCAGAGAGATTCCTATTGGATCACATGTTGATGGAATGCTATTAAATTCACAAAAAGCATCACTCTCCTCCAAAGAAGTAAAATTTCTAGCAGAAAATGCCAGCATTATCCATTAAAGATTATGAGATTAGCATGAAGAATAATCTTCTAATCAGTTTCTTGAGTTTTGGATAAGATACTACCAGCTGCACTAAGGAAATCAGTTGTCATAGTTACAGAAAAAAAAAATCAATATTCTCTATACCTGCAGTCTCCTTATTTTCTTAAATGCAAGACTCTTCTCTAATTATGTCACAATTAATCATCAGGGTATCTCTGGTTTTTTACTCATTTGACATCAGACTGATGTTCCAGAGTAAATGTGTGGTGGATTTCTAGCACAGCCTAAAAGTGAGGAAGCATCTCTTTAGTCTGGGCTGGGCTGAGTCACTGCTCTCCCACTGTCCCCTGTAATTCCCTCAGTGTCTGCTCAGCAACCACTGCTCTGTCACCCTCCCCAGCTTTGCTCAAGTCCTGCAGAGGCTCCCTTTTCTTGCTGCCCATGTTCTGCCTGGCCAAGCTGATCTGCCTCAGCCTGGGCAGTCTGGCATGTACAGCTGCCTTTCACAGCCCCTGCTGCCTCTCTTTAATCCCCCCCACCCTCCTTTTCATCTGCTGATGAACCAGCTGTTGGTTATGTAACATTGCTTTCCAGGCCTTTCCCACTCCTCTCAAGTAAGTACATTCAAATATTGCTGTTTCCTCTCAGCTTCATGACACTTCCCAAGAACAGCTGGCCTTCTGATTCCACCCTGCTAGTGCCTGTCTACAGGACTTCTCCCAGCTCTAAAGTGGATTAAGTGCTAACCCTGCAATGACACTTCTGCTGCTCAATAGCAATAATTTGCCTGCTAACAGCTGGCAAAAGCACGGGGCAGAAAAAAGTACTGACAGCACAAAAACTAACATACATACTAGGAGGTAAAATTGGGCCCCAAATGTAAGCCCTTAAGCAGGTTATCTCGTGGCTTACTTTTTATTTCGAAAGAGGCTTGAAGCAGGGGGTTATGTGATCAGAGGAACATTAATCAATTTTAACCAGCTCTAGCTTGTCTAACTTTTCCATTAACATGGATCATAGAAGTTGCACTAGAGATTGGGACCTACATACAACAGAAAACTATTTCTGTGGACAAGACACATAAAAAACCAAAGGAAAAGGGAGATGCCCAATTTCACCAAGTAGCAACAAAACAGTGAAGTTCAACTGCTGATACAATCCATCACATTGCCTGTGAAATGTCCCCTTTTCAACACTTGCTGAGTCTTGCTTTACTCAGCTGCCTATGTTTTTAATTTCATTTTCAATTCTTTAGATTAAAAGACTCTCAGTCACTTGCAGAAGTCATGCTATTAATGCAGAGTCTGAAATGAAAAAGCATCAGAAAGTTTTTGTTCTCTGAGGCAGTGGTTGATTCTTCAAACTGGAAAGCAGTAAGTACCCCAGCCCACATCCCTCATTGTAAGATCAACTAACCTACTACTGCTACATGAAACATGAACTAATATCACTTTCTTGGCCAAATGAGAGAATGATTTAGAAAAATTGTTTTATCCTTTGTTTATCCAAGCTTGTGTTTTCTAGGCCTCTTACACTGACATTCTGCATCTCCTGCTACTGGAAAATGAGCCACCTCAGAAGCACTCTAACATGCTTTTGTTGTTCTCTCTGTTTGAAAGTCAGAGATTTTCAGTATTCATGAGCATTTGTTTCAGTTTGTTTTAAGCATCCACTCTTGATAGATTCCTTCAACAAAACTACATTTAAAGTAAAAACTGCTCAAGGCTTTCTGTTCTCATTTTTCTCTGTTCAGAGCAGCATTAGGCTTTTAGATCTTGTGGTAAACCAGGCAGCTGGGATAAGGAGGATCCTTGTAGAACCCAGGGGCAGGCAGGCTCAGTACCACACTGATCTCCTCTAAAAGGGTTTTTGGTTTTGGTTCCCCCCGCAGGCACACACCACCACGATGCCCCTCATGGCCCAGAATGCCTGATCTCTGCTGTCCCTGCCTCTTGGTGCCTGCTGAGGGCTGTGAGCTGCTCAGGCAGGTTGGCAGTGGGATCAGCCCTGACTGTGTGTGGATCCTGAACCTTTTGGGCTTGTGCAAGTACAGCCACCTCCTGAGAGCCTGGGAGGAGGAGCTGTGCTCCAGGAGCTCAGGATTCTGCTGCATTGTGCATCTCATTCAGGAAATAGCAGAAGGAAATAACTGGCTTGTTGGACATGGCTGGCCCAGCACATTTGTCATTAGTGTCCCACTCCAGTCTGTGGCCTGGTTAATTTTAATCATTGCTTCCCTCTCCCATAATAAATCCTATGGTATTAATGTTTTGCTGTCGATAAAGCATTAGTAGTTAGAATAAATAAACCCACTAATGCAGTCTCTGATCTTTCTGACATTCACCTGTGCCACTCAGTAGGATTTCTAAATGTTTTTTCATTTGAATTACAGATGTTCTGAAGTAATGTTTTTCAAGCACTGAGGGAGAGCCTTGTTGCCTTTATTTTGTATAACAGCATATTAGAAGGAAGGCACAAGGGCACTTGAATTTAATTGAAACTACTTGAATTTAAGCTGTTAGTGCCATTTTCCATCCTCTCTGGCCTCTAGCTGCTGAGGAGGTCTCTGTTAGGCCCTTTAGGATACTAACCCTGGGAGACACCAGGAATCTGAGCTGGTACCAGGTGTGTTGGTTCAGGCATCTGACTAAGCATTTAGAAATTCTTTTGTTAGACAATAATATGAACTGGTCCCCACAAAGCCCTGGTAATCTTATGGGTCTAGTTCATTAGCAAACTCTGCCTGAATCAAGAGCTAGAGCAAGTCATCTTGCTGTCACCTTGATTTTTTTCTCTGAAAGGAAACAGGCTATGAAAATTTAATTGAATGAAGATAGTGGGGTGGTATTTAACTTGGTCAAATTGCTTTGATTTTCATATAATTGTCATGTTGAGAAGGTAAAATATTCTACTGATATTAAATTTTCACTAGTTTATGCATGTTAATATGACTCTAGTGCTCTTCAGAGTGTTGAAATGGGCAAGTGCTTTTGTTTTCTGTGCACAGGCACAAAAACATCAAATGCATTTTACTGTTTTGCTAGAATAGTACTTAATTTAGAGCAGATTTGAGTAATTTAGAATGAAAATATACTAGTAAAACACTTTTATGTCAACCTATGTTATTGTTGCAAAAATGTAAATAAAAGATGACTTGAAAAGGACATGAAAATTGGGCTGCAAACCTATTTAATTCCTGTACACAAAATAAAGAAGCTGTGTTCAAGTTGCTTTCTGGAGCAATATGTAGAGAAACAGATGCAGCTTGAATGAGAGAGAGTGTGTTTGCAGTTGAAGCTTTCAGTGATCAGAATTACTAAACCCCAGTTCCAGGAGAATTGACAGGCCCCAGTTCATGTAATCTAATAATTCTAAAGGAGAGGTGATTCCCAGGCTTTCTGGCAAAGTTACACAACACTCAAAGCTGATTTCTTAGAACTGTTGTGTGGGCCTAACCTTAAGAGGTGTTTAAAATGTACATTATATTTTGTTGTTTGCTATATGCAGCAGGTATGAGTCCTTTTCCCTAGCTGCAGCGCTTTTACATTGCTATTTATAAACTTATTTATAAAAACTTATTTATACAGTTTTATACTTATATAACATATAGTATAACATATAACACGTATATATACATATGTATATATATACACACAGTTATATACTTATATATACTTACATTTATATACTTATTTATACAGTTACTAACCAGAATTACCATTAAAGCATTATTCAAATAACTGCTATGTGAATACCCATTATTTCTTTAAACCTCCACTGGCTAAGTGGCCTGATGAGCTTGGAAGAAATGTAGGCACATTTTTGTGAAGCTTTTGTAATTACCAGCAAAAAGCAGTGACCTCTGCCCTGTGCTGATGGAATCCATTACTCAGTTCCACAGGACAGAAGTTAGCAGCTCTCCTTCTGCTCTGTTCAATTAGGAGCTGACACAGGTTAATGTCCAATATATCCCCGAGATGGATGATGAGATTGGGAAAAACCACAGCATTTTCTGCTTTGGGCTTCAGAGCTTTTTGGGTTCAATGTGTTCATAGGCACAGGCACCAGCTCAGCCTGCTGAGGAATGTGTCACCCCACAGTGTTTGCCTCTGGGCCATCCAGTGCTGAGGCTGGGGAGCAGCTCCAAACCTCCCTGTCTCCCACAGCACAATCAAGGGCACAGCAGAGGCTTCCCAGCCACCTTTGGCATTGCTCAGGCAGCCATTCTGGCATATTCCCCATCCAGGGGCAAGCACATGATGAACAGGGGTGTAATGAAGCACAGGGTCTGTCTGTCCAGTTCCACTGGAGTTCTCTGTCAGGCCACAAACAACCTCAGTGCCCTGTCTGAATAGGTGTTTGAGCCCCTGGTTTGTTCCTGCAAATTGTATTGGAAAAAGTGCTCAGTACCAGAGAATTCTCCACCAAATCTCATTTATCAGTGGATGGAAAGGCAGGATTTAGGTGCCACCTTTGCTGGTGTGTTTCCAGGCTTATGCAAGGGGAGTAACAGTAGGTCAGAATAAGAAAGTGTCACCTTCCTAAGGCTTTCCTGGCCTTCACCACGTTAATGATTTAGTCTTCTTTCAACAGCCAGATGTACTTGGATTAATCAGCCACTAGATAGAGCTGTGTTATATAGAAAGGACCTCACTCTGCAGTATTACATTAAAATTTGGTTTTCCCTACTAGTGAGCCAAAATAATGGATCAGTTGTTGCACAGGACAGATATCAGATATGACAGGAAGCATTCTTTTTCCAAGATGCAGTAAATTCCCCCTCCATCCTTAATTATACAATAGGATCATGGATCTTTTCCAAGTGTACTTTATAATAAGACTTCAGTGAATAGTCCCATTTAATTCCTATACATTAATTATTAAATAAGGCATATCTTTAAATTACCCCAGCAGTTAATTTTTAATAAAGCAGTCATCATAGAGCTGTTTTATCATGACTGTGGACAGGAACTTTGAAATCAAAGTTTATATTACCTTTTTGATTTTTCGTTTCCCATATTCCCCTTCTCCCTTCCTCCTCTCTCCAGTGCTGAGAAATGCTCACATATCGATCAAAGGGCCATAAACATGAGAAAAAGGAATTACCTGAAATATTATTTAATAAAACTCAGAACAAGCTTGCTTTAATTAATACTTTGTGTATTTTTATTCTAATTTATGTAAATTTATAGTGCTAAATTTCTGAGATGGATGTGTTTATTATAAAATATCATTAGCAAAACAGCTAGTGATAGGTTTGGTCTTTTGACTGTGTTTAAGATGTTATTTACCAAATTTGTATTGAACTGGTACTAACTATACTGTGTGCTTGACGCTGCAGAATACACTTTCAGTAAGTCATACTGAAAGATTTGCAAAAGTTATGTGAAAGTTGACAATGTGTGGATTTGGCAGCTTCTGCTGGCAGCAAGTGCTGCTGTAAGAACAGGATAGAAACAACCTCCCTTCAGCAAAAACTACTGATGGCATCCTATAGCTTCAGCAGGTACAGGCACAGACATTGTACAGATAATTCCATGTGTATTCTGGCTCTGGGCCTCAGCTATGAACAGAAAGAAATACCTCTGGGTGTTCCTTAGTGGCACATTCTGTCCTTGGCCCTCACTGGAACAGTTCCAAAGTGCAGGACTGGCAGCCAGTTCAGTGGGTGAATGTCCTGCAGCCATGGGGCCATAACAATGAAACAGTTTTCTAGCAAATTCATACATTTGATTTTTCTAGATTCAATTTTTCATATTCCATGGTTGACTTAAGCAGAGAGTCCATAATACACACTTTATCAAACACAAGCAAAAAATTTTAATAGCCAGTATTATGAGTGTGTATTTGATTTCATTTTGTTCTCAATTCTTGCCAATAAAGTGGCACTCAGCCTGCTGGTTGAGTGGATTTGTGATTCTTTCCAAGGATCAGCTGTGGATTAGGGAAGTGCAGCTGGTGTGTTTCTCATGCCAAGTGGTTTGGGCATTTTTTTTTATTTTAATGTCCTTTTTGAAATAAATCCTGCCTCTTTTCCTTTGCCTTTTCTCGGGATTTCATCTTGTTCAGTAGTAAACTTTATCCTTTATCAAACTGTGTGTTAATGAGGCTGAGCAAACAGGCATTGTCCAAATGACTCTTTACCTAAAGGTGAATTTAAAAAGATGTTCTTTGTTTAGTTTAACAAGGAAACTTCTTGTTTAAGGAGTCCAACTCAGTTGGGAGTGAAGCTGCTGGTGTAAAATGCCAATGATCTTACCCTGAGGCTGGTATGCACTAGTGTACAAGTTCTTGAGAGATAGAATTCGTGAGACTTCTGTCTGATAAAGCTTTTTTCATCTGCAGAGCCACATGGTAGTGGCTAGAGCTGTAATGTAATACTTTCACTGCAGTATCAAATGTTAATTATTTTGCTGCCCATGTAAAAAACATGACTGAAGAATAAAAACAACCCAAACTTAGCAAGTAATTGCACCTCAGCCATCAGAACATGCAAATTCACTGTTTATATTTGCAGATTTTCCAGTCATGGTACTCTTGGTACCGGTAATTGTAGAAAGTTATGGAAGCAGTTGAGGGGGATAGATCCATTTTAGAGTTCCCTGTCCATGGATTCATTCTGTTGAGTCAGTGCTGGTGCTGGCAGAATCCTGGCTCTGTGACTGGGTCCCTTCACCAGCAGAGATCTGTTAGAGACACTAAAGGACACGTAATGCCTGTTTTTATAGGGGTGATGATTGCTCCATGAATGTAAAAGCAGCACATCAGCCATCTCTGCAGCAGTTGTCATCAGCAGCCTCTGTTGTCTGAAGGACTAACATGAGTATTTGTAAGAATGACCATTTTTGCACTTAAAAGCAATAAATAGATAGGATGAATTATGAAGAATGCTAGTGACTTCTAACATGTCCAATAAGTATATAGCAGGGTACTCTAAACCTTATTCTCTGTGTAGATATATCTGCTCAATGCAAATCTCAGTTTGATGATTGAGTATCTTGGCTCTTGGCTCCTGTTTGGACTCATTTACAGTGATAAAAAGATGCATTTACTCTCAAGAAGTTCTCAGGTGACATTTTCACTCTATTCTCTTTCTCATACAAAACAGTTCCTTCTTGGAGAAGCACACAGTAACTGGCACATTTCAAGTTCTTCACCAGACCAGTCTGAAAAGCCATGTTCCAAATTCCACCTTTCTGTGCTGGGAAAGTGAGGAGGTGTTTGGTTGGTGTAATTTGGCTGTGCAGCAGAGCATGTGGAATTACAGTGTGCTTTCATCAACTCCTGCTCATAGCATTGGGTTCTGCATCTGCTTTATTCAGTTGTGCATTTCAGTGCTTGAAAGCATTGATCATAAGCCTTTCCTTTTGAAAGGACTCCTTTAACCTGCAGCCTGTAACTGTAAATCAAGGTTATTGCTTTCTTGTTCATAAAAAGTGCAAAGTGCTGTATGTTTCACGGGTCTTTTCCCAGACAAACAATCCCATCCTGTTGTACACAGATTTGCTCACTTATAGTCCTGAAATAGCATTTTGATAAAATTAAGATTGCTGGCAGTACTTTAAATAAGGTGCCTGTTTCCTCTGTGATTCTTGTTTCAGAATGCTGTTTTCTTTTCCCTGTACCATTCTTGAATGGCTGCTGGGGGAAAAAAAGTAAAATATTGTGCTAATTCTTTATGCCAGTGAGCTGTAACTCTGTAGTAATCGGAGTTCAATGGAGCTGCACATTCAGCAAAGTTGAACAGTGCTGAGAACATGTCCTGAGAACGTCCAGCTTATCCTGAGCTTTGCAACTGAAAAGCACAAATCATCTTACCTAATCTTTCATGGGAACTTCCAGCCTGAAAAGCCAATAAAATAAGCACACTGATGGTTTCTTATCATTCCCTGAAAAGGCATTCTTTTGGCTTTAGGCATAATTTAAGAATATCTATATAATTTGGATAGATATCTCTATTAGAAGTGTGAACAAAATAATGAATGTAGTAAAGAGAGTTTTACACACACACAGGAAGAATCCAAATTATTCTGTGCAGTGAATAATACATGGACAGTACCTTTATAGTGACTTTTGTTAAACCCCTCAGTGAGGCTGGATGCCCCTTGACAAGGATCTAGTACTCTCTGGGACTTGTTCAGGAAGCCATTTAAGAAGAAAAAGGAGTGCATCATTTCAGGGTTTTTCAGAGCTGTGATAGTTTGGGGACAGAAGAGGATTCAAGAGATTAATAGACTTCAGCCTGTACCTGTCAAACCACAGCCTTACTTCCAACTAAGCTAGGAAGAGAGGGGCAAGCACTTCCAAGGACATTGAGATAAATGCAGTGGGATCTGTGGGAGTACTCTCTGAAATCTTGGCTTTTAGAGCTGTAGGATAAGAGAGCCCTGTTCAGGTCTAGTGGAATTTATCAAGAAGCCAGTATGCAACACTTCTATATGACTTTCAGTAAAAGAGAGACAGTGTCATAATGGGCAAGAAGGTCCTAAACAAGCCCAGGTGGCAAAAAGTTTAGACCAGAAATAGGCACTTCTCCCCCTCTCCCCTCCCTCCTTCCCTCCCTCTCTCCTTTTTTATTCCATGCCACTCTCCCTAAGTGGAGTGCTACAATTTTGCTGAATGAATAAATACCATGAGGGTTAATGTAACCATATTAACTGGTAAGTGTAGGGTCCAAACAGAGTGCCCCCACAATGTTAGTTATGGTCCCCCTCCCAAATGAAAGGGAAAGCAAGAAGGGAAGCCATCTAAGAGAAATTCTCATGGGCTCCAGCCAAAGAATATCTGAAAGAATTTTTAATTTAGAATTAAATAATTATTAATTAAGAATTTTCTTGATTAACCAGAGTACTGCAATTCTGTAACTTGTTGTGATTTAGCTTTGATGAAATATGAGAAACATTCACTCTTGAAGAGCAGGCTAAGGAGATTGATACCCACTGGGTATTCCAGCAGGATTATTATGGAACAGGTCTTGGAAAGGAGGTAATGCCCCAGATTTCAGTCTGCCACATGAAAATAGCATAGATGTGATTGCCACACCTAAATTACAAGAGGATTGCTAAATGTTTTCAAAAGTGTGTATATTGTATGGCATATATACTTTAATCCATATATATGAGGTCTGTGTACACTTTGCACTTCACAAACAAACTAAAAAATCTGTGTCTGACTTAGCAAGCTCTCAGTCTCACTTAGCAGGGCATGATTGGAAGCCTAGATGCTTTTGATCAGGTATTTTGTACTCCCACATCTCCAGTATTCACATCTCAAATTAGATCCAGCAGGGTACCAGATCTTTTGTAGTGAATTTATATTCCTTATAATCTGCTCAGATGAGTCAGCATGGAAATAGGCATAGAGATGTGGTCAAGTCTTCCCATATAAAGCCTGTTAGTGAGTTTCATTAGAAACTCTGTTTATTTATTTTATTTTAAATTTCAAAACGTCTGCTTTGCTCTAAAACTGTGTTCTATGTTCAGTGAACTTCCCTCACACTGGTCAAGTCAGAAAAGCAGTCTTGTGATGAGTATGGCAGTAGCACAGGGTGGGAGGGTGAGCAGCAACATCTTGACTTTGAACTCACTTCTGTTTTTTCTTTTGCTATGAGAAACATGTCAAGCAATTAATTTGACAGCCTTCCGTTGAGAATAAATTAATTTATTGCAAAGTATACATTTGTTCAGTGTCAAGTATCACTCTCAGCTGTTGTTCCAACAAACAACAGCTCTTGGACTCTAACCTCTATAAATATTTTGCTATTTAACCTCCATGCTGAAGCAGCTCTGTTGGCCACCATCGACAGTTCCTCTCCAGCTGTTTCTGTGATGGTGCATGGGGCTGGATGTGTGCCCTGCACAGCTCTTTGGTGCACTAGTAATAAACCTTAAGCTCAGCAAATTAATGCATTGGTAGAATGGCATTTAGGGTTAAGTTTAGGTGGGCTGTCAGCTCTGCTTTTGTGCTTGATGCTGCTGTACAGGATCACCAAGTTGTTTAAATTGCCACAGTCTTTCTAGAGGGATATAGTACAGCTTGGACCTGCCATATTTGAAGATGCTGTCCTCAGACAAAGAGAACTTGAAGACTGTCTTGAATAGAAAGATAGAAGATTGTCTATATAAGTTTACCTGCTGACTTACATACTCTGGCATTTCAAGGTGAAATGATGGTATTGTAACCCATGTGTTTCTTTTCTCTAAGTGCTAGTCTGAGGAGAAAGTTAGAAATGCAAGTTTAAAGGGTAAATCATGCATGTCTCATGGCATCTAATGAAATTGAGTATTTACTCAGAAACACTTGCATTTTTTCAGCCACTGCTACATTTGGTAGCAGAGAAAATACTTGCATTAAAATGTAAAACTAAATACACTAGGGAGAAAATTCCTGAATTCTTTTTTAGTGGTTATACAGCTGAAGATTACTGAAACTGAATAAGATTTAGAGATTTCCTACCCTTCCCAGTAATGCTTAGAAGAATTATTAACTTCAGAATCCCTCTAACAAGAGCATTTGCTGCTTGCTGGCATTTCTGTTTTAATTACTGGGGGGAACATAATGTGTTTGACAAAGCTGAAAGCTGCAATGCCTCATACTGTTTCAGCCACATACTGTGGTTTTAATTTATCTTAACCCATATTGATCAGTGGGACCTGAATTTATGACAGCATATTTCCAGTCAAATGTCCCATGATTCCACAATGCCTTCAAGCTGTTTGGCTTAGGACTAGCTCTAACTTGACAAACTTTAATCAGCAGGTAAATAGCTGAGTAGGGCTAAGTGGGAGTTTGTACATTAAACTCTTCAGAAGAACACAGCTGGTGAAACAGAGAGTGTTCTCTTTATTGTAAGGACACTGGTTTGTGCATACCTGGACATATCACTGACTGTGAGCAGCTTTCTGGGTATGCCATAATTTTGTGGCAATCTGTGGGTTCATCATGGCTGTAAATTAGGTGTGTGTGTAAGCATTTACAGAACCAAGAGTTAAATATTTACAGAACCAAGAGTTAAGCAAATGCCTTTGTGTGAAAAGCTGGATATGAGCAGTGCAGGTAGGAGAGGAGTTCAAGTGCTCAGGCCCCTGTGGAGCTGCTGGCATGGATGGCACTGCTGTGTTGCTGCCCTGAGTGATCAGCACTTTTTTCTTCTCTGTCACAGCTCATCTTTGCTGTCAGTTGTGCTTAAGCAGAACACACAGTTCATTGCTGTTTTTTCTGTACAAAGCCCCTCCAACACCAAAAAAAGGGGGTGGGGGAAGGAGAATTGTGAAATGTATGCAATTGCCACTGTTGCTATGTGAAGTGTAAAAGCTTTCCCTTAGGGAGGAGTAGTATTTGTGGCACTTGACTGTATTACAGAAACACATATCAGTGGGTGAAACCTTGCCAAAAATAACTCATTTCCCTCACACTTCTCACAGGATCGAAGAGCCTTTCGTACATTAGCACCAGATTAAAAAAAGGCTGTGTCAATTCTTGTCTGTTCTGCTTTAAAAATAGTCTTTCCAATTCCAATCACTTGATATAACTCAACAGGAGTGCTGCAGATGCATTCAGAGTTGAACCCAGGCAGTAAAGAAGGCAATTATTTAACTTAGTTATACATCTCTGTCATCCAGAGAAGAATTGCAGTGATAGTATCACAAAGCTGAAAGAAACAATCAATTTTATTTTATAGTCCTGTCCATCTAAAAGCACTTATTCCCTGCATAAGCAGCAGTATAAATTTTCCAGGAACTAGGTGTTTCCAATGGACTGTAGATTGGGAGGGAGGGAGTGGATTGTATAAAGGAGAGAATAAGGGGAATGCATTTTTTATTGCTGGTGGTTTTATCAGATCCTACTTAAGATCATGGTACAGTTGCTGGGGATGATAGTCTGTACTTCAGACTAGACAGATCATTCCATTCCATCCAAACCCATTTTGTGCAGAGATTATCACATTTCAATAAATGTAGCTTGGGTTATAGGAATCAGATTGGGAATTAAGCCATTTCTCACCACTTCTGTTCATGGGTTATGGTGTTAATTGATTACACTTCAAGGCTGTGGAGTTGTTGTTTGTATCAGCTGTTCTACACCCAGAATGCCTGGCTTATTCATCACTGGTAGAAAGAGGGTTTATGGTCATTTTGCTATCAAACTGTTTCTTCTTTGGGGTTACATTTTGGCTTTTATGAATGAATTCAAGTTTTATTGGAGTTCTAGAAGCTACAGACAGTGCTGTGCTTAATCCCACAGTGCAGTGAGGGAGGTGCCAGCCCTGCCTTGCCTGTACCACAGCCACCTCACCAGCAGTTGCAGTGACATGATGATTATCTCATCTTTTCTCATCTATTCTGGCAAGTTTAGCTGTGAAATTTATATAAATGCTCTTCAAATTCTCACTAGTTAGTAGTGGTTTATTCTGTGAAACCCTGGTCATTAGTTCAAGCTTTAATTCAGCTATAAGGGAAATAGAGGGTTCCTTGAGCTACAGTTTTTCTGTGGTATGACAACAGGTTTGGCTTGTAAGCAGCATTTGGTTCCTCTCAAATGATGAAACTTGGATCCAAGGGGATTTTGACACTGCATTTTGTGGTTTTGCCACCCTCTCCCCTTCTTCAACATTTTTGAATTATGTCCCATTGTAATTACTGCTCACTCCTTTGTGACTTCGGTGTTTATAATTTACTGGGACATTTCAAGTTTGGATTTGGTCTGATCATGACTGTGGAATTACAGTAAATACCTTAGGTGTTTTTCATGAAGTCTATCTCAGTTCCTACTCATGTACAGTTTTACAAATAGTCTTACACAAAAAAACTAAGACATTGCATCTTACAGTGCATTTTGGTATCTCAAAGTTCAGCTCCCACATTTGCTATCCATTAATTTTACTTTTGATCTGTGTGTACATGACTGTCTATATGATATGTCCTGAAAGCTCTTAGAGAATGCTACATAAACACTGCAGGAGAATAAAGTTTTCAGGGGAAAACTTTCCTGTCATACTATTTGAATTCATTTGCTTTTATTAGGAGAGTAGTTTCAAGACCAGTAAGTATCTGATAAGAAATGGTGCATGGTGTTGATTTCATTGATAGACACACATTTGGGACACGCCAGCAAATGCATGAGATCAGAGCAGTGTCATGTGTTTTATCTTTTTGTTAGAAAGGCTGTTGGCTGCATTCAGTAAGTGAGCTACCAAACATTCCAAACAAAACTTACCACTTGGGAAAAGTTGTGTGAGCCACTCATTATTCCTACATAAATATAACTGATCACCCAGGTATTGGATTGACAGCTCTTGTAATAGAACCTAGTCATTTTTGAAAATAAACAAGTTGCTTGCTATCAGTGAAGCAAGAATATTTTTATTTTGGTGGTGGGAATAATAGGGGTGTGGTTTGATAGTGAAGGATGTAATTAAATCTTTTTTGGTATGGACTCTTCATTGTATATGAAAATACTGTTTAAATCAGTAAAACTAAATTAATGAGTTCTTCCTTGCTGCTTACTCCCTGTAAGCATATGGGTACTGTTGGAAACCAAGGGAATTTTTTTCTGAGACAGTCACAGTGAGGGCAGCAGAGATGCATATCTTTATCCCTTTCCTTCACAGTGCATTTATATCAAGCCATGTCACAAAACAAACTCCAAGTGCTGTGAGCCTTCCCATAGTATGAGTGCAGGCATCCATGAAAACTATCCTTTGTCTGGTGGCCTTTTCTCTGAGAATGTAATTTTTTTCACTCATGTGTGTTATTCCTTTGAACTCTGAATGAGCACTTTGGCTGAACTTGGCAGAATTATACATTTAGAATTAAATGCCAGCAGTTTCTTCCTCTTACCATGCAGAATTTTGTCATAGGCTTTTCAGACAGTAAGCACAGCAGACAGTGTGCCCTTAACAACAGAAGTGCACATTTATTAGGTTTTTAGCCAACTTGGTTATGGTTTATTTTACACACATTGTGTATAAGGCCCTTTGCTTTTACAAGGCTGTTCCCCAACCCACCCCTGGAACATGCTGGGTAATTCCTATTGTATTCTATAACTATTGTGGTATTATCATTATACTTCTAGAGAGAGAGTATTATGTGGTAATTGAAGTACTGTTCAGAACATTCAGTGTAGGCATCCTGACAAGCTGTGGCATTGCTTAAAATGCTATATCTGAAAAATGTGGTTTTCAACTTCATCCAAACTTTTTCCTTACTTGCAGTTGCAAGTGAGGAAAGTGTTCCTATTGCCTGTAGAGGGGTCTTTGATCTCAGTCACCTTAAACTGAAGTCTTTAACAGTTACAGTTTTCTTCTTTTTTGGGTGGATGCGTGTCTTGGTTGTCTTTCTTGAGTCTTATTCTTAAACTGAGGTGCCAGAGCAGTTATGGTGTTCCCAAAGGGAAATGCTGGCAGGCTGCATGTCCATCAAATTTCTGACTAGGAAAGAGTCTGCAAAACTTGTGTTTGATTTTTATGAATGCTGTGCTTTCTCAGGTGTGTACTTCTGTCATTGCAGTTTGGGCTAACAAACGGAAGAACAAAACACACATGAATGAGGTTTCCAATATTTATTCTTAAAATGTGTAGTGCCTTGCAAATATAGATGCTGTAGATACAACTCCCATTCTTATATAATGGCTGGCCAAAGAGAACTCATTCAGTAGCCGAGAGGAATTAATTGCTTATTAACTTCCATTTCTATAGAGTACCTAGCCAAAAAAACATTCCATGTCCACATTCCATTTTCAGAAGGGAGTTAAGTGCCCGAATCACCTTTTTGTATGAATTTTGTGGCTTGTCTATCTTTGATAATATTTCT